>NC_085844.1:205938684-206538684 GCF_035594765.1 Anolis carolinensis
GATGGAACATGCCCTTGCTGCAAAGAGGCATTGATGATACCCGAAAACCAATCAGCCAGCCCCCCACCGGCGAGTTTGATAAGCCAGGATGGGCAAGGATCTAGGATGCAAGTGGTCGCCCTCACCGCTCCAAGAACCTTGTCAACATCATCAGGCTGAACAAGTTGAAACGAATCCAATAAAATCTGACAGACAGGTGCCTCGGTTACATCCCCTGGTTCTGCACTAATGTCAGCGTCCAAATCGGAGCGAATTCGAGCGACTTTGTCTGCAAAATGATGTGCAAACTCGCCACATCGGGTTGTCAGGTGATCAGAAGGCCCCTCCTCCTCAGGGGGATGGAGGAGCTCCCTGACCACCTGAAACAACTCTCTTGGTCTATTAGTTGCAGACGCAATGCGTGCAGTCGAGAAAGTCTTTCTGGCTGCGCGCATTGCCACGGAGTATGCCCTAAGAGAGGCTTTAGCCCGTGTTCGGTCGGATACACTTTGAGTTCTCCGCCAACGGCTCTCTAGCCCCCGCCTCGTACGCTTCATCACTGCCAGCTCCCCAGTGAACCAGGGGGCTGGTTTGGACCGATGCGACAAGAGGGGACGCTCAGGGGCGATTGTGTCTATTGCTATAGAGACCTCCGTGTTATAGAGATCTACCAGGACATCAACAGGATCATCAGCCAGCATGGCAGGAAAATCCCCAAGAGACGTCAGGAATCCATCCGGGTCCATAAGTCTCCTGGGGTGGACCAGCTTAATGGGCCCACCACCCCTGCGGAGGTTAGAGGTTACAGTAAAGCTGATCAGGTGATGATCGGTCCATGACAATGGAAGAATTTTTTGCTCTTCCACACCGACATTTCCCTCGTCCGCAACAAAGACTAGGTCCAAAGTGTGGCCAGCTACATGGGTGGGCCCTGATATCACTTGGGACAATCCCATGGTCGTCATGGCGGCCATGAAGTCCAGAGCTGCGCCAGACAGGGCGGCCTCCGCGTGGACGTTGAAGTCTCCCAGCACAACAAGCCGCTGAGACTCCAACACCACGTCAGAGATCACCCTCGCAAGCTCTGGCAGGGAGACTACAGGGTGGTCGGTACACAAGTAGAAGCCCCAGACTGTCCCGGTTACCCACTTTCAGATGGACACATTCGAATCCTGAAAATTGCGGAACAGGGCACCTGGTCAGGATGATGGAATCACGATAGACCACCGCAACCCCGCCTCCCCGCCCCCCAGGTCTGGCCTGCTGATGCACTCTGAAGCCTGGTGGACAGAGCTGGGTAAGGTTTACCCCCCCCCCCCCATCTCATCCAACCAGGTCTCAGTAATGCATGCTAGGTCTGCTACTTCATCCAGGATTAAGTCCTGAATGGCAGCTGTTTTACCACTCACAGACCTAGCATTTAACAGCAGGACCTTAAACCCAGGGGGGCTGTCATGCTGGCTCTCTAACCTATCTCGCTTCAGGGTCGCAAGAACTCTGTTGCGCTTCTCCCTGAGTTGGTGTGTTCGATCACATCTCCGCCTCCCCAGTATAGTCTCAATGGTGGATCCCCGGCTCTGGAAAACAATATGTCCCTGGATGGTCTCATCTAAACTTGGAGGAGATGATAGTCAATGTATAGCTGGTGCTGGAGGAGGAGGGGAGAGTCCTCCTTGGGCGGAGCTTTGGGGGATGAATTCATCTCCAGAAGAGATGCAGGTTAAGGGAGGAGGGCAGACTGGAGTTGCCATGTAGGGCTCTTTCTGAATTTTCGGCAATGTGGGGAGTCTCCATTTACAAGTTAGCTCGCTTCCGTGAGCCTGAGATACTGGGATTGAGGGCCTCAATTGATTTTTTTGACAGCTATTTCTTTGGGCAGTTCCTCTCAGTCCAGGTAGTAGTGGGTGGATGACAATATCTTGAAAAACTCTTCTTACTGAAATACCCCATTTACATAACTTGGGCTTGAGTGCATATATGCTTTTAGATATAATAGCATCATCGAATGTAATCAGCAACCGCCAAGCATTGTTGTTACTATTTTTAGATAGCCAGGTGATGGAACTGATTTTAATTTCAGAGGGATACAGGGAGAGAATCTGTGCAATGGACCGTTTGACCTGGTTAGGTGTTTTCCACCTATCTCTATTTAATTGTATGTCCAATACATCAAAGGCTAGTTTATTAGATTGGAAGACTCTGTAATGTGGCTTCCTATCTTGGTGGTGCATCTGCCTTTGTTGGCTATTAAGATTCTGAATCTCCTCTTTGCAGGGCTTATCTGTGAAGTTCAGCCTGTTTAATGTATCCCTACAATTTTGGGCTATATTTTTACCATATGATTTCCTCTTTTCCCAGTCCCCAGTGTAGCTATCAGTTTCCACACCCTCTCTCCCTCCAAAATCAGTTAAAGTCTCATTTTCCCTCCCCCCCATGCCAGGAGGGTATCTGGTCCAAAAATTCCTCCACCCTATCCTCCTGATGGCAAAATTTATCAGATAACACAGTTGTGTTTCGGGCTATACCCTCAACTAAATAATCTAGTTTTTCATTCAATATTTTCAAATGATAGAAAAGAAGACTCATGGATTGACCTAATAGGTCACACATATTTGAGAGCATAGTGTTCAAGTGAGGTGGATAGTAGTCCATCAATCCAAGTATGAATCCACTCCGTAGGCCTCTTCGGTGGTGGAGTAGGCACAGAAAATCCCGCAACGGTCCCGATACGAGGGAAGGCCCGTGGGACATGCACACACAGCACTCTAACGCAAACAGAGCCGTTCAGAGAGACTGTGCCAAACAAAAAAAACAACCAAGGTAATATACTCGAAGCCTGGGTATTAGATGACTATACTGTAATTCTCTGGGCCTGAACAGTCCCTAGTCTCTAACCACCAAAATAAAATCCGATAAGATCAAACCAAAATTAAACTAAGATGAAAAAATAAAATCTAAGAATTAAATATGATTCCCGAAGACAATAATAGCTCTTTTTATCCCTGATCTTGGGCTAAGTCTATCCAAGGAGGTATGGCAACAGCAGATAGGAGAGCCTCCCAGGAACTAAAGCAGGAATAATCACAATGGCAATCAGGGCTCAACCGATGGAAATTTAGTTCCCTTCTGTTGTGGTGAGGATGCAAAACCAGGACCCAAATTCTTCTCCCGTTGCCTTTGAGACTAGCGAGGTCTTCTCAGGTCCTCTACTGTGCTAATCAAGATGGTGATGTCTGTCAAGGCGGCCTCTTTGAAAGTTCTCCAACACAGTAAGGATAGCAGCGTGGGCCCTCCAACACGTACCCACGCCTGTGATGGCAACTAAAAAAGTTCTTTTACACTTTGGCCTCAGGTGCAGTGTCGCCACTGCAGGCACGGTGTTGCCACTGTAGCAGTTGTCACAAGCACCTTGTTGAGACTTAGTAGAGAGGTCCAATAGGTAGCCACAACTTCCTGAGACGAGCCAATCGCAGGGAGGACAGTAGCTCCGAGCCCCAAAAGTGCCAAGGCACTAGGGTGAGCCAGCAGCTGGTGACAGGCTCCCCAAGAACGGGAGAAGAAGGGGCAGCGGCTCTAAGGTCTCACAACGCTGGGGCGGGCCGGTAGCCGGCAGCAAGACTCTCCTAAGATGGCCAACAGCAGGAGCGATAACTCCGGGCTCCAACCACACCAGGGTGAGCTGGCAGTCAGCGAGGCTCCTCAGAATAGTAGGCAACAAGGAGGAGCAACAGCCCCGAGCCCAGCAGTATCAAAGCTAGCCGGCTGCTGGCGGTGAAACTTCTGACCAAGCTCAGATAGAGGCCATGATTATAAGTCAATAAAACAGTAAGTTTAACCCCAGAGTGATCTCCCAGAGGTATGTTGGAATGGGGACAGGTTGTGTAGTCTTTAGAGGCAGTCTGGCAATCAGATATAACAGTTGTAAAATGGTTGTAAAACGCCAGTTTTTAATGGCAGATAATGACTTCTTCTCTCCCACACCAGGCTTCCGTTTGTTCCTGTTTGTTTCTCACTCTTAGTTGTTCGCTTCTCACTTTTACGACCCTCTATAGCTTTAGGACTCCCCTCTGGTGACCTCTGCCTCCCTGAGGTTTTCAAGCCCAGTTTATAGTTCAGAGAGGGTGACAAAAAAGCAGTGATTTAAGAGCTTTTAAAACAAACCAAATTGGCCGAAGGGAACTGACCAAACTGAATCCATGCACAAACCTAGTGCTCAGGTAGCAGCATCCTACCGCCATCAAACACAGAATCCTACCATCTTAGTGCTTACAAGATATAGTTAGGAATGGATATGATAATAGTGATTACTGTGAATCTTGAAGTTAATAAAATAAAGATAGACAATACTCTTCGTGACATACAGTGTGAAAGAAAGTTACCTCTGGTTATCATTGGCTTTTCTTTGGCAGAATTGAGGTGTACAATCTATAATAGAATGCAAATTTATGTTATAAACCTCAGATATTCTTGTGTATCAGTTGATGAATAGGAGTCTGGACTGTGTAGCTAATCTAAGCAACTTGAGGGAAATCTGCTGCTCTTGGTTCTTCCAGTATAAAGAATTTTCACAAACTCTGACACAAACTTCCCTAATCTGGCACCACTCACAATGCTCTTAGATTGCAATGCTCTTGTCCCAAATCTAAATTGCTATTCCTAGGAGATGATGGGAGTTTTATCCCAACACTGGATGGTGCCAGGTTGGGGGAAGCACTTATAGATTAACAACATAAAATTAATTCAGATCTCAAAGACTCAGTTCATGTTCAGATTTTAGTGCCATAAGAAGTAAGTTTAGCTGAAGTGATCAGAATGGGTGAATGATCATTTATGCATTTCTGTCCACACACTTTTGACAAATATAAAAGAGAATCGTGAATCTGTGCCTTACTGGCAACGGGATATGAACCTAACATAATCTATACAAAAACTAAAGGAACAGACATCCAGTCCAGTATAAACTTTGGGACAAAACAGACAATACATTTAGAACATATTGTGCAGAGCTGCTTCCTAGTACTATGTATGTTATTTTACATGAATTTTTTCATCTATGTACATTGTATTTGGCATGGTTTATTTTATGATTGATCATAATTAGGTAAATATAGGCTTTTTTCCTATATTGTTGAGACTCATATTTTGGCCGGAACACTGTTGGGGGGGGGGGGAGGTTTTTAATTAGAAGAACATAATTCCATTTAACTTATTTGATTATCTGCCTCAAATATTATACAGGATCAGGGCTGGGAAAAGGTACTTTTTGTACATGGCAGTTGAGGAATTATAGGAACTATAGTGCAAAAGGCAACTTTTCCAAGTTCCATGTGAACTGCTTAAAAGTTGGTTTGAGGTACCCTGTATGATACGATAATGGGGGGCAACTTCATCCAAATTGTCTTCTGTATTACAAATAGCTGCTTAAATCCCTCCCATAGCATATCTAGGTTGTTCCCAGCAAAGCAGCTTGCTAATAATTTCCCTAGAGCGATAGAGTGTGTTTAATCTCTGGTCTATGTATTTGTGTATGTATGTATATGTATGTATTTCGTTTCATTTCATTTTTACTCTGCCTTTCTCCCCATGAGGACTCAATCAATACAATAACATGACACAACATAATAAATTTTAAAACACGGCACATACAACACTTAAAGAACAATTTAAAACAATAAAATAGTTGTGTCATGAATACAAAATAAAGTGAAAACACAATAAAAATACTTGTACAATTAAGATTACATTTAAAACCAAATATCCTTTCCAGCACAACCTCCCCAGCAATATGTTCCTCATCCCCACTCCAAATGCTTGATGGCAAAGAAATGTCTTGGCCTATTTGTGGAAGACTGGGTGGAAAGGAATAGTAGAGTTGGGTGTCATCTGTGTACAGATGGCAGTACACTCCAAAACTCTGGATGACGTCTCCCAGTTTCATGTAGATGTTAAATGGCATAGGACCCAGGACTGAACCCTGAGGGACTCTGCAGGTGATTGGCCAAGGCGTTGAACAGGAGTCCCCCAGCACCACCTTCTGAGAGCATCCCTCCATGAAAGAATTGAGCCACTCCAAGTTGCATCCCAGCAAGGTGACCCCAGAGGATACCATGATGTATGGTATCAAAAGCTGCTGAGAGGCCCAGGAGAATCAGTAGGGTTAGAACTTGGATGGCAGAGTACCAGGGATCTTCAATTAAAGGTGCATCTACATTGTTGAATCAATGCAGTTCGACACCACTTTAACTGTCATTGGCGTTGTAGTTTAGTAAGGCACCAGCACTATTTGGCAGAGAAAACTAAAAACTTTATAAAATAACAACTCCTATGATTCCATAGCATTGAGCCATAGGAGTTTAAGAGAGGTCAAACTGCATTTATTCTACAGTGAAGATGCATTTTAGGTCTAGAAGAGAATTTTGTCTCAAATGCTTTCAGAGCTGTTTCCTGACATAGCTGAAAGCACTGGACTATCTAGACTGAAAGTCTAACTTAGCATATAAGGTAGTGTCCTATGCTCTCCATACAAAATGCAAATACTTTTGTACTACGTAGTGTTAAGACAGCACATATTTGGGATATGCAATATCTTATTGAGTTGCAAAGAAAGATGACAATCTTCCCTGCATACTTTTGTAACAGTTGCCTACGCTTTCTATATTAATCCTCAAGTTGTCAGTCTCAAAGCATTACATTCAATTTCGTTTTACTGCATTTGTCTCTTTGAGATCATGCATTCTCCAGGTTTCCGCCCTCCTGCTTTCCCTTCTATGTACATTATCCGATGGGTGAGAGGGAAGTGGGGGAAAGTGTCTGGAAGACTCATCTTACCTCGGCAGGGTCTGTCTTTGGGGATGGCCAGCCATCCCACACCCTTCCCTTGTCTTCCCCCCACTTCCCCCCTCTTTCTTCAATCAGGAGTCTGGTAACACCCGACTCCTGAAAACAGAGTCTCATATTTCTTGACCAATACATCTGAAATATTTTGAATTAACAGCAATGGTTTAACTGAATGTGTTAATTTTATAATACATAGACATATTTTTTTGTGCAAAGGGTTAGGGTTCATGATTACCCACCTTCATTGCCATCTCCCCATCCAAGGTGTTCCACTCATACAATTGCAAAACTCTCCATGTTATCAGAAGTGACTTTTCAGGGATCCCAGTAATAATCTGATACCTTAATTGTATATGTGAAGCTTGCTTATTTTATATTTGTTTCACCCCAGATTTTTCAAGAAAATGTATTTGGTTTGTGTATGTGTGTGAACTTATTTTATTTTTTGTTTGCAGTTATCATTTCTTTGGCAACTGCAGCCCAGTCTTGGATGCCTTCTTTTTCCAATACCTACAGAAAGATGAACAGCCTCAAAGAGATGTGTATTTCATTGTGATACAGGTTGATAGAGGATTCACGATTAACACAGCAAGCTTCTCCAGGTCATGGGGTCTTTCTGTTGATCTGATGGCCTACCAACATCCAGTTTTCCTGGAAAAGGAAACTGAACACATTTTGTCACAGACAGAACGCCACCAGATAAGATTCAACACAGTTTATTAAGGATACAGAACCAAAAATGCCCGTAAAAGACAAAGGGCTAGGCAAACACTCGCCTTCAATATGAAAAGATACTAAAAACGGTTCAAAAGATAAACCGGATTAAACGGGAGTTTAATCCGGGTTAAACCAAAAATGCTTACTTCAGCCTGGCACTTTAAACAAACAAAAACTGGTAAACAAGATTCAATGAAACGTAAATAACTGGCAGCAGATTCCTCTCTGCTACTCAACAGCTGTGGTTGATTAACTAAGTTGTTACTCCTCCGTGCAGCAAGCGAACTCCGGGTCCAAACACATCAATCAGGGCAGAAGCAGTCAGCGGGGTCCCAATCCGGTCCAAGGTCGAAGGCCAGGTACAGACGTCTTTAGTTCACCAGTTCCACCGATAATCACAGAAGGGATAGTCCGAGGTCATAGTCAGTCAGTCAGTCCAGCGTCAATCCAGAGTAGGCAATTAATGTCCGTCAAAAAGATGACGGAGGTCCAAGCTATTAAGATTAAACACAAGTTGCACAGGAAAAGCCCACACAGTTCCTCCCGTCGTCTATGCCCAGTGTCCTTGGTAACTTACGTATTCAGCAAACGAATCACACCCGTCTTCAGGAAATTCCCAACAAGAGCCCAAGCATTCGTCCAGATTACCTTGCCCAACGCAATTAGCCCTGGATTCTAAACCCCATTTTATGCCAGTTTACAACTCCTCATCGCTGTCAGCTGTTACCCTAATTCCAGGTGCCTCATCATCATCCTCCTCATCAGAGCTAAAACACCTTTGACTACGCCCCACAGCATCCCCAGCTGTGGATCCCGTCCCATCCCTCCAGCTCGTCCACGGGTCTAATCCTGCAACCCCCCAGTCGCCTCCCATACTATCATTGCCGGTGGCACCCAAATCCTCCCTCACACGAGTCCATTCCATATCATCCTCCTCTGAGCTAACCATCTCTTCCTCCATTCCCTCGGTAAAACCCTCAAAGGAGTCTTCGTCAGTTGGTTCTGCAAATAAGTCCCGCAGCCGTTTCCTTTCTCGCTCCTCAAGAGAGTCTGACTCCCGAGGAGTCTTACGACCACGTCTCCCAGTATCGGAGCCATAAGGCTCAACCATAACACTTTTCCATAGAGCCTTCTCTCCCCCTCCCCCTATTTTAAACTAATATGCCTTTAAGAAACAAATGGGTAAGATATATGTCTTATCGTAAGATTTACCCTGGAAGAGGTAATGCAAAAGCTGGGCATTTATCACAAATATAAGAAATGCAAAAGTATTTTGTAGCACTTTAAAAACTGAGATAATAAAATTGATAGAATATGCTTTTGTATGTCAATGCTTTTATGTTAAGCCACTGAGTCTCCTTCGGAAGAAATAAAATGGGCAACAGCAACAACAACAACAACAACAACAACAACAACAACAACAACAACAATAAATTTTCTAGACTAGGGATGCATCTGCACTATAGAAATTATTCAGTTTTACATCATTTTAACTGTCATGATAGTTCTTTTGCATGTCAGGAGCAACTTGAAAAACTGCAAGTTGCTTCTGGTATGAGAGAATTGAGAGAATTGACTGTCTGCAAGGATGTTGCCCAGGGGCCGTCTGGATGTTTTACCATCCTTGTGAGAGACATCTCTCATGTCCCCCTCATGGGGAACTGGAGCTGACAGAGGGAGCTCTCCCGCTCTCCCTGGATTTGAACCATTGACCTGTCGGTCAGCAGTCCTGCTGGCACAAGGGTTTAACCCATTGTGCTACTGGGGGCTCCAATGAGAGTTAATCTTGGTAGTTGTAGTTTCATAATAGCAGAAGAGTGCTGATGGCTCACCAAACAACAGTTCCCATGATTCCATGGCATTGAGTTATTGCATTTAAAGTGGTGTGCAACTGCATTAAATATACAGTGTAGATGTATCCTACAATTTGACAGATACATGAAATGGTGTGCCTAGGAGCACACCTTTAAATGCAGACTATGTGTGTGAACACCCATAGTAATGCTAAATGTGCGGGTATGGTGATGCGACAAGGTCAATTTGGGGAGAAAGACAGGAGGGAAGATCTTGCCTAAAGCCAAGATGAGTAGATGGTAGAGGGAGTTACTGGAATGTAGTGTGAGGCTAGAAAGGAAATGGGATAAATTGGCTAAGAGAGTCATCCTGAGACTGGGGTGTTGGCAATATGTGTAGAGCAGTAGTTCTCAACTACTCTATGGGTCCCTAGATGTTTTATTTATTTATTTATTTAATGTATATATCGCTCTTCTCCCCCAGGGGGACCCATGTTTTGGCCTTCAGCTCCCAGAAATACTAACAGCTGGTAAACTGGCTGGGGTTTCTGAGAGCTGTAGGCCAAAACATCTGGGGACCCACAGGTTGAGAACCATTGGTGTAGAGTGATAAGAAGCCATTGTCTCTATTTTCCACTGTATTTCCATAGTTGGTGAGTTGTGTTTGGCTTGGTTAACAGAATTACCATATTCTCACTTGTAATCTATTTTGGTGCCATTAAGATTGTATGATAGGAGCATAAGGCAGATTTTTGTAATATGAAGAGATAACAGTCTTCATGGTGTTCATTTGCACCCCTACTGGGAGATGACAAAATCTGGCCTCTGACAATGCCCGATCTCCAGCTTATGAAGCCATTGCCATTTTCTCAGGAAGTACAAAAGTAAAGGATGTAATACTTATATGAGCTCAATCACTGAGGTTGTCAGAGTAGGAAATATTTCAGTTGTAGAAACCTGAAGATGAAAAAAAATGGCTATGCATCATCCTGCTTCATTGTGAGCCAAAGTTATTTCAGGGGAAGAAGAGGCATGACATCATGCCTTCATGTGGCAACATATTTCCACTCCTCAGCATGGGTTGTTTCTGGTGGAAATCTAGGTTCATTGAGCATTCCCTTTTTCTTTGGACTTTCCACTTGGAATTCATGCCGAATTCCAAACAGGAATTTTCTACAATTTCTGGTGAGGGTATTTTGGCTTACTCCATACTGAACTAGGGAGCTTCTCCCATGCAATTTATAAGTGCCTTAGAGAATCTCCTTACTGTTGTGTTTCATCCCAACTGTGTCTGGGATGAAACAAAAGTAAACTATCCCTCATTGCACCATGTGCGTCTCTTACCATTTTTAAGCATCTGGAAGTACTTTCCCATCACATGCTAAGAGTCAGTCTCCTCCCATTCCGTGACTTTAAAAAAATCCAAGAAATCATGTAAACGTTATTTTGGAGGCGTATTTCTTAATAGCAAATTCTTAGTTCACTGGAAATTTTTCTTAAAGGAGATGGATACGATGTACCTCATTCTTACCTCACAACTGCTCTGTGAACAATACTTGCATGAGGTACAGCACCTAGAGAGGGGAATAAAAGCCATGCAAGCCCTTTCCTTTCCAGCCACCGGCTACAGCAATAATGATGGGTGACAATATACAGGAAGAGAAAAAAGATACCAACTCACAAGTACACGTCATTTTGTGGTAACACCTCAGGAGCTCACGATGTCCCCATTCCACAACAAAGAAAATGGTAATGTTGCACCAGGAGATGGATGAAGCTGATTTAAAATCAACTACAAAGAAAACAGTAAGCACACAGGGTTGCTGTGAGTTTTCTGGGCTGTTTGGCCATGTTCCAGAAGCATTCTCTCCTGACATTTCATCCTCATCTATGGCAGGCACCTTCAGAGGTTGTGAGGTCTGTTGGAAACTAGGCAAGTAGGGTTTTGGAAACTTGCTCAAATCAATGCTTTGGATATGCCATGAAAATTCAGACTAAAACCTGGAGCAGATGACTTGGACAATTGATGTGGCAGTCACCAGCTACCACTCTGGTAGCATATCTTGGTCTTATCTATGTTTGTTCACAAATGTTTTTCACTGAGTTCAAGGATGGGATTCTCTTAAGAGTGTTCAGGGATACAGCAATGTTTGTTTATTCATTTGTGCTGAATTTCATGGGTCTTACTCAGATGTATATGCAGGGTTATAGCTTTCAGTTAAATCTTTTTCTTTCCTCTCTCCTGTCAGCCTTCAGTTTATAAATCCAGGAAAGCTGCCTTCTTGAACAAAAGCAAGATGAGGTTTTCACTGAAAGTGTTATTTTCACCAGCTGTGTGAGGCATGATTTGATGGTATATAGCATGCAATTCAGATTTAATCCTGACTTCTGCTGTGTGTAATAATAACACAAGTCAGGTAGGAGGCCAAAGAAAAGTTTCATTTAATTTAAATCAAGAGAACAAAAAAGAGCTTTTCAATTTGTTTTGATTTTAGTACTGTGGTGAGAACTGCTATGCCCTTTATTTCTAGGGACCCTTGCAGATCAAATTGGGTCTGGGTCCATAAATAATACTATAACCTCTTCAAAGTAATAGGGATCAAACCAGCAAGCCAATCTCTTCCAATCCTTTCATCACTGTATGGCTAGGCAATCTAATACTAATGTTTAATTGCTATTTCCATGGTTAGAGACAAATCTTTATGAGAAATGCCATACTAACTGGTACATATTCACTTCTTTAAAAACTGATTGATAGGGATTCCTATTTTTATTTTTTTAATCTTAAGTATTTTCATTAAATCTGGGTACAGTTGAGAGGAAAGGAGTAAAGACAAAGTGGACAATATGTGGCCATCCAGATGTTGTTGGACCAGTCCAGTTAGTATAGCAGCTGAGTCGGGCTTGTGGGAGTTATAGTCCTACAATACCTACCTAGAAGAAGGCAAGATATAAGCTGTGGCTTGTGATATGGCAAACAGGCATTTTATTAGGGCATGGTGGAAGAGACAGCATTGGCTACTGAAGTCTACTGAATATGGATTGTGATTGAGCTTCTGCAGTTAACTCCAACAGCTGTGGTATGTTTGCCTTGTTACAAGGCAAAAATATGTTTGCCTTGTTACTGGAGAAAGTAGGTCGACTTGTTGGAAGAGAAAATCAAACAACATAAGACCTGTGTATCTACTCTTTAATATATTAGGGAACATGAGGTTTTCTGGAGCCCCCAGTGGCGCAGCGGATTAAACCACTGAGCTGCTGAACTTGCTGACCGAAAGGTCGGCAGTTTGAATCCAGAGAGCTGGGTGAGCTCCTGCTGTTAACCTCAGCTTCTGCCAATCTAGCAGAAGCTTATGCTTCTGCTAGAGTAGATCAATAGGTACTGCTTCATCAGTCATGCTGGCCACATGACCTTGGAGGTGTCTATGGACAATGCTAGCTCTTCGGTGTAGAAATGGAGATGAGCACCAACCCCCAGAGTCGGATACAACTAGATTTAATGACAAGGGAAAACCTTTACCTATAGGCTTTTCTTGGAAAGAACAGAACAGACTGTTCTGGGTGAGGAACACTCATGGGATGTCTCTGAGATGGAGGTCAGTTATGCCTTCTCATAGTAGATGAGCAACATTCAGAAGGGAGATGTGTAGTAGTGATCTCAAACATCCTGATGTTTGTTGAAGATCAAACTTTTGAGAACATGAGGTTCAATAAATTCTTCACATACAAATTCATTGTTCAGAAGATATAAAAGGCTTTTTTTTCCTAAGAGGTGCACATGCACAAAAGGTGCCAGTTTCCCTTTTGCGCATGCACCCTTCCTCTCGTCGGCATTCAGCCGGGCCACTCTGGATGCTGACAATAGAGAGGCACATGCACAAAAGGGAAAATGGCAGACACCGGAGAGGAAGAAGCACAGGAAGAAGGCTTGCAAAGGGGAGAAAGGCCACCTAACTACTAATATAATGTGTAAATATTGAAATAAATATAGTGCCCCTGCTTCGCAGAATTTCATTTATTGCGAGTGGTCCTGGAATGTAACCCCCACAATAAGTGAGGGAACACTGTATAGTCAAACATGAATTTTAGACTTTAAGAAACTTGATTTCAGCAAATACTAGGTATGATTCCATGTTCAAGAATATTAAGAGTCCCATGATAGATGGGAGTGAGATATTGAAGGCACAACTTCAAACCCAGCGAGGAGGAAGAAAGGGAGGTATCTAAAGAAGCCAATGGATTATTATTGGTGACTAACTGACTATTTAAGTCCCCACATTACCAAGGTGAACGTTGAGGGAGGGATAATGAAATGCAGTTCTGCCTGGGCCAAACTTTATTCCATGTT
The DNA here is from genome assembly GCF_035594765.1 of Anolis carolinensis. Classification (NCBI taxonomy): domain Eukaryota; kingdom Metazoa; phylum Chordata; class Lepidosauria; order Squamata; family Anolidae; genus Anolis; species Anolis carolinensis. The sequence continues at coordinate 205,952,359 of NC_085844.1, forward strand.
CTCATCAAAAATCCTGGCTGTGATCTTGTTTATGATTATTTGAAAACAACTTCCCTGCTTTCCACAGAACAAATTCCTAAAGAAATACACAAGTTGACAAACAAGTTATATTCTTGATATCTGTATATCCATCAGACTGTATGTTCAGTTTGTATAGGAAGAGAGTTAATGTGGCTGAAATAAAATAGTTTCCTTATACAGTTCCATCACTTTATCATGCAAGTGGATGTTCAATTTATTCTTTGGGTTTCAGGCATTTGTCAGGCTTTTTGGCTGGAAAGAACGATGCTGATGAAATTTCAGAGAGTCGATCCTTACAAACGAAAAGTATTGTGTCTCATCTAACTTTCCATCCACTTGGTTAAAATGTCAAAGGCAGCACTTACAGTGAAATAGTTTTCCCTCTGATGAATGTTAATGATGCTTTTCAAACTATGCTTGTTGATCTTGAGAAAAGCAATGGTCTGGAGCAGATTAGTTATTTCACTTCCCCCTTCTTATTTCTATCAAGTGGGAAAGGCAAAAGTTCAAACCAGGAAGTGGGATTCACAGCCGATGTCTCCGGCTTAAATCATATTCAGTAAATGAGCTGTAATGCATCTCACACTATTTTCTGCAAGGCTTCCAGAGTAGTAAACTGCAGCTCCTATACACAAAGGTTAACAGGGTATCTATGTCTAATGGTGAAAACATGCATCATATTTCAAGATAGAAGTGGAGCTGGTTAGAGCATTTCAGCTCAGCGTTCTTTCTTGAAGCTGTGTTCACGTGCCTCGCCTTCTGTGCCTTGTCCCTTAACATCTTACATCTGTTTTCACTGTGAAGACATGCACACAGTAACAGTGTAACAACATAATCAGAATGCCCCTGCTGGATCAGACAAAACACATTTTCAATAGCTTTGTATATTATTTGTTGTGGAGAAAGTTGGGATAAAAACAAATATCATTATTGCCATCACCACTATCATCTTACTTCTCACAGAAGTTAAAACCCATGCCTTGAGCGATGTTGGAAATGGAATTGGAAAGTGCTTCACTCCATTTAATATTCAATGAAACAACAACCATCCTTCTCAGATCTTCGAAACATTGCTTTTTTGGATTCTAATTCTCAGAATAACAATTGGCAATGCTGACTGGGAGTCTCCTGAGTTTTTAAAATATTGCTATATTAGTTTAGTAACATTTTTTATTTTTTGGGGGGGGGGGGGTTCATTTAGTAGCAATAAATTACAGAAGAGCAAAAATTTAAAACAGGAAATGTCTTCAGTAATAGAGCCATCATCCCATTCGGGGCAAACTGATTTCTTTGAGTCACAACTTAAATTAATATACCAATGCCTTTTTTTCTAGAAAAATAAGAAATATTCCTGTTTTTGGAAATTTACCAGTAAGATTGCATCTTGTACTGACTATTTTATCCTAACATGAGTGGTTCGTATTATTCTTTCAACATTTTATTGCTCATTTTTAGCATATTATCTTCCATCAATTTGGTTCATTGCCATTTTTATAATTATTGCAAAAGTTCTCATTAGATACTGAGATTTTCATAGTTATTTTTTATGCCGGACAAAATAATTTCCTAATTTGATATTACAAGGATATCTCCTACTGATTGAAGACCTCATTTAAAAGCAATAGAAGTGAACAGTGGGGGCTTGAGCAATATGTTGTTAAGTAACAAACATATCTAAACAGCATTTTTGATTAATTTCATGAGGTCTGCTAATTGGAAGGTATCTCCTCAGTCTCAGTCCTCTTACATCTGACTTTAAAAAGTTGGCTTCAATTGAATTTCCTTACTAAATAAATAATCCTTAGCTGGAAATAAGTCTAATTAAACTCAATGAAATACATTTCTAAATAAAATACAGACTTGTCTTACTCCTTTTTGTATCAAATGTTTTGTTTAATAAACATGTGTGTGTGTGTGTGTGTGTGTGTGTGTGTGTGTGTGTGTATATAATTGCATTATTAGAGTAATACAAAGCCAGGTTTCATGAGCAATAATGCAAAAATGACAGCATGTAGGAATAGGTTATGCAACCCATTAGCCACCCTAAGAGGGCTCAGTGCAGCTCTTGGACTCACCCCTAACCACCTGAAGAATTTAGAAAATTTGTAGATATGACTGATTTTGTTGGATATGGGTAGGTGAAATCACAAATAAGGGTCCCATGAGTACGGTACCTTCATGACAAGGTGCACCTTTCAAACTGTCCTTATTCCCCAAGCTGAGAGATGAGTCCTACCAGCTATTGCCTCTATGGATGTTTTTCACAAAATCCTGTGAATAAGCATTAAGTGGATGTGTGGGACAAGAAATTCACTCACTTTATACATACATATGCCACCAAGATCTGGGAAGCCCTGGCCCTTGAGTGTTCTAACTGGAGGCCAGCTGTTACCAACAGTGCTGTGGGATTTGAAGAGGCACGAATGGAGGGCAAAAAGGAGAAATGTGTCAAGAGGAAGCCAACCCTTGCCGGGACCACCTTCCATCTGGAAATGGATTTCCTTACTGCAGAAGAACATGCAAGTCAAGAACATGTCTCTAAAGTCACCTACGGACCCATTACCAAGGCCCTACACTCGAAAGGCAATCATACTCAGCCATGAGGGATCGCCTATGATGATGACAACAGACATATGCACCTACCTAATATTTAATTGTGTTTCTCAGAAGAATAGAAGAGCCTGCCAGCTTCCAAAAGACAATGCCTCTGCTAGAAGCGGGCAGCTGATTTGGAATTAATTCTGAAGAGCCATTTTCGTAATTCAGATTGATTAAAGATGCACCCAAGAATAACACTTTCATTACAAAACCTCCTGAGTAAAATTTAAATGATGCTAAATTAAAAACAGCCCCTGTTAAATCAGAAACTGATGAGCACAACAGGGCTAAGAAAGATGCAGGATCGGTATAATTTGATTGGTTTGTTTTGTTCCTCACTTCATTTATTCTCCAAAGGTTCATGAAGGATATCATATTGCTGCTATGCATATTCCAATTCTCCTCACAGTGAGAAGTTCCAGGCGCTTACCTGGGTTTCATTAACTTTGGAGGGTGATCACAGGAGACACTGTAGGGCCTGTTAAAATCTTTATATTTATTTACAAATATACAGACTGAGCACAGGTGGCAATTCTTCAAAATCTTCTACTCCTGCAAAATCTGCTTCCACATAAAATCTTTGGAGAGACAACCTGTTAGCTATTTAGAGATAACTGAGCTCTTAATATTTCAGTCAAACTGCTTTCTGCCACTGTATTACTCTTTTAAAGAAACAAGGGCATAATAAGATGCATAACTATGGGCTGGGTGGGAAGAATAAGGGCACTACCTAGCCACATAAGAATTCTTCCTCCCATGGCTTTTTCTTCAGCCACCAAGTTTAGGCATCTAAAGAAAGAAGGCAGGCAAAATTACCAAGGGAATGTGAACTTAGCAAATATAAAAGTGTAGATGTGAACAATTTTCAATGTCTTTCTAAAAATTTCAAGACTGAAGGACTTGTGTTCTTGGGGGTAATGGCTTCATCCTTCCCCATTGCAGATACAACCCTGGGCAAGTGTCCAATACTGAATTGGATTATTATTGTACAGTTTAGTATTGTCAGCTTTTACTGGTACCTTCACTCCAGAGTTTCAAACAGAAGTCTTTCCTAACTCTGTCTGGATATACACCAAGTAGCCTCTGCCACAGGTATCCCAAATTAGACCAAGTCTGGTCTACTTAGTTTGGAAATGTGGTCTTTCTACACAGGCGTGTTTGGTTGCACCACCTTCAGCTGTGGTGGGCTCTGATCTATAGAACCAATCGCAAGCACCTGTCCAAACCCCAACATTTGAAATATAGAATCAAGAATAGGAAGACCTATAGATCATCAAGCCCAACCCCTCTAACCCTACAGTAGGATACTGTTATAAAATGTTCCCATAGTGATGTAGTCTACCAGGTGTTACCAATTGGCCATAAAATCATTATCAGATAAATCCTAGACATTTCTATTCTAAGATAATGGGAATTGCACCTAGGTAAATGTACAGAATTATAAATGATGTAACAGAGGAAAAAGATGGTTTCCATTTCCTTTATGGAGGTAGCAGCAAATGAAGAAGGAAGTGCTAGCCCCAACTCTCCCTATTTATTGGATGCAGGATTTTGAGGGTGTCCTTGGTGGGTCCAGGCACCAGGCAATGAGTAGCATGAAAATTTGCCATTACATGGTGTAAGGATGTTATGAGTTAATGGGAATTATTGATATGATTTTATTTGTTTATTAAAAGGAAAAAAAGGGGAGTTATGTATTGATGAAGACAGGTCTCACATGGAAGCCAGCTGTGTTCAGCGGGTTGCCATGGCAACGTAACCTCTCTCTGGAGGAGAAGGGGGCGTGGCTTAGTTGGCAGTTAAAGCCTGTGCCTTTTGGAAAAAAACGGTTGCTGTTAGACTTCTGAAGAAGTAGGGAGCTATTGAAGTTAGCTGGGTAGAAGCTACTCTTTTAAAGCTTGGAAAATTAGGAAATTGAGGCTTGTTTACACAGGCAGAGACGACAGCTTAGTGTCATTCAGGGAAAGGCTGAAGATATAAGCTGACCGGGAGTTTAATCTATTACATTCTGAAAGAAGTTGTTTAAGAAATATACATTCAAACAAGACTGCATTGTAACTTAAGATCCTGAAACGTTTATGTATTGGAACCATACGCTTATGTACAAATAAACTTGAATTTTGTTATTGTTCATAAAGATCAGTCTCCTTGCTTCACTCTGAGCCTGAGGGAAAGCCATTACCTCACGTTGGTGGCAGTTACCGTACTTTCTTATATAAGTTACCATATTTACTCATATAAGTTCATCAGTTTTGTTATCCTTCCTTACCCTCCAAATCCTCCTGATATATATATACTCCAACCATATCTTCCCTCCATACCAGAAGTCTGTTCACAAATTGGTGGCAGCGGTGGGATCGAAAAGGATTCCTCCCTGTCACAGGTTTCACAAATTCACACATCCGTTCACAAGTTTACACATGGGTACAGAAGAATAGTGAATTCAATGCTGTTTGCCTATTGATTTCTTCTATCTCCCTCAATCTCTCTTCCATACGTTGGCAAAGACTTAACATACCAGTTTCATTACAATTACATTTTTACATACTTGAGTCAATGAACTTCTCTACATATTAGCACAATGCTGTACTGTTTCATCCTATCTTTATCCTATGTAGGGTTGAAGACTGATATCCACTTACCTGGAAATAAATCCGTCTGAAAAGCAAATTGCAAACATGTGCAGATTTCAATTGTAAATAACACATATACACCTGATTTTTTTCTGTGGTCAACATCTAAATGAATAGGACTTACTCTGAAGGTATGCTAATTTCAGTGAACTTCCCTAAAGGAAAAATAATGATTAGCAGGTGAAGCATCTCCAAAAAGCCAATTATTGTTTTGGCATACATGTTTTTAGCAGACTTTTCTCTCTGCCTCAATGAACCTAACGTGCGAGAAGTTAACCTACATTTTCCCAATTATTTATAAATCAATCTGTTTTACTAACAAGAACAAGGGCAGTCCCTCAATTACCCAAATTAAATTCCTCGATGCAGAAAATTAACCAACATTCTCTTCTAATTCTTATTTTAAAGCACACATACATTTTTCTGGCCCAACCCGATTTCAGCAATGCTAATTGGTCTGTAAAGTGCGACTGAGCCAATCTTTCTGAACTGTTTATAAAATCTCGGAGAACTGTTGAGAGGCAAATGGCCACACAAGTAATTGGTAAAGTACAGGCCTATTGTGTTGTACACTTGAGAATAGGGTTGGATGCTTTTGGCAAGATACAATAGGTACAGAATTACAAACACAGACTAATTAGGATTAAGCTCCTGCCAACACGACCCCCTAAGCGTGTTGTACTGTATAAGTACATTTAGACAGAAAGAGACCTCTGAATAAGTTGGAAAACAGCACATAGCCTATGCCTTGGGAAAAGCAGAGAACCTAAAGGTTGAGATTGAATCAAAACATATATCCTTTATAAATATCTTCCAAATAATAAACAATAAATTAAACAATAATGTAATCTCTTAAAATTTTGTTATCCTTGTTTAAATTTTATCCCAATGCTTACAATTATTATTATCTAGAATAAAAACAGTTAGCAATGGCACCCCTAGATTGGGAGCAAATTATTGTTAGCATGAATGTCTATTTGTCTGGCATAATGAACGCTTGATCCCATGAGCCCTATAAATAGGTCATGATAAGGGTAAATGTGCCATCTGGAGACATGTAAGGTGTACATCTAATGCCATGCTATCATCTTAGCAGAATGAGAGCTTCTTTCCTCCACCTGTATCCATTCTTGCCATTCAAAAGCCTGCCTCAGACATTGCTTTTTCAACCCTGAATGACCATCAGAGGACCTTAAAGAAATCACTTGCTGGTACCATTTGCTCTTCCATTTCTGCTCATCCTCTCTGGGCCCCATGGCTACCCTAGCATGTATGCACATATGTATCAATGGGGGCTGTTGAAGTGGACTCAAAGCTATTTGTTGCATTATTAAAATGTCCCACTCTGAATCATAAGAACTCAGGGCAGCAAATAATAAACTCAGTTTAATCACTCAAAAACAAATATTTCAAAAGACACCAAGCATATTAAACAATTTAACAAATGAAAGTGAAACAGGAAATCTGTTTAAGCAGTCTAAAACTACTTAATCATGTACTGTATGTGTAAACTGGCAAAAGACTAACAAAAAGCCTTTTTAAAAATTATATGAGTGCCATAACAACAGCAGTATAATATTAAATAGAGCTTATTTCTCTTTAAGGTTGCACAGGATCATTGCCCTTCCTGCTTGAGAGTTGCCCAGCACTGTAGAACAGATTTTGAGCAGGTCAGAAGAGGGGGGATATTGGCACTATCTAAACCTGCTGGCACAAGTGTTGTCATCAGTGGAACAATGCTATTGGGCCTTGCCTAAAGACTTGCTATTTTAATATATATCCTGTCCACCCTCTGCATCCATGGATTCTGTATCCATAAATTCAACCGTTCATGTTCGAAAATATTTTTTAAATCCCCCAAATTAACCTTTATTTTGCCACATTATATAGGGTGCACCCTTTTACTACACCACTGTATATAATGAGACTTGAGCATTCATGGATTTTAATAGCTATGTGGGATTCTGGAACTAAAACCCAATCTATAAGGATCCACTCTATTGCATTGGATGGTCTGGTTTTCAGGAAATAGAATCATAGAGTTGAAAGAAACCTCATGGGCCACCAAGTCCAACCCCCTACCAAGAAGCAGGAAATCGCATTCTAAGCATCCCCGACAGATGGCCATTAAATAGGGTTACCAGTTCAAGTTTGTTCCAAACCCTCAAGTTTTAGCACTGAAAACAGAGATATAGGGAAGGCATCTAATGTTGGCATTAAGCATCTTGTATTAAATGCCAATCATGGTTGCTCACAGCTTGTTATTCGAGTGCACGTACACACAGAGAGAACTCCCCCCTCCCACCCACTGTTTGAAAATTAAGACAGAAATCTTAGCTAAAGGGGCTGTTACCCGATCAAGGTGAAATGTGGGGATTATTCCTTCTCACTTTCTTAGGGAGATGGAATAAGGTACATTTAATCTAGCCTGCTTTCTTCTTGCCAGAAAGTGGATGCAGAACAGATGGGAGGCTGAGCCATGGCACTACAGTGCCTGGGAAGGAAGGATGGAATGAGCTAAGCAACTACACATAACCTGGTTTTTTAAAGCTGCATCAACCAATGAATTCTTACTGTCTATAGAAAGCTGCTGCTCTCTTACCTGGGCTAGGGATTTGCACACTGGCACCTCTTCTTGCCTGAAACCAAGCTCAACAAAATGAGAGAATGTGTGCAATTCTGTCCAGTGATGACCCACAACAACTAGAGACTTGGGGTCAGGCCTATGGATCTGGCAACCCTATCAGGAACTTCTTGCAATCCAGTCATTTGCTTTGCCAGATGTGCAATAGTTAGTTCAATTCTCCAGTCTTCTCAGGGGTTAAAGATCCAAAACACTGCGCTGAATTTCACACATTTATTTAGAAAGACGTTCAATTTTTGTTTGTATGCTATGCAAGAATATTTCTGTAAGGAAAGGAAACATTCAATTTTAAATGTATATTGTATGCTTTACATAAATAATAACTACAGGTTCAGCATCCCTAATCCAGATATCTGAAAGCCTCCTTCTTTCTCCTCTACCTGCCTCTGTCATGGGGGGGGGATTTAAAATATCTGCAAAAGTGCCCAGAAGCCGAGCTGTTGGTTTTTTTTGCTTCCATTTAAAAAGCAATTGAAACAAATGATTTTTTTCTATATCATAAAAAAGAGCATGCATGCATACATGGATCTTTTAAGAGCCTTCAATTTTATTTCATCTACTTGACTAATCAACTAAAGGGTTGTTGGATATCCTTTGCATAGGCAGGTAAAGACCTTTTTGTTTTAGCAAGCTCTTGAGGGCTGATGGCACAGGGAAATTGTTTTTTTTTAATGTGCCATGCTATTTATATTTTTGGTTTTTCGTTTTGATATTTTGTTTTTAGCTTCTCTTAATTTTCAATAAGCTACCTGTATGTACTACTCATGTATAAATCTAGAGTTTTGGTAAAAAAAAACAACAACCTCAATACAGCAAGGTAAGTAGTTTAACTTTTACTTAAAAAAGGGGATCCTTCTTTGCATAAAGTAGCAAAAAGTGAGTTTCATCTATCTCATGAGATTCTAAAAGGAGCACTATCTCTGCCATGATGCACCTTTTGGCTTTGTAAAATGCCTGGGCAGGAAAAAATGGTGGCAGCCAGGGTCAACTGGATCTCTCAGGTGGCACTGAGGCTTTTTCCTTTCTGGGGGTTTACCCTTGACTTATCCATGGGTCATATCAAAATGTATTATTTTGGCGCCAAAGGGACGGGCTGTGGTGCAGCTGGTTAATAGCCAGCTGAAATAAATCAATACTGACCGAGATGTCATGAGTTCAAAGGCAGCCTGGGTCGGATTGAGCTCCTGGCCATTAATATCCTAGCTCGCTGTTCACCTAAGCAGCTTGAAAGACAGTTGCATCTGTTGAGTAGAAAATTTAGGTACTGCTTTATGCGGGGAGGTTAATTTAACTAATTTACGACACTATAAAACTTCCAGCAGCGTGCAGAAAGGAATGCGGAAGTACTCCATCAAGGACTCAGTGTCATAAGTGGACGATGAAGTGGTAGCTCCCCTTGTGGCTGGAATCGAGCATACCCTCATGAAGCCGGAAGCTGGAAAATGTTAAATTGCCTCTGTGTTTGTCTATATGTCTGTCAGGACCCTGGCTGCAGAGCACCAATAACCTTACACAGAGGCCAGTCTCTATCTAATATCTTTATTAAAGAAATATATATAATCAATAAAAACAAGTGAAGAATATAGTTCAGAAGCAGACCTTTCAAAAGAGGTCAAATATAGTCCAAAAATGTATTGTCCAATATAAGATATTAGAGTTCAAAGTTTTAATCCACTTGACCGAAACACACACTTTGCCAAGCAATAGTGTGGGGAATTAGCAGAGTCCTAGAGTTCAATGAAGCTTGACAACAAGGCTGGAATTAAACTTGATTCTTGGCTAGATTCATAACTGGAAACAAAGGCAAACATGAGCGTGGAGCAGGGTCCGTGGTAAAACTGCAAGGCTAGGCAAGGCTTGAAAACTTGATCCGAGAAGCAAGGAACTGGGGTACGAAGTCCACACACGATCTCTCTCCTGAAGCTGATCAATTGACTCCACAAGGAATTCCTCGTGCCAACCACCTATATTGGGTCTCGTTTTCCCGCCAACAGAACTCTTTCCCTAGAGAACGAGAAGCGAAACCCAACTCTGTCCAGATGTGTGAATTTCCCAAGGGAAGCAAGCCTAATCAGCTTGATTTCTGGCAGCAATGCGTAAACTCCTCCATTGAGCTTCTCTGTTTCCCCTTTCTCTGGAATAAGATTCTTTTCTGGGAAACGGGGGGGAGTTCTGCCCAAGGCCTGTTTGGCTGAATTCTTGAGGACAAACATCAACATCCTGCAGGTGAAGAGACTCCGGCTCTTGCTGAACCGGCGAAAACCCCATGTTTTCCTCTTCGTCTGCCACAATAGTACTAGGAACAGGACTACAAGGCCCATGAGTCATCACAATGTCGTATGTCTAATAGCATTGAATGTTTGCCAAATATATGTGTGTATTTTTTAAAAAAAATTAATTTTTTTTACATTCCAACAATTAACAATATTTTTGCGATGCATGTCTTATTTCAATATACATAATACCAAAAGTAACTAATGCTTAAATGACATTTTAAACGATCCTTTGGAATGTAGCTAGTACAACGGGCAGCAGCCAGGTTAATAACGGGAGCGGCCTACAGGGAGCGTACTACCCCCGTTAAGCCAGCTCCATTGGCTGCCGATATGCTACCGAGCCCAATTCAAAGTGCTGGTTTTGACCTACAAAGCCCTAAACGACTCCGGTCCAATTTACCTATCCGAACGTATCTCCTCCTATGAGCCCACGAGAATCTTAAGATCATCCGGGGAGGCCCTACTCTCGATCCCACCTGCCTCACAAGCGCGGCTGGTGGGGATGAGAGACAGGGCTTTCTCGGTGGTGGCTCCTCGGCTGTGGAACTCCCTCCCCAATGACATCCGGCAGGCTCCTTCCCTTCTAGGGTTCAGAAAAAAACTAAAGACATGGCTATGTGCTCAAGCGTTCAATGAATAAACCTTCGAGCTTGGCACGGTCGGTTTTTAAGACTCTGGATTAACAAGGTCTAGTGAATGAAAGGACATTACCTCAGTGCATGGTAATGTTTATTATTGTATATTGGTTTTTATGATGTTTTAAATGTTTTTAGTTTTTAATGCCTATTGTATTGTTGATGTGATGGCACTGTGTTGCCAACTTGTAAGCCGCCCTGAGTCCCCTAGGGGAGAAGGGCGGGGTAGAAACACCAGAAATAAATAAATAAATAATGTCACCCACTCCCCTGCCCTCCCCCCTTCCCCCTCCCCCCGGAACTGCAATTCAATATATTATCATTGTATCATTTTAACCATGTGGAACGCCTGGTTCAAGGTGTTGCATCTTTCGTCTCCATCTATTTTGTCAATTAGGACTGACCATTTCCTGAACCAGTCTTGTTCTTTTAGACTATTTGTATATTTTCTTTTCCTTTGATTAATAAAATCATTGATTATATATTCTGATATATAAGGCCACCAAGTTTCTACATCCCATTTTGTCTCATCCCTCCATCCTCGGGCTATTGAGGCTTGTATTGCAGCTGTCATATATTTTAGAACCTCGGTCCAATTATTGTTATCGTCCCTTACCATTACTGTGAGGGACATAAATCTGGCTTTGTCCCATATTAATTCTTTCCCTATTATTTCTTCCATTTCTTTTCTTATTTTACTATAAAAGATTTGAATTTTTCTACAGTCCCACCACATGAGGGAGAATGAACCTATTTCCCCACATTTGTGCCAACATTTGTTCGAGGTATTTCCTGTTATATGATATGTGTGCATTGTAAACCACCCTGAGTCCCCTTCAAGGTGAGAAGGACGGAATATAAATACTGTAAATAAATAAAATAAATAAAATAAATAAACAAATTCTTGACTTATAGATGAGGATGACTTAAATACAAGTACATAATATAATTATTATTTTTCTTTTCTACAATGTAATTTTGTTTAAGCTGCGTCTTTTTAAAACCTTTGTAACCCACCTTGAGTCCCAAACTGGGGAAAAGGCAGGAGGATGATCATGACATCAACACTGATGATAATAATGGTTTTATTATCTGGTTTATATATAATTGATCATTTGGTTTTTGTTTTCTTTGTGCAGCAAATAGATTTTTCAGATTCTTTCTGAATACTGATGATGTTTGTTACCACAATGATGACAATGACTATCTAGTTGATGCCACAGTTCAGCTTGAAATCCAGATGGTTTTCCTTCAAATAGTAACATTAAGCTTCCTTCAAATGAAACCACTCTCCTGTTCCTGCTTGATGCTCCCTGTGTTTAAAAATAAATGAAGAAACAAGTGTCCCAGACTCAGATTATAGCTTAACAGAGATTTAGAAGATATGGCTAAGATTTTCAAACTTCTGTGACAAATGGATTTATGTGTGCCTTGTGTACAGCTGCCAAATTTGATGTATTTGATCTTTCGCTATAAATAAATGTTGTGTAATACATATGTTATTTATGTAGGTTTGAAACAATCTGAGGCAAATTCAACAAAAAGCTAGTGAGTTTTATTCTGTCTCCCTCCTGCCCTACAGCAGTTTAAAAACATGTGAAGTATTTACAATTGTCAGTTTATTACATAAAACAAACTTGCGAGGAAACATAATAGTGGGGAAAAATTCAAAATTTTAAATTACAACTTAATGAGGACATGGTTCTCCAAATATTGTTGAACAGTCTTCACCCTTGCTGGGATGTCTAGGGCTCCCAAAATATCAGGGAGGGGGGCATATTCCCCATTCCTGTCCTATATCTGTAGAATTCTCAAATCCAATAGAGAAGTACCATGACTTCCCTTGAACTAAACACTATACTACTTTTGATGCAGACCAAAAAGTCAATGGGATTTTGGACTGTATCAAAAGGAGTATAGTGTCTAGAACAAGGGAAGTCATGGTGCCTTTGTATTCTGCTTTGGTTAGACCTCACCTGAAATACTTGTCCAATGAGATGAGACATGATAGCCATGTATAGATATTTGAATGGATGTCATAAGGAAGAGGGAGCAGGGTTGTTTTCTGCTGCCCTGGAAACTAGGACTTGGAGCAATAGGTTCAAATTACAGAAAAAGCGATTCCACCTGAATATTAGAGAGAATACCCTGACTGTAAGAGCTATTCAGCAGTGTAACTCTCTGCCTTGGAGTGTGGTGGAAGCTCCTTCCTTGAAAACTTCTAAGCAGAGGCTGGATGGCCATCTGTCAGGTATACTTTGATTGTGCTTTTCCTGCATGTCAGGGGGTTGGACTAGATAACCCATGTGGTCTCTTCCAACTCAAGTGTCATTGCTCAGCTTCCCCCCATTCTTCTGAATGAGAATATGGGAAGTTCTAGCATGCTATCAGGATGTTTCCTCTACAGAGCCACACTGGAGGTAGCCTTACGTCATGTGATGGCATCCGAAGGGCTCTGCTGAGGATGCATCCTGGAAGTGTCCTAGGATGCTTCCTGAAGACTGTGTGATGAAGTGGTGTATCTCCCAGAATCTTCCTGGTTGGGAAGAAGGGGTGGGTTGGTTCTGAAATTTGGGATTCAATTGTGTAGTTCTGTTTCCAGGCTCAGAGATGGTCCTGAACCTGTAACATATAGGATATTACAGATGTAGTCAGCCAATGTCTTGACATCCAGTTCTAATCAAAGCAAGGAATTATGGGGAAATACCGGCCTATAGTCTGAATATCTAGCCCATTTCACACAATCCTCTGCCTTCCAGATGTATTTAATCCCAATAATCTCAAAACTAGGTTGCATACTCATGCAAATGGACAGGTTGACCTATTCTAATTCTAGGTCCATCTTGTCTGGCAGTGCCAGACTAAGATAGTGACTTGATTTCTCCAGTGTGAAAGTAGAAGTTTAGTTGACTCTAGGTTGACAAAAGCTGGCTCTGATATTTTATTTCATGAAGTTATTTTATTTATTTGAATGTATTAATATATGTATAATGTGTATAATTTATCCTGGTATCTCAAAGTGGCATAATCACCTCCAAATTAAGAATAGAAATATATTTTTTAAAAAATATGAATATACTCAACAAGGCAATAATTAAACCAATTTTAAAGGCTACAACAATATAAAGCTGTTATATGCATGTTTCAAAATAAATTAATCCCCAAAGGCATTAATAAAAAACATGTTTAAACTTGGTGCCAGAATGACACTAGTATTGGCATCTGTCAGACCTCCGAGGGGAGGGTGTTCTATAACCAGCGTGCCACAGCAGAGAAGGTCCTCTCCCATGTCATCCCACTTCATATTGCTCTCACTGATGGGACACGATGGAGAGCTTATTTTGTGACCTCATTTCTCAGGCAGGTACATATAAGGAAATGTGTATGATTACCCTCACCCCCACCACCATCATAATTAATATCTCAGTTTTAATTTTTAAAGCTTCAAATAAATGATATTGTTTTAAAATCAAATATTTTATTTGCTCTTGGAATGAATCCAAATTAATAGAATTGCTGAACCATTTCTTCCAACATACAGAAACATGATGGCAGCAGAATGCTACAAAGTTGCCCTTTCCGAAACAACAGTATACTATAGTATGGGGTGGCCTCAGAAATATAAAGCCACAGGTTGGCTGAACAACCCTGTGACAAATGACATGATAAGATGAAAGTTTATAGAATGAGAGCTACAGAGAGCTATAGAATTTTCCCTCATTGTGTAATCTTGGTATGGTGACCTTACTGGTCTGTATCTTTAAAAGATGTCAGTAATCCGATTCTAAATCTAGATTACCCATCTTCTTTCATTTAAAATAATCACAGATCAAAAAATTAATAACATATATGTGTACATTAAATATTCTGGTGAGAACAGTAGGTCATGGTCATCCTCAAATATTAAATACAACATTTTAGTGTCTGCAATTTTTAAACTTCATCAGACAGTTTCAAGCACTCTTGCTATAATTTCTATGATTATCCTATTTTAGGGTCCTCAAAAACAATTGGTTTGAACTATGATTATATTAAGAATGGAAAGGTGCTATACTAAAGCACAGCTTCATTTAGCTGAAGAAGAAATGAATGGTTCCATGGCATCCTTCCCCACATAATTTAACAAAGAGCTAGTTTTCTATATCCTGAGGATATTGTCACTGAAAATAGGAAAACTGTCAGAAAAGCACATCTCTTTTCAAAAGTTTGTTGTTTGTCAACATCCTTAAATCTCTCTTTATTAACATTTTGTAGATCCCAGCTTTCCACAACCTGGTGACTTCCAGATATGAAATGTGGGTGCCAGAGGCTATGCATACTGGGGATAATTAAAATGGTATTTGAACAAATCTGGTAGGTACAGACTTCATAACCAAACATGTTAGCCATTACTACAAATACATGTCCAGCACTCTATAATATTTGTAAGATTTTCCATGTTTCTTATCTGCCTGTGTGCTAGGGAGTCATCATTTGCTATCATGAGTAAATTTGCACAACATTTTCCACTTTTGCTATCACTTCACATCATTATCACCATTTGCCCTTCAAAATATTTATGCAGCAACTGTCACCTGAATGTACGTGTGCATATTGATTTTTAATATAATTTTCCCTGCATACACATCCTTCTTCACTGATTATAACCTGCAGATATATATAGCCACTTTCAACCTGTTCACATCAAAGGAAGTCAACACAAAGATGAGAAACATTTCAGAATATGTAAAAACACCTTTTCTCCCAAAGTTCCTATGGTAATATTCCAAATCTAATTAAAGAGTAGCTATATTGGTTAGAAGATGACCACTCAAATAAATCATGTAATGTTCACAAATATTTCACGTTCATTTTTTTTTCCAGAAAAAATATATCAAAAAAACATAGCTGTTTTCCTTTTTTGAGAGATGAATTATTATCTTAATAGATTCAGTCTACAGTAATGTGCACGTTCAGTGTCAACATGAACTGAAGGCATTTAAAAACAGGAGCAGCAACAAATCAAATGTAGTTAACAAAGAAATACGAAATAATTTCTATATGCTTTTTTAAAAATAAAGAGAAACTGAAAATCCTAGGAAGAAACAAATATGACTAAAAACGGTTCACCTTCTAGCTTCATAAATAAAATTCTAATATTACACATAGAGATCATTGAAGGTTAGGTCATTTTAAACAGCTGGGACAGACACTGATAATGCTTGCTATAATCCTATGTGAGTGTGAGAGAGAATATTTTTCCCTTAATGGATCTGCAGAATTGACTGGCTCAAACATTCAAGTGCAAAAAAAGCTGACAATCCAACACAATCCATGAAAAATTTAAAGACAAGCTTATGTGCTCTGCAGAGAACTTGGAAATTGTTCTCTTTTGGGTGCACTAGTCCTAGCATTCCCCAGCCAACCAGTGGTTGTAACATGCTGGAAACTGCAGTTCAAAAGAATACATTTTCCAAGCTCTGGTTCAAGCATGATATTTGCATGTGACCATCTTATCTAGTTTAATCTGAAAGACACATGGGCTTAACTGTGTATTTCTCTGTTATATTGTGGGCATTGTATAATAAAAGCTTCCTTTAGTGATCCATGAGCTCCTGGTAAAATGATTTATTCTTAACAAGCCAACTCTTTTCTCTAAAACGTTACCAGCTCTTAGTATGTTGTCTGCAGTGCCTACGTTTTGTTATGTGGCAAAACAACAGCCCCAAAACCAAGGTTTAAAACATTTTCTTAAGCTCTGGGTTTCAAAAGTATATTTTATGTTTCTGAAAACAAATACAACTCCTGCTGCAAAGCATGCCTTGTTTAGTAATTATGAGAATGAAAAAGTGTTATTATTGCTTGTAGTATCTAATTGACATTTGTCTTCTGATACTCGTCCCAATGAAATGTTCCAGTGCACGTATAGTTTTTTACTCCACTTAGCTAATATGCTGGGCAGTGAAAAAGGTACTTGAATGTTTTGCATTAAGTTTCTCTCAGCAAACAGCCTGAAAGATGGTTGCAGGGATAAACATTGTCATGCTTGAGTAGACACCT
The DNA here is from genome assembly GCF_035594765.1 of Anolis carolinensis. Taxonomy (NCBI): domain Eukaryota; kingdom Metazoa; phylum Chordata; class Lepidosauria; order Squamata; family Anolidae; genus Anolis; species Anolis carolinensis. The sequence goes on from NC_085844.1 coordinate 205,969,205, forward strand.
TTGAAAAAGATGTGTACATTTGAATAAGAAGCAAGTTTAATCAACTGAGTTCCTTATACCCTTGGGTTGCTTCTTCTCCTTCCTCATCTCCCTCACATTTTCACAGGACTAGAACTTACTTTATCATTTTGATACCCATTTGGATTTACCTCCATTTTCATCTCCATCAAAAGCAATGATAAAACCATCCAAATAGTATTACACTTTGGACGTCATCACACTAGAGCTTGGATCCACTTTAAATCCACTTTAGGGAGGGGGCTTTAAACAGCTCAGCCAGACAAGTCCTGGGCCTCACCAAACTATAAACCCCAGAATTCTGCAGGAGGCACAAACCAGATTTGAAGTGGATTTGTGCTCTAGTGTGATGAGGTAGTAAAAGTATATTCCTTAAGATGATAATGACATTGAAAGAAAGGTAGGTTTTATGCAGTCTAGTCTAAAACACTACAATTCAGTTTTCCACGATGTTCCAGCTGATACATCATTGCTGCAAAGCCGCGTTAGCATTCTGTGCTTGGGGATTTGAAAGTCTGACTTGCTAGTCGTCATTTACAAGGTGACAATGAAAGAATAACAACAATAATACTTATAATACTACTGATAATAGCTACTAAATCTTTTGTCTATTTTCAGGTGAAAAAGCCCAAGAGCTATGTGACCTCAGGATTTTAGCAAATCCCACCAATCAGCACACTTGACCTTTGAACAGAAAAGAGATATAGCGCACTTACCCAAGGGTTGTCATGGTGACAATAGTGTACCAAAACGAAGCTGGGATGCTGGTGAACTTGCTGGATGAAGATCCTTTCTCTGCATAAAACATCACAGTAGCAAAGATGATGATTGCCATCGTGAGAGAAAAGAGGAGAAAACCAAGCTCAGAGGCACAGCTCTTCAGAGTGTACCCCAAGATTCGCAAGCCTTGGGAGTGGCGGGAGAACTTGAAAATTCGGAACACCCTGAAAACTCTCAGAGTCACAAAGGCTCCGCTCACGTCTTCATTGTCGGTCATCACCAGGCCAATGTAGTAGGGCATAATGGCCACCACGTCAATGATGCTCATCACACTCCTCATGAACCTATAGCGACTGGGGGCTGCAAAGAGTCGCATAAGGTATTCAACTGTAAAAATCATAACACAAGCTGTGTCCAAGCAGAAAAAAGCCATTACATATCTCTCCCCACATGGCAGTTCCCTGTTGCCAGGGACGGTGCCACATGGCACAGTCTCCACCACATTGGTGATCACAGAGACGGCGATAAAGAAGCCAGTGACATAGTAAAAGACTAAGGCTAAGGTGCTGGTATGGGGATTCTCAAAAGCTCGCCACATGGTTTGCCGGAAGCTCAAGGCTGGCATAGACTCTTGGTTGTTTTCAGAGTCATTGTCATCCATCAACCGTTCAGCATTTTCTCGTTTCCTATCTTTGTATTCTTCGTAGCAGCAATCCCCAATTATATCAGGTAGGATCCCATAGAAGGCAAGCTCCTCATCATAGGCTGAGATGCACTCATATCTTGGGTAGTGCAGCCTGCCAGTTCTGTAAAAATTTAAGATACATCTAAAGACATCAGGGTCCCGGTCAAAAAAATATTCCTTTGTATCTTCATTGAAGAAGAACTCTTTTTCTGTGCTGCCAAGGAGAGTGTCAGGATATCTTTCCAATGTAGTCCTCCATGTCTGGAAGCGCCTACCACTCACATTAAGAATTATCAGCTCATCCTGCCGTCTGTTTTTATCTGTTGGGGCCAGAGGCATAGGACAGTTGGCTACCGGCATCCATCCTATGGCAGCTGCTCTGGCAAAGGGCAGCCATGCTGCTACACCTGCTGCCATGATGAATTGGAGCTCTGGAAGGATGAAGATTGTTCTTCTTCTTTGTCTTCTTTTTTAAAAACCACTTGGCTTCAGTTTAATTCCATCTAAAATACAATTAAACAGAATACCAAGTGAGTGGCAATTTTTCTGAGTTATTCCAATAATTCACATAAGCCTTTCTGTGATGGAAGAGCAATAAGATTTTTTAAAATGTGATAAATGAAGGTGTTAAATAGGTGAGACATATTTCCAGTGGCAACCATTGCATTCTATATTTGTCCTGGCAACTACTAGAAGACTCAGAGAACTAGACAGCTGTTCCCAAGAATCCTATGCATAAGTGCTTATTCTCTGGAATGGGTAACATCAGATATGCAAGGCATCATCCTTTCTGGTTCACAGTCAATACAGCACAAGAAGCCTAGGATTTAAGCAGCCATAGGCATCAAGGCAGAGATTGACAGTTCTGTGCTGATCCCCAGCAGTGAGCTGTTTTTGCTCCCCCAATTCAAATCTCTCTGAGGTTTCTATCTTGAAGAATGATTTTTAACATGCATATGATAATCAACATAGGTAAGTTATGACATTATTATAGGTAGAATTTGTGAATAGCAAATCATTCCTCATTACAAGCATTTAAAAGTAGCATCAGCACGCTAATTTAAATTTGCTGCCTTACAAACAAGCTTAATCTATCATTCCCCAAGTGTAAACACTGGGCCTTAATCACTGAAGTGCAATAAGGCATTACATAAAACTGGTACTGTGTGTGATGAAAGACAACCTCCTCCTGGCAGATATGACTGGACATTCACATGGACATAAAGAGAGGAGTGGGCATGTCTCTCCTTGCTTGACCTGTACAGGATTTCCCATCAGTCTGCCATGTGAAAAGTCATATATATGTAAATGCTATTCAGTGGGCCATTCCACCCCTACCCCCCTTCACCCCTGTTCCAGTAATGGGATGCTTATTTACCCCATTAATCCAATGCCAACCTGGGCTTCTTTTGCACAGTGTAAAGGTCCAATATAGCTCTTCACACATAGAGCATTTATTTCACAAATATAAGTTCCCTGCCAGGCACGCAAATAAGCTCTGGAGCCGATCATATCTGATCACTCTGTGCAGTTGTCAGAAAGAGCTGAAAGTGCTGAATTATTTTGCTCACTGCTCAACCAGTAGAGTCATTTTTCACTTCTGCAAGACCAAGATGGATTTCTAATCATCAGAATAAAGGCAATAATAATGCTAATAAAAAGAGTGGAATTTCATGTGACTCGGAACTCTCCAAGGAAGTGCTAATATCTATTAAAGATTTATTGAAGCTAAATATATTCAGGGCTAATATGTTATTCCAACACTGATCTAAAGGCTAAAGGTGTGTTTTGTTGAACAATTGGTCTCCCACATTAGGAACATTGGCATGTACTGGGCTATAGATGAATTCTTAGTGCTTAGGGAGAGACTGTTACTTCTGCCAAGAAAAAAACACACACCCTTCTCTAATGCCTAGAGATTCAGCATTAGTCAAACAACTTGCTTGTCAGTGTGATTGTTTATTTATTTATTTAAGTCGATTTTTACCCTGCTTTTCTCCTGCACCAAGTCAGGACTCAAAGTGGCTAACAATACAATAAGAACATACAAAGTAAAAATTAAAACAGATTAAAACCTGATAAATTCCTTATAACAACCTGATTATCTAAAAGTGTTGTAACAACTTTTATATTAGTGCATTATCATAGGCTAGTGCATTGTTATTGTTGCATTTATTTATATTCCACTTTCCTCTCCTAAAGGAGCCTAAACATTTTAATGAGGGAAATTCACATTTCAGGCTGTACAATCTGCAGAAAGGCATGTTCCACTGAAATCAGTAAGACTTTGGAGCACAGTTACAGGTCTGTGCTTTCAATTATATTCAAGGGTCTTTGGCTGGACTGCACATGGGTCATTGCATTAGGTCAGGATTACAATATTTAAAAAGAAAACCTGATAAATCATACTGGTGGTCAACCTATCCCAGGCCAGTATGCTGTGCATTCAATGACCAACAAGGTAGAAAAAAAGTCAGTAAACCTTCGCTATTGTTGTTGTTCATCAACTGATATATAGAGGTAATTTTCCTTGGATATTAGAAATAATATATTGCTGGCATGACAAGTAGACATCAGTAGCCTTATCATTCATTAATTTATCTCAGCTTCTTTTATAGTTTCCATGTGTGTGGCTGATACTACATTCTGTGATTGAATTTTCTACAGTTTAGAAAATCACTGTTTGAAAAAAAATCATTTCTCTCCAAAATCCCCGGCATTCAGTTTCATTGGACAATCCCATATTGTAATCAGATAGAAGGCACATGAGGAAGCTTCTTCTTATCTGCTTTCTCCGCACCATGGATAATTTTACACTCCCGTAACCAATAGCTGAACCCTAATCCCCTAATATGCCTGACTGCTTTGGAGTTTGGACTAAAACTTCATGTGGATCCATTGCCCCATTGGCCTAGGAATCAGCTTCTACCACTTCCTCTATCATGTGTCCCCTTATTCACCTATTTTTCTAAGTTAAAACTTAACTCACCAGGCATCGCTCCATTCTCTGAAATATTTTGATTGCCTATTCCTGCTCTGTTTTAAAATATAGTTGAAGAATGTACAAAGAAGGAGCAGGGGCTTCAACTGCAGCTACTAATACATTAGTGATGAGACAATACCTTGCTGGAAATGGCAGGGGCCAGGAGATAAATTATACAATGCAAATCTGTACATGTTTACCCAAGCACAGGTTTTGCTAAGTTCAGGGTGTTTACTTGCAATATGCATAGCCTAGTCTTTTACATATTTACTCAGGAGTAATTCTATCAATCCTACAATGTTCAACGGAGCTTATTCCTAGAACATGGAGAGGAAATATGATAAATTTGATACATTTGAATATCAGTAATCATTGTGGATATGTCTGTACTTTTTCAAGATTCATCTGTGATACCGATTCATATAAATTTATGGTGGACAAGAGCACCAAGTAATTTTCTCTCTGAATACCCGCATCACATTAATTTATCCTGCCTGACCCAGATGTGAATCAACATCTGGTTTTGTTTTAGCTTTCATTCCAGCATTTTAGTAGGGCAAGGAAAACCAAATTTTCATGACCTTTTTAATGCTGTCGAGCAATTTTAGGATGATAATTAGCCTGATATTTTGAAAACTGAGACCCAGGAGCTGTAGGACTATAAAAAAAAACTCTTATGCTCTTTTTCAAGTCTGGGGTTTTGAGCTTTGGGACCCCCAATATATTTATGGGAACAAATGCAGCCCATGGGCCACAGATTATCTGCCTCTTATGTAAACAAAAACACTGGCCAAAATCCTGTTAGGGAGCTGACATATTTTGACAAGATAAGTGTTGTGATTGCCTTCAAGTCATTTCTGACTTTTGGTAGCCCTGAATCATCACAGAGATTTCTTGCCAGAATGAGTAAGATGGTGGGGCTTGCCCAAGGGTTACCCAGTAGGATTCTATATCTTATAACAGTCATTCTGAAAAATCACAAAACATATGCATACTCACATCAACCTTATACAACCAAAGTGGACATAGCATCAAAATACAGTTTTCTCAGAAGAAAAAAAATTGAATGTAAGTTCTTTATAGTCAAAATACCAGGGGAGGAACTAAACAGAAAAATATGGCCATTAGGGAAACAGATATTTAAAATCCAAAAAAAAATTGAATGAGAATGAGAAAAAATGTAGTACAGGGGTCCCCAAACTTTTTAAGCAGAGGGCCGGTTCACAAACTTTCAGACTGTTGAGGGGCCGAATTATCATTTGGAAAAAAAATACAAACAAATTCCTATGCATACTGCATATGTCTTATTTGTAGTGCAACAATAACAACAACAACGAAAGAACAATACAATACTTAAAAATGAAAACAATTATAACCAACATAAACCTATTAGGATTTCAATGGAAAGTGTGGGCCTGCTACTGGCCAATGAGACAGTCAAGTTAATTTGGATTGTTGTTGTTGTTGTTGTGTGCCTTCAAGTCATGTCAGACTTTGGCCAAGCCTAAGTCTAAAATTAATATTTACTGCATTTATTTACTACATTTATATCCCACCCTTCTCACCACGAAGGGGACTCAGAGCAGCTGTATGTACATACAATATATTATATTATTAGCATAACACAATATTAGCATTATATATTACTATATTGAACTATACCACTATACTATTATATAATATGTAATATATAACATATAATTATTATATGGTATTATTATTAGTATTATATTGTATAACATATTATTATCAATATTATATGTATATACAATATATTATATTATTAGCATAACACAATATTAGCATGATATATTACTATATTGAACGATACCACTATACTATTATATAATATATAATATATAACATATAATTAATATTATTATATGGTATTAATATTATGTATATTATGTATAACATAAGATTATTATCAATATTATATGTATATACAATATATTATATTATTAAAACTGATATAAAAATATTATATTATAAAACTGAGGGCGGGGGCCAGGTAAATGACCTTGGAGGGCCGCATCCGGCCCCCGGGCCTTAGTTTGGGGACCCCTGATGTAGTACTTCATCTGTTGGAGACCTTCCATTGATACACATTTATATCACACTAAGAATTTAAATATCTTTGTAACATCCTCAAACAATGCCATTTTGTGTTTTTTGTGCATTTAATCTCATGTTTGCTGTGCTTGTTTATTTATTTAGTACTAAATACTCTCTAGATAATCTGGAAATGCAGCTCTCAAACAATGAAATAATACTATTCATGATGTTAATGTCACAAAAAAAGCAATGAGAAAAATGGGTGAAACTGAGAAAGCTATCTGCAAAAACAATTAAATGGGCAGCATTGACGCTAGCAGTTTATACCAGTAAAGTGGCAACAACATCAGAATATGGAAATGGTAGAAAGTGTCTTGTTGAATGAAATACCCATGTCTATAAAAGTCAATCAGGAAATAAAATCCAGGGCTTGTCTAAAAAGCTGGAGACGTAAGCACTTGATTCTTAATTATTCTTAATTATTGGGCCACAGGGACAAAATAAATATGTTTATTTTTTTCCCCAGTGTAGCTGTTTTCCTGTGTAAATGAATAGCCATTATTTATTCCTGGGAATGGACATGGAGTACAATGCTGCATTTGGGTGCTGTCCAGAAGTCTAGTAAGCAGATAGTAACCTAACCATCAATGAGAGCAATCTTGCAAGGGATTAGTTACGCTGTTCTCTTTCAAAGTCTTTGCAATACACAACTTCATCCCATTACATCCTCTCTATCCTAATAGTGGACATTTTGCTATACTCCTCCCTACTGAAACTAGCCCTCAGGATGCATGCTTTGGTAACCCTTCTTTTTGGTGATTGCAATGAAAATCATTCAGCAGTTGGTGCAGAATATGGTAGAAAGGCTGAGCATTATGCACACACCATGTCATGATATTTGTTATTATTGCTGGCTACAGCTCAAAGTATTGGTCTTGACTTAAGAGGCCTTCATGGTTTAAGGCCTTGAAATAGCCTCTTCCACATGTACCCAAACCTTTTAATCATGATCCTCCTACAAGGACTGTTTTAATTTTTCTAAATATGTATTCTCCTCTTCCAAGTACTGTTCCCTTCAATTGAAGTAAAGTGGGTGTCTCTGACAGAAAGGTCCTTGGAAACCCAGCTGGTTGCCCTATTGGTTATTTTGACACCAAACAACTCTTCTCCAGAGTTTTAAATCATTTTCACTGGCTTTTGAAAATAATGATGTAGTTCTTAAAGTCCTATCTTTCTGAAAACAAAACACTCTCTCTAGTATGTTATTTTGTTAAATATTGGAACATTTTTCTTATCTCTATTTTGATGTGCTGTTTTCAGTTCTGTAGTTCTATTGCATTTGTTTGCAGTTGTTTGACTGCAACTTTTTAAATAATTTCATTATTTATTCATAGAAACTCCATAGAGAATTTCTGTTATCGAATGACATATCAGTTGTATGTATGCATTATGTACAAATTATTATAAATGCATCGAAAATGACAGTTTATTTGCTGTTAGTGTATGGCAACATCACTGCACATTCAGTTTATCCATGCCATTATATCATGATGCATCTTAATTGTTAAGAGAGTTCTGCATATCTATCTCTAGAGTTCTGTAGTAATTGACACCAATATATCTTTGAAATGTGGCAAGAGAACTGGGAAAATCAATCTATGATTAAATCATTGCTTGAAACATCACTAAACAATTATTCAGTGACAAAATCCATCACCATCACATGGTATGTTTTGCCAAAAGGACCAATTGAGATAAGGTGCAAACCACTGAATAAACACACAGTAGCTAAGCTAAATTGGTCCTTTGATTTAATTATACCATGTGTAACAAAGTATTCACATATTTCCTCTGTAACAGAATAATTCCTTTGAATAGTGAAATACTAGAATGATAGTGACATCTCAGTGTTCAATGGTATGTACACTGGAATCAAGCATAATTCTGTTTCATATACAAAAGCCAAGGCACCTTCATAGTTACTTCAAAAGGATAGGGAATGCAATGTTCAGTACAACCTTACATATTTCAAATATAAGAGAGGGGGTTAAACTACTCACTCTCACAGTGATTATGAGGGTTAGATGCAAACAATCTGTGTTTGATCTTCTTACTTTAAGATAATGAAGTTTGATGTATAAATTCAGACATGAAACTTTATTGCACATTGAAACTCAAGCTCCATGCTTATATCCTTTTTACAATTCAGGGTGACCTAAATGTTCTTAGACAGGGCTCATTCAGCAATGCTCTATAAACTAGCCTGTTGCCCATTGCATTCTAAGGTGCAATGTTTATCCATTGTAGAAAAACAGGCTGTAATATAAGTGTATTTTGTCCTTTTGTTTATCACTAGAAGGTGGTTTGAATAGATTGAAGAACGCAAAAAATGTGGTGTTCTATATTATAATGAGTTGACAATACTTGCAGAATAAAAGAAGTGTTCATAGAAAACATGTAATCCACTTTCAACTCTAAAGGAAGCAATCTCCATGGAGATGCCACCCAAGAACTGGGAATCCCTATCTCATAAGTGTTCCAACTAGATGTCAGCTGTTACCAACAGTGCAATGGATTTTGAAGAGGCATGAATAGAGCGTGAAAGGGAGAAATGAGACAAGAGGAAGGTGCATCAAGCAAACCCTTGTCTTCCATCGGAAAATCAATGTCCTCAGTGTGATAGACCATGCTAATCCAAAATAGGTCTCTACAGTCACTTGTGGACCCATCTCCAAGACTCTACTTCTGAAAGACAATCATGTTCCATCATGAGGAGCATGATAATGATAATGATGACTTCTAAAAGACAGTTTATGTCTGCTGAAATTGTATATTCCCTGATACAACAATATGAGACTAACAGACAAGACTATAAAGAAGAAGAAGGTCCATCAAGAAGAATAGTCATCAAAATCTTAATCAAATGTAATTCTGAAGATTACACCATTCATCAGATTGACATCCTAATATGCTGGTAAGTTATATGTTGTTTAAGAGAGAAAAGAGAAGACCAGAGCAACAAAACCATACATCTCATACACTGTTCTGCCCATGAGATGAACTACCTTTACTTTGCTGGAAAATATTATTGCTTTCTGGTTCTGGGATGCAGAACCTCTGAAGTTTGTTTACCACTAGAAAACAAGAAAAAGAAGAGGTAGATGCTAGAGCATAAAAGCCATCATTTTAGAATCTGTGCCTGAAGAAGAATTTTTCATGTAAATTCCACTTTTAAAAGACCTTTACCACGCTTGTGTTGTATAAATAGAAGTTCTATTACATTGTAGCTGCATTAGATTTAACTTCTGTTGAACACCAACATTGTGCAATCAACTTGTATCCCACAGTGTGCCTCCTCATTGTCCCATGCTGCAATGGGGGAAATGTACAGTGTTTGTTTTTGCAATATCAATGAATTAAGCCAGACACTGAATACACTGACAAACAGGTAAACTTCACCTAAGAATGTGGAACTATATACCCCTGTTTCCCTTAAAATAAGATCTACCCTGAAAATAAGACCTATCATGATTTTACAGCATTTCTGGGGATGCTCAAAATATAGGCTCAATTTTTTTTTTTTTTTTAAAAAAAGCCCTAGATATAATTCATTTAAAAAGTCAATTTGGAAAAAATAAGACTGCCTCTGAAAACAGTCCTTAACACATCTTTTGGAGCAAAAATTAATATAAAACCCTGTCTTATGGGGGGGGGGGGGGGACAGGGTAGCTGGAATCCTGTTGGTTAGTCCCAACTAAAATAGTCCCATTAAGTTGATAGTTAAATGGTGAGTCAAGATGTAATTAAATTAATTTGATTCAATTATTCAATTTGAATCACATAGTTATACTTTGAAACTATACAATTATGAACTAGGTACACCTATTTCCCAACCACCAAAAACGTCCACTTGCATTTGTAATAGAACATGCACAATATGGAACAAAAGACATCATGTAGTATTATGGTTTGAGTGAACTAGGATTCTGGGAGACCAGGATTTGAAACACTTCTCAGCTGACCTTGAACTAGTCACAAATTCTTACTTAAAATCCACATCATTCAGAGTTGAACTGAAGGCACATAATTGTGTACACCAATATGATTTCACCCAGTGTTGGCACTTCATTGCCTGCCAGAGGCAAACACAGCACAGTCCTATAAGTTAAGCAATTATTTGTTACGTGGAGATTTTCAGCAGTAGGAATGAAGGATTGCTTTAAAACAATTAAAGAGCTTCATATGATCAGTCAACCTTCATGAGTTATGCTATGAAACTCATTTAATTTATGAGTGTAGTGGAACAGAACTTATTTATGATCTCCTATAATATAACACATGGCATACAGGTGTTTTTTTTTAGTGGCAATATAGCTGTCAAATAATTATGACAATATCTAGGGCAGGGGTGATGAACAGTGGAAGACTAGGGCGGGGGGTTCATTAGCTCTCCAGGAGACCTTGGAAGACAGCACCTGCTTATGCAAAAGAAACAATTTTTGCCTTCAAGCACCCTCTATGGGATATAGGGCAGTTCTATATTATCTATATCTATAGACACTGGTGGGCCCCTGGTGGCACAGTGTGTTAAAGCACTGAGCTGCCGAACTTGTGGACCAAAAGGTCCCAGGTTCAAATCCCGGGAGCAGAATGAGCGCCCGCTGTTAGGCCCAGCTCCTGCCAACCTAGCAGTTCGAAAACATGCAAATGTGAGTAGATCAATAGGTACCACTCCGGCGGGAAGGTAACGGTGCTCCATGCAGTCATGCCGGCCACATGACCTTGGAGGTGTCTACGGACAACAACGGCCCTTCGGCTTAGAAATGGCGATGAGCACCAATCCCCAGAGTCAGTCACAACTGGACTTAACGTCAGGGGAAAACCTTTACCTATAGACACTGTAATACAGTTTGAAGCCAACTGGAGAGCGGTGTCTCCACAAAACATTCATCCCCAATGTGCATTGCAGCACACATTAAACCTAAAACAGTGTGTTAAAAAATTTCACCAGAATGTCTGGAAAAAGCCAGATAGTGTCCTGCAGCCGATTATAGTATATTCCATGCAGAACTCCAAACCAAGATGATCATGAATGGACATGGATATGTACAACAGCATATCTCAGTGGGATGGTTAAAAAAATCCAGCAGCTGTCTAGCCACAGATACTGTGGTTCCTAGCTTCAGTTCAGATCCACATTCAGCAGACACTGTGGCCACCATTCCAGCACCAAACCAGTTCTTGAGGTGTTTGCGTAGGTACTGCATGGTGAAACCAGTTCCTTTTAATCCTTTTCAAACTGAATTATAGTGTATGTGTAAAACTAACCATAGAGACATGTTTTTGCATGTTCCTGGGCCCCTAAAGGGCATTTTGGGATATTTTGAGGGGGAAAATATTTTTGAAAAATTTTGTAAAATTTTATTTTGAGCACTGCGGGAGGCTCCAAATATGTGGAAATGATTTCTACACCCCTGAGAGATTTGTATATTTGTTTTGACCCTTGGAGGGACTACATGTGGTCCACATGATACATTTTCCCACCTCTAATCTAGGGATTCATAAAACCATTTTTGACTCAAATGACTATGCAATATTAGTAGGAAATGTCACTACTGACTTCAGCATTTGGGCTACATAATTAAGCCTTTCAGAACATCCTGGATTCGTGTGATATGTGTGCATTTGAAACTTAGTTTGCTTGAAAATTTATTTGAGGCATGAGGCTCTACAGTTGCATAATGCAGATCTTTTTCATAAATTCCCAGTGTGTGCATGCCCACTCCACTCTGTCGCCCAAGGCTTTCTAAATGCATCCCATGAAACAGCAGCAGGACACTTAGATCATAAGTAGGTTGCACCTTTTAAAAATTTTGATTTTCCTTCTTTCTTTTAAAAAGCCTTTTGAGTTTGTAGACGTATTGTAAAACTGGCCAAGAAATTTAAATGTACAAGTAAACTGGACTAAATCCAGCCACAGTAGCTCCACTGAATTGATGGCAACTTGATAGATGAATACTTATGTAACTTCCATTAATTCAGTGAGTCTGCTCTAGTTGGGCCGAACAATTATATAGAGCACTCTGTCTATTAAAATGTATCACTCTTGGCATTCTGTGCTTATTTATTCAGAAGTAAATCTTACTGGAATCCAGCATGCCTTACTTCCATTCCAAGAAAACATCCATAATACTGAAGTCTTGTGGTGTAGTCCTTTGGGAGTAGGTCTTCTCGGATTTCCTAAAGCTTCCCCAAGTAGATAGCGAGAGGGGTGCACTGTAAACGACCACTTCTAAGAATTACAGGGATTGCCAAGCAAATATACTCAGTGTACTAGGGATGTCCAAAAAATCTTATTCAGATATAAACAAAGTGAAGAAACTTGAGGTTGTGCAAGCTACTCAACTAAGAATTAGTTCAATTGCTTTCAAGGGATGCTTCCAAGTGTGATGGAATTTGCAAACTGCTTCTTCAATTTGCATATATTTCCTCAAAATAAAAGACCAAGTATATCAAGTAATATCACTTGGTGGTCACTGATACCAAAAAGCAGTATGTCTGAGATGAGCAGGCAAATTTTTGTACCCAATTCAATTTGCAAAGGGTGTTTCACAGATTGGCATGCAATGGATGCCTTATATTTGACAACAGGTAGATGTCAACTCTCCTTTTGTCTTACTACAATTTCCACAGAAATGTGCAGTTTGTGGGTGCTATACACATACAGTACTTGGTTTTGCCAATGAATGAAAAAGTGGTGGAATGAGAAAGCAAAGAAAGTTGGTCCATGTGTTGTCGAAGGCTTTCATGGCCAGAATCACAGGGTTGTTGTGTGTTTTCCAGGCTGTATGGCCATGTTCCAGAAGTATTCTCTCCTGACATTTTGCCCACATCTATGGCAGGCATCCTCAGAGGTTGTGAAAATCTGAGGATGCCTGCCACAGATGTGGGCAAAACGTTGGGAGAGAATACTTCTGGAACATGGCCATACAGCCCGGAAAACACACAACAACCCCAAAGTTGTTCCAATTATTTGTATCATGCCCAGTTATTCCCATGAATTTAAGGTAAAGGTTTTCCCCTGACATAAAATCTAGTTGTGTCTGACTCTGGGGGTTGGTGTTTATCTCCATTTCTAAGCCAAAGAGTTGGCATTGCCCGTAGACACTTCCAAGATCATATGACTGGCATGACTGCATGAAGCACCATTACCTTCCCACTGGAACGGTATCTACTCACATTTGAATGTTTTTGAACTGCTAGGTTGGCAGAAGCTGGGGCTAACAGCGGGAGCTTAGCCTGCTCCCTGGATTTGAATCACCGACCTTTCAGTCAGCAAGTTCAGCAGCTCAGCAGTTTTACCCGCTGTGCTACTGGGTGCTCCTCCCCATAAGTTTATAGCTTTTTAAAACAGTAAAATAACTAGTTTGGCTTACATTTCTTTCCTAAAGCCTCCCCTCTCCCCACAAATAAACTTCTTGATGGAAAACACTGCAAGCAATCTTTAATAGCCTACAATCTTCCAGTGTATATAAAAGTATTTTAAAATGATAACTATTTTGATAGCCAAATGATGCCCATGCACATGTGCACACATAAATACATAGCATTTACAACAGGGACTGTGAGGTATGTAAAACACCATAAGAAATGAAGTGCATTCTACATAAGTGCTTTTCTCAATCTATTGAACACAATGAAAAAAGGAATTATAGAGTTTTGATCAGACATACATTCTTTAAAATAATGTTGAGGATGTGATAGAGATGCCTTCAGATGCAGATGTCATCCCAGTGCCCTTGATCTAACAGACTACTGGTGAGAGTAAGACTAGAAGGGCTTGTATGCACAAAGTGACCCTTTTGAGTTAAAGCAAATTTCAACAGACTGCAGAAGCAAACAGACCATATTTTTTCTAGTTAACTCACAAGGTGCTACGAAAGCTATACACAGTGCCTCTTTCTTGTTTCACAATGACCTTTCCCCCAAAGATCTCATCCATCTTGCCACTCCATCTTTTTCCCCCTTTTTTTCTTTTGGCATATGACATAAGCCTTGCTTGGGCTACAACTTGCTTCACTGACAATAATTTGATTTCTTTTCAAAAACACAAATCCGCCCTTCTTTCTGGAATTGATAGCACACCAAAGAAGAGAACTTCATATTTTCTGCTTGTTCACTCAGGAGGAACACATATTTATTCCTGTTCGCTCAGGAGGAACAGGAACGAAGTGATGAATTTTCATCTCATTAACTTCTGCCAGCCATGCCAATATTTTGGAGTGCCTCTGAACATCTTTAGCTAGGATTTGTTTAAAAAGATTTATAAGTATTTATAAGTACTATCTATACAAACAGACCACAGCAGTGCTAAAGGATAATAGCTGACAAACTCAAATTGGAGTTTCATGGAAAGGAAGTGCAGGGGGAAAGTGCTATGCTGAGTCTTTACTTGATTGTCTTTCAAAATATGGGTCGGGCTCCAATTTCAAGTATCCTTACATTTAAAATGCAAACTAAGTTCAGAAGAGACTTCGACACCCTCATCCTTATTCTCTATGGTGAGAAATAATAAAACCGTTTGAGAAGGATTTCCTCTCTTCTTTCCTGAGCGAAGCTAAAAGCAACAGGATAAAAGCATGCAAACTTCACTTGTCCTATCCAGCTACCCATTCAGCATCACACCATAAGCACGATGGCTTGACCTTAACTCAAAATCAAAAGAAATAATTGCCCAGAGCCCATAGAATACAGGAGGCGATCCCTGCAGAAAGAGAGAAGAGAAATAAAGGCTTGTTCTTGAGAAGAAATGTTAATGGTCTTGCCTACCTCTGGATTCTCCAGATGCAGGTTAGAGGACTCAGAAAATGTCATTAGCCCCGGGGAAGGTGACTAAACAGCTTGTTATTGCTGCACCTGACAAACTACTGAGTTGGAATGCATATAAATGCAACCAACCACCCTCAAATCCAGCTTGTGGATTCTCTGTGTGAATCTGATCAGTCTGGTGAGTCTGGTCAAGCGCTTCTAACTTTCTCCTCTCAGAGGATTCAGAGACCAAGATCCAAGTGCCTCTTTTGGAAAGAAAAGGGTTTGGAATGATAGGATGGAGGCACTGAGCGCAACATCCAACAAGAGAAGTCATCCACACACACATCGTGCCTGGCAAAGAATGGGGATACGATGCTGGTGAGGGACAGAAAAGTTACCTGTTGTTTCCTTCGGTGCCCTTGCCCTGGTAGCTCTTGCCGGCAAAGTTTCTCGTGCCCACTCGCTTCCTTTCCATGGGAAAGAGAGTCAACTCTTCAGCTCATAGGTGCCTCCCTGGAGACATAGTTTCCGCGCCTTCGGTTTCCTACAAACACTCCCACCCCGAGGGGGGCCAAGTCTCATGTCCTTCAGGTCCCCCTTTGCTAAAACTTCACTTCTGCGTTGGATTAGGTCCGTTTTTCACGACCTCGCACGAGACGGGCGCACTCTTTGCCCGGAGGGAACGATGGCTGCGGAGCGGAGCGACTTGGAGAAAGTCAGACCAAATGCGGACGCGGAATACAGAGGCGCTGGGCTGCCTTTTCCTCCCCGCGTGCGTCATCTCGTTGGGAGATTCAGATTATACTTAAGCGGGGTTTGTGTGTGTGTATGTGTGTAGGAGTTCAGCAGAAGGAGCTGATGCGCGAGTTAGCAGAGGGCGGAAAGCCAAAACAGGGGGAGAAAAGGCAGGGGGGGAGAGAGAAAAAGAAGGCTGATGCCTGCGCATCCCTGTCCCTCCCCACTTGAGGTAGGACTTCCAAGGAGAGAGGCAAACTCGTGCCTCTTTCCTGCCTGGAAGCGGAATCCGCCCCTCCCCGTGGCTCTCTCACACAGCCCCCTCCCCGCCTGTCCCCCGCCTGCCTTCCTTACCTCCTGGGCCGTGGGCTCACTCGCCACGCCACGCCAGGGCGACCCATCCCCTTGCCGAGCCCCTGCTCCGTAGATAGGGCTGAAAGGTTGCCATCCAGATGCTGAAGGCGGGCACTCCCGCTGCCCAGAGGGGCGGAGGGAGGGAGGCAGGGAGGCAGGCAGGGAGGGAGGGAGGCGCTCGCTCTCTCGCTCGCCGGAGGCGCTCGGATCCCAATCGGGGCGCGGGAGCTGGCGGAGGCGCTCCTCCGACGTTTTCCAAGGGGTTCGCCTCTCCGGCTGCGTCGCCCCGCGCGGCACATAGATGGCGCCCTCCCCAAAGCTTCCGCGGCTTGCCTTTGGCCCCGCCTAGGCCCAACGCGCGGGGCTGGGAGCGAGGCGCGGTTCAGCACCAGGGCGCGGCGGACAGCGCCCGGAGCGCCGAAGGCTCACCGATGGCCAAGCCCAGCCCCGGCCCTCACCGCCTGGGCTCTCGCCGCTGCGGAAGGAAGGAGCCTTCGGAGGATTCCGATCCAAGAGTGACCCCAAGCATGTCGCGATCTCACAGCTGCCCCCCCCCCCCCATACTGAGCATTTAAGGCAGTTTCTAACAGATACTGAGGAAAGTGGTGTCTCTGTGCAGATGATTTCATGGGAAATCTTGGAACCAGTCTGAGACCGGATGGTGATTGCACAAGACATCAGGGATGTAGGGGGGAGGGGGGAGGGGTTCCAACCCCCTCCCCCCCCCCGAAAATTTTCAGGTTTTTTTAAAAACCTGGTTTACTCATGAATTTTAACTGGTTAACCAAAATCCTCATGAATTCCACTGAAGTTTATCAATGGAGCTTGATTTATAAATTATTTTGCGTTATGGAACTACTCTTCATAATCCGCTAAAAAAAAAATTCAACCCCCCCCCCCTTCCATTTTTTCCAGGTTATGGGCCTGCAAGACAAAGAGCATTCATGTACATTAACACACATTTCTGGGAGTTTGCTACATGGCCATTAGGCTTGCTCAAATAATTCGTTTTCCCCGTTAACCGTTATTAATTCGTTATTTTCGTTTGTTTTGAAGCAATTTTGAAGCATTGGTTGTCCACACGTCTGGATATCGCGGTTTCGAATCGCGAGAGGCCGTTTTTCGTTATGTCGTCGTTTTTTTCGTTAGGAAAAAAAAGCTTTTGCAAATCACCCAAACTCCCACCATTCAGGCCCTTTCCTTTTGCCCCTCAGCAAAAGGGGTGTCACGGGCTCAGCCAATGGGAGGGGGCGAGGGGGAAGGAGGCCGAGGAGGAGGAGGAAGACGGAGGGGGGAAATGGCCGTCGCCGCCGCATCACCTCAGCTCAGGCCTGGTGTCTCTCTGTGAGGCGGGAAGGCGGCGGATGGAGCCGGGAATGGAGAGACCGAGAGAGACAGAGAGGGGCCCAGCGGTGAGGTTTTGACGTCTGTGCGAAGCTAGGCAAGTGGGGTTTATATATCTGTGGAAGGTCCAGGGTGGGAGAAAGAACTCTTGTCTGTGGGAGGCAAGTGTGAATGTTGCAATTGGTCACCTTGATTAGCATTGAATAGCCTTGCAGCTTCAAAGCCTGGCTGCTTCCTACCTGGGGGAATCCTTTGTTGGGAGGTATTAGCTGGCCCTGATTGTTTCCTGTCTGGAATTCCCATTTTCTGGGTGTTGTTCTTTTACTGTCCTGATTTTAGCTTTTCTGTAGCTAAAAATGCATATAAAATTGATTCTATAGGGAGGATAAATGATTGGATTTCAACTCCTACAGCTTAGCTTTCTCTGCCAATAATGGTACCATATCAAACTAAACCTCCCAAGATTCTGTAGCAGTGAGCCATCTTGGATATTGTAAGGGATTATTATTATTATTATTATTATTATTATTATTATTATTATTATTATTATTAGACCTTGCTCCCAGGAAGGTGCCTTCGCTGTGGCTCCCAACTTATCTATCTACCTTTCCACATATTCTCCACATTGTGTGTATGTGTATGTATATTATATATACATGAGCCCCGATGGCGAAGTGTGTTAAAGCACTGAGCTGCTGAACTTGCAGACCGAAAGGTCCCAGGTTCAAATCCCGGGAGCAGAGTGAGTGCCCGCTGTTAGCTCCAGCTTCTGCCAACCTAGCAGCTTGAAAACATGCCAATGTGAGTAGATCAATAGGTACCGCTCTGGCGGGAAGGTAATGGCACTCCATGTAGTCATGCCGGCCACATGACCTTGGAGGTGTCTATGGACAACACTGGCTCTTGGGCTTAGAAATGGAGATGAGCACCAACCCCCAGAGTCAGACATGACTGAACTTAACGTCAAGGGATACCTTTACCTTTACCTATACACACACACACACACACACACACATTATGCAGGGACTATATACACAGTATATATCACACACACACCAATTTACCAAAGTTTCAGCCACAAAAACAAAGTTTATGAAGTAGAACAATGACTTTCACAGTAAAGACAACCCAATTTAACAGGAAATAAGACTTTCAAACCAGGAACAGATTTCTGCAATTATTAAAAAATGGTTTATTATAAAAGCTATGAAAATTCACCAAAAATCAGAGGATAAGGGAAACGTTCCAAATTTTGGTGAGCTATCAGTGTTAAATGTGTTCTACCACTGTACCAAGTTGGAAGAAGATCACTCAAAAAATGAGTGCGGGAGAGTCCTGTAAAGTCCTCTCCCTCTGTGCTGTTTTTGGGAATTGCGCATGCGCGTCCGCCATTAACGAATTAATTTAGAAAATAACGAATTTTCGTTAATTTTGAATTTTTTTGGGGGCCAAATTCAGAAATACCATCAGAAACGAAAAGCTGCCCCCCTCTAGTTTTGAAACGAGTTTAGAATCAAATTTTTCGTGGATCGATCAAGCCTAATGGCCATCACAGTTTGAAGCTACAGTAGAGTCTCAATTATCCAACTTTCGCTTATCCAGCGTTCTGTATTATCCAACACAGTCTGCCTTTTGGTAGTCAATGTTTTTGTAGCAAATGTTGTGATATTTTGGTGCTGAATTCATAAATACAATAATTACTACATAAGAGTACCATGTATTGAACTGCTTTTTCTGTCAATTTGTTGTAAAACATGATGTTTTGGTGTTTAATTTGTAAAATCATGGCGTAATTTTATGTTTAATAGTTTTTTTTTCTTATTCCCTCCTTATTATCCAACATTTTTGCTTATCCAGTGTTCTGCTGGCCCATTTATGTTGGATAACTGAGACTCTACTATACCTTCAAACTGTTGTGGAAGGCTTTCATGGCCAGAATTACTGGGCTGCTGTGAGTTTTCTGGGCTGTATTGCTATGTTCCAGAAGCATTATCTCCTGACTTTTCACCCAAATCTGTGGCAGGCATCCTCAGAAATTATGAGGTTTGTTGGAAACTAAGCAAGTGAGGTTTATATATCTGTGGGAGGTCCAGGGTGGGAGAAAAAAACTCTTGTCTGTTGAAGAAAAAAACACTTGTCTGTTGAATGTTGCAATTAATTACCCAGATTAGCATTGAAAACCCTTGCAGCTTCAAAGCCTGGCTGATTCCTGCCTGAGGACATCCTTTTTGGGAGGTGTTAAGTGGCCCTGATTGTTTCATGTCTGAAATTCACCTAATTTCTGAGTTGTGTTTTTTATTTACTGTCCTGATTTTAGAGGTTTTTTTTAATACTGGTAGCCAGATTTTGTTCATTTTCATGGTTTCCTCCTTTCTGTTGAAATTGTCCATAGCCTGCAGAAGAGAAGGCTGAGAGGAGACATGATAGCTATGTATAAATGTGTAAGGAGAAGTCATAGGGAGGAGAGAGCAAGCTTGTTTTCTGCTGGCCTGGAGATGAGGACATGGAACAATGGCTTCAAACTACAGGAAAGGAGATTCCACTGTGAGAGCAGTTCAGCAGTAGAACTCTCTGCCCCGGAGTGTGGTGGAGGCTCCTTCTTTGGAGGCTTTTAAGCAGAGGCTGGATGGCCATCTATCGGGGGTGCTTTGAATGTGATTTTCCTGCTTCTTCGCAGGGGGTTGGACTGGATGGCCTGTGAGGTCTCTTCCAACTCTATGATTCTATGCTTGTGGATTTCAATGGTGTCTCTGTGTAGTCTGACATGGTGGTTGTTAAGAGTGTTCCAGCTTTTCTGTGTTCTCAAATAAAATACTTTGTCTAGGTTGGTTCATCAAGTGCTCTGCTATGGCTGACTTCTCTGGTTGAATTAGTCTCCAGTGTCTTTCATGTTTCTTGATTCGTGTTTGGGCACTGTGTTTGGTGCTCCCTATGTAGACTTGTCCACAGCTGCATGGTATATGGTAGACAACCTTCAAACTGCATTAAATGGCCATTGTAGATGGGGCCCGATATCCCTAATGTAGAGAGACAAGCTCAGAGTGCAGAATTCAGGCCCACATTTCCAGGGAGACAGTAGTTCGACTCGTGCCTCTGTATAATCAGGGAGGGAGATGTTGATCTTTATATAAAATAAATACTCATGTAGTGCCACCTTTGCATCTAAAGGTACCTTGGAAACTGCTTTATATGCCGAGTTAAGACTATTGTGTAGGAAGCTCAGTGCTTTCAACTCTGACAGGCAAAAACTCTGCAAGAATTACAGGAAAAAATATTTCCTAGATGTAGGGTGCATCTTCCCGGTAAAATTAATGTGTTTTGATGCCTCTTTCACTGCTGTGGCTTAATGCTATAGAATAATTGAAGTTGTAGATTGGTGAGGCACCAGCATTCTTGGACAGAGGTTAAGGACATTGTAAAGCTATATCTCCCATGATTACATAGCAGTCAACATTCAAGTGATGTCATACTGTATTCATTCTACAGTGCAGATGCACCCTAAAATGCCCTGCACTGCAGACACTTCAACCTGGATTTGATTTAGCATCCTCCTCATGGTACAAAAGGAAAGGTTTGGACTTTGGATTTGATACTGGTGACTGAAGCTAGCAACAGATGGATGTAGACTAGTGGTGGGAAAGGTCCTTGGGAGATAACTCCACGAGGCAGAGGCTTGCCAAGCACTCAGGTCTCACCAGAAGGTGTCAGTCAAGATGAAGCAGCGGCTTGTCAAGAGGGAGAGATGGTAATAATTCCCATCCAATAGACATGTGAGTCCACATTTTCTCCATTCTTGAAGGCACACAACAACCACCACAGGGAAATTTTGGTGACAAATGGATTCAAAGGTGAAAGTAGACTCCTTAAATGAAAAGGCATCACCCAGATCCAAGAGAGAGGGGAAGGATCTCTTGTAGATTTTGTCTAAATCATAAGCCTACAATTTGGGACCTGATGTAGGGGATGACAGTAAATCTCTTTCAAAAACAAAGGTCTGGCCCATTGGGTTTTGCTTTAGCCAATACCAGCTTTGTAAATTGATTTTCAGTTAATAAACTTAATGTTGTTGTGGCTTCTAATCAACTCACTTTATGTACTGCTCCTTTTTACTTTGGAGTGAGGTACAGAAATGTATGTAATATGTCAAATATGAGAAGTGACTGTTTTTTTCACTAGCTCACTAAAATACTATACATCTAAAATAGTGAATGGCCTCTTAAATCTAGGATCATAAAAGCATATACATCTCCAAACAATTAATGAATGAAAGCAAAATATTTCTTAGGTGTGCATTCACAAAGCAAGCAGTAGTTTAGTTTGTGTGAGGATCTCTGCTGAGAAAAGTTTGGCAGAAATCTTGGAAGTAAATTAAAATATAATCAATATTTTTCAAATACAGACGAAAAATGCAGTGATACATCAAATTTAATGTGTAGTAAGAGGGCTTTGCCCACTAAGTGCCTTCAACAACTAAAGAAATATTGGTAATAAATATATAGTGATGTCATATGGATTCTAATATTACTAAGTTGTCCAAGGCACTGGGAAGTGACCAACTGCAAGAAAAGGAAGAGAAAAATATTTTCTATCAGCTTCTCCCCTAGAAATATGGGCTTAGGAAGTGACAGGGCTTCCACCATGGATTCTAATATGGGATAGATAGGTGGATGGATAGAGAGATAGAGAGACAGAGATAGACAGATAGAAACAGACACCATTCAGAAAACTGAAAGCAATATCAAGTAGTTAAGTTATTGAGTTTGTTTGTTTATTTATTTATTTCCAGCATTTATATCCCGCCCTTCTCACCCAGAGGGACTCAGGCGGCTTACACAGTCAAAGGCTAAGAAGATATCTGTCCAAATCCCACTGCCCATATTTTTAGATACTGGACTGGAATGCTTATATTCTAGAAGTGGGTAGGGGAGGCTCTTTTGTTTAATTTCAGGTATCTTTAATTCAGGCCCACATTTCCAGAGAGACAGTAGTTCCACTCATGCTTCTATGTAACCAGGGAGGGAGATGTTGATCTTCATATAAAAGAAATACTCATGCAATTCAATTCCACAAATATGCCAGAGAGTGAGCAGTGTGTAATCCCAGAATGTTGTAAATTCCATGCATGTCTCACTTTGTTTATGCCCACCATCAGTTCTAACTCTCTTCACCATTGAGTACAGCCTCTGATGGATGTTTTCCATGGATTCACAACCCTTCATATTCATTTTCTCCCCTCCTCAGAGGGAACTTGCAATATACTGAAAAACAACTCCATTAAATACAATAGGAAAAGGGATTCCTACCTTTGCTCTGGAATGTAATGTCTGCTTTTTTTCCAAAGTTGGAGGATCCTCACCTGTCTCAAAATCTCAGCAACATGTGCATACCCAGTGGTGAGCACAGTGCAGTCGTGACATCTTCTCTCACTCTGCAATACGCATTCATCCCCAAATTCTGAGCACAACCTGCAATGCTGCTCCTATGTGGGCCCGGGCTGTGGCGCAGGCAGGAGAGCAAGCCAGCTGCCATTAACTGCAATGAATCACTCTGACCAGGAGGTCATGAGTTCGAAGCCGCTCAGAGCCTATGTTTGTTTGTCTTTGTTCTATGTTAAAAGGCATTGAATGTTTGCCTATATGTGTAATGTGATCCGCCCTGAGTCCCCTTCGGGGTGAGAAGGGCGGAATATAAATGCTGTAAATAAATAAATAAATAAATCCAAAAACAGCTACAGCAGTTCACTATTCACTATGATAGTTGGGGGGAAACCTAGGAAAAGTGTGTGCCAAAGGATAAGCTAAAGCAAAGAAGTCCAGTTGCAAAGAGAAGTTGGCAATCGAGCTATAGCCACAGGCATTTAAGTAGGGCTAAATTGGGCCTGGCCCATTGGGTTGCCACAGGGGCCAACAAGATTATTTGGTGAAATTCCACACAGGATGTGAGTTCAGTAACACCTTCCTGCTGTTGTTTTCCAGAAACTGGTGTTCAGAGGCATACAAACAGAACACAAATTATCAGAAATTTTAAAATACAGACCAGAATTGAGGACTTAAAAATAGAGTGACACATCATACAGCTTGTTGCTAGAGGTAATATATAAATATCATAACTGAACACCACTGATAGTCTTAAGGAATTTGCTTGTAGACAATTCAACATGTATCAGACATTTGAAAAACAATACTATACATTCAGAATGAAGCCTCAGTGAGTTCATTGTAGTTTACTCAGAGATAGATAGGCCAAAGACTAATGGAATAGTTAACTGAAATCAGCATGAATCTGTATGCTCAGCCTCAGAACACTTAGGTGATCCCATGCCTATATAGAAGGCACTCCACTAGTAACTAAATATTACCTGTAATCTTCTTAAGAAACATGCTTTTCCCAAGGTTCCATCTTTTTCTAGTAATGAGATATCAACATTCCCCAGTGATGAGAACAATCCCATATTTGCTTAGAATATCGTTGTTCTATAAAATGGCCCAGCTTTGCTCTTATTTGAGTTTCATTTAACTTCTCCATTCTGCTAACTCTGGAATGGCTGTGATTTTATGGTAGCATTTCCCTCATGGCATGTTCTCTTTTTAACTTTCTTTCTATTAGAAAATCTAATCTGGGAGTTCTTGGCTACTGTTCCCAATTTTGTATGTTGAAATAGAAAGTAAGAAAAACAAAGAAAAAATGACCACCAGGAGGCTGAGAAGCAGATTAAGTGCCAAGTGTTGCAGAGAATGCTATTCTTTCATAGTAATGCATTGCCTTCACCTAGCTACAGCACTGTTGTCAGGGCTTCTGTAAATTAACTTTTCTGCAGTTCAGAACCATGGCAGGGATTCCTGTACCCAAGAAAGACACAAGCCACAGTTTTCATTCATTCCATTACACTTGACTCATCTCTATACTCCAAAATAAGACCAAATTTATAACAGGATGTTATAACATGTTTATATCATCTCCTTTATTCCTTTTCACCAGTCTCTACAGAAAGCCAGTTAATAGTTCACTATCCTCAAGTGGACAGAACTTCATTTAAACATCGAGGGAAAACGAACTCTTTTCCCTATGTGATCTACTGGGAAAATCGTTCAGTACTGTTTTACAACAGTTGGAGACACTGAACAAGAAAATTGACCATCTTTTCAAAGGAATTTCCCTAATGGTGAAGAATCCTTCTCCTATAGACATTATACAAACTGTACCAACCAGCTTTATTAATATTAATGAGGAATTAAATGCTCTGGAAAGCCAGGGAAGAAAAAAGCTAGAGGAGCAGAAGGAAGGCAATAGGTCAGGCTTGGAAGGGGCCAGGGATGGGGTGGAGTCTTTATCTGGGGAAGAGAGTCAGAGTCAGGGGAGGGACGGCCGGAAGGAAACTAATAGAGTCTCTCAGAGGACAAACAACACGCTGTCCCCAGAACTGTTTGGACACTCCCTGGACACTTACTGCAATTCCCAACATCTGTTGCGAACTAATAAGGTGGCAGTGGAAGTGCAAGACTCACTATTGAACAGAGGAAGATGGACATCTAAGCGAGCGGTCCGGACGTCTCTCTCACAAATTCTATCTTTAAGCTGGTCGAAAGTGAAGATCAAGACTATCGACTGGCTTCGTAGAGACTATCAGTCCTGGAACCGCTCCATTTGTCTTCTCATTGGATTGGAAGACAGAACACTGATGGAGGAATTGTTTTTGTATAGGCCCAAACTTCAACAGTGGGGCATTACTCTCAGGAGGGTACTAGTAGACCCATTGATTCGCCCCCTGGACATCAGGCGGAATCTTGGTAGACAAGATCCCCCAGGTTTAGGCCATGTCTATGTTACCTCTCAGTCCCGTTCTCAGACATCATTAGTGCCTAGCCCCCTTCCCACGCTAGATGATGATCTGTTAGATGACTCCTTTCCTCCTACACTAGCGGAGATAGGCCCCTCCTTTAAACAACCAAGTATTGCTGGTGATTTTCTATCTCAGGACAGCTGACTATCCCCTTCAATGGGCAACCTCAATCAGTCATCTCTCCAGGGGGGAGAGGGTTTCCACAGGCAGGGTCTCATTGAGGTGGTTTGGGGGAGAAGGAAGAACGGTCACTTTCGACCCAGGGAGAAGCGCAACAGAGTTTTTGCGACCCTGGAGAGGAATAGGTGTGGTAGTCTTCAGGACAGACCTCCCAGCCTTAAGGTCCTGCTTTTGAACGCCAGATCCGTCAATGGTAAAACAGCTGTTATCCAGGATTTGATCCTGGATGAGGGGGCGGATCTGGCATGCATCACAGAGACGTGGTTGGACGAGCAGGGTGGTGTGAATCTCACTCAGCTGTGCCCACCAGGTTTCGGGGTGCATCAGCAGGCCAGGGCTGGGGGGCGGGGAGGAGGAGTCGCGGTGATTGCTCGGCAGTCCATCGCCCTGATCAGATGCGCCGTTCCGCAGTCTTCGAGGTTTGAGTGTGTCTTCCTGAAGGTGGGAGCCCGAGACAGCTTGGGGATTCTGCTGGTGTACCGTCCACCCCGCGACCCAGCAGTCTCTCTGTCCGAGCTAGCAGAAGTGGTCTCCAATTCGGCCCTGGTCTCCCAACAACTCATAGTTTTGGGGGACTTTAATATTCATGCCGAGACCTCTTTGACAGGTGCAGCTCAGGATTTCATGGTTGCCATGACGACCATGGGGCTGACTCAAGTTATATCTGGGCCCACACATCAGGCGGGACACACGCTGGACCTCGTCTTCATTGTGGACGGTGGGACAGTCAGAGTGGAAGAGCAAAATATTATTCCATTGTCATGGTCTGACCATCATCTGATCTGTTTGAGTTTCGCCGTGTCTTCTAACCTCCGCAGGGGTGGTGGACCCATTAAGATGGTCCGCCCCAGGAGGCTGATGGATCCGGATGGACTCCTGAGGTCTCTTGGGGATCTTCCTGTTCTGGAGACTGGCGATCCTGTCGATGTCCTGGCTGATCGCTATAATAGTGAGCTGACAAGGGCACTTGACACGATCGCTCCCGAACGTCCTCTTTCGCTGCGTAGAGTCATGTCGACTCCTTGGTTCACTGAGGAGCTGGCTGTGATGAAGCGTGCGAGGAGGGGACTAGAGTGCATCTGGAGGAAATCTCGGGATGTGTCTGACCAAGCACGGGCTAAAGCCGCTATTAAGGCTTACTCCGTGGCTCTGCGAGCAGCCAGGAAAGCTTTCACGACTGCCCGCATAGCGTCTGCGGCCAACAGGCCATCGGAGTTGTTCCGAGTTGTTGGGGAGCTCCTGCGGCCTCCTGAGACCCAAGGGCTTCCTGATGACTTGGCAACTAGGTGCAGCGATTTTGCGCACCACTTTGCAGGCAAAGTTGCTCAGATACGCCATGAGTTGGACTCCAGCTTAATTGTAGTTCCAGCGGAGGTAACCGAGGCACCTGTCTGTCCGATTCTGTGGGATTCTTTCCGGCTTGTTCTTCCGGATGACGTGGAGGGGATTCTTGGGTCTGTGAGGGCGACCACTTGTGCTCTGGATCCTTGTCCCTCTTGGCTGGTTAAGCAGGCCAAAGAGGGGTTGTTGGATTGGTTTGTGGCTATAATAAATGCCTCCCTGGGTCAGGGGTCATTTCCATCTTGTTTTAAGCAAGCGGTGGTAAAACCGTTACTAAAAAAGACCTCGCTAGACCCATCTGTATGTAACAACTACAGACCAATTTCCAACCTCCCATTTTTGGGCAAGGTTCTGGAGCGGGTGGTGGCCACGCAGCTCCAGGAGTTCCTCGATGACACTGATTTTCTGGACCGCTCGCAGTCTGGCTTCAGGCCTGGGCACAGCACTGAGACGGCTTTGGTCGCCTTGGTGGATGACCTCCGCAGGGAACTGGACAGGGGGAGTGTGACCCTGCTGGTTCTCCTGGACATCTCTGCGGCTTTCGATACCATCGACCATGGTATCCTTCTGGGGAGGCTCTCCGGGATGGGACTCAGTGGCACTGTTTTGCAGTGGCTCCAGTCCTTCCTGGAGGGCCGTTCCCAGATGGTGAAGCTGGGGGACACCTGCTCGGACCCCTGGCCTTTGACCTGTGGGGTCCCGCAAGGGTCTATTTTATCCCCCATGCTTTTTAACATCTACATGAAACCGCTGGGAGAGGTCATCCGGAGTTTTGGAGGGTGTTGCCATCTCTACGCAGATGACACGCAAATCCACTACTCGTTCCCACCTGACTCCAAGGAAGCCCCTCGGGTGCTGAACCAGTGCCTGGCCGCTGTGGCGGACTGGATGAGGAGGAACAAGCTGAGGATCAATCCTGACAAGACAGAGGCCCTCCTGGTCAGTCGCTCGTCGGATCGGGGTATTGGGTGGCAACCTGTGCTGGACGGGGTTGCACTCCCCCTGAAATCACAGGTCCGCAGTTTGGGGGTCCTCCTGGATTCAGCGTTGACGCTTGAAGCACAGGTGTCGGCGGTGGCCGGGAGGGCTTTTGCACAACTCAAACTTGTGCGCCAACTGCGACCATACCTCGTGAAGTCTGACTTGACCACGGTGGTGCATGCCTTAGTTACCTCTAGACTGGACTACTGTAATGCGCTCTACGTGGGGCTTCCCTTGAAGACGGCCCGGAAGTTACAGCTGGTCCAACGTTCGGCAGCCAGACTAATAACGGGGGCGAGTTACAGGGAGAGATCTACTCCCCTGTTTAAGGAGCTCCACTGGCTGCCGTTCATCTTCCGGTCCCAATTCAAGGTGCAGACCATCATTTATAAAGCCCTAAACGGTTTGGGACCCGCCTACCTTCGTGACCGTATCTCCTATCATAAACCTGCCCGACCTCTCCGATCATCGGGGGAGGCCCTCCTGTCGCCACTACCTATATCTCAGGCTCGCCTTGTAGGAACAAGGGAGAGGGCCTTCTCTGCGGTGGCCCCTCGCTTGTGGAACTCGCTGCCCATTGAAATCAGGCAAGCCCCCACCCTTTTAGCCTTCAGGAAAGATTTAAAAACATGGCTCTTCCGGTGTGCTTTCGGAGAGTAAATGTTCTATGCTACTCCCCCCCGATATTTATCCTCTAGACTGGTTCACTATCTGATGTCCCGTCCCTCGAGGTTTTATTCTGATCCCTTTCTCACCCAGAGTTTTAATTTTTAATCTAGTTTTTAAATGTAGTATTCATGCGGCCCGCTCGTGTTATATTGCTGTTTTGATCTTATGTTGTACTGTTTATTTTATGTAATGTATTATTTAATTGTATTATGTTATGGTTTATTGTATTGTCTTGGGCATGGCCCCATGTAAGCCGCCCCGAGTCCCCGTTGGGGAGATGGTGGCGGGGTATAAATAAAGTTTTATTATTATTATTATTATTATTATTATTTTTAAAGAAAGGCTGGCTGACAGGGTTCACCCACTTACTTCATTGTGCAAGTATGCATTTGGACAAAAATGTATAGTTAGAAAAAAACTATGCAGCTTTAAAATTGATAATGTGCAGTCACAAAATGTATGTGTGTTGTGGAGGGTGTTGACACAATGGCCTTTTCATTGGTGCAATTGTTGGAAGGCAAGTCAATATGTATGAAAATATGCAAACTGAATCTAATTGGTGCTACTAGTTGGAAGTACTGGTAGGATTTGTGATCTTAAATAGTTATTAATGTCAGTGGAATATCTACAGACACTATAATACAGTTTGGAAATGGTTTGAGAGGAATTGGTTTTGCTGTGTGGGTACTTAGATTGACATTTTTGGAACTTGTTTGAGGCCAGGGAGATGATTATTGCATTGAACATGGGACCTGGCTTCAAACCTCTTTACAGAGATTTTTTCCATTTCCTACAGAGATGCACATCAGCACACCTGTCCTCCTCGACTCCTGACTGGTGGGTGAAAAAAGGGGAACGTGATAGTTAAGAGTTGAGGTAATCAATTACTCATGCCAGGAGGGCCAATTAGTCCCCCTGTTGACAAGCTTGGCTCTTTCGGCATTTTTGACACCCCTCATTCTGGATTATTTTCTGTGCTTCTGTATGGGTGGGTATCTACAATGCACTCTGATTTTATTGAACTAATTTCACTCAGGATCTGGGATATACTTGCTTGCACTTGCTGTGGCACATTTTATGGCTTAACTTGGACTCTCCTGTGACTTCTTGAATATGTGCTGAATCTCCTGTAATGTGTGCTACAGCATACACTGTCAATGTAAATGAGGCAGTATCCATCAGGCAATTCTGGTGAAAACAGGCAAATACTAGATTTGAATGAAGAATCAGGACTTACTCTTACATTGGGGTAAGAGCCACTGTCTTGGGATTTGCATTGTTGCATGAGCTCCTGAATTGTTAGTTAATGAACCAAGGCCAACTCTAATCAGAACAATGAATTCTTGTTCTACAGTAAATGAGAGCTACAGATTTCTATGGAAAAGCTGTCAGTTGGTACAGGGTATAAGCAAGAAGCACTGCATGTAGCATTTCTCTTCACTTGTTTGCTTGTCTGTTCTAGTGGCATTAGCATAGCTGCTTTAAAAACAAAATTCTGATTATAATTTATTGACCATATTAAAAAAAAATCTAAACTGTTGTCAGGTTACTAACAGTGAACGTATGATTAAGTGGGAGTTGTAAAGGCATGGTGGAAGATTTACCATTTCTCTAATTCTACTGACTTGTTTTGCACAGGGCAGCTGAAGGAAGTAGTTTTCTGGTGTCCCCCACCCCCAGTAAAATAGTTTTTGTTGTTGTTGTTTTTCTTCTCATGAAACATACATTGTAAACTGCTTACAACTGGAAAAAAGCTCACAAATGGCATTAGAGAATGAAATAATGAAGAATTTGTAAAAAAAAAAAAAAAGGGGAAGCTGGCATTTGGCTATCTGGAAAAGAAGACAAAGAGAATTTATTAAGATAATAAATAAGGGTAGACTTTTGTTAAATACTAATGGAGGTCTTGGGTAATCAGTTCACAGGTGTGGGTTAAGAGGGGGAGGGGTTTGGTAAGATGTGATAAGTGTACAGTCTGTAATATTTTGCATATGGTTTGCATTGGATGGCTGTCTTGTTAATATTTTCTTTTTCTTTATTTTTTTCTGTTTTTCCCTTTTTCTTCTCTTTTTGTTTTTTCATTTACACAACAATAAATAAAAATTATCTTAAAAATAATTGGAAAAAGGCAAAGTAGAAAGTAAACAAATAAACTCAATAGATGCAAAAAAAAGAGGCAAAGAGTGACTCAGATTTGAAATCGGTTAGGAGAATTAAAACACTTTGGATCCAGTGGGCAGATGACCATGTCTATCCCGTGCCCCCATCTTCCCTGGAATTATACTCCCCCATTTTTTTGGCTGGCATAACAGAGTTTTCTAATCCTTTCTAAGCCCCCTGGCAGAAATATTTTGCTTTTTCAGCTTGAATGGCAGCAAACCATACTGCGTTAAAATATTGCTTTTGAAAGATATCTCTAATGCAAAATGGTTCATCACATAATGGGATGAAATAATGTCTAATACAATTCTACATTTCCCTTGGGTGGATAGCTACTACTGTGTGTGCAGATCTGTGGTACGGCTACATCTGAGTCAATAAACTAGCTCTAGAATAAGTGGACTGTGGATTGTGCCATGGCTGATGGCAGGAGAGCAGACAGAAGAAAGATTAGCTGAGGCCCTGAGATCCCTGTGGATTTCAGAAATGAAATGAAAATAAATAAGAACAGTGGTGGTATCAGGCAATCACAGAAGCCAGCAGTTGGGTTGTGGAATTTAGATAAAAGTGCAGATAGTTTTGTGGCATAATTTAATTAACAACTGGTTTAAGTTGTTTATAGCTTATATTGAGTGCTTTTTAAAAATGGTGATTAACATAAAGAAATTACATTCATATAATATATAATATCTAATAGCAACTCAAAAACATCTATCAAGGAACAAAAGCATTGTGATGATACACATGCTTTAAAAACCATTTACTTTGACAGTAGTTAAATAGGATAATTAATTGTAATTATCCTATGTAACTACTGTCAAAGTAAATGGTTTTTAAAGCATGTGTATTCTAAATTCCAACTGACACAAATCTTCAGTAAATTTGCATCCTGATTCCTAGGACATTTTCCAGGGGAAAAGTTCAGATGTTACATATGGAATGGAATGCCATTTGTTCTTCTATAGGCATGAACCACACACTTTATGCTTTAGCACATCATGGATTGGCATCAGGTTTCTTTTCTACCAAAGACACCCAGTTAATTTGAACAGAGGGTTGCCAGCAAATCTTGGGTTTTTTTGCCTGGGGTCTTGACATCTATTAGGTTTGGTGTTCCATTTTCCCACTTCTGCTCAAAAACCTTAAGAGGGAAGAGATTAATTAGTAATTGCCCCTGCAAGAGTCAACTATGTTCTAGGATGGCTACAGGAAAGGATTTATGCTTAACTGAGAAAGAAATCAAACTGAGATTTCACTGAAGCTCTCAGCTGAAGCAAGATCACATGTTTTAGCCCTTTAATGGCCTTTTTTAATGGTCTCTTTTCTGAATGTAAAATTTCTAGTCAGACTGACTACGATTCCCCTTTTCTTTCAAGCTGAATAGAGAGGAGAATTCATTGACAACTCTTTTGAAACATCCTTAGAAATATGTTGGCTTTTTAAAAAAACTCAATAATAACAAAACTTGGAACAGTTACCTTTTGGTCATTTTACAAAATTATACAAAATTTATCTGTTGGTATAGCCAATGATCATGCTAGTTGAGGGACTCTGAGCATTCAAGTTTAAAAAAGAGATGTTCCCAAGCTCTAATAATACAGTTAACTAGGTTTACCTTTCCTTTTCTTTAGTTGTTCTCATTACCAAGATTCTAAACACAGCATAACTCTACAAAAACCTGAATTTCCTGTCAATGGGAAAGGGTGTAAGGAGCCTTGATAGCTGCATCTCTTAAGCCCGATGGTGGTATTTGGACAGGACTATCAAGAAATAAAAATATGGTTACTGATTTTTTGCCTTTTAACTGAACAGAAATTAATTTATGAGGTGACATCAAAATGCAAGCTATTGCTGTAATCAGTCATTTAAAAATTAGATTATATATTGAATGACTGAAGCAAATGTAATCAGTTATTTTAACATTCATTTCGAGAATTGCCTAGGTTGAAAGGCCTTGTCATAATGAATACATCATGGATTGCAGAAATTCAGAAGCTAAGGAAAGAAACCACATGACGGGATATAAGTTTTTGCTGAGGTTACACAGAAAGAGGCAGACACTGATACATGAGTTTAAACACTAATGAAGGAACATTGCAGGTTGAGTATATGAAATGCTTGGGAACAGAAGTGTTTTGGGGATTCGGGGTGGAATACCGGTATTTGCATATATTTACTTAATGAGATATCTTGGAAATTCCTAATTGTGAAATTAATATAGATCCCTTATGTACCATATACACATAATGTGGCACACAGTCCTATTCATTAACACCTTATGGCCACCTACCAACATATACAACCTTTGGCATCTGCCTAGCATTGCTTAATGGTAGGCCCAGCTTTGTTAATTTTACCACAATATTGTGAAAGACTTATTGGGGCCACAGTTTTCATGAATGACCTCTCAACCAGTGTTTGCAAGAAAGGCAAAAAGAGTGATTGCCTTCTTCCCTCCTATATGTTCCCCTAAAACCTTTAATCAAGAGATATAAAAAGATGGTTTGTATACAGCCTGCCTCAAATCTCATGAGAAATAGGCTTCTTATAGAGTTCAGGGCTCATGTGAGATTAGAGATCTTGCAGGAGTTAAGAACGAGTGAGATCCACCTCACTTGAGATGTCAGATACTCTTACCTTATGTGCTACTTCCCTTTGGCCAATGGACTTGTAGAGCTGTGAACCAAAGGAGGGAGCACCATCACAACACTCCACTTCCAGCATCTGTATCCAATTTGAGGCCATTTTGCTGCATACTAAATGCTTGAGGTCAATTGGTTGTCATCACAAAATAAAGAAATATGGGATTTGCTTTGCACCTCAAAACAAAACATATGCAACACATTTGCCTCCTGAGGCCTTCTGGACCACCAGCCACTGTTAATTTTTACCTACATCCTCCAGATCACATTAGCTCTTGCAAAACTGACAAATATCAGTTTAAGTTTCATCTACATTTGAATTTTTAACATCTCAAGTTTCTTTCCTTCCTCAATATAAAGAAATGTATGAATGCTGATAAATTCTTATCAAAAAAGAAGACTGAAACAAAACTCATTCTTAGCTGGAGGAATCTCTCAAGAATATATGGCTGACACATTGGACATAAACTGAATTACAACTTTCTACCACCCACCTGAGGCCCATGTCTTTTTTCATTCATCCATTCATATTTGAAACAACATATAAATTCAATCATGTTCTCGAAAGAGCAGTCAATTATTTTTCTTTGCATCTATGCTCTCTTACTTGGGAGAGGAAAAACACAGAAAATTATTGCAATTCTAGGGGGAGACAGGTCACTAAGAATAGTGAAGAAAATCCAACAGCAAACAAATGACTACAAATACAGAAGATGTAGCATGGAAAAGTCGAGTATATATTAGATTTTTTTTACCAATCCCCTAAATTTGCTATAATCAAGTTTTCAAAGCAATTTACATAGCACAGTGTCAAAAATAGCATTCTAGTGGAGGTATAAAAATATGAAATCTATATAGTGTATTATTAACTATAGCGTATCAGCATGGAGTACTTTAATCCACCAGAGTTATATTTCATTCTACAGTTCACTCGGCTCAGGCCTACAATGACGCAACTTTGTAGCATTTTCACCTGTAGACATTGGCTGGGATTCTGTATTACATATGAGGTTCATAAGAGGCTATCTGATGTGGGAGGCTGTCATTTTTCCTATGGTATGCCAGCAACTGGTCCCACATTAAGCTACTGTTGTTTCTTTATTTTCTGGAAATTCTCAAGGACTAACACTCTGATGACTCAGAGAGACATACTGGAGCAAAGACTACTTTGAGTAGTACGAAGCAACTGGATTTTGGGAGTTATAGATTAGCATCTTGTTAATGATTTATGTATATGTAAGTGCAACGATTGCAGTTGTAAATCCCTTTTTGAACAGGGTACAGAGAGTTATTCTCTTGACCTTATGTGGCATCCAAAAACTTTCTATGCCTGGGAGCTGTTAGGAGAAGGGAGGTATTAAGAAGGAAATTCAGGCTATGAACAACCAGCTGCTCTGGGTTCCCTGAGGATGAAAAATGCAGATGTATTCCACTGGAGAGCATACTCACATTTTCCCCTCCTAATCAAGTTATTTGCTACTCATGGCCCAAGTCGCTCAACTTCTTACTCCTTTTCCCAGCATTATCCAACTGGGCCTCCTCCCAGGCCTTGACAGCTGGTGTGCAGTGGGAGGACGTGGAACTGCACATGCTGATCTACACACAGACATAGAGCTTTAGGCTGAGATCCCATGCCACATTAGCAAACAATAATTCTCCAACAGGGTAGCAGAGGTGGCTGTGGCTGGTCTCTCTGACTAGCTACTTCTCATGTGACAAAACATCTGAATAACTGCCAAGTCACTGACCAGCTGCAGTGGTGTGCTTGAACTCACTCTGGGTATTTCTGAACATTGAGGAAAGAAGGGGCATCCCCCCTTCCCTCTAGCATCAAGCTGCCTCTTCCTTTCTTGGTGCTCTAGAGCAGCTGAAATGACTCTGAGCACATCAGTAGGCAGAACTGTACCCAGCAGCCACCCAGGCTGCATGCCAAGTTGGAAATTTTATAGAGAAGGTACAGGATACTTCCTTGCACAAGGTCCAAAAAGTGTATACACTGGTATAACTGAATGTATAACTTCCAGTTATACCTTTCCAGATCACCAACATGATACTGGCCAATACCTGAACTTTCTGCCACTTGACAGTTTAAAAACAAAACAAACACCAGGACAAAAAAGTAACTTTAAACCATTTTTTGTTTTTGTTTTCAAACTATGTTTTTATCCCTAGCCAACATAATGCATTGCAAGAATAAACAATAGAATCATAGAATAGTAGAGTTGGAAGAGACCTCATGGGCCATCTAGTCCAACCCCCCGCTAAGAAGCAGGAAATCGCGTTCAAAGCACCCCCGACAGCTGGCCATCCAGCCTCTGCTTAAAAGCTTCCAAAGAAGGAGCCTCCACCACAGTCTGGGGGAGAGAGTTCCACTGCCGAACAGCCCTCACTGTGAGGAAGTTCTTCCTGATGTTCAGGTGGAATCTCCTTTCCTTTCCAATAAAATCCCTCGCTAATTTTTAGTGAACTATTATGCCAGAAAACAGATATTAAATAGTTGGTTGATCTGTAGGTCAACCAGTTTTAGGGAAATTGAATGTTTTCTTTTGGGGGAGTCACTGGAATACCCATTAGGCTCAGAAATTATCATAGAATATATGCAGCATAATTGTTTTTTATCCTGGGGCATAGTAGCTATAATGCCATAATAACACATTGCAGCGGAGTATTCAAACAATGCAGCCAAGAAGACATTATCTGGCAGCCACTGCTACCATGTTGTCATCTAAATGTATTTCTGACTTCCCTCTAAACCAATGTAGATATTTCTCAAAAATAAATATAAACCAGAAGCCTATATCATGTCTATCTAGTTGGCTGATAAATCTGATAACACCTATCTGTCCATTATTTTCCAATAAGCTAGTTCTGTAAAGCCAGAGGCATGCCAGGACATGGAGTTCAAATAACTTATAGGCTTGTATGCTGTCTAATGTGTATATTTTATCACTGCTACAGCACTAGCCCCGGAACTGACAGAATGCAGCTCTTGATCAAGGAGCTGAGAAATCCATCCTGGCTGTATATTTTTCTCTTTTGCTAAGACGGCTTACTCCTTCCAAATGGCTTGATATCTTCCCTAGACTGCTTTCACTCAAACGGTGAGTCACAACATGTTCTCAGATTAGATGTTTGACCATATATACTGTATATTCAAACAAGGCACTTTAACATTTTTTTGCATTAACCTCTCTAAAGTCATGGAACAGGTTTGTGTCTTCCTCAGCTGGGCAGTATTTGCAATATGTAAATGACAAATATTCATTCATCCTGGATCATATTGCAGTTTTCCCTCATAATATAACCTGCCTTGTAATCCTGTCTTGCAAAAGACAAATATATATTTAACTAGGATTTCAGCCTGTTTATGCTCAGGAAACCCTTAGACACATAGTTCTGCTTTAAAACAAGACAAGTGTTCCCTACATGATTTGAGTGATTTTTATTATTTATTTTGCCATTGCTGCCATTTTTGATTGACATCTTTCGTCCTCATCATAAAGGCTAGACGAAGCATCCTGCTTCACCTGACATCCAGGATGAAAGAGGGAGCAGCGGGACAAATTTTTTACCCCGCCACAGCTCCCTTCCTGTGACATTTTCCCCATCACATTATTGGTCAATCTAGTTCATTATTTTGTACAGCTTTGGTAGGCAGGACCTCCACTGGAACTCACACAACATTGTGTGATGCCCGGCGTGGGACTCCATCCACTAGAAGGGGTGAAAGCATCCTAGGGCTCTGAA
The DNA here is from genome assembly GCF_035594765.1 of Anolis carolinensis. NCBI lineage: Eukaryota > Metazoa > Chordata > Lepidosauria > Squamata > Anolidae > Anolis > Anolis carolinensis. The sequence continues at coordinate 206,006,470 of NC_085844.1, forward strand.
TTCATCCCATCTGATGAGGTTCATAAAGACACTCACAGGAACAATGGCAGTATGTGACACCTTGATGACTGAATGTCCACCTCATGCCTGAGAAGTTGCCAACCCAAGATGTACAAAAATAATGAACTAGATGGACCAATGATCTGATCTGTCAGTGGTTCTATGCAATTATCCCCTGTTAGAACAGAAGGGACGCTACTAGCTCTAGTTAAGGAGCCAGATACCTTCAAGTCGTTGTAGTGGTCTTCTCCAGGAACAAGAACACCCAATGTTATTTTTTCCTAAAATAAAGGTTTTTTTCTTTAGTTGTAGCAGCAGTAAAAACACAGTATATATAATATGTACAAACTCTGTCTCTACAATTCTCCAACACAACACCTACATCAACTCTCAACAACCCTTATCAAACTAACACTTACTTACTTACTTACTTACTTAGGCAATCCCTCGTAGTTCAAGGATGATGGTCTTCCAGCTGTGGGGTTTTGAGGGTGGGTTCTTAGGTAGCTGAAGAGACCTATTCTTGATCTGCATATTCTCCCGCAGTGAGGACATCGGTTTCCAGGTGGAAGGCAGTCCAATGCACACTGAACATATCCTGTTTATAGTGCAAAAAAAATTCCAAAATAACAAAAATAAAAACAAACAAAGGAAAAAAGAGCAATACAATATTTAAAATGAAGAATAATTTTAACAAACATAAATTTAACAGTATTTCAGTGGAAGACTCCAGGAGCTATCCAGTCCAACCTCTTTCTACCACATAGTAATAACATAATCAAAGCACTCCCAACAGATGGCCACCCAGCCTTTGCAGAAATTATGGTGATGGTGATGATGATAACAGAAACCCCAGGGGCCACCCAATTCAACTCCCTTCTGCCATGCAGGAAAAGCACAATCAAAGCACCCCCTGAGCAGTGGGAAGAAAAGAGGGTTTTGGAAGAAAGCAAGGCAAGGGGGAAATGATATGGGTGGTGAGGAAGGCAAGGAAAAAGGCTTTTGGTGGTGAGGTAGGTGGGGAGGGGAGGAGCATGAAAAAGGAGGGGAGGAGGTGGAGGAGGAGGGAAACACACAGCCCCTCTGTATGCTTCGTGGAGTTCCAATGTCTCAATGGGCCACACTTCAAGAACCCATGATCTAACCTAATGCAGGGTAGGAATTATATGGCCATGGGCTATTCATAATGCTGTAACCCTTAGAAGTTCCACTGAAGTCCCCAGCACCCTTCCAACATTTATGCATGATTAAAAAACTCCTTCTGCACCAAAACAACCCCAATATGATCTAATGGCTGTTTCCTTTCAGGGGAGTGACTCCCAAAACAGCTACAAAACCAAGTAAGTCCAGACAGGGAGAGACTGAGGCCCCTTCCACACAGCTGTGTAAAATCCACATTGAACTGGATTATATGGCAGTGTGGATTCAGATAACCCAGTTCAAAGCAATTAATCTGCATTCTGAAACTGCATTACATGGCAATGTAGATCCAGCCTGTTATTTTTGGGCATCCGTAATGGCTGGTGCTAGGGTTGCAGTGGGCAAAACAGCTCTCCAGAGTTCAGGAATACATACAACACGCTACCTTCAAAATGGTTCTGAAATTTTGAAAGTACTGACAATAGAAAGGGCTGGCTATAATTTTGTTTTGATTGAATGAAGAAGCAGCATCATCTAGTGACATCACAACTACATTCTCAAAGCTGCTTTGTTTCTTGACTTGTCAGGGTAAAAGTCTATTTTATTATGCAAATGGACCTCTGAAAGTCAAGATGGTCATACTCTGTAATAAAACGGTGTCATTTGTCTAGCTATAAGGAAGCCACTACTGCACTTCTCAGGCACTATGACAAAATTCAAAGAGAGAGCGAATCTTGAAGTGTGTACTATATTTCTTACAACTCTACAATATTAGTTCCCAGGTTTAAAGGAATGTAACTGTACAATGACATGTCAACACTCCATGATTAAAATAGGTCAGAGGTTCCAGATGAGAAATATATTTGTGCAGGATGGGGGAGAGGTCAGGACCACAAGCCACTCACTTCTTAATTCATGTCTTTGGACAGCTGAAATAGCCTGGGTAGCTTTGACATATCAAACCTGAGGGTATGAAAATCCTTTAGTCTCAATTTCACAACAGTTCTCCGAATTCCACTTGCATTCCTGTTTTATTCTTTGTTTATAACAGTTTGTGAGACTTTGTTTTCATTTTTCACATATTTTCTGTAACTGTTTCTAAAGTGTATGCATCTCCTTATGTACTCTTTCCGCCATCAAAGTGTGTACAGTGCATTTGCACTTATTTTTAAGGTGTGTACATTTTAGCCATTCACTTAAAATGAACACATAATTTTCACAAATCAATGCACAATTTGGGCAAAGTGTGCAAGTGTTGCAGACATACATATTTCTGACATATTTCTAAGGGCCATTCCACACTGTCCTTTATCTCAGGATCTGATCCCAGATTATCTGCTTTAAACTGGAATATATGGGTCCCCACTGCCAGATAACATGGGATAAACAGATAATCTGGGATCAGATCCTGAGATATAGGGGCAGTGTGGAAAGGCCCTAAGATATAGACTGTAGTTTAGATTTCATATAATTGGCTGTGCCCATTAATGGATTTCTGGAATTTGGCATTGTATAAATCATAGTAGTAGTGGTGCCGGGTTTGTAGGAAAAGAATCTGTGAGAGATAGTGAAAGGCCTTGTAGAAGCAGCGAACACAAAACAGGGCCTGGAAAATACTCTTTGTCTCAGATGTCCTCTAGGTAAAGCCACTTGGAAAGTGATTTCTAGTGGAAATGGTAGCAATTATTGAGATAGGCTCCAAGTTCCATATTTCATATATACTTTATACACATAGCCTGAAGGCAATTTTAAAAATATATACAATATTTTAAATAGATTTGTGAATGAAATAAAGTATGTACACTGAATATCAGAAACTAAAGGTGTCCCTGTCTTAGTCACCCTTGTAGAAAGTTTCAGATTTTAAAAGACTTTGGATTTCAGAATTCTGGATAAAGGACGCTCAGCCTTTACCTGGTTTCTGAGTTTTACTCAAATTCAACCAAACAGTCCTCATGTTGATTTCCACATTTACCTGATTCAGAAGCAGTTCTGACCGGTCCACTTCATAACCTTTGTCTGTCCTTCCTCTTTGCTATTCTAAAAACAAAACCTCTGGTGTCAGCTTTTGGCCTTGAAATATTAGAGAATATAGTAGTGCTAACCTGGCAGCACACATTAGCAAGGCTAGCCAAAATATTTTTGCTGACTGAAATAGAGATCTGGATACAATGAAGTCAAGGTATATGGTATCTAAAACCAGCCAAATTATGTTGGCACATGACACAGAAAATTTCACAAGGACCTTTCTGTATTTGTGACACTAAAACTGTAGAATTACAAACAAATAAGTAAGAGTTTCCTGCCTTTCTGGTAACCCAAAAGTAGGCATCCTATTGGTGACATAGGTAGATGTAAGACAAGCTTGGATCATGTATATCTTTTTAAAATTGATGCAGAGGTTGATATTCATTTCCTCTCTCTGCACCAAGCAAACCACCCCACATACTGACTGTAGAACAGGTTTGGGCAAACCCAGGCCCACTGACTGTATATGGCCCCTTGGGATCCTTCCTCAGGTCCTCGCCAGTCTCCCCATTCTCTCAGAGGAGGGCCAAAGCAGTCATGTATTGCCATGTGTGAAATCTTCCTCCAATGCCATAAATGTCCCCTTTGAATATTCACTCTCAGCTGAAGAAGCAGAGGCCACCACCATCGTTGCCCCTCCACAACCGTCATCCTCTTTGGGGCACATCACTTTGTGAGAGCTCCCCTAAGGCCTGTCTTTGTCCTCCCTCTCACCTGCTTTCTCTCCCCTTACCTACTGCCTCCTGCTTCTCCATGCCGGCTCCTCTGCATGGGACTTCCTCTGGTACCTTTTCAGCTCCCTGGGGTATCTAGGACAGGCGGTGGCAGTGAGGCCAAGGGCACCCACCTCCACTGCCTTATGGATCCATTTCCTGCCTGACAATGCCTTCAACAGACCCTCCACCTGACTTTGCTTAATGTGGGGCTAGACCATGTCAAGCTGACCTTACCCTGCATTACTCCAGATTGACTCCATGTGGTGTTTGGATACTACAGATCTGATCCAGACTCTTTCTATGGTAAGTGGTCAGTATAGGTGTGCCCTGGATCTTAGTTATGATATCATTTACAGGGTAATCGTACCTATAAAGAAAGTCCCACAAAGTTCAGTGTAGTTAGGGCCATCCCAAAAAGCTATTTTGGAGTCTGACAGAAATGGAAAATTGTAAGCCATTCCATCCGAGGCAGTTGCCTCAATCTTCCTGTAATGGTAGGAACTACCCTGAATGGGATTGAGTTCTATGTAAGTGATTATAAGATTTTTCATTTTAAATGGTGGTTACTTAACAAAACAAACAAAAGCAAAATGAAGGTGTTATTTCTCTTGAGGAAAGAGAACTATCTGGGATACCACCAAGATCCAAATGATGTCAGTTCAAAGCAAATTGCTGTACTTGAAGATGAGAACTGAGTTCTTCTTTGATTTTTGCTTCACTTGAAGATAGCATTACGAAGTAGGCACAATCCAATAATCTTATGCTTAAGTATTTTAAATATTGATGACCTGTTGTTGTGTGTGTTTTTATACTTTCAAAAAAAACATTTGATTGTTTACATTGTTTCGAGTTGGTAAGGTTTCTTTTTATTGTACATCATCAAAAGAACTTTTTTGATAGAATATTATATTGGCAGTGCTTGCGCCATATCATTTATGTGCTTCCTTCTTTGGAGGCTTTTAAACAAAGGCTAGATGACCATCTGTCGAGGGTGCCTTGATTGTGCTTTCCCTGCATGGCAGTGGGTTGGACTGGATGGCCCACGTGGTCTCTTCCACCTCTATATTCTATTATTCTATTGTCACTGCAGTGTGCTGTCCTGTTCAGTGTGGTATTGTAGCCTGTGTGTCTAGCAACTTGCCATGTATGACTCAAGTTTCCTTAAAGTGTCAACAATAGAAAAGCTTCAGTGGCAAAATAAATATCCTTCACTCTATATCTGATTTTTTTTCCTCTGCCCCTAACTGTTCTACTAGGCACCAACTGCCACCAAATTTGGAGGATGTAGGATAGACTCTGTGACATGTACATCTCTGTCCTCTAAGAAAGGTGAATCATGAGAGGAGGACTTTCTTTAGGAGATGAAACATGGGGGTGGTGAGAAAAACTGATGAAAATTTCTCTTGACACACCTATTACATCTAATTAGGAAATGGAACAAACACCCCAGAGAACAAGATCAGGATTCAGCATAGCCCAATTAATTGGAGAGCTTGATCAAAAGTATCAAAATGAATTTTGACAACAGTAAATGTAAGATACAACAGTTAGGCAAAATGAAGTAAATAGTGTGGGGCACCTGACTTGATAACAGTAAATGTCAAAAGAATCGTGCTAACCATGAGTCAACCATGTGATGTGGTAGTCAAAAATGTCAGTGCGATTCCAGCAGCCAGATCAACAGAAGTCATGGTACAATTCTATTACATCTTGGACAGACCATAGAACAAGAATACTTTGTCAAGTTCCATGCACCACAATACAATAAGAAACTCATTATTAAATACCTGAAGGAACATCATGTAGTAGACAAAGTGATCTTGTTTTGTGCTGCTCCCATGAATAGAATATAAACCAATGAATTCAACTTACAAGGAAACAGATTTCACTTATACATTAGGAGGACTGCAAAAGGTGTTCAAGTGGAATAGACAACCTTGGAGAATTGTCTATTCTACTCTTTCTTTGAAGGTCATTAAGCAGAAATTGAATGAAGTATTTTGGGAGTGCTTTGATTGCATATTCCTACATGACAGGACATTGAAGTAGAAAGTCCTTATGTCCCATGGCCCACCTCAGCCCTATGGTTCTATAATGTTCTTAAAGGGCCAGGACAAGAGCTTTGTCCTCTTTTACTTCTGGTCACGCCATGCTTATGCTAACTATAGTGCAGACTAAAACCATGATCCTCACTGTTAAGGGCTGGAGCAAGTGTTCAAGCTCTAAAGTTATACTGAACCTCAAAATAGAACCTCCAAAATATTTTAAAAGACATATTAATTTATTTATAAAATACAATCTATAAAGATTATTGCAGTAAACCAAATGGAGTTACATGTATATAAAACAGAACTCTCAATGTACTTACAAAACAATTGAAAATCTGGCTGCTGCGGTTTCAAATAAGTATCCAGACTTGCAAATGACAACCAGTTGTTTTTAAAATAGAAAGTAAAATATTATAATCTGACTAATTTGTGTACGTACAGCATATCAAGGCCAGGAACTGGACCTGGAACCTTTTACAGACATCACTGAGATGTGATCCTTCCATTAGATCAGACGTGTAAAACGTAAGGCTCTCTAGGTATTTGGAACTGTAACTCATCTTATTCCTGTCAGCCCCAGGCAATATAGATGATGATGAAGGCTCATAAGAGTTGCAGTCTCATAACACCTACAGGGTTGTTATATTCCAGATATTCATGAATTGTGTGCAATTCAAACAAGTCCTCTTTGTACATTGCATCAGGAGCTCGAGCAAAGGCTTTATATAAGCATCAGTAATGCAGGTACAGAGAGTACAGGGGCTTAACTAAGTTGAGCATTTTTGTTAAGGCATACAAATTGTATGACTGCATTCCCTTTAACTGTCCTCATTTGGCAGGGACAGCCCACTTAATTTTCCATTGTCCCACGTTTTGACCTTCTTTTAAAATGTACCAGTTTTGCTATCTTCTTCCTACTTTCCCCATTTGTCCCCGGCTTACTTCAGTTGCTACAAACTGAGGGCCCTTCCAGTCAGGCCCTATATCCCAGGATCTGATCCCAGATTTTCTGCTTTAAACTGGATTATATGAGTCCATGCTGCCAGATAATCTGGGAGAAACAGAAAACCTGGGATTAGGTCCTGTCTGGAAGGGCCCTGAGTTCAAAGTGCAAAAGTCATTTGCACTCAACTCAGGATGAAAGAAAGGAGAAGAGGGAATGGAGTCTTCCCCTTCACTGTAGACTTCAGCAAAACTAAATTATTGCAGCCATTCCTAGCTTGTTTGATCTTCCTCATTAATTACTTTTGCCATCTTGACAGCAGTCTGATATTGCTTTGCCACATATCCTAGTTTTGGAAGGTATGCAAAAACAGGAGGACAAGCTGACCCATTTCAACTATGCTATTCCTCTACTATTGCCATAGTTATATTAGTATCATTATACAGAATTTTTTCAATGTGATAGAAGGCTGGAGATGGTTGTAAACCGGAGTGGAACACATTATTGTTGTCAGATAGCAGGCAGGTTAATGGCAATGAAAGTTAAGAATGGAACATAAGTTCAAAACCTTAGAGAAGCAGTAGCCCACAGAAATACCTTACACCCACATCCCTGTATAGTTATATGTTTTGCAATGATGATTTGTTAGGGCAGCAATGCTATGTACCCTTGTCTTGGAGTAAGTCCGAATGAACATGATAGGCCTTAGGTTTGAGTAGATAAAGAAGTGTGTAGTGTGTTCATTATTTCAACCTCTTGGCAGAGCTAAGAGGGCTGATTCTTTTGTGTATGAATCATTAAAGTCTAACCTTGAATTTGCTGGAGACCTTTGATATACAAAGAAGGGTTTAATTACATTACATTAATGAAAATGTACTTAGGCAGAGGCAGTGACAGATAACTTGAAAGGGAATTAACTTCAAATTTTGGATGAAGTTAGCATTAACTACACAATTCCAGGATTGGATAACTTCCCCATATACGTTTTTCAACTGACTTAAAACAAATATTGATGTCATTATAGTTACCAGTCCTTTGACCAGACTTGAATCAAATTAATGCAATACCTGTGTAGCTGTCCTATAACAAAGTCATAGTGGGGGGCCATTAAAGATGTTTAGCCGTTTCCTACTTTTTCCTTAAAAGTTAATTTTGTCTGGAATTTGAACTTGATGTGAATTCATTGCTTTAAGCCAGAGCTTTCCAAATCGTGTCTCATCACAACATATTGGCTCCAGTGTGTTGCACAAATGTAACAGAAAACCTCTGAATCTCTGTGAACTAAGTGATAAATCATGTATTTTAAATATATAAATGAATGTTTTTCATGAGATATTTTGTGTCCCCATACATTTCACTATTACACTGTATGTATGTATCCATACCTTTTTATAAAGGGTTGACATTAACCTCCAGTGTACTTGTACAACTGAATTATTGTGTTACAAAATAATGCATGCATCACCAACATGAAATGTTTGGAAAGCCTTGCTTTAAATATTAGCAAAGCATGTACTTTCCAACACTAGACTCTAGAAAACATCTTCAGAGATATTAATCAGTGCAGAGAATTAAAGGAAAAGCTTATTCCTTTTAATACTATAGTGTGTCTCTTCTTTTCTTTTCCCCGTGAGTCCAAGGATTCTCAGGACACAAAGTGCGAGGCCCATTTAGCACAGTATGTATATTCCCTGGATCTGCCCCAGATCTGAGAAATTCATGCCAAATTCAGGACTGTCTTTGAATTGGAGCCAACCCCACTGTCTAGACTGTTCTGAGGCCATGTGATATTATGCACTTTCCAGTAAACTTAACAGTATCCTCCAACTTAGCCCTAAATGGGGCAGAGTTGATTTCAAGTAAAAAAAAAAAAACCCTGGGTTATTCACCAGAAGTTGCTGTGCATCATGGGGATCCATTTGATTTTAGTCCAGTGTTTTCTTGCAAATGTAGACAAGTCTGGGATTGGTCCCTGGATGACTCAGGATGACAGGATACCTCATAGGGGTGTGCATTTTTTCATTAGTCATCGTAAGTCGTATCAGATTCATTAAATTCATACTTACGAGGTGATATCTGACACGTGGGTATGGCCCTCGGCCAGAACTTACCCAATACTTTTTCATTTGCATTTTGTAAATTTCAGAAACCTCCTAAAGTCAGTTTTATTTTCAGTGAAAGGAATCAAAGCAAAGCAAAGGCAAAATGGCTGCCTTGCCTCTTTAAATGAATGGCAAGGGAAAGCAAGGAGCAGAGTTCACTGGAGAAAAGATGAAGAAAGCACAGAACTCTGGGAAATGTAGTTTAGGAAGGCAAGGAGCCCTATGTCAGAGAATGCAAAAGGCCCTGCCATAAACTACATTTCCCAGAATTCTACTTGCATCAGAAAGCCCCATTCAGGATAGGGGAGAGCAGCAGCCAGCCAGAGTTCTAATAACTTGTTGAATCTGTAAAGAGGAGGACTGACTGATACTTCTAGTAAGTAAATCTCTGTGCTGGGCTGGAAAGAAACTCCTAAATGGATGGCCCTTGGAGGTCCCTTCTAACACAATAGGGGAAGCATTTAATTAGTTTAGAGTCTAGATGACCATCTGTCAGGAGAGTTTTGATTGTGCCATTCTGCCTGGAAGAAGGGAGTTGGACTAGATAGCCCTTGGGGTCCCCTCCAATTCTAAGATTTTATGAAAATGTATAATTGGTTAATATTGGTTTCTATTGGTTAATACGAGTGACTTTCAATGAGATAGCTGTTGTGGAGTTTTAAAAAAACGTTCTGTCAAAACTTTAAAAAATCCCTAAAATCAGTAGATGTATGAATATTTCTGAAAGTTGGGGGAATGATCCCCTGTTATCTTGTGTCATAGAACATTCAAGGAGACAGCTTTTGTAGTTTTTTTTAAAAAAATGTTGTTTATAAAATATTTGAAAATGTCCTAAAGATCAGTGGATAAGTGAAATATTCTGAAACATGATGGGCTAACAGTGGTAAATGTGTTCTACCATTGTAGCAAGTTTCACTCCAATAGCTGTTAAAATGCAGGAGAAAGGAGCCCCTGAAGTTTCCCCAAGTATAGTAATTATGTGCAATTACTATAACAAAAAAGTAAGGAAATTTCATTACTCTCGTTATAGCAATGAATTTTTCATTAACTATACTTTAAAAACACTTTAGAAATGAAACACCAGCGCCTCCTAATTTTGTAATGACATTTGAACCTTGGAACCTGACTGAGCAGAGTCCCAAACTGTCTCCCAAGTTTCTGCACACAGACTTCTCTATTGCAGACATCTTAACTAAATTCATGCATAGTAAGCCTATATGGGGCTAAGTTCCAATCTGACAAAAATAGAATTAAATTCCCCACCAACCATTTGTATTGTTGCACAAAAGTGGGCTTTCTTATCCCACCACAAAAATGCAAGGAAGATATCTGATATGTATGATGCATTTATTTATCACATTTAGGAAGGAGAGTAATGTTTATGTGATGGAGATTGCTCCCTTTGTAATAATTCAGTGAGGTAGTTTCTGCAGAAAAACAGGGAATTGGCCAAGTCCAACAGAACTTAGATTGGGACTTTGAAGCAAGTGCTTGTTGGCCTACATCTGGCACTCTGCTTCATATTTCCCCTTAACATTAACTGTGTTTCTGAAAAATTTATAACTGGTTTGAAACATGTGATCAGCATGATGCTGCTGGATGCCTGCATGATTCAAAAAGCTGAAGAAATATTTGGAAAGGGAAACTAAAATAGCTGAAAATGTGAGCAAGCCAAAAATGCACAAGAATTAGATAACAGCAAACTGTATGATGGATGAGCAATATCACAAAGAAAGGGTGGGTATCTGCAAAGAGTACATAGACTGATTCTCTATAATCCCAGCTATGCTGTGTTTTCCATCAGAGAGCTCTAGTGGCATTAAGTGCCAAATGAGTGTTGCTTAATGTTCAAATGCTATTGATTCTTTTGTCACTAGCTACTTCTGTACTTGCTTGTTAGATACAACATTTATGACAGAAAACATCATCCCTTTTTATTTTTATTTTTTTTAATCCTTGGCAAAGCCCTACCATTATACATACTTGAAAGTTAAAAGCTGACCTTTGGTCAAAAACCTCCTTTTGCCACCCCACTTCTTACTGATTTTAGGTTGTGACAGCAGCATCATGCTAAAATCATCTATTCTATCTATTATTTGGGATGTCTGATAAAGGAAAGATCACAGAGCTCAAATTAATTCTTTGCAAGTCATGGACATTTTTCCTCCTATTCTTCATATCAATGTGTTGCCTTGTTAAGTGCCAATAAGCACACATGACACTCTAACAAGGCAGAAATTGGCTTATTGATGGACCTGTCAGCTGTTCTTCCTGCAGCAAGAGGGTGGTAAAATACCAGCAACAGGAAGGGGTGGATTTGCATGCTCTCTCTCTCTCTCCCCCCCCCCCCCATATGCATGATCTTTGTTTGCGCCCTACAGCACTCAAAGACCTTTACGCAAACTGCAGGTAGACTGACATATTGTCCCTTGCTGTGCAAACCCTGTCACCGATCACTAGAGTGAATGGCACAGGCTGCTGTGACTTTCAAATAGAACCCCTTTGCTTCAACAAGGAAACAACAATGCAGTATTTATGTTTTGGATTTCTATGACTGAGAGGTAATTCAAACACTCTCCCCAGAGTTGTTATCCAATGCCCAAACCACTACATGGCACTAACTCCCCAGAATATGCCTAAGCAGAGAGAAAGGAATAGATAAATATTGTTTGCTGATTTGCATCCTTGTTCACCCTCTTTTAGATGATGCACTTCCTCTCTCTTTTTCTGGTGATGGATGGATAAATGGTCATTGAAGCATAATCCCATAGACCTGCAGTAAACATTGTGATGGGTAGACCAATAGTTTGACTTAGTATGGCAGGAACCTTTGTTTTGTGTTTCACAAGCTATAGCTGGGTCTGAGGCTTAATAGCTGCTGTAAATAAACAATGCTTTGAAAGCACATGGGAGCTTATGTGTGGGGAGCTTCATGGCTGTTACTTTCATGCTCTTATCTTCCTTGCACTTTGAGTTCAGGGATAGAGAGTAGATGTGGATGTTTCTGAGGAAGATTTGTAGCAACCTCAGTGCAAAGACATGTTTCTTTGTTGTGACTGCTTATCTCACTGAAGTAAACAGATCAAGTCCAACCTGAACCTTCATGGTTGGAAGGCCATGGGACTGAGTGGAAATATGTTTTAACTTAATGCATTTTGAAGAGTAAGGACAAGTCTTTGACCTGATGTAGGCTTGCTTAGATCTAAAATTAAAAGAGAATAATATAAGGGTCGGAGTGGTTTCTTTCCCTTTCCCTTTTCCCACAGCCCCCACTGTTTACGTATAGTGCTAGCAACAGTTTCTCTCTCCCCCCCCCCCCCCCACCTTGCTGTGCAGCTTAATAAAAAGCAATGAAATACAATGAAATAGCAGCAACCCCAAAGCCAATAACATCAAAGAACTAAGACAGTTGGACCAACAGATAGAAACTGTAGTCCAAAAGCATCAGAAGGAGTTTAAATGTTTTAAAGTATGAGGAAAAACAGCTTAGTGTCTGAAAGGTAAAAAAAAATCAAACAAACAAAAAAGACAAACTACTATCTGAAAAGAACTTGAGGGAGCAAATCCCACAGTGTGGCTAGTACCATGGGGAAAGTCCTCTCTTTTGCATCCAACAGAAAATGAACTCAGAAGTGGAGGCACATGCCTAAGAACTTCTGAAGAGGGGGGGGGGGGGTTGCATAGCAGAAGACAATCCTTGAAATAACCCAGCTCCAGGCTGCTTAGGATTCATAATATGCCAGGAATATGTGAGGAGTGTCTGGCTTGATCAGCCACCACTAAAACAGACACCTCTTAGGGAAAGATGTGGATGTGGGTTATTAATTATGAAAGATTTCTTTCCAATACAAAAACAGTTAAAAAAAACTTGCTTGCAAAGCTTGTTTATTCATATCAGAAACTGCACTTACTCCCGTCTCTATTGCAAATCAGCTTTCCCTAACCTTATCCTTGCTTGATTCCTATTACAATGTACATAACACAATAAATATTTAATTCTTTACATGTTGGAATGTTACATGCTAAGAACAGTGTCTGCTCATGGCACTTTGCATTATGGAAGCTAAGGGTTAACCACTACACTGTTGGATATGTATTTTTATCCTTTACAATTTTATCTTGTAAATCGCCTAGAGCATCTTGGATGGAAGGCGATTAATAAGTAATTAAATGATGATGATGGTGATGATGATGATGATAATGCATTTTACCCCCCCCCACACACACACACACACACTTTCACTTCTCCAGAAACATTTCCAATTAGATCTTCCTGATTCTTGATATCTAAAATGATTGGATGTTCCCTGCTTCATTTGGTTCTTACTCCTCCAGTTGGCTTGATCTGGTCTTCTCTTCTTCCTGCCTTCTGAAACTTTCCAAATTTAATTTTGGAATTGGCACATGTGTAGTTTGATATGGTTCTCAGTTCAATACCCCTTTGTATTCTTTACTTGTTTCTGGTATTCATTTACACATAATACATTCACCTATCAATAGACTGAGCAACATTGATTCTATCAGAGTACAAAAGACAGCTATGAATAACAACAAAAAGATGTATTTATTGATTGGTTTTTGCACAGTTTATGCATCTCTGCATGCACATGTTTGCATACAGTGGCAAAGCAACCAATAAGGGAGAGGAAAGCATCTGAAAATTTAAAGCATATTCTTAAGAAAGCTCAGGCAGTTCAGAAAGATTATAAATCTGAAAAATTGGATTTGGGCAATTTAGTGGGTATTCCATTGATTGCAACACAATTTCAAGCAATTAACTAAAATATAAAAAGATTTAGTGTGTGTGTGTGATTTATACATGTTATATATTTATATGGCTCTTTATTAAAAAAAAAGAAGAAGGAAGGAAGGAATATAAACAGTTGAACAAATATTGATTGTTGACACTGACTGGCATGCACTAGGCACTTTGTGACTTGCTTGCTAGAGAAGTTTCAGTTGGGTTATCTTAAGAAGTATTCCCACAGATGTTCTTCAAAGGGGAATGTTCTTTCATCATGTCTTCTCTTATACTGGAGCCTACTGTTCTTTCCTTGAATAAAGTATTCCCAGTTTCAAAGATCATTGACATCAATGAAACCAGGACTTCACCTTCGAGGGAAAAGACTCTTTGACTGAGCCATGGAACATCGAGTTCTTGAAACTACCCTTTCAATTTCAATTCCTAGGAGTAGCAAAGGTTAATTGCGTGGCTGCTTAGTGTAAACTGGATTGTTGGTTTTTTTTCCTAGTTGGTCTTTCACTTGATTTGTAAATGTACCAGAAACAATTTAATGGAGCCAAGATGCAACATTGGCTTCCATCAGTCCAGTTCAGAAGCTTTCTGTAATTAATTTAAAGTTAGATTCTGAACTTGTTATTAATTCCTCAGATAACGAACTCTTTAATGAATTCTTCAAAGAAATCAATGTGGAGGTCAAATTAAAAATGAATAGTGTGGTATGACCCTTCAGAAGAATTAATGAATGTGCCTCAAATTTTCAGTAGTGATGACAGCACACCAAATGGGAAATGACTCTGAGAGTAGTTCATTTCTAAAATGTAGGTTGTTCGGCCATGGAAGTTCTTTTCATAAATTTCAAACACATCAGAATGGGTTGTTAAAATAAGGGAAAGAATGGACAGAAGAAAATGGAGGTAACTTCTACCAGCTATTGGGAAGGGGGGGGGGGGGTGAGAGAGATTGAACATTACAATTTCCCAAATCCCACCCACCATATTGAGAATTGCTGTCCAAAAAAGTAATCTTTCGAAACTGTGCTGTACAATACCTTTGTTCCTGTAGTACATTTGTACAAGGAATGAATTTTCTGTTGCCAATAAATTACTGCTTGTATTTTACTCTTTTTTGCCCTGGAGGAAAATATGAAGATGAAGGAAACATGAGATATCATCTTGAATCCAAGAAATCTAACAACAAAAATAAAAGTCAAGAACTATGTATTACAGTACAATACAACAAATGTTCACTCTGTTTACTATTATTCATATGTAACTAATTGTAAAAACTCTCTCCCTTCCTCTCTATTATTTTAAGGTTTGACTCTTGTTTTATGCAAGCATGAAACTGATTTGACTTTAGAAAAGTTAATCCAACAATTGTCACTTATATGCTACAGAAGAAGACTGCAAAGCTGAAACACATCTGGCAGTAGAAGCTGTAGTCATCTTCTGCATGAGTCATTAGATCTATTACTCTCTGTCTTTTCTTGAGGATAGTTTTTTTATAAGTCTGATATTATGGCACTGCAGATGCTGTTGGGCTACAACCTCATTTGTCCTAGTCAGTTCAATAAATAGTGAAGGAATATGGCAGTTTGAGTCCAACTACATTTAAACAGTCACAAGTTGTTGATAATAATGTGTACTGTGTATTAGAGCTGTGCATAATTTAGTTTTTAATTAGTAAGTCATATCTAATTTGTAAGTTTTGTATATACAAATAGGCATTAAGAAACACAGGGGGAGGGGGCACTCATGCAAAAACAAAAACCTTACCCAATACTTTTTCATTTGAATTCTGTAATGGTTGGAAAGCCTATCAAATTCAGTTTCATTTTCAACACAAGCAAGGGAAGCCAAAAAGGCTGCCATTCCTCTTTAAATTAATGGCTTCTCGCCATGAGGAGAGGAAAGCAACAGGCCAGGACAAGTTGTGGCACAGGCTGGTTAGTAGCCAGCTGCAATAAATCACTATGACCAAGAGGTCATGAGTTCGAGGCCAGCCCGTGTCAGAGTTAGCACACGACCATTAAAATAAAAAAATAGCCCTGCTCATTGCTGACCTAAGCAACCCGAAAGATAGCTGCATCTATCAAGTAGGAAATTTAGGTACCAGTATGTGGGGAGGCTAATTTAACTAATTTACGACACCAAAAAAATCGTCCAGCAGTGTTTGGTATGAGGAAGTTGGCATCACAGTGGATGATGAAGCAGCTGCTCCCCCTGTAGCTGAAATCGAGCATACCCTCAGGAAGCTGGAAGCTGGAGAAGGTTACATTGTCTCTGTCTCTGTCTCTATGTTCATATGGCACTGAATGTTTACCTTGTATGTGTACATTGTGATCTGCCCTGAGTCCCCTTCGGAGTGAGAAGGGCGGAATATAAATACTGTAAATAAATAAAAATAAATAATAAAGAGACTGAGAGAGCACAGAATTCTGGGAAATGTAGTTTAGAAAGGTGAAGAGCCTTATGACAGAAAATTCAAAAGTCCCTGCCCTAAACTACATTTCCTTAAACTACAGAATTCTGCTCAGCATCAGAAATCTCCAATTCGTATAGGGAGAGATTTTTTCCTCCTAGCAGCAGCAAGAATTCCAATAAATTGTTGAATCTGCAAAGAGAGGACTGATTGGTACTTCAGTACAAGTAAGTAAATCAGTGCTGGTCTGGGAAGAAATCCTTAAATTGAAGTTCTATTGGTTAATATGAGAAATATTCAATGAGATAGCTGTTGTGGCATTTAAAAATATAATTTAAAAATTCAAAAAAATGGTAGATCTATGAATATTTTTGAAAATTGGGCCGGGGAATGATCCCCTGTTATCTTGTATCATTGTATAGAAATTTCAAGAAGGTAGCTCTTGTTTTTTTTTGTTTTTTTTTTTAAATGTTGTTTTTTAAAAGCTTTGGAAAATCCCCAAAACCCTGTGACTGAGTGAAACATTCTGAAACTTGATGAACTAACAGTGTTAAATGTGTTCTATAATCGTAGCAAGTTTCGTGCCAATAGCTCAAATAATGAGGGAGAAAGGCATCCCTGAAATTTACCCATTGGCACAATTAATTACTTAACAAAAAGTAGTTAACTTATAGATACGAGACAGACCCCATTCAATTTCAGAAACATTTTAGAAATGATTTCCCACCCCACCCCCTAATAACGTAATGAATATTGAAAGATTTTTTATTGATCGCACTGGCCTACTGTGCATATATGTATGTATTGCATATATGCATTAAATGTGTAAATAATGTATTCTTTTTTGTATTTGAAACATTATAATTTACTTTGCAAATATGGATTAATTATCCCTTATCCAAAATGCTTTGAACCAGTTGTTGTTGTTTTTTTGTTGTTGTTGTTTTGCTTTATGGAATACCTGTATTGGCATATATGTACATAATGAAATATCTTGGAAATGAGACCTAGGTCTCAATGCAAAACTATGTATATCCCTTACACATAGAACCTAAAGGTCATTTTATACATGATTATTTTAATAATTTTGAGCATGGAACAAAATCAAAAAGCAAAGGTATCAGTAGCTCAATCACCCAAGTGGATGATTTTGGATTTTGGAGTATTTTGGATTTTGGAATTCAGCATGAGGGATGCTCAAGATGTATTCAATGAATATAAAAGTTATAGTAAATTGAACAGAAATATGTGGTATGTTACTGAAATTGTTCCAGACATATATTATTTTATGAATTTGACATGTTTCTTTAAAATAATAATGAAGCAGAGGCTGGATGGCCATCTGTCGGGGGTGCTTTGAATGCGATTTCCTGCTTCTTAGCAGGGGGTTGGACTGGATGGCCCATGAGGTCTCTTCCAACTCTACTATTCTATGATTCTATGATTCTATGAAAGAAGGGATTAAAATTACAAATTCTCTAAAAAATACAGTATATGTGTTTTCATAGAATCATAGAATCATAGAATAGTAGAGTTGGAAGAGACCTCATGGGCCATCCAGTCCAACCCCCTGCCAAGAAGCAGGAAATCGCATTCAAAGCACCCCCGACAGATGGCCATCCAGCCTCTGCTTAAAAGCCTCCAAGGAAGGAGCCCCCACCACAGCCCGGGGGAGAGAGTTCCACTGTCGAACAGCCCTCACAGTGAGGAAGTTCTTCCTGATGTTCAGGTGGAATCTCCTTTCCTGTAGTTTGAAGCCATTGTTCCGTGTCCTAGTCTGCAGGGCAGCAGAAAACAAGCTTGCTCCCTCCTCCCTATGACTTCCCTTCACGTATTTGTACATGGCTATCATGTCTCCTCTCAGCCTTCTCTTCTGCAGGCTAAACATGCCAAGCTCTTTAAGCCGCTCCGCATAGGGCTTGTTCTCCAGACCCTTAATCATTTTAGTCGCCCTCCTCTGGACGCTTTCCAGCTTGTCAACATCTCCCTTCAACTGTGGTGCCCAGAATTGGACGCAGTATTCCAGGTGTGGTCTGACCAAGGCAGAATAGAGGGGGAGCATGACTTCCCTGGATCTAGACGCTATTCCCCTATTGATGCAGGCCAGAATCCCGTTGGCTTTTTTAGCTGCTGCATCACATTGTTGGCTCATGTTTAACTTGTTGTCCACGAGGACTCCAAGGTCTTTTTCGCACACACTGCTGTCAAGCCAGGCGTCCCCCATTCTGTATCTTTGATTTCCATTTTTTCTGCCGAAATGAAGTATCTTGCATTTGTCCCTGT
Organism: Anolis carolinensis; assembly: GCF_035594765.1. Lineage (NCBI taxonomy): Eukaryota > Metazoa > Chordata > Lepidosauria > Squamata > Anolidae > Anolis > Anolis carolinensis. The sequence goes on from NC_085844.1 coordinate 206,024,895, forward strand.
TGAACTTCATTTTGTTAGTTTCGGCCCATCTCTCTAGTCTGTCAAGATCGTTTTGAATTCTGCTCCTGTCTTCTGGAGTGTTAGCTATCCCTCCCAGTTTGGTGTCGTCTGCAAACTTGATGATCGTGCCTTCTAACCCTTCGTCTAAGTCGTTAATAAAGATGTTGAACAGAACCAGGCCCAGGACAGAGCCCTGCGGCACTCCACTTGTCACTTCTTTCCATGATGAAGATGTCGCATTGGTGAGCACCCTTTGGGTTCGTTCGCTTAGCCAATTGCAGATCCACATAACCGTAGTTTTGTCTAGCCCACATTTTACTAGTTTATTTGCCAGAAGGTCATGGGGGACTTTGTCGAAGGCCTTACTGAAATCCAGGTACGCTACATCCACAGCATTCCCTGTATCGACCCAACTCGTAACTCTATCAAAAAAAGAGATCAGATTAGTCTGGCATGACTTGTTTTTGGTAAATCCTTGTTGACTATTAGCAATGACCGCATTTGTTTCTAAGTGTTCGCAGACCACTTCCTTGATGATCTTTTCCAGAATCTTGCCTGGTATCGATGTGAGGCTGACCGGACGGTAATTGTTTGGGTCGTTCTTTTTTCCTTTCTTGAAGATAGGGACCACATTCGCCCTCCTCCAATCTGCTGGGACTTCTCCCGTTCTCCAAGAACTCTCGAAGATAATTGCTAGTGGTTCTGAAATAACTTCCGCTAATTCCTTCAATACTCTTGGATGTAGCTGATCTGGCCCTGGGGACTTGAATTCGTTTAGAGAGGCCAGGTGTTCCTGGACAGCTTGTTTCCCTATTTGGGGTTGGATTTCCCCCAATCCTTCGTCCATTCCATGTTGCTGAGGTTGAAGATGGCTTTCTTTTTGTGAGAAGACCGAGGCAAAGAAGGCATTGAGTAGTTCTGCCTTTTCACTGTCCCCTGTCGCCATCACCCCATCTTCTCCTTGCAGAGGCCCTATCGCCTCCTTTTTCTTCCTTTTTCTACCAACGTAAGCAAAAAAGCCTTTTTTGTTGTTTTGTATGTCCCTGGCAAGCCTGAGCTCATTTTGCGCTTTAGCCTTCCGAACCTTTTCCCTACAGGTGTTGGCTATACGTTTGAATTCTTCTTTGGTGATTTCTCCCCTTTTCCACTTCTTGTGCATGTCACTTTTGAGCTTTAACTCAGTTAGAAGTTCTTTGGACATCCATTCTGGCTTCTTTGCACTTGTCTTATTTTTCTTCTTTGTTGGCACTGTCTGCATTTGCGCCTTGAGTATTTCACTTTTGAAAAACTCCCATCCATCCTTAACTCCCTTAACTCCCTTCTTTTTTAGACTGTGCAAGTTTGAATATGTACAGATACATCGGGGCTAAATCACATGCATGCAAAATTGTGTATTTAAAGATTAAATCAGTCTGTTGTACACAACCAGCTATTTTGCATGCATCTCTTGTTCTGTGGTATTGAAGGAATTTCAAATTGTATAATTTGATAAGATGTTATAGCCAATTTTGTTTCTATCTGCATATGTTTAACTAAAAATCCCTTTTCCTGTTCTTAAGACATGCAGGCAGGTACAGTCTGTGGTTAAATTGATCCTATTTCACTTATCCAGTCATTAAGTTCTTCCTTTCCATCACCCACCAAACTACTTGTTCAGAGAATAAAGTTTGCTAATTGTGACTGAGGACTCATCCAGGCAGAACTCATAAGAGCTCCCATGGTTTTACTGGAGGCATCCTGCTTTGTCCTGAATTAATTTGATATTTCATTAGACTTGGGTCTTCCTGAAAGACCCAGGTCTAATGGCTGCTGCCTCTTCACTTTCAGCACGGAGCCCATTAGATGACACATAGGCACTTCCGGTCAGTCTCCGTGCTGAAAGAAGAGAGGAAATGGTGCATGTCACAGCAGCAACACGGGAGCCTTCCCAGGAAAGGGGGGAAGCCATGTGGCGCCACTCCCCCCATAGGATGAGGGGTAAGCCAATTTGCAAGTTGCGGAGCATGGAGCAATGGCTTCTCCACTCCCCCTGTCAGGAGCACATGGATTTGCCACAATGCAGGGCGAATCCATGGGTCTTTATGATGAGGTCGTATTTGTAGAATAAAAATTAATCAGTGCAAATCATCATAGAAAAGAATTAGCCTGACTTGAATTTTCACTGTGGAGAAATAATCAGAAGCATGCATTATAACACCTCTTTGTTGGTATCACTTAACCAGCTAAAGTTCATTCATCTCCAGATATGAAGAAACATACACAAAACATTTTAGCTACAGTAGTTTCACACCAGTGGTTTTCCATTCTTTTTAGCAGGTAATTGTTCAAGCAGATATTCTTGTTATGGGCAGGGTTCTTTCAGCACTAGAAATCCACTGACAGGGTTCGGAGGGATTTAGGGGGCTGAGAAAAGTTTGCTACATCAGTAATTCAGGACAAGGGAGATAACCTTATGTTTTCTTACTTTCTTTTATTCCTTCCCTTCATTTCTTCTCTTTTGCTCCCTTCCCCTTCATTCTTTTGTCTGTTAGTGGATAGGTTGCTGTTCCACAGCTGGAGGGAAGGGATGAGATAAAACCATGTCATATTATATTAGAGTACTGTTATAAGGAATGCAATCTACAGAGTTTCTAAACGAATTATGGTCACTCTTCATCCTCCCCTTACCAAAATTACACTGTGGACTACAATGCTCAAAATCTTCTGATGAATATGGCTGCTGGCTATTCAAGATTCTGGAACTTGTAGGCCAGAAGTTTTTCTTTCTTTCTAGTTAACTGCTATGGTCTATGCCTATTCTGTTAGTAAACACAAATCCTCATAATTTCATTTAGGAAATTTCTTAATTTCATTTAGGAAGCAGCTGGTGTCAATCCCTAGTGACCTGGTTAAAATGAATGAATAAATAACTTTTTTTTTTATTAAAAATATCAATAAGAGAACAAACTGTGTTATATTTAGTCTGCTGTAGTCTTAACCTTTCTTTGAAATGTGAATTATTAGCTTTACCCACAGAGGACTATAGCTGTGATAAGTGGCAGGGGGAACAAATTACTGGTCTAATCAGCAATTCAAATAGGTAAGGTCAGATGATTTTCTAAATGAAATTATGAAGATTAATGTTTAGGAACAGAGTAGGGGTACAACAGAGTTTGATTGCAAGGGGGAAATTTCTGATAGTGTTTTCAATATCATTTTCCTATGGTATTTTTTAAAGACTGTGAATGTTATTAAAGGCATTACGACATTGTTTTCTTGCCCCTCTCCTTTATACATTGCCAGAGACTAAGGGTGCTTCTAACAAAAAGCAAAGGTAAACCAGCCATGTTATTTTAGCGCATAAATTAGAAAATCCCACATACTGTATGGCGCTCTGGCAGTAAAATCACAAGGAGAGCAAATGATACAGGATGAATGACACTTGGCTTGAGAACAGCAGCTAAAAAAGCCAATGGAATTTTGGGTTATATAAAAAAGAGTATAATTTCTAGATCAAGGGAAATAATGGTGCCTCTCTATTTTTTTTATTGTACCTCACCTGGAATACTGTGTCCAATTCTGGGCACCACAATTCAAAAGGAGATGTCCAGAAGAGGATGACTAAAATGATCAAAGGTCTGGAGACCATGAATCCCTATGAGGAGCATCTGAAAGAGATGGATATGTTTAGCCTGTAAAAGAAAAGGTTGAGAAAAGACATGCTAGCCAAGCCATGTATATGTGAAAGGCCATCATAAGGAAGAGGGACCAGGCTTGTTTTCTGCTGCTCTGGAGACTAGGACTCTGAGCAATGAGTTCAAATTACAGGAAATGAAACTCCACTTGAAGATTAGGAAGAACTTCCTGACTGTAAGAGTTGTTCAGCAGTGGAACTATCTGCCTCTGAGTGTAGTGGAAGCTCCTTCTTTGGAGGCATTTAAACAGAGGCTGGATGTTGGGGGTGCTTTGATTTTGCTTTTCCTGTATGGCAGGGGGTTGGACTTGATGGCCCATGTGGTCTCTTCCAACTCTATTATTCTATGATTCTATGAGTGTAAGGATGGCTTCCATTCATTGATGATGTGAATATTAATTGGTATTCTTCATATCTCTGATCTGTTTAAATTCACACTGCTTTTGATCAGTTATTATTTCTCAGTCCAACCTATCGTTCAGAATACGCTCCCCAGGGAAATCAGGCAAGCCCCCACCCTGGTAGCATTCTGAAAGAGCTTGAAAACCTGGCTCTTTACTCAGGCCTTTGGATAAAGATTGCTCATTCCCATAACAATCCTGTATCTGTGACCATTCTTGTACCGGTTTGCACTTTTTACCTTTGTCAACTTGATATAGACACAGGGTCTATTCCCATCCCAATTTGCACTTCCAAGAATTTGCAGTGCTTTATCAGTCACCTCGTGTTTACAATATTTATATGGTGCACCTTACCCAGTCTACTTTTACAACCTCTCCGTTTTAATCCATATTTTTTATTAGTTCTTGTCATTTGTTTTTATTGGCTAATGTTTAAATTTTTATAATTGTGCATGTCTCTTGTCTATTGTTGTGTTTTATATTGCTATTGTTTTTATTCGGGCTTGGCCCCATGTAAGCCGCCCTGAGTCCCCTTTGGGGAGATAGAGGCGGGGTATAAAAATAAAGTTATTATTATTATTATTATTATTATTATTATTATTATTATTATTATTACTACCAGACTGAAGGGGTGTCCCTGCCAACTGCCCATTGATTGATATTGATGTTGTTAGAGTTTTTCGGGGTGGCAGGTGACAGGGAATCATGAGTCTCCCCTAATTTTTATGGATCTTATTTTCTGGTTTTGTGTATTAGTATTATGTAGTGGGATTTTATGGCAATATCTATCTGTTTTATGAGGACATTGAATGTATGCCGTTGTTTGTTGGAATCGGTCCTGGGTCCCTTCGGGGAGATAAGGCGAAATAGAAAATTATTATTATTATTATTATTATTATTATTATTATTATTATTATTATTATTATTATTCTCAAATGTAAATTCCATTGAATTTGGTGACACTTTAAAAAAGTAAGTGGGTCTGGAATTGCTACACCCATTTCTATGATACCTTTTTATATAACACAAGGTTTTAGCACTTGGCCACAGCCTACTTTAAAGACCATCTACTCACCAGCCATGAGCTACTTTGATTCCTTCCTCAATTTTGCTGGCAAACATTTTATATGTGTCATGTGAAACAAAGACAAACCACAAAAATGAATAAGTACACATATCACTTTCTTAATAGCCTGACATTTTAATATGAATACAATACTACAAATGTTCTCAAAAGAAGATGGGTACAGAAAATAGTAGTAGTGGTGTTAGAAACCTGATATCATGGACTGAATATGGAGTCCATGGCACCTAAAAGCAAAAGATGTGCTCTTCCATTCTTCTTTATACACTGTTCTTCTTGACTCGAAGAGAATGGCAAAGAGGATTTTGCAGAAAAAATTCTTCAGCATATCCCTAGTGGCACTCATTTATTTTTTTTTAAATTACTGTTGACTCAGCTTCGTAGTCATCCACATATTGCTGCACATGCAGTAGATTAGTATTCTCTAATTGAAATAAAGGCACAATTCCTTACTATATAATTGGAATAAACACATTATTCTTTATAAAATTTCAGCAAACAAAACATTTGAATGGGAATTTCCTCTGTACATATTGATAAATTTAGGTAGAAATAAGAGAAGAGAAATGCAGACAGCTATACTGTACTGAAATAATTTGGAAGATAACATGTCTTGTTTTAGGACAGCCTTTCCCAACCTGATGGTTTCAAGATGTACTGGACTCTCACCATCCCTTCACAACAATTTTATGGCAGGTTTTGTAGCCAATTTAGGGAAGAAATACAACCTGGGTACAATGACACTTTTCAGAGAGTGAACAACAAAGTAGCTCATAGGAAGTCAACAACCTCCATGCCATTCTTTCTTTTATAAGTTTGAAAAAGTTCATTATGTTAAGCTTGTAAGCAGAGCCGTCCTGAGGTAATTTTTGGGAGTAGGTGACCAGAATTTTGGCGCCCCTCCCGAATTTTGGCACCTCCCCCCCAATGCTAGGCTGGGAATGCAGGGCGGGCGCTAGGCTGTGCCTCCCACAGAGACCCAGGAGCAGGCCGGGCCTCTTCCTCCCCCCAGGCACCCCAAGCGACTCTCTCTCTCTCTCTCTCTCTCTCTCTCTCTCTCTGTCTCTCTCTCTCTCTGTGTCTCTATCCAGACCTCTCTCTCTCTCAGCCTCTCGGCCTCTCCAGTCTCTGCTCCACCATCTTGTATATACACACATTTCTCTGTGTGTGTCTCTCTCTCTCTCTCGGCCTCTGCTCCACCATCTTCCGCCTTCCTGCCTCACAAAGAGACCAGGCCTGAGGCAACGTCAAAGTCGCCCACCATGTTCTCCCTCCTCCTCCTCCTCCTCCTCCCCTTCGGCCTCCTTCCCTGGAACCAGCCCTCACCCCTTTCCCATTGGCTGAGCCTGTGATACCCCACCCACCGGAGGCCCCCCATTGGCTGCATGTCGCTCGCTGGCCTTGATTGATAGGCGGCAAGGAGGGGCTTGTGTGGGCAGAGAGAGAGAGAAAAGGATAGTGGAGGAGAAGCCGTAAGGGACATGGGTTTATGGGTCTCTCTGCCTTCTCGCGTGGGGTTGTGAGGAGGAGGAGGAGGAGGAGGAGGAGGAGGAGGAGGAATGCCCTGTGTTGGGAGGCAAGGGCCGGGCCCATCCTTGGCTGGGTGCAGGGCTCTCTGGGAAGGGAGAACTGCAACTCCCAGGCTCACAGAGCAGGCACCCCCACACCCTGACAGGCCGGGGATGCAGGGCGGGCGAGGGAGAACAGGAGGGCAGCCGTGTGGACAGGTGGTTGGGCCTTCCGCCGCCGCCTCGACAGCACCCCCACATGGTCTGTGCCACAAGCAACAGCTTAATTGGCCTTAATGTTGGACCGCCTCTGCCTGTAAGTCAAACAATTTGATTACTAACTAGTCCTATTGAAAATGAATTACAATATTTAACATTCTTGAATTATTTTGGTATGAAGCTATAAGAATTAGGAAAGACTTTATTATCATAATCTTTTTGCCTTTACTCAACATGATAAAAGTTGATGACTAATGACATTGCTTTCTTGAATCATAAACTTATTTCACTAAATTTCTTCTAATAAGAATTTTCTGTCCAATGCAAACATAAATGAAGACTAAATAAGACCAGTTGAAACTTGTTTTTCAGTGGGGCAATGCCAGAAGAGAGCAGCTCATCATATACAAAGAATAATATACAGGAGCCGTAGATGTTGTCAGATGGAAAAAGAGAGCAGAATACTAGGAAAAACATTTCAGGGACTGAGCTGATTTGCTTCCGCATCTGAAAAAATGTGACATGGGAGAAAGGCACACTGCAATACTGGCTGCTTCTAATGATGAAACCAGAAGATTCATGTTTAAACAGTTTTAGAGCTAAGCACTACCACTGAATAAAAAATAAATGGTTTGTACATATTTGGGACCTTTCTCCAAACCTCCAGCAATGACTCAAAACTAGTGAATGACAGGTGGATGGGTAGAATGGTTGATGGACATCACACACACTATCCTTCTATTATGCTCATTGAGTGTCTCTTCAAATCATCTCTGACTTACAGCAACCCTAAGGCACCATATCTTACGGGTTTCTTGGTAGAATTTGTTAAAAGGAAGTTTTTCCTAACAATGGAATAGCAGCTAAAAATGTTGATATAGAAACATACTCCTTCTCATTTGCTTCATCCCCTCCTTCCCTGCTTTTCCTAAAGGGATTGAAGTGACCCACCATTTGACTAACATAAACTTAACCAATGTTTCAGTTTTGTCTCATTAAAAAAAAGAAAAGAAAAGAAAACAGCTCATTTTTGCCTTTTCCTTTAAAGGCAGGCAGTTACTGCTCTATTAAAGAGACTCGCATCCCTAGTGCTTTAAAAGCACAACCAGTTAAGTGTCAAAATCTACATTTATTCAGAGTTTTCCTCTCTTTCCACCTCCCAATTTCTCTCAGGCAGCCCAACGTGTCAACAGAAGAACTGGGAATAGCTGCACCATGTAACCACAGCAACTGACCACCCCCTGCAACCAACTTTGCTTTTTTCAACACTGGGAGATAAAAATAAATTATATGACTGATATTCTAGGAGGAAAAGAGTCCTTAATTGGCCTTCGGTTTGCTACACTGTAAATAATAAATCACAGTGCTAGGAACGTGACCTTGCTTTCTGCTATCAGCGTGATCTTCCCTGAGCAGGAGAACCTAAACTAGCTGTATCCATGGTAGCGGTGTCAGCATATCCAAATTATAGGCAAAAAATGTAGGCTTCTGGATCAACAGAACGCACTTTCCTTACAAAGCCTTGCTCATCTGGCTTCGTTTTTCATTGGACAGCAGCATATACAGCTGTATCATTGTTGTCTCTGAGAGGAGGAAGACAAGCAATAGTTACAATAAAATAGAAGCCACAATGTATGCTGACAAGATGTTGAATGTCTTTGGAAGTGAAAGATAACATGCAACTGTGTATTCAATAATAGGAACTAGGAATGAAGGAATAGAATGGCCAGCAAATTGGACCAATCTGAGACATTTATTTATAATAAATATTTATAGTGTTTTTAAAAAAGGTCATTGATTCACTGAGAAGGTTTGCATACCACCCCTCATCCAATGATCTCGAGGTATACCAAACAATAAATGCATAATCTTTGCACACAGTTTAAAAGGGATAAAAGGGATATGAAGAGTAATTGCTAAGAGGACCATTATTTTATTTTTATTTAAAGAATAGATTTTAAATTTTAAATAGTTTTCGTTTACTCATACTAAAAAAGATCAAGTTATAACAGATTTAGCAAATGCAAAACCCTTATTTTGTTTGCTCTATTCATTAGATTAAACTGGCTGATTCACTCAATAAACTATTGGTCATCTATTTTGTACCCATTATTCATTTATTAGACAATATCATGGGAGTTGAAGACCAAAATATCTGGTAAGATAAGTTTCTTCCTTCCTGTCTTATGGCTAAGTGTGGTATTGAACCTACTAAATCTAGCATTGCAAACATTGGCTTTCCAAACCTGATGTGTTTGCAATACAAATCCAAGTCCAGTCATTCTCAACTGCTGGCCATTCTGTCTGATGCTGTTTGAATTTGTATAGCTTTTGGAGCTTGCCCAGTTGCAAAAGGTTGCCCAGACAGGGTAATGCTTGCATCACAGTATATCCCACTCCCCTGAAAGTGCCCCTAAAATACCATCCCTTGGGGGAATCAGTTTGCTTTTGTTATCTTACAGCCCATGTGAGAGGGTTAAATCTGAAAACCATCCATTTTCTAGGGCAAATTGTTGTTTTCAAAATCATGTCATAGGATCAAGGGATTGAACTGTAGTTCACCTTTAAATCACTGCCTTGTGAGAGTGAAATAAACAAGTCAATGAAGCTTATATTTTATATACCTTGTGTAACAATTTTTTTCTGGCAAAAAGGGGTTATCAGTGGAAAAAGCTTAAGAAAACGTTTCCTAAGTCATGAATACATAAGGATCATGAATGTGAAATCGTCATGAATTTGTAACTCTAGCTTAAACATTCATAACTGCCAAAATGAATTCAAATCTATTTTTGTCACTTTTGAGGAACAGGCTATTACAGAGTTTTAAAAAATATCATAACCATATAGTAACCAACTATAGTGACTAAACAAATATAAAGGATTTTCTTTTAATTTCAGGTGTCACTCAAGCTTTTCTGCACATTGATTCAAGCTGCCTGGATTTCCCATTACAACAGTAGTTGCTTGTATAGAAACCTACAGTTTTATTGAGAGTGCATAGGGGTGAGGTGAACAAAAAAAAATGCTTGAGGAGTTTGATATTTGTGACCTTCTTTAGGAAATGAACTCATCTCCATTTCCTGTTCTAAAGCACAGATAGGAACTCAGCTATCTCCTTGCTTTGACACTTCTCTGATTCTTGGCTACTTACATGTATCAACCACATCCACGCTTAAAAATAAACACACTGGAAAATCCATTCATGCAAAAGATAGAAAGCACCACATTTTTATAGCCATTTTAAGATTTCCCCCCTTAAAAATACAGGTTAATATGGAAAGAGAATTGGAAGAAAATATGTCTTTAAAAAAAAAGTCCAAAAGTTATATGGACTAGAAATAGATTAATTTATTCCAAGATTATGGAAATGAAGTCCTAAAGTGTGCATGGATGTTTCTGGGGTTTTGGAGAAACCTTCTGCATGGCTCTGTGAATCTCTTCTTCAAGCCCTTGGATGAAAAACAGACTGGCTATTCAATTCTAGAATGAACCTATCATTCCTGTATATACACATGTATAAGTCTACCTTATGTGCAAGTGGAAGGCAGTTTTTTGGGGGAGCAGTAAAATTATAGGTTTTGATGTTGTGACCTTTGGATAAGTTGAGGGTAATTCTGCTGAAAGAGGGAAGCACTAGCACTGCCTCAGAGACCAGTCACCCCTGGTCACTACCACCCCCATTTCCACATCCAGGCATTCAAAAAGGCCATAAGTGGTCTTGCGGCAGAAAGGATAGAGGGGATTGGTGATTTTTTAAAGGTTCTTCTATGATGGACTAAGCTCTCCCCTTTTGTTACTCCACTCAGAGATCATTACTTTTGTTGCTGTTGAAAAGAGTTAAGGTACAGTACTTACATTGATCCATGGATAAGTTGACCCAGTGTTTTGGGTCACTTTTTGACAAAAACTTCAAGACTTTCACAAGATCTGTACATTCTTTCCATGGGCACTTAAAAAACACATTTTAGAGCTAATTATTTACCAAATATAATTATACTCTATATTATACTTTGAAACCAAATACAGTATATTCAAAATATAGGGTTGGTGATTGTCTACAGTTTCAGGTAGCCACGAAGGTATTGGAACATATCTCCATGGACATAGACTTGCACTGTACATGGTTTTAAAATGTTGCAACCTTTTGAACTATTTTAACTTAGTTCACTTGTTTAAGGTGCTTTTATCCTGTTTAAATGAATCTATTCTTAAAAACACAATTATTTTAAATTCTTTAGGCATTTGATTTGTATACTGCACTACTACCTCATGCTAAAGACTGGGATATAAATCTTTAAATTAATAAATGCATAACTAAAAAAGCCTTCATGCCAAAAGTCTGTTGAACAAAAATATATTTGCCTGACAGAGCTTTCTCTTTGAAAAGTGGGAAGGAACGAACCAAGCCTCAGTCTCAGTGCCTCCAAGCATAGTCATCCTTTATGTCTTGCCCTCAAGTACACATTCCCATCATGTAAATATGCACTCAGTAAATTTGTTACAGCTTTGCCTCTTGAAGCACATATTATTTGGGTATCATCTTGCATATGATCAGATAATCTTACACATGTCACTGAGTGAAGCATTACCATTTCTCTGCTGTTACTATGGTAGGAAGATGGCATTTTGACTTTTCATAGTAATCCTCAGGAAGTCAAAGGCAAATGTCACATCAGCAAATGCTAACACTGATATATAATTATTTTGGTTTGTGGGTGGATCTTGAACTCCGCAAAGAAAAATGTTCACTCCCTTTCTCTGTTTATGCTCCTCATCTTTGATAACTTTGCACATATTCAGATTTGATTCCTTTTTCTTGGAAATTGCATGATTTCCTTGAAGTATTTTTTGGATCCTTGATTTTCTACACAAACAGCAGACCAAAGTTCCATTGTTTTAGGTGTGGTTCCATTATAATCAGGAGCAGGAGACACACTGGAATGAATTCTGCACAGCTAATGAGATTAAAATTTCTATGCATAGCTATTAGCTTCTAAAATGCATGCACAAAAGGCACTATCCTTAAGCAACATAGCTACAAGTAGCACTAGAAAAGAAAGATAGATATGTAATATTGCCATTTTCAACAGAATCATTGTACAAAGGTATGAAACTGTGTAATCCACATAAATACACCATCTGTGTGAATGAATGGGAAATATACCATTTTTATGTTTTTTTATTATAGACAGACATACTGATGAATTTTCTTGGCAGGCTATTTTTGCTAAACAATCTACACTACATATTGTTGCCATTTGAATATGAAATAGCTTCTGAACAGAGGATTTTAATCTGAATAGCTTCAAAGGAGAGGATCTTTTCAGAAGTGGTACTCATGGAAAGGAATACTCTCTCCAGAGAGGCTCTTCCAGAGTCTTCCTTAGGGAGGGCAGGGTTTTTTTTCTCATTTTCTCAGAAATACTTATTCTCTTTCAAAAATCTGTGATGAGGGGTTTTTGAACTGTAACTGTCTGTTGACATTTGATTTATGTTTGACTTGGTGGTTTATGAAGCTGGATTTACTTTTCTGCCATTCCTTCTCCCAGCATTCCTATGAGTTACCCCAAGTATGAATCCACCCAGCTCCTGCCCTAGTTTGTCCTTGTAACCATTACACACACCTGTTATAATCTGAACTGAACTTGGTCTTTAAAGCCACACAGTTTTCCCTACCCTTCCCTATCACAGTAAAAAAGTTATAGATATATGTATATTAACATATTAATATCATAGATAATATAAATATATAATACAAAGTTTTGTTTTCCTGTCATTTTCCCCACCACTTGCACTGCCATTCACTGGCTTGTGTATGGCTCCCTTGCCAGGCTGCATATCTCTGTCCTTCTCTATTCCTTCTGCAACTCTATGGCCTCTCTACCCCATGTATGTGTGTGCATGACTGAAACAATAAATGCAAGCTACATATAGAATTTTAGGTGACATTGCCTAAATGAATGAGAAGTTATCAAATTTTCCTAACATAGGCCAGATCTGCATTGTTTGGAATGTAGACCCATTTCATGTAGTTCAATGCAGTTAAACTGCATCATATAAATCTACACTGATGCAATATGAGCTTGTGGTAGAGAAGCAGGAGAGAAGTACTCAAGTTGGTCTTGTAAGGTTAAAAAAAAAACACCTTGCCTTTATTGTTCCAGGAAATCCATCTGAGACAGACAATAGAAAATTATTGATATTTTTGTAGAATAGCCATAATGCTGGCTCTCTGTGTAAGTGGAGACCATGTTGAGGCAGGAGTCTTATGGATGTTCCCCTCCTAGACAAAGGGACATAAAAGACTGATGACCTTCTGGGAAGGGGGTGATATCTACAGGCAGAGAAGAAACAAAAAGAGTTGAATAAAGTGCAGATATCAAAGAAAGAAACAGAGTGCTGAAACAAAATGGCAGGCCTGCTTTCTAGAATTCCTTCTGTCACTAATCACTCTATACAAGTGTTAATGTCTCTTTGCTTCCAATACATCTCTGACTTATGGTGATCCTAAAGCAAACCTTTAATGAAATTGACTTTCATTGTCAATTATTTCTTCAAGGGAGTTTTCCCTTGCCTTCCTCTGAGGCTGAGAGCATGATTTTCTCAAGGAGGATGTCCACATCTGGCCCAAACATACCATAGAATCTCATTGGAGGACTGAGAGATACCCACAGATGTTTCCATTTTCTTGATAGCTGTGACTGCAGGTAACTAAAACTGCAGAAAGCGAGCCTCCAGATAAGAGGGTATTGCCATAAACCCTATCTACTGGAACTTGTTATTACTTTGACATTTGCTGGTATGGCTGGCTGATGTTCTAGAAACAACTGGTCATTAAAACAGGTTTGGCAATGCAGTCCTGTCTCTTCTATGACTGTTCCATACTGCAGTTTGTGAAAAGGACAGAACCATTAATAGAGAAATAGTCCACAAAATCTATCAAATATTCCCATGATCCACTGAGCAGCAGCCTAGTCTGCTATTGAGCTTTATTTTACCTGTACCTAAACCATCATCTACTCTGTTCATTTTTCCTATCAGCTAAATATGGCTTCTTTGTCAAAACATCATTTTACCATTATTGCCTAGCTACAAAAGATTTTTTTTATTATCCTATTCTCATTTCCAGTCCACAGACCAGCATACAAGTTAAGTCTGTGAAGCAGCTTCTGGTTCACACTATTATTACATGGATTATCCACTTGGGGGTGGGGGAGAGAAAAGGAAAACAAAACATGTGAAAGCAGTTATGTACAAATAGAAACACATGGTACTACATTGATAAATCTACTACAAATGAATTAACAAAGAAATGAAGTGCGTGAATGAACCATCTTACTCTAGCAACAGAATTTTTAGTTGCAAGTATCAGATTTATGTGAACTTCACTTTTAAATGTTAAAAATCGCCTTTGCCTGAATCCCTACAAACCTTTTACAGGTCTCCTGGAAAGGAGCCCTCCCATGAAGTAGCAGTAACTATCTCTATTTAATGACTCTGAAACAGTATGTGTGCATGTGCCTTCAAATCATCTGTTCATTTATGGTGACCCCTTTAATTTCATAGGGTTTTCTAAGGCCAGAAACCGTGAAGGTATCAGATCCTGTCTGATTTTAACATCTAAGTGAGTCAAGAATGGTCAGAGCTTGGATGGGAGAAGACCAGCAATACATGTTTCGTATGATTTGTCATTGCCTTCTTCTGAAACATGGCCCTCCTTGTATTCTGAAACAGTCCCCATCCAAACACTAACCATGCTTGACCACCTTAGTTGTCAAGATCAGATAGCATCTGATGCCTTCAAGGTTTTCAGGCTACTCAAATACTATACAAATGATATAATTAGGAGATTCTCTAGAGCAGCATATAAAGCACCAGAAGGAACTGTCCCTGGAATGGAAAATCTGAAGTCTCAGTTCATCGTGATCACAACAGCACATTATTCTGACTAAAGTGAAGGACAAGACCATCACTGCACATCCCACACCCTGTCAACTAGAATACTGACTCAATCTTATTTCAACACTGTGTGACAAATCTGTTTAAGTTCAAAGTATTTTCAGTTGATGTTGCATTTAGCATCCCTTAACTGGGAAGAATTGTGCTGGATTGCACATCTATCATCATATAGGCTGAACAAAATTATTGTTATGCATCATACATTTGAGAATATAGTTCTTTAACCACTCTCCTAAAAGATATTTTGTAATATATAATGGTTATACAATAATCCAAAGTTATGAAGTTCTTATACAATTATAGGAAATTCTATCACATCCTTATTGTCTTTTAGCATGCAATTAGACTCTTTTACTACAAGCAAAATGTGGCCAACACTTGATTCCAAGCATTATTTATCCTTGGTATTGTAAATGCCTCCTGTCATCAGACTAAGGAGAACTGTTTCCTGGAAAGACTGGGAAACCATGTTTGCAGTAAAGAGCTGAAAACATACTTTGAAGTTGTAGGAGGAAGCCTTTGGAATGTCTAGGCATTAAAAATAATTCTTATAAATTGCACATCTTTCTGCTGTGATATAATATCATTTTATTCTCAGATTTAGCAAAAGTTGATTCAAGCAAGAGTGAAGAGGTGGGTCCACCTACTCCTTCTATGAGGAGCAACATGTCCATAATTCCATTGTTCAGAGATTTATTGGCTTGAAAGACTTATAGAACACACAAGTCCACCTGTCACAACTTCTGTTATACCACTAGGGACCTCATCACACTGATGAACTCCTCTCCACCCCTTGCCTGTCCCATTTTGCTGGCCATATCGGTAGAACAAGGTGTGTGTGGTGACTCACAGTGAGCCCATGACCTCCCTCATTCCCCTATCACATGTGGGAAGGGTGGCAGGGTTAAGGCAAGGCATGTTGGCATGTTGGCACATTGGCGCTTTCCCAATCGGATAGAGAAAAGCGTAAAAAATGCACATAGCTCCATTGAAGCTAGCCAAAAAACAGGAGACTCACTGTGGTGGCGAGGAAGCTTCTTTCAACAATTCCTCGCCACTTCTGATGGGGTGGGGCCACAGCCTACACCGTCTAATGGGATACGTCCAGATGTGTGGCCGAAGAGGAGCCCTAGCATGGTAAGGAACAAAAAACTCCCGGTGTAATGAGGTGGAAGATCAAGACAGTAAAATTCCTTCTGAGCTATTCCAGATATCGAAATTCCACCCAGGTGAGATGCACATGATCAATTTCAGGTCTTTCTGCAGTCAGGTTCATGGAGGAGGATAATTTGCTGTGGACTCTGACCCTCAAAATCTCTCATTCCTGCTTGGGCAGCATGCAGGTCAATATGAAGCAGAGATGGGCAAGCCGTTTGGAAGTTGTAGAGGGTGAAAAAAAATCTGGCCCAACCATAGTCCTAGAGATTAGGAACCAGATCCATGGAAGATCCTGCTCTCTCAAACCTCACCTTGATGTCCCCACCTTATCACATGACAAGGTATTATCTCCATCTCTGGCAATCTTCCCAGGGCCTTTCCACACAGCCATATAACCCAGAATATCAAAACAGAAATTCCACAATATCGGCTTTTAACTGGGTTAGCTGAGTCCACACTGCCATATGTTCTAGTTCAAAGCAGATAATGTGGGATTTTATTCAGTTGTGTGGAAAGTGCCCCAGTGAGACAAAGGTCCAGCACACCTTGGCTTCTTCCTCCTCCTATTACCTTCTCTAGTATGATTTTTTCTAAAATCGCTTTTAAAAAACAAAACAAAACAAAAACATGCTTCTCACATTCTATGTTCCCAGTGGTGGATTGAGTCTAAAAATATTGGTCACCAGGACACAAAGGGGGCCCACCCATAAGTATAATGATTTTATTTTATTTTTATTAGACTAGTAATACAAAATAATGTTAGTTACATATAGTAACAATATTGGAATTTCTATTATACTTTCATGTTACCAAGAGGTAATTAACTTTTTAAACTTATTGTCTAATGTTTAAGGGGCCCACTTGCCCTCAGGCAAGCTGACACCCTGGCCAGTCTGCCACTGCATGTTCCTATAATATGTTTTGTGAATCTATAGATTTTCCTTTCACTAGTAAGTACTTGAACTGCTAAACATCCTCTAGCCATTATACTCTGTTGTATCCCAGTAGCTCACTGGGTGCCATTTTTAAGTCTCAGGGTCCCTCCAAACAGCCATATAACCCAGAATATCAAGGCAGAAAATCTCACCTTGTCTTATAATCCAGTTCAATGCGGATTTTATACAGCTGTGTGGAAGGGATCTTAGTCTGACTACTCAGGGGAAAATCCTTTCAGGTGTACTGCTGCCATCAGCATAGCCTCTTCCCTCATAGGAGCATGCAATCCCATCACTGCAGAAATTTGGTGCCACTGGTGGGAAATTAGGAGTACCTTTCCAAAATAATCCATGTTGCTTTAATAAGTACTAACCACTTCTACTTTTTTAAAAAGATGTAGACTAGGATACTAGATTTTTCCCTGCAATCTATATTACACACTCAAATTTGCAGTCCATACCATTTGAAAATATTTCTGCTGTCTTGTTTGTTTGGTAAATAATATATATGAACCTTTCATGAAGCTATTGATTGACCATTTTCTGACGTGAGTCATTGAAATCAATAGTGAATGATGATAGTGTTATTTACTCCTAGTTAATACCACAGAGAGAGCTAGTGTAGCATAGCAGCTAAGAAGAAACTGAGCTATCTTCTTTGCTATAAACTCACTCAGTAGCCTTACATAATTATTTAATCCTCAGCAGCAATATGGGAATAATAACACAGAACTATTTTATAATGGTAATGATAATATAATGCAGAAATAGGCTCTATTGAATTTACTGGTATATGATTGAAACTACCGGTATATATAATTGCAGTCTGATTAATGAGGTAATGTACACAAAAGTGCTTTAAACTACCCCAAAACAATACCTATTAATGCAAATAATTATGGATAATTTAGCAGCCCATTATTAACAGATAAGTTTGACAAGCAGTCTGAAACCAGAAAGTCAGTTCTTTCCTACTGATCTGCAGTCAACACTATCACAGTCACTAATCCTGCTCCTCATTATGTGTGGGTGCTACCTGTTTACTAGCAGTGGACATGGAGTTGCCTCCTGCACAGAAGACAATGTGTATGTAAAGCAAAAGAGCAACGGAGAAGAAATCAATCAGCCTATGGACATACTGTACATATCCAATAGATTGTGGCATTGGTATGTGACTGTAGCAGGTCTGACAGCCAATATTCTAGACTAGGACTTCCAGGGAGATTCATGGCTTGCCAGAAATACCAACCATAAAAGAACCTCCATACATATGATAAGTAGAAGTCCTCTTCTGGTTTTGGAAAATACACATTTTTACATTAACAAATGTAGGAGAGCCTTGAAAACTATTGTAAAAGGGAATTGTCATTCCTAGCTTCCAGGAGAGACAATTGGCCCTTTTTTCCTGACAAGAAAAAGGCAGTCTGGGGGAAGTTGATGGGCCTTAAACACATCCAAGTGTGTGTTTTACTAATTCCTTCCCATCTATGGAGTCTGGCTCCCGGCCACCTTCAGCCCCTTCACACATTGCCTACAGGCTATGCCAAACTTCTTGTTTTGCATAGGGACATTCTCATGCTGGCAGGCAGGATGTTCTTTGTGTCTGTGTTGGATTTCTACCCATGCCACAGCTGAAAAGACTGGCTTACATATGAATACAAGATAGTAAAAATCCCAGCCTTCACACAATCACACTACATTAGAGCGTGATAGGTTGGAAAGGGAAAAGAAAAAAGAATAACATCTCAGGCATTTATGTTTAATCTGTTCTTTTTCTACCTACTCCATACAAAGTTGCCAATAAGAAAGGAGGAGGGGGAAGGGGAAACGTTTGGAATGGCTACTGACCAATTATTAGGAAGAGCAAAGATCAAAGAAGTTGGCTTCTTAGGGCCCTCCCGCACAGCCGTATAACCCAGAATTTCAAGGCAGAAAATCCCACAATATCTGCTTTTGAACTGGGTTAACTGAGTCCACACTGCCAAAATAAGTGACACCAAAATTCATGGATGACCAAGTCCAATGGTATAGCAAAATGTTGTCCCTTTTATGTAATGGCAAATAACAAGATTTGCTTTTTCAAATCTGTTTCCTGAATATTTTCAAGCTGTGATTGGTTGAATCATTGGATAAGAAACCAGTGGATATGGAGGGCCAACTGTATAGTTGAACAAGGTGTGAGAGAAAACATGTTATGTACAAAGCAAATTACAGAGGATTTTTCTGTCTAAAATATTATGGATATTGATACAAATTATCACATTCTTTCTGGTTTAACTATTCCTGTTATCCAGAAATTGTCATACATAGAATCATAGAATCATAGAATAGTAGAGTTGGAAGAGACCCCATGGGCCATCCAGTCCAACCCCCTGCCAAGAAGCAGGAAATCGCATTCAAAGCACCCCCGATAGATGGCCATCCAGCTTCTGTTTAAAAGCCTCCAAAGAAGGAGCCTCCACCACAGTGTGGGGGAGAGAGTTCCACTGCCGAACAGCCCTCACTGTGAGGAAGTTCTTCCTGATGTTCAGGTGGAATCTCCTTTCCTGTAGTTTGAAGCCATTGTTCCGTGTCCTAGTCTGCAGGGCAGCAGAAAACAAGCTTGCTCCCTCCTCCCTATGACTTCCCCTCACATATTTGTACATGGCTATCATATCTCCTCTTAGCCTTCTCTTCTGCAGGCTAAACATGCCCAGTTCTTTAAGCCTCTCCTCATAGGGCTTGTTCTCCAGACCTTTGATCATTTTAGTCGCCCTCCTCTGGACGCTTTCCAGCTTGTCAACATCTCCCTTCAACTGTGGTGCCCAGAATTGGACACAGTACTCCAGGTGTTGTCTGACCAAGGCAGAATAGAGGGGGAGCATGACTTCCCTGGATCTAGACGCTATACCCCTATTGATGCAGGCCAAAATCTCATTGGCTTTCTTAGCAGCCGCATCACATTGCTGGCTCATGTTTAATTTGTTGTCCACAAGGACTCCAAGATCTTTTCACATGTACTGCTGGCTATCCAGGCGTCCCCCATTCTGTATCTTTGCATTCCATTTTTTCTGCCGAAGTGAAGTATCTTGCATTTGTCCCTGTTGAACTTCATTTTGTTAATTTTGGCCCATCTCTCTAGTCTGTCAAGATCGTTTTGAATTCTGCTCCTGTCTTCTGGAGTGTTGGCTATTCCTCCCAGTTTGGTGTCATCTGCAAATTTGATGATTGTGCCTTCTAACCCTTTGTCTAAGTCGTTAATAAAGATGTTAAACAGAACCGGGCCCAGGACGGAACCCTGCTGCACTCCACTCGTGACTTCTTTCCAAGATGAAGACGACACATTGGTGAGCACCCTTTGGGTACGTTTGCTTAGCCAATTACAGATCCACCTAATCGTAGTTTTGTCTAGCCCACATTTTACTAGTTTGTTTGCCAGAAGGTCATGAGGGACTTTGTCGAAGGCCTTACTGAAATCTAGGTATGCTACATCCACGGCATTCCCTGTATTGACCCAACTCGTAACTCTATCAAAAAAAGAGATCAGATTAGTCTGGCATAACTTGTTTTTGGTAAATCCGTGTTGACTATTAGCAATGACTGCATTTGTTTCTAAGTGTTTGCAGACTACTTCCTTAATGATCTTTTCCAAAATCTTGCCTGGTATCGATGTGAGGCTGACCGGACGGTAATTGTTTGGGTCGTTCTTTTTTCCCTTCTTGAAGATAGGGACCACATTTGCCCTCCTCCAATCTTCTGGGACTTCTCCTGTTCTCCAAGAACTCTCGAAGATAATTGTCAGTGGTTCTGAAATAACCTCAGCTAGTTCCTTCAATACTCTTGGATGTAGCTGATCTGGCCCTGGGGACTTGAATTCGTTTAGAGAGGCCAGGTGTTCCTGGACAGCTTGTTTCCCTATTTGGGGTTGGATTTCCCCCAATCCTTCATCCATTCCATGTTGCTGAGGTTGAAGATGGCTTTCTTTTTGTGATAAGACTGAGGCAAAGAAGGCATTAAGCAGTTCTACCTTTTCCTTGTCCCCTGTCGCCATCACCCCATCTTCTCCTCGCAGAGGCCCTATCGCCTCCTTGTTCTTCCTTTTTCTACCAACGTAAGCAAAAAAGCCTTTTTTGTTGTTTTTAGTGTCCCTGGCAAGCCTGAGCTCATTTTGTGCTTTAGCCTTGCGAACATTATCCCTACAGGAGTTGGCTATACGTTTGAATTCTTCTTTGGTGATTTCTCCCCTTTTCCACTTCTTGTGCATGTCTCTTTTGAGTCTTAGCCTGGTTAGAAGTTCTTTGGACATCCATTCTGGCTTCTTTGCACTTGTCATATTTTTTTCTTTGTTGGCACTGTTTGCATTTGCGCCTTGAGTATTTCACTTTAAAAAAAACTCCCATCCATCCTTAACTCTCTGGTCTTTTAATATTGGCGTCCATGGAATGCCGCTCAGTATTT
Source organism: Anolis carolinensis (assembly GCF_035594765.1). Classification (NCBI taxonomy): domain Eukaryota; kingdom Metazoa; phylum Chordata; class Lepidosauria; order Squamata; family Anolidae; genus Anolis; species Anolis carolinensis. The sequence goes on from NC_085844.1 coordinate 206,046,269, forward strand.
CCTTCATTTTTTGGAAGTCAGCTCTCTTAAAGTCCAGAATGCGTGTTTGACTTGTCTTAGTTTCAGCCTTCCTTTGTATGGCAAACTGCCATACAAACATGTAAATCTTACTAGTATTTCTTCTCGATTTGGGATAAAATTGTGTGTTTACAAAGATGTGAGCAAACTCTTTTCTCTGGCAAGTCTCCTTTTGTGGTCCTCAACCCCTCCAGACTTCCATGACTATCAAAATAATGAATGAACGAACGAACAGACTGACGAATACACATACACATGCACACTTTTCAAAAAATTACAAACTGTGGCAAAATGACCCATGGCATACTCAAAAGCATGAGTACCTTGGGAGCACAAAAGAACTGTGGAAGCCATAAATTTTCTTAGTCCTTTGTTCACTCCCTGTCCTAAAAATGGCATTATGAACGCAAGAAGCTGCCTCATGCTAAATCAAATTGTTGGTCTATCTCATTAAGTATTGTGTACATTGAGTGGAAATAGCTCTCCAGGGTTTCAGGCTGGAGTCTTTCTGAACCACACCTTGAGATGCCAGAAGTTGACTCTCCTACATACAAAACATGTAGTGTTTAGTCTGTTATGCCACTATGATATGTTAGTCCTTCCTGTGTTACTAAATGGCGAAACAGAAATGTGTTTGTATGTATATAGTTTCAAACTGCCTCTTGATTTGTGGTGACCCCATGAATTTCACAAGTTTGTATTAGGTAAGAAATTGTTTTGTGAGTTCCTTCCTCTAAAATGTAAGCTACAGTATCTGATAGTCCTTGGTAGTCTAGTGAAGAACACAGATGTCTATTATAACAATGTATCAAAATGTGATAAACAATAATGGTCCAATATGCGAGTTGAAAACAGTATGTATATTAGAGCAGCATATACCTATCATGTTATCTAAAACATAACTATGTCCTCTGAAATCATATAGGATTAACCTGGCTATGTACACAGTCTCCATATCTTATAAAGGATGGAAGGACTATAAAGATATGGAGACTATAAAGATATGGAGACTGATTCCAATCCGTGGTTAACTCGGTTGAAATCTATAGGAAATCCTCCCAGAACTACGGAGACTTGTATATCTACTTGTTTGCTTTGACATACTTAGATAAATAATATTTCGGTGTTAATCCTATATGATTTCAGAAGACATAGTTATGTTTTAGATGTGATATGTATATGGTGCTCTAATATACAAACTGTTTTCAACTCGCATATTGGACCAGTCATTGGTAGTCTCCCATCCAAGAGCTAACCAGAGCTGGTCCTGCTTTTCTTCCAAGATCAGATAGAATCCGATGCCTTTAGGGTATTTATGTCCTTCAAGATTGAAATATATTGAGTATAAATAAATGGGAAAATCAATGAACTTTATCATGAAGTCCAATGCTTTGTCAGTGATTTCCTGGGTCTAATCTGCTGAAAGAGAGCCCCAGGCTTTATATTTATGGACCTTACTCTGGGCATTCTCATTAGAAAAGCATTGGCTTGGTATTAAATTTCCTTTTACATATTACAGACATAGTTGCTTGATAAACCGCTCATCCATTCATTTCCCGAAACATTGTAGCCAGATTTATGATCACCTAATTACCTCCCCAAATTAAAAGGGTCTAATTGACTTTGGCCATTATTACTGGACATTATTGCTTTGTGCCATGATCCCCACCACCCCCAGTATACTGAGTTTAAGTTCTTCAAGCCATGTTGACCTTCTCCAGAAAACAGTAAATGGCTGTGTCATGATTTAATTGCACTTGAAAAGAGTTTGAGTACCTTTTAGGTCTCCCTCTCCTTTGCTTTTATTTCACCTTTGTGCACAAATAAATTTAAAATGGAAATGGGTCAAAAGCTGGGAATATAAAATGCTATTCTCACAGTATATAATGCCCATTGGTACACAACACTGAAAGCCAATCCCAAACAGGCTCATGAAAAACATAGATATAAGCAGTTGAATGAATGGTTAAGGCTGTTCATAGACTTCATTTTTTATTTTGAAATATGTCCAAACATTATACATTAGACATAAGCATGGCCCTATGCATGTATGGCTCATAAGATCTTTTTCCCAACACTTTGTGTACAGATAAAGTTTGGAATCATGTGGATGGTGTAGGTGGTTCAAAAGCAAATTCCTTGGCAATCCTAAGCTTAGATTACTTTACAACATTCATCAGCACCAGCAGAGCCTCAACCAATTTGCCATCCTAGTTCAGTACCAGCATGGCTCTCATTCCGTTTGAATTGTGTGTGGGAAGAGCGGCAACAAAATCCACTACCACAACATCAGATCCAGCCTCCTCTGCCTCAGATATTGTGCAAGGGTGATTAGTGAAAGCATTCTTTCTGGAGGTACCCCTCTCTCACTTTTGAGAAGCTTGCATTGTGTGCTTGGTGATCTCAAGGTTCTAATGCTCAAGGCCTTGGTTGGGCAACTGTTGGATCCAGCAAAACTGTGTTGGCTAATATGATAAACTGTATAATATCTTAGCCTTAACCTCAAGCACTCACGTATCTTACTTACTCTCTACTCATATCTGTCTAAAACTCAAAAGTAGTAGATAGAAATGTACTATTTTAATGGCAAATGGCTTTTTTAATGTCTCCAGTTCAGACATCTTCATATGGCTGCTATCACAAGATGGGATCTTGACATTCAGTCTATGTAGCTGCTGCCCACCATAGTATGGTAATAACACGTTGTTCTTTGTCATGTGGGTGAGTCACAAGAAATGTTTCCCCTGTACTAAAAGATGCTTAGCATTAAAAAGAAAACAATTTTAGTAGCTTGAAGATAAAACATGTCTCATCAGACAATCTCTATGGTGAGATAAGCAGGAGCCACACTTTTGTGTGAAGCACCTCTTGTTAATACCAAGACATGTTCAGCTTCAAAGAAACAATTCAAATAATTCATTGACCACTGATAAACTTTCCTAGTAGGAGTAAATTTGGAAAGTGTTCAAGTGAATTTTCTCTAGATAAGTCAAAAGCAAGCTTCTTCTCTTCCCGAAACAAAGGTTAATTTAGAAAATTGGTCTGAAAGTTTAAACAGCAATTTAATTTTTTGATATATTAATGAAAACCATAGCTTGGCGCCAGGGAGGAAATTGCATTAGTACTCCAATCGCCCTGATGTCTAATGTCTATACCTAATATGTATGTTTGGGTTTTTATGCTGTGTAATTCATTTGATGAAAGAGTCCAAGGTTTAAATTTACAGTAAAAATTATTAAGGTTATAGATACATTTCTGAATTTTTGACATTTTAATGCCTAGCATGTGAGACTGAATTTCTACTTCCATGACCTGCTAATTACCCATGCACAGACTCAGGTAATGAATTGAGTGAAGGATAGTTGAATCCAGCAATTCAGCTGTAATTAATCACAAAGCAGTTCATTGAACAGGGAAAATTTAAGGAAGGTACCCAGAAAGAAAATACTTTTTAAAAATGGTGTCTTAAGATGGGATCAGAAGAAAGAGAAAAAGGATCACCCAATCATTGGCAAGTAGCCTGGAGGCTCAGAGAACTTGAGATAAATTTCTAGTTGGTTGCTACAGACATTCTGAATGACCTTATGTTGAACATATACACACAACAGAGTGAATATTTTTAAAAAGTTAATTGGTTACATGTTTTAAACTCCTGTAACTGGTAATTTTCTCCTCTTTGGACCTCTGCATTGGCTTTTTTTCTGCTCAGCTGCTACTTAGAGTTGTAAGGAGGAAGGAAACAATTAGAAAGCAGTGGTATTAGAAGGTGGGTGAGTGGTCTGGAAGTGGCATTTATCATGTGGCCACTAATCTATAAGCAGCTGAAAAAGATAAGCATGAGCTTCAAAAGGCAGTTGAGGGCCATGCATGACTATGCTTAAATTAGTCAGTAGAAACTAGATGAATCAACACCAATCAATAGTTCTATTCAAATTGTGCTGGATGCTCTTTTGGCCATGAAAAGTATATTCCCCAGATCATGAGGCAAATGACTCAATTTGAACTCTGCAGTGCAAGCAGGACATTTCCTTGTTGACAAAGCAAAATAAAAAACAAACTTCCTATTATTTAAACTTAGCTCAACAATCAGGAGTTTCATACTCCTGCCACATCACAAAAGCTGATGTTTCACAACTGTGTTCCTATTTACATCCGAAGGTCTCAAATACATGAGCACTCACAGTCCGTATAAGTCATAGTCATTTGGAGGTGTGGTCATTATAAGCATTGCATCACTTAGCCACTGGATATTGAAGCATAATTTCTCTGTTAAGCTGTGACCCCATTTTAACTATTACCACTTGGTCTTTTGGTTCTGATGTTTATAGGAAGCAAACAACATTTTCTCATGAAATTATTTTACTTTTCCAAAAATGATGTGTTCTTCTCTTAAAATGTCCTCTGGTGAGCTTTTCAAAAGCCAAAACAAGAAAACCAAAAATATTTCACATACTGTATATGGTAATAGCTTAAACCATATTATTAATCAACTACTTTTACTTGCCAACAGCTGGGGCTCGGGAAAGAGCGAGAGAATGTAGAGCAAGAACGGTGAATAGTGGTGTATAAAATTAGTCCTGGATAAGACTGGAAAAAACTGCAAACTATTCAAAAATAGTAAAAAAAAAACTGGTTCTTCAAGTGTCTGAAAACCATTATGAGAAGTACACTAGTCAGTTGAAAATATTTGCAGTTTAGGACTGTGGGGACTGGATAGAAATGTTATCTCCCCTTTCCAGGTTTGTTGTCTACTATGTAATGTTCATATATCGGTAAAGGAGCAACTGGCTACAGACATGGCAAGATAAATAGGTGGTCACTTTCATGATATGTTGGGACATATTAAGAACCCCAGCTGCTTTATATGGTGAAGAGGACATCTACAGGCTGTGGGTCATGTGATCTAGGGGGTGGGGAAGGAGACAACCCTTCAGGCCAGATTTTGATGCATTTTCTTTTTATATCTATATATATAAATGAGTGATGGCATCACGGCAACCCACAAAACAACAAAACTACAGGCCCCCCAACCTCGAAATTTGACAACACAACCCATCATCCATGCCACTAGGTTGATACAACAAAAAGAAAAGAAAAATAAAGTCCTAATTAGAGGGAGAGCAATAATTGTTTTTATCCAATTGCTGCCAGTTTAGAGGGCTAATCTCTGCCCACTTGGTCTCCTAGCAACCAACTCAGCCAAGGGACAGCCAGGGTTCAGTTAGGGGACAGGCAGACTTAGGCCTCACGTAGGCCTCTTCCACAGATTATCTAAGTTGCACTGGATTATATGGCAGTGTAGACTCAAGGCCCTTCCACACAGCTATATAACCCATTTATAATCTTATATTATCTGCTTTGCACTGGATTATCGTGACTCCACACTATAATATAATCCACTTCAGTGTGCATTTTATACAGCTGTGAAGAAGGGGCCACATATAATCCAGTTCTGAGAAGATAATCAATATACAGTAGTCTTACTTATCCAATCATTATACAAATGAAGCACCAAAACATCATATTATACAACAAATTTGACAGAAAAAGTAGTTCCATGCGCAGTAATGCTATGTAGTAATTACAGTAGAGTCTCACTTATCCAACACTCGCTTATCCAACATTCTGGATTATCCAATGCATTTTTGTAGTCAATGTTTTCAATATATCGTGATATTTTGGTGCTAAATTCATAAATACAGTAATTACTACATAGCACTACTGCATATTGAACTACTTTTTCTGCCAAATTTGTTGTCTAACATGATGTTTTGGTGCTTCATTTGTAAAATCATAACCTAATTTGATGTTTAATAGGCTTTTCCTTAATGCCTCCTTATTATCCAACATATTCGCTTATCCAACATTCTGCCGGCCCGTTTATGTTGGATAAGTGAGACTCTACTGTACTGTATATCACAATGAATTTAAAACACTGACTACAAAAACATTGATTATGAAAAGGCAGACTGTGTTGGATAATCCAGAACATTGTATAAGCGAATGTTGGATAAGTGAGATTCTACTTTAATATGAAATAATTACTGGGAAAGAATAATGCAGAACAATATAATCTCTAAAACCAGGACAGTAAATAAAGACCAACAGTCTGAAAGCAGGGAAATTGGAAATTCCAGAAAGGAAACAATCAGGGCCAGCTAACACCTCCCAAGAAAGGATTCTTTCAGAAAGGAAGCTGAGAAGGGAGTGAAGCACTGTCTATTACCAAAGTCATTATTATTACTATTATTATTATTATTATTATTATTATTATTATTATTATTGTGTTGCGGTCAACCGTGAAAATGAATACAATCTGGCTCCAAGTATTCAAAAACACTAAAATCAGAATACATAAAAATTAATGTGGTATAATAAAACAGAACAATACAATCTCTAAAATCAGAACACTAAATAAAGAACAACACTGAAAACGGGAATTCCACACAGAAAACAATCAGGGCCAGCTAACACCTCCTAACAAAGTATCCCCATCATCAAAGTCTGGAAAATCCTCTGTTTTCTCAGGACCACAGACAGTAGAAGCACATAAAATATTGCAAAGGACACCACTCTGAAAACAAGGGAATTCCAGACAGGAAACAATCAGGGCCAGCTAACACCTCCCAACAAAATATTCACTCAGGGAGGAAGCAGCCAGGCTTTAAAGCTGCAAGGCCATTTGCAGATGACACCAAACTGGGAGGGATAGCTAACACTCCAGAAGACAGGAACAGAATTCAAAACGATCTTGACAGACTAGAGAGATGGGCCGAAACTAACAAAATGAAGTTCAACAGGGACAAATGCAAGATACTTCACTTCGGCAGAAAAAATGGAAATCAAAGATACAGAATGGGGGACGCCTGGCTTGACAGCAGTGTGTGCGAAAAAGACCTTGGAGTCCTCGTGGACAACAAGTTAAACATGAGCCTACAATGTGATGCGGCAGCTAAAAAAGCCAATGGGATTTTGGCCTGCATCAATAGGGGAATAGCGTCTAGATCCAGGGAAGTCATGCTCCCCCTCTATTCTGCCTTGGTCAGACCACACCTGGAATACTGTGTCCAATTTTGGGCACCGCAGATGAAGGGAGATGTTGACAAGCTGGAAAGCGTCCAGAGGAGGGCGACTAAAATGATTAAGGGTCTGGAGAACAAGCCCTATGAGGAGAGGCTTAAAGAGCTGGGCATGTTTAGCCTGCAGAAGAGAAGGCTGAGAGGAGAAATGATAGCCATGTACAAATACGTGAGGGGAAGTCATAGGGAGGAGGGAGCAAGCTTGTTTTCTGCTGCCCTGCAGACTAGGACACGGAACAATGGCTTCAAACTACAGGAAAGGAGATTCCACCTGAACATCAGGAAGAACTTCCTCACAGTGAGGGCTGTTCGGCAGTGGAACTCTCTCCCCCGGACTGTGGTGGAGGCTCCTTCTTTGGAAGCTTTTAAGCAGAGGCTGGATGGCCATCTGTCGGGGGTGCTTTGAATGCGATTTCCTGCTTCTTAGCGGGGGGTTGGACTAGATGGCCCATGAGGTCTCTTCCAACTCTACTATTCTATGATTCTATGATTCTACATCCTAATCATTTTCCCTAATTGCAGCATTCATACTTGCCTCCAACAGACAAAAAAAAAAACAATCAGAAATATTGTATATTCACAACCTTTAGGAAATAATATCCCCTGATGGGGCACCGTGTTAAAGCGCTGAGCTGCTGAACTTCTGGACCGAAAGGCCGCAGGTTTGAATTGGGGGAGCGGAGAGAGCCCCCACTGTTAGCCCCAGCTTCTGCCAACCCAGAAGTTCAAAAACATGCAAATGTGAGTGCATCAATAGGTACTGCTCCGGTGGGAAGGTAACACCGCTCCATGCAGTCATTCCACATGTTGGTTGGATGCCAAAGTGATGGCTGACACACAGTTTTAAGTGTTTCACCCAGGAAAAGGTCAGCGTGACACTTCAGGCTATAGGTGGGACCCACTTTAAGTTTCTCTCTCCTGCAGAGCCTTAAAGTTTAATGTTAAATAATTAATAAAGTGTTTGGTACCCATCTTTTACCAGGTCTCATTACTTCCTAGTTAGTAAGTAATAATATTTTTGCATGAATAACACTGTCTAATGTGTATGAAGTCTGTTTTCTACATATAATGTTTTATGTGCAGGAAATTTGTTTTTAAATGAAGAAAATGCCATTTTCTGCATGAAAGTGCTTTTGTTTTGTACAGAATGGATCCTAATCTTTAAATAGTCTTTGAAAGCCATGATGAATTTATTCTGACAAGGAAAAATATAGTACAAAAAATATAATACAAGTATTTTATTTTTTTCTGCAGGAATAAAATATATGACGATTTACATCTCTATTCCTTAACAATAAAATGTTTCCTCCACAGCCTATCCTTACATTTAAAGCCAATTAAGCAAATCAAATTTGCCTCTTATATTAGCAAAGCTTATCATTGTATGCCCTTCCTATTCCTCTCACCCTCAACTATTGGCCCTGAAAAGGACTGGTCCAGGATTTGAGGCACAGAAGCAGCTGGCATTTCCGTACTCAAATCAAAATCCATAATACTCGAAACTAACCAAAATTATTTATTCACAGCACGTAAAGCATCTCTCTCCATGGCTGGCAGTGTAGATGCAATCTAACAGTTTTGTAGGAAGTCAGTATGCTGTAGTGTTGGACGATGATGCTAGGTTCAAATCCCTTGTCAGCCATGGAAAGTCAGTAGGTCATCTTGGACAAGTCTTCTCTCTCACCCTGAGACAAAGGCAATGGCAAACCTCCTCTACAGAAGGTTGCAAAAAGAAACCCTCTGAGAAGATTGCCTTTGGTTTGGCATAAGCTGAGTGCACACAATGAAAACAACAAAAATTGTTTCCCTTTCATGATTCCGCACATCTTCTGTTTTATATAAAACTTTACTTGCCTAACAAAAGGATTGGTCCTAAACTGGATCTATTTAGTGATTGGATCACTTTAAAGTGATCTGCATTTCCCAATACTCAAGAGTTCTATTTAAGGAGATAGTTCAGATTTCTATTCCACTCTGGAGCAAGAACTTCAGTGGCTTTTCAATTGTGAGTAAAAACAGTATTGTTGCCGAACATAAGATGACACTTCAGACATCACCGGTGTATAAATTGATATAATGGACTTTTGAGTCTGGCCAGCTAAAGCTGCCGATCTTATTCCACCAGTGATTCTATACTTACTAATGAAAATTGATTTTTTGAAGGGTCTGCTTAATATCATACTGTTGGAATTAGCTTATTTCACAATAATTCCAATAAAAAGGCACATGAATTAGTAATAAGATGAGATTGCTTGAAGAGCAGCAGCTTCCACAGTAGGCACAGATTCAGTAATGGCTGTAATTATAATAAAGTAATAATAAAACATGATGTCTTACTCTTTTCATTCAAGGGCAATAAGTATGACTAATGGATCCTTTTCTGACTCCTTTTTAGTCATTCCTCTTTTAATTATGGAATGAAACAAAGAATTATAAATTGTGGGGTTCCTTAGATTTGAGCAGAAGGCATGACCATAGAGAATTGTTGATGACACTGTTTCTTTCTATATTCCCAGGTACTGGTTCAACGATAAATGATGAGTTTAGGAAACCACTATCTGAATATATTCTCACATTTGTTAAATCTATTTGATAACCAGTCATGGAATAATGAGACTTGAATAAGGGCCACTTTATTTAGCCCATTGCACAGGGGAAAGAAAGCCTTTTTGGCAATAAAGCCTAAATACCCTAAAGCAGAGTTTTTCAAACTGTGCTCCTCCAGATGTTTTGGACTTCAGCTCCCACAATTCCTAACAGCTGTGAGCTGTTAAAAACACCTGGAGGAGCACAGTTTGAGAAACACTGCCCTAAAGGGCCTAGATCCCATCTGATCTTGAAAGTTAAGCAAGGTCAACTCTGCTTGGTCTTCATATGGGAGAATGTCAACAAATGCCAGGTGCTATAAGCAATATTTCAGAGGGAGACACTGATAAAATCACCTCTTAGCATTTGTTGCTTAAGAAAACCCTATGAACTTCATGACGTTGCCATACGTTGACAGGCAACATGAAGATCAACTTGAGAAGTCATGTATGAAATAGTAAAGGTAAAGGTTTCCCTTGACGTTAAGTCCAGTCATGTCTGACTCTGGGGGTTGGTGCTCATCTCCATTTCTAAGCCGGAGAGCCAGCGTTGTCCATAGACATCTCCAAGGTCATGTGGCCGGCATGACTGCATGGAGCGCCGTTACCTTCCCACCAGAGCGGTACCTATTAACCTACTCACATTTGCATGTTTTCTAGGTTGGCAGGAGCTGGAGCTAACAGCGGGCGCTCAAGCCGCTCCCGGGATTTGAACCTGGGACCTTTCGGTCTGCAAGTTAATCAGCTCAGCGCTTTAATGCACTTCGCCACCGGGGCTCCAATGAAATATGAGTTTTAATAAGGCTCTTTCTATATGGCACTGAAATAATCAGCGGTGCAAGAGCCAAGGTGACTAACTGAAAGACAATGGAAAAAATACTAGGATGTGGAGCAATCATAGAATCATAGAGTTGGAAGAGACCTCATGGGCCATCCAGTCCAACTCCCTGCCAAGAAGCAGGAAAATCACATTCAAAATACCCTTAGAAGGAGAATCTTAGAAGGAGAACACTAAAAGATAATTGGAAGAAGCACAGTACTGAAGGAGACAGAGGATTGGTTAATTGGCATCCTTATTTACTCAAGCACATGGATAAGTGTCAGTGTGAAGTATGTGAGCTGGAAGAGGCAGGAATCTGAAGCTGGAAAAAAATCAATGAAGAAAGAAGCTTCAGGAATAAAAGGAAGAAACCACTCCTTTGGTAATGTTACCTTGTTGGCTATGGCACCCATAATATTCTAGTCAGCATAGCCAACCATCATATTGGGAAGTTGATTCTATAATCTAAACGTAATCTTTCTAGGATATTGGTATATGCCACTGGTGGAATGGGAAGCAGAAAGGTAAAGTAGCTGTTCCTGGTTGGGAATGAAAGTAGGGCCTGAGAGAAGCATGCAAGTAATATATTTCTCTGCATGATTATTTATTTGAATATATGATATAATTGTGCACTAAAGGATTATTATTAAGAAACATTTCAGTATATGGCAAAATGATAGACTACTTTTATATTTGTAAGTTATACATGTTTTGGGAAACATGCTGTATCTGTGGTTCTCTTGGAGTTTGTATTTTTCTTGGCACTCAAAATTTATATTCTCATTTCCTTTCCCCCAAAGGCTGAATGAAATATGTACATGGCCTGTAGATTAGTCACGTAGTAAAGTAAAGGTAAAGGTTTCTCCTGACGTTAAGTCCAGTCGTGACCGACTCCGGGGGTTGATGCTCATCATGTTGTCGACCGCGTTTTAGGGGATCGGGCCCTTAAGGAGAGACCCGATCTGGTCCTGAGAGAACGGACCTTGGCGAAGCCAAAAGGAGAATTACAAGCCGCAATACAACCTGAAGCCGAAATGAAGAAGGTCCGCCAAAGTTGAAGGAAAATCCGCCAAGGAGTCTTTATTGAGCAATTCAGCTGAAGAGGACTCTAGTAGCGATCATTCGGTCTACTAGGGTACCATACAATCAAAATAAAGCCATATTTATACAAAATTTCAGTCTGACAGCCCTTTGAATTTCCCGCCCTGCTCCCCCGCCCATCTGATCGTTGATAGGCTAGAAGGTTGAACGAGGCGGGCTTTCGTTTCCTGCCTTGCTCCGTTGGCCCAATAGGAAGCTGCCTTTTGTCTCTACTCGGGCTAATCAGGAAAGAGAAGGCGGGAGTTATTGAAACAATGAGGTGACAGGACAGGAACTGGCGGATTAAGTCCTGCTAGACCGATTTCTAAAGGGTGCTTAATTTATTAATGGCAGCAATCAAGGGTGTCCAGGTTTCTGTCACGTATACAGATTTTAGATATGCCTTGGGGTGTCAGAGATGGAAGCAAAGATGGGTGGTGATGAGCTATATTGACAGGCTCTGCAGGGCGCCTTCCTGAGGTGTCCTGGATTTTCCTTTGGGTGAGATATGACAATTTTTGCCTTGGGGCGAATCACCTTTAGGTCAACACTCCGAATTCGGCGACTCAAGCCCTATATTGTCCATGCAATTTGAATTTGATTGGATTTAGCGGTGGCAGATTATCCTTTTGTTTTTGGGAAAGGAAGCCTGGGTCATAGGAAATGGGGTTCATGTTGAGTTCAAAATATTTCCTATTTGATTTCATGATTTGACAATTATATGAAATAAAATGAAAAATAAAATAAAGTTGGAATATAAACCATGCTGGGAAAAATACATATTTTCCGGGGATCCCAAAGAGTACAAATACATATAGGCAGATAGATAGCTTTCATGGAAATAAGGGAGAATCCATAAAAGTGAGTTGCATTGCATAAAGGGGAATCATGAATGATATAAACAATTGAAAATATTTGATAAGAACGAAGTTCATAACATCTGGAGAACCCAGCATGGAAATTCATAAAAGTGGAGTTTTAGCAGCATGATTTTACAATTCATGAAGTTGTTATCTCTTGCCTCAGAGTGCAGGGATAATCCACAGTAAACTCCAGTAAAAAGTCTCAATCACCTTCTACTATAAATATACGGAATATAGAACATAAAGTCTTGATTTTTGAACTATCTTTTACAAAGTCCTGGGGGGGAGGGTGGTCACCTCGATCACAATCTCAATTTCTAGGTCGAAGAGCTGGCGTTGTCCATAGACACCTTCAAGGTCATGTGGCTGGCATGACTGCATGGAGCATCGTTACCTCCCTGCCAGAGCGGGACCTATTGATCTACTCACATTTGCATGTTTTTGAACTGCTAGGTTGGCAGGAGCTGGGGCTAACAGCGGGCGCTCACTCTGCTCCCAGGAGTAGGTGTATTTAAATGAACACTTGCCTCTGATCATTTCAATCTCTTTCCTCTTTGTTATATTTATTGCTTCTTTCAACTATTTCTACCAGGTCCATTTGTTTTTTTGTTTTTTTTTAATGTATCAGAAGGGAGATATATAGATATGAAAGAAAATCCCATCATGCCCAGACTTTCTTGTGATTCTCTGCCAATTATACTATTTTACTAATGTGAGATCAAAGATCAGAAAAGCATTCAAGAATTGTTCTGTGGAGATGTGTCTATCTTTCTGGATGCAAACCATGCTAATGATTTGTCACCTTCCTACAAATAGAAAAACATGAAATGTTTGTGAAACATGCTGCTCTCAATTGAGAACTCATGGGTTTTGGAAAACAGAAGACTGATGTGTCTGAGAGAATTTCTATAGCACAATGCAAAGTGTTGGTCTTGTTGCACAAAACCCTATAACTTTTAAGTCACCTGATATGAGCCATCCTGAGAGAGACGTCAAGATCTTCAGATGAAGGCTCTTTCTCTCCCTCCTCCCTCCTTCCCACCCACCCAACGACCCACCCATGGGCTCACTCTGTGCTGAGGATAGAGAGAGCCTTCTCAGTGGTTGCTCCCACCCACAGAAGGCTAGCCAGAGCTCTTTCCTCCTTTCTTTTTTCTAGCAAGAAATATATTTTTCTTCAAGCAGATTGTTAATGCATATTCATTCCTAGGGGTGTCATATGTACTTTATTTACTCATGATTTCAGCTTTTGTATCCTTTTAAAATAATTTTATACTGTGGTCAGTAAGTTATTTCAAAAATAAATTATAATTAAGCTTTAACCAATTTTATTTGTAAGCCACCTTAGGTTCCATGCTGGGAGAAAGATGCCAGACAAACAAATAGTGCAAGGAGACCAGTCTCACTCAGCATCTCACCAATTGAAAAGATGACTTAGAACAGGGGTCCCCAAACTTTTTAAGCAGAGGGCCGGTCCACAATCCTTCAGACTGTTGAGGGGCCGAATTATCATTTGAAAAAAAAATACAAACAAATTCCTATGCATACTGCACATGTCTTATTTGTAGTGCAACAACAACAACAACAACAACGACGAAAGAACAATACAATATTTAAAAATGAAAACATTTTTAACCAACATAACCCTATTAGGATTTCAATGGAAAGTGTGGGCCTGCTTTTGGCCAATGAGATAGTCAAGTTAATTAGGATTGTTGTTGTTGTGTGCCTTCAAGTCATTTCAGACTTTGGCCGAGCCTAAGTCTAAAATTATTTATTTATTTACTGCATTTATTTACTACATTTATATCCCACCCTTCTCACCTCAAAGGGGACTCAGAGCAGCTGTATGTACATACAATATATTATATTATTAGCATAGCACAATATTAGCGTTATATATTACTATATTGAACTATACCACTATACTATTATATAATATGTAATATATAACATATAATTAATTTTATTATATGGTATAACTATTAGTATTATATTGTATAACATAAGATTATTATCAATATTATATGTATATACAATATATTATATTATTAAAACTGATATAAAAATATTATATTATAAAACTGAGGGTGGGGGCCAGGTAAAAGACCTTGGAGGGCCACATCCGGCCCCCGGGCCTTAGTTTGGGGACCCCTGACTTAGAAGATCAGTGTGTTTATTCTGATACAGTATATCAGAGAAGCAATGTGTTGCAATGGTTTGAATGTCAAATTAAGATCAGGTTCGATTCTGCACTTGGCCATGGAAGCCCATTGGGCAATCTTGGATGAGTCACACACTTATAGCCACAGAAAACCTTATGATAGAGTTGCCATAAGGTTTCCATAAGTCAAAGCATGTATGTACAGGCAGTCCTTGAGTTACAGACATCTGACCTACAGGTACACAAAGACAACAGGTGAGACAACAGGAAGTGAGAGGAAATCTACCCCTAAGAAGGGAAAGTACCTCCTGTAAGAGTTATCATAGGAAAAAAGTGTCTCACTGAAGCTTTTTCACCAACTTTGTTTCTAAAACAAGTCAAACATTTCAAAATCCAGTTGTCACAGGGACAGAAAATGAGTTGAAATCTTCTGAACAGGGACACAGACAGAAAAAGAAACATTACAGTGGTGTCAACCATTCCCTATGATATCCAAAACTTTTTTAAAAAACTTGGCTGGAGTTACATTTACACTTGACTTACATACAAATTCAACTTAAAAACAAACCCACAGAACCTATCTTATCTGTAACCTGGGGACTGCCTGTATATAAGAAAGTACCAGCGTATTCTTCTGGAATCATTCAGATCTGGTCCATTTGTTGGCATCTAAAAAATAAAGTTGCCTCCAGGTGACTGCAATGACTATCAGGACCAAAGGCTACTACAGGCAATCATTACGAAAGACTCACCTATATGTAAAAGGCTCTTGATGCTGGTGCTGCTCTTCCTGCTTGTAAGAATTGATAAAGAATTCAAGTTTACAAAATCATGTTTATGACACACAATACTTTGGAAATCATATCTCTTTAACTTTTAATGTCTCTCTTCTGTCACAATATTTGTTTATTAGATATACATACCTTGTTCTCCATAGGATGTAGTCAGTATAAAAGTAATTAAAATGCAAGGTTGACCCTACCTTTAGGTAAACTGAAGAGGTTGCAGTAGGCACTGGGAGACATTAACAAGGAGGTGGCTGAAATTGGTCTGATGCTCTCAAGTGTGGCAGAGGATCCTGCCCTAGTACCAGTGTTGAAGACAGATTCAGCTGCCAGTCCAGGGAGCAAAATTTTTGGCTAGTATGATGCAGCTGTGAAGGTTTTGATCATAGTGGTGGCTTAAGGCCATTTGCTTGCTGGAATGATCAATAAAATTATTTCATTTCTTTCAAATTAGAATTTGAATCTATTAAGACCTTATTTTTCATATCATAGAAAAAAAATACTGCATCATCTCCTCCCAAGCTTTAATCCAGTATAATTAATTCTTTGTTTACTTTGCAACAGATGTTCTATCCTTGATGCCTGTGAATAGCAGGCTTGAGCAAAATCTTTGTCCAAGAGAGACTCAACACACAGGATGCAAGTGTTTCTAAAATTGCATGCACCATCCAACCTAGAGACCAGGCTGAGTCAAGTTTCCTTTTCATAGTTACACGAATTGTTGATAAAAGAACTGAGATTTCAGCTTTCCAAGAGAAAATATTTTACTGTGGAACCTATAGAGGAGTTTTTATTTTTACTTCCCAAACCATCTGGAGAATTAGAAATGATGTATAAAATCAAATCATTAAATAAACTTCAATGGTTAATATAAGTATATACACCAAAAGAGGATTAAATGTTCTGCTCCATCATTGCTGCTAACAAAATTAAGTCTTTGGGTTTTTTTCATGTGCATATGAATGTCCTACGTTTTTCTCAGTATACATACATATATATGTACATTAAAAATCCCCAAATATTTAATTTTGTATAACAAATGATAGCAAATAATTACTTTAAAATTATAACTTCCCTGGCAAATAACAATTTCTTGAGAATTTATCTAAGTAAGTACTTAACTAAACTTAACACCTGGAACTACTTACGTAGAGGGTGTGATGCTATGGATGCTGCTAGCCCTAGCTCCTGCCAGCATAGCAGTTCAAAAATATGCAAATTTGAGTAGATAAATAGGTACCACTTCAGCAGGAAAAGGCAAAAAGACACTCCAAGCAGTCATGCCAGCCACAGGCTCATCGTCTTGGAAATGGAGAAGAGCACACCTCTCACAGAGCCTGAGATGAATACCGCTTCTAGAGCTGGAAAGGAAAGGAGAAGCCTTTGTATGTGTTTGTGTGTTTGTGATTGTAACAAGGCATTGAATGTTGGCCTGTGTCTGCTTTACATGCTGTAATTCGCTCTGAGTACCCTTGGGCAGAAGGGCAGAATATAAATAAGGTGCTATTGTTGTTATTATGGATGTCATTTGATAAGGATCTCCATAATGATTTGATTAGCAAACTGATTAAATGTGGAATGGATGGAAACACTATCAGATGGAGCCATAACTGTTGGAAAGCCTACTCAAAGAGTAATCATCAATGGCTGTGTTTCAAACTGGAGGGAGGACTTGAGAGAAGTGTCCAAGAGTTCTTCTCCTTGGTCCATTACTCTTCATAATTTTAAATCAATGATTCAGATGATGAAATATTGGGGATCCTTATCAAAATTTTAAAAATGGTACAAAACTTTGATTGTGAAGTGTCTTAGAGACACCACAGCTTTTATCAACTTCTTCAGCTTTTGGTTCTTCAGACGTTACTGCATTCTGATGTTAATCGTCAAGGGATGATTTGTGTTTTGCTATCTACACATTCTGTGGTATCCTAAACCCATTCTAATAAATGATTTGTTTGTTTCTGCTCAGCAGTCCAGTTCATTCTTTTAATTGATGACTTCATTGTTTTTTGCTTATTAATCCAGTTTGTCCCAATCAGTTCTGGTGTATTCCTGGCAAGCCACATGACAACCTCTGATGGATATGCTTGTTTTCCTCCCACAGTTCAGACTCCAAGTATTCTCTTCTCCAAATGGTTATGTTCTGAAAATGACGTATCTTCAGCTCTGGCTCAGCTAATCCCTAAACCTACTTCTAATACTCTGAATACAGTATTTTCAAATATTCTTCTTCCGATATCAACTCTGTTACTCAGTACCATACACACTCATCACAATTGCACACTCACACACATGAAAAGAGAGAAAGATGGGCAGAATAATCCCCCATCAAAAACAATGCAATGTATTCTGATTAACATTGTCTGTCATAATAGCAACCGTAAAACCAAAATATGCCAAGCTTCTTAAGATCCCTATTTATGTCAACAAATATTATTGAAATGAGCTGGCCTTCTTATGATTCCTATTCACATAAACCTTTCTGCATAAAACTTGCCTTATTTCATGCAGTTCCTTTTTTCATATAGAATTTCCTTCTGTTTCTCTTTGAAATTCAGCCACAACAGTTGTTTCCAAAGTACCATTAGGATATTATGATCTTGGCTACATGAAGGCAAATTTCTAAAGGAGATGCAACAATTGCTGCTCATAAGGACTCTCAGCTTTCTTTGCTGCATGAAGAACCTTTTATTCCATCATCACCTACTGGGATAAATTACTAAAATGTTCTCTTTAGTGGAAAGAAAATGCATTGTGTCCACTGAATGCTAGGTTATAAAAGCATAGTACTACAAGTGTCTGGTTCCATCTGCATGTTTAACCATAGCCCCTATTTTAATGGAAATGGGAAGACAATAATTGGGCCAAATGCTTCATGCACTGTCTGTCATTTATGATAAGACAAACCCTCTGTACAAAACAAATTAGGAAATGGCTTCTGGTGATGGGGCTAGCTTATTTAACAGAAGTTTTTCCACAAGAATGGATTGGGAAATGGCAAGGAGCCCACAAATGACTACATGGTCATAACTACATTTAGAACATGTTGAAAATGTCATGGACAGCTTGCTTCACACTTAGCTATAATCACTATCTGTTATGACATTCACATTCATAAGAGAAATCTGAAGATATCTTTGCCAAGTAGGCCATGGCATAAATCAGACCATTGTTTGGGGACCAGCATTAATTTACACCACAGGGAATGTGAAAGCCAATTTTGACCCTATGTTTATGGTTTTCATTGGTTTTACTGTTATCAGAAACTGGCTTCTGTTAACAAACTGAAAACCATCAAAGAACAGATTAATGATACAACATAGGCAAATTTGCAGAATAGGATATAAATCTCAGCGTGCTGCTACCTTGCATATGAATCGAGAATATTTCCTCATTTCATTACAACTTCTTAATAAAATGTAATAGGTGTGCTCTGAGAGTTTCTTCAGGGTTTCCCTTCCTGGACCCAACACAGTTAACTATCAATGTTTTATGAACAGAGGCTAAAAAATGATAGCACATTTAAACAATCCAAAAACAGCCACAGAGAAATTACAAAATAGTACCAGTGCTTATGCAGGTGTTTGCCTATGCAGTTCTCTCACTTTCATCTTTCATGAACATTTTTTTTAAAAAAAGGATATGCTTTCACAGCATTGGCTCTACTATTAAGCACAACGAAAGAGTCACAGTGGAAGACTGCTGGGAGAAGACTTAAGACAGTAGTTGTCAACCTTCCTAATGCCGTGACCCCTAATACAGTTCCTCATGTTGTGGTGACCTCCCAACCATAAACATTTTTTGTTGCTACTTCATAACTGTAATTTTGCTATTGTTATGCATCGTAACGTAAATATCTGATATGCAGGATGTATTTTCATTGACTGGATCAAATTTGGCACAAATACCCAATATGACCAAATTTGAATACTGGTGGGGTTGGGAGGGGATTGATTTTGTCATTTAGGAGTTGTAGTTGCTGGGATTTATAGTTCACTTACAATCAAAGAGCATTCTGAGCTCCACTAACGATGGAACTGAACCAAACTTGGCACACAGAACTCCCATGACCAATAGAAAATACTGGAAGGGTTTGGTGGGCATTGATCTTGAGTTTTGGAGTTGTAGTTCACCTACATCCACAGAGCACTATTGTTCTGCTTGTCTTTTAAGAACAGCCTTAAAACACTGTGGTAAGTAAATGAAAACTGCTTTACTTCAGCAAAACATAAAGTACAGCACACTCAGTGGAATAATGCAAAAGGAAGCAAGAAAGTTTTAGGGTAAACATTAGGCTTGATCGATCCATGAAAAATTTGATTCTAAACTCGTTTCAAAACTAGAGGGGGGTAGCGTTTCGTTTTTGGTGGTATTTACGAATTTTGCCCCCAAAAATTTCGAAATTAACGAAAATTCGTTATCTTCAAAATTAATTCGTTAATGGCGGACGCGCATGCGCAGTCGCCCAAAAACAGCCCGGGGGGGGGGGGGGTCGGGGGCTCTCCTGCTCTCAGTTTTTCAGCTATACTGATCAAATTTGGTACAGTGGGAGAACACAATCCACCCTGCTTGTTTGCTAAATTGCAGAGCATTTGCCCTTTCCTAAGATTTATTGCACAATTTTATAGTTCATATAGAAAAACTTTACCAATTGCAAAAAATCTGTTCCTGCTTTTGAATTGTTATTTCCTGTTCATTCAATAGGGGTTCCATCACTGTGAAAGTTCTTGCTTGTGTATCATTGTTTCAGTGCCCGTAAATCTGTCAAAATTTTAGGGCATTGGGGGACATTGGCCAAGAGACACATTTTGCTGCCTGCCACTATGTGCAATGACTTTCCCCAGGCATCAATATTGGAGGCCATTATACCCCAGTGGTCAAGCCCCTCCCCCTCTCAAGAAATGTAAGATTTCTGCGACGTTGGTTTGATTTATTGCCTGATGGCAAAATGGGTAAAGAACGACAGCCGCGAGACAAGAGAGATGCGGCGCATCGTGGGAAACACGTCGACCACGTAGGCCGACAGGCATCTAAAACCAAAGAAAAGAAAAGAAAAGAAAGAAAAAGCCACAGGTGGCAAGGCCCATATGTTAAAATGGGCTGGCCACAGTTGGCCGGCATGCATCCCAGAGAGGGAAAAAATTGTGGCCCACAACAAAGGAAGGATAGCCTCAATATGTACAGAGGGACAGCTGCGAGAGAAGAGAGATGCGGCGCATCATGGGAAACACGACCACGTAGGCCGACAGGCAGCTAAAACAAAAGAAAAGAAAAGAAAGGAAAAGCCACAGGCGGCAAGGCCCATACGTTGAAATACTGCCCAGGGGGGCCGGCCACCGTTGTCCGGCGCGCTTCCCAGAGAGGGAATAAATTGTGGCCCCCACTTTAAAATACTAGGCCGGCCACCGTTGGCCGGCACGCTTCCCAGAGAGGGAAAAAGAGTGGCCCCCATGTTAAAATACTAGGCCGGCCACCGTTGGCCGGCACGCTTCCCAGAGAGGGAAAAAGAGTGGCCCACATGTTAAAATACTGCCCAGGGGGGCCGGCCACCGTTGGCCGGCACGCTTCCCAGAGAGGGAAAAAGAGTGGCTCCCACGTTAAAATACTAGGCCGGCCACCGTTGGCCGGCACGCTTCCCAGAGAGGGAAAAAGAGTGGCTCCCACGTTAAAATACTAGGCCGGCCACCGTTGGCCGGCACGCTTCCCAGAGAGGGAAAAAGAGTGGCCCCCACGTTAAAATACTAGGCTGGACACCGTTGGCCGGCACGCTTCCCAGAGAGGGAAAAAGAGTGGCCCACACATTAAAATACTGCCCAGGGGGGCCGGCCATCGTTGGCCGGCACGCTTCCCAGAGAGGGAAAAAGAGTGGCTCCCACGTTAAAATACTAGGCCGGCCACCGTTGGCCGGCACGCTTCCCAGAGAGGGAAAAAGAGTGGCCCCCACGTTAAAATACTAGGCCGGCCACCGTTGGCCGGCACGCTTTCCAGAGAGGGAAAAAGAGTGGCCCCCACGTTAAAATACTAGGCCGGCCACCGTTGGCCGGCACGCTTCCCAGAGAGGGAAAAAGAGTGGCCCCCGCGTTAAAATACTAGGCCGGCCACCGTTGGCCGGCACGCTTCCCAGAGAGGGAAAAAGAGTGGCCCACACGTTAAAATACTAGGCCGGCCACCGTTGGCCGGCCCCACGCCCACACCCCACAACCCACGGGGAAGGGCATGCATTCTTCCCGTCTGCTTTCGAAATGTGGGCCCAAGCCCCTCAGACCCGGGGGGCCGGCCACCGTTGGCCGGCCCCACGCCCACACCACAGAACCCACATGGGGAAGGGCGTGTATTCTTCACGTCTGCTAGTGAACTGTGGGCCCAAGCCCCACTGCCCCGGGGGGCCGGCCACCGTTGGCCGGCCCCACGCCACCTCCTCACCACCCAAGGGGAAGGGCGTGTATTCTTCACGTCTGCTAGTGAAATGTGGGCCCAAGCCCCACTGACTAATGTGTCAACCAGACCATAGCAACAAAGTCTGTAGCCGCCACAAAGGCACACTCCCTGACAGCAAACCGTCAGCGGCCCTGGCCGCACCCTTACCGGGTGGACACAAGCTAGCTGGCAGTCCACAGGGTAGTCGTGGCCAGCATCACATCAATAATAATTGTAATAATAACCACAGTAAGATCTTAATTGTTATTACCCGCCCCATCTTCCCGGAGGGACTCTGAGCGGCTTCCATGGGGCGTGCCCGTCAACAATACAATGTGAACAATTAAACCCCAAAATTTTATATTTATTAAAGGAAATGTTGCATCAATAACACATAAATTAAAAAAGCTGTCACAGTCAGCATACAGCATTACCTGCTTAAAAAACAGAGGTGTAAAAACACGGCTCTGTGGCCGAGGGCTGAATACTTCCACATAGATGAGGTAGTTTGAGAGTTAAAAATCAATAAAGTGCGAAATACTCTTGGCCTGGAAACCAATTCTTCATCTGGCAGCGATCCACCCCATAGTCCTCGAAGGCTTTTTGGAACTGGAAGGTTTTACGTCTCTGATGTAAGGTTAATGTTTCTATGGCGTTGAACTAGAGGGAAGACTTGTGTGTGGTGTTATTAAAGTTCTCTAGCAGCTGATCTGGAAATAGGGAAATGACTTCTGTTGGTATACATTTTCAGTAAAGTTGTGGATGTAAAATAATGAAAGATATTGTCTTTATGGAGTAGAAATGAATCCAAAGAACTAAAACATAGCACAACTGTGGAGACAAAAGAAACCATGAAGACATAACTCATTGCTTTCAACAGCAATACAGAGTTTCTGAGAGGTTTTTTTCTCTACTTATGGGTCTGTGGAAGATTAGCATCACATACCTTCTGTGTCTTCTCCTCTCAGACACACGCATAGAGATAAAACTTGTGTCAGGCAATGGCTGGGATCCATTAAAAAAAGGTTTATCCCTGCCATTGTGGGATTTCACTTATCCCATATTTTAAAAGCATTGTAAAGGGGTGGGAGATAAATAAAATGTTTTCGTTATCCTAAACCACAAGAGGCTTCGGCCAGGGTGTCCCACCTTTAACGATGGCTGTGTTAAAAAATTTGGCTTGTAAACCGCCTTTTGTATCATCCGTCAAAAAACAGTCCTCATTTTCGAATACCAAACACAAAAAATTGTCCTGGACTGCTTCAGCAAAAGTGTTGGAAAAGTGCACCTGATACTTTAGCACAGCAGACATTTTTGCAATTACCGTAATATTTTATGATGTCAAGACATAAAATTATTATATTACTTTGATTGAAAAGAAATTGATTCTAAATTATGTTTTTTCATTTTGTACTCATGTTGCTTGGGCCGCTGCCCCAAATAATCCGCACCGAGTCCACGCAGGGAGATGTTGGCGGGAAATATTAAATTTTGTATTCATTTAACATTGATCGTTTTATATACTCTCCGAGAGTCCTCCTCGTTTCAAAGGTATTTCTTGATATTCCAGGACCGGGAGTTTGGCCTCGAGGAAGAGTATTCTCAGATAGGTCACTCGGCAAGCTGCTGAAAGGGGTCACACCATCGTCGGCCATGTTGAATACTCTCTTCAAAGCCTTAAACTGCAAGGAGGATAATAAATGGAATGTGCTGGGTTTTTTGGGAATTCCAAGTCACATTGTCTGTCCCACGGAAAGTGTTAGTTGACATGCTGGGAACAGAAAACGGATCAACCGCCGTTTTCATGCTTGGGAACGGCTTGCGGCAGGGCCGCAGAAGTTCAGCCTCTGGAATCATCTAGCCGTTTGTCTGGAAAATTAAATGCGACATGCTTGGCTAGAGGACCTGTAGGCAGGATTTGAAATATATGGAAGGCACGTTTACAACCTATGGTATGAGATAACAGTCTGCTGGCTGAAAGACAGTAGGGGCAGAGGAGCCTTCTCTCAAAGGTGAAAGAAGAAATGACCAAAGCTGGGTTGTAAGAGAAGGAAGCCAAAGGGAACCACAGAGATGTATAACTGTCAACAACATGGATTGGATGTGGAGGGTTTGACAGACGTTTAATTTATTCTTGCGACATCTCACTGTAGGTGTGGACTGTGGCCTGCAAGTTAGTAGAGGTTTTGCAGAGCTATGTCCACACTAGACAAAAAAAGAAAAGAGACTTCATGCAAACATTGGAGGACCGCATACTGGCATTGTCATCGCAATGCCGTAGTCCAGAAACCTGCGGATGTGAGAGCTTGACCGTAAGGAAGGCAGAGCGTGGGAAAAATGGCACTTTTGAAAATAATTGCTTTTTGAAAAACAAGACAGTGCCTGGGAGTGTAAGAAGATCCAACTGGTCCATCCTCCATGTTTTATTGCCCGTCCGATTCAAGGAGGTAGTGAATTTACAGGCATAGCATCAGGATGGCATGGACTTGAAGGAAATTCTTTTGTGAATCCGTCCGAGAGTTATCCATAGATCGTAGAAGACTACAAGTCTTAGCTCTGAGTGTAAGACTTTCTGCGGTGTGATTCCACCCTCTTCTATCGTCCTACCAACAAACAGAACCTGCGCCCAGAGGTCACTAGCAGCCGCAAAGGCACACGCCCTGACGGGCAAAGGGCACCGTCCTCGGGCGCGGACAGAGGGCGAGGGGACCCAAAGGCGACTGTCCCTCGGCAACAGCGTCGACAACCGCCTCTCAACCCTAACTGATTCCACCCTCTTCTATCGTCGCTGCCAACAAGGCAGCAAAAAGCACTTCCGTAGCCAGAGAACCTGCGCCCAGAGGTCACTAGCAGCCGCAAAGGCACACGCCCTGACGGGCAAACGCCACCGTCCGCGTGCGCAGCCAGAGTGCGGGGGGACCAAAAGGCGGCCGTCCTGCGGCCACAGCGTCGAGTACACTGCCTTTAAAGGCGATGGGAAAGTGGAAGAAGAAAATTTTGAAAAGTGGTGGACAAGGCCGAGGTGTCCCGCTTTCTGTGGTGCGGTGATTCCACCCTCTTCTATCGTCGCTGCCAACAAGGCAGCAAAAAGCACTTCCGTAGCCAGAGAACCTGCGCCCAGAGGTCACTAGCAGCCGCAAAGGCACACGCCCTGACGGGCAAACGCCACCGTCCGCGTGCGCGGCCAGAGGGCAAGAACAACCAAAGGCGGCCGTTCCGCAGCAACAGCGTCAATCACAGCCTTACAGGGTGATGGGACACAAGGTTTACATTTGGAGTAATTTGTGCAAAATCGAAGGTGTTCCACTGTCTTTGATCATTCGACCCTCTGAGTTATACCAACAAGCCAGCAAAATGCGGTTCGCACTCGACGGAACCTGCGCCCAGAGGTCACTAGCAGCCGCAAAGGCACACGCCCTGACGGGCAAACGCCACCGTCTGCGTGCGCAGCCAGAGGGAAAGGGGAACCAAAGGCGGGCGTCCCGCGGCCACTGCGTCGACCACACCCGCTCAAGCCGATGGGACAGTGATAGATGAAACTTTAGAGAAGTGCTGGCCAAAGTCGAGGTGTTGTATTAATCCCTGTGGCAAAACACATCCTCAAAGGTTCAGATGGAGAGATATCTCTGAAAAGTGTGAGTCTGGCGTATTCCTTCACCTAAAATGATTAACCGAAGTATCCTCATCAAATATAACTGTGCTCTTTCTGTACAGGAACTCCTAGGATCTGGAGAAGACCAAACAGTCCTGGCTCATGAGGGAAATAATTTTTGACCCAAAAAAAAGAAAAATAGTGAATTGAATGAAATCCGTACTGAACCCTAAGAGGAAGCATATCCTACCTTGGATTTTATGGACTAATTCCCACAGAAAATCCTTCTAACTCTAGAGCGTCAGTATTACAGGAGAGAAAAAGTTTTGTAACTTCAGACTACAGAGATGGGACAAAAGTAACTTTATTAAGTTCAACAGGGACAAATGAAAGCAACTTCACTTCGGTAAAGATAATGGAAATCCAAGCGACATTTTTTGGGACGCCTAGCTTGACAGCAGTGTGTGAGAAAACCGTCTGTGAGTCCTCGTGGACAACAACATAACAATGAGCCTACTAGGGTTTGCGGCAGAGCAAATATCCAATGGGCTTTAGGCATGCATCAACAGGGGAATAGCGTCTAGATCCAAGGCAGTCCTGTTCCCCCTCTACTCTGCTGTGGTCAGACCACACCTGGAATAATGTGTCCTACTTTGGGCACCGCAGATAAATGGAGTTGCGGGCAAGCTTGAAAGTGTCTAGAGGAGTGTGACTAAAATGAATAAGGGTCTGGAGAACAAGCAGTATGAGGAGAGTCTTTATTAGCTGGCCATCATTGTTTAGCATGCAGAAGAGAAGGCTGAGAGGAGACATGTTAGCAATGTACAAATATGTGAGGGGAAGTCATAGGGAGGAGGGAGCAAGCTTATTTTCTGCTGCCCTGAAGACAACGGGACGGAGCAGTGGGTTCCAACAACAGGAATGGAGATTCCTCCTGAACATCGGGAAGAACTTCCTGACTGTGATGGCTGTACGGGAGTGGAACTGTCTCCCCCGGACTGTGTTGGGGGCTCCTTCTTTTGAAGCTTTTAAGCATAGGCTCGATGGCCATCTGTCGGGGATGCTTTGAATGAAACTTCCTGCGTTTTTGTTGGGGGAGAACTCGATGGCCCATGAGTTCTATTCCAACTCTACTTTTCTATGATTCCATGATTCAATGATTCGGGAAACAGCCCCTTGTGATTGATGAACCCAAAAACAACAGTGGGCAACGGTGAGTGATGATAAAGACGAGAAAGGAAGGGAAAAGAGAGAGGAAAGCATTGTAGGTTAGAGGAGAGAGTTTTTGGACAGAGTCCAAAGGGGCAACCCACCCCCTGGCCACCCACAAAATTAGCCAAAGTTACTCTGAAGCATAGCTGATTAAAGGAGAACTATTGCTCTATGAGCCGTCGTTGTCAAAATCCAAATCTGGGAAATTCAACACGGGAAGGTTGGCCTTCAGGAAAACCAGTTTCTCAACTGTTTGCGGGTCCAGCAAGCTGCGGTGGGGCGTGACTACATCTCCCGCTAGGCTGAAGACCCTTTCGCTCTGCACGCTCGTGGGAGGACAGCTGAGGAACTGGCGGGCTACGTGTGACAGATCCGGCCACATGTGTTCGCGTGAAGCCCAATAGGCCAATGGATCACAAGATATTATCTCAGGAGGCTCCTCAAAGTACCTGTTGACCGAGCATTCGGCCGAGTCTACCTTTTGAGCAGAAGCCAGCAAAAATATTTCTTGTTTCTTGATTGGCAACGTGTTCTGTTTAGGGTCTATTAACTGCCGCCAAACCGTCTATTTCTGTTTCATTTATTTTTATTCGTTTACAAGGGGCTACCTGTACTTTCCAGTTCTGCAAAGGAGTATGGGAGGTGCAATCCTTTGGCCAAAGTTGGCTTTTGATTCACAGAAAGCGACCCTGGCACGGACAAACAGCCCTGATTGAGCAGGGAAAGGGCAAAAGTGGGTCCCTTGTTTCCCAAAAAGGAGTTTTAGTTCTCCCAAGGACAATGGGAGGTGCAATTCTTTTTGCCAAAGTTGGCTTTTGATTCACAGAAAGCGACCCTGGCATGGACAAACAGCCCTGTTTGAGCAGGGAAAGGGCAAAAGTGGGTCCCTTGTTTCCCAAAAAGGAGTTTTAGTTCTCACAAGGACAATGGGAGGTGCAATTCTTTTTGCCAAAGTTGGCTTTTGATTCACAGAAAGCGACCCTGGCACGGACAAACAGCCCTGATTGAGCAGGGAAAGGGCAAAAGTGGGTCCCTTGTTTCCCAAAAGGAGTTTTAGTTCTCCCAAGGACAATGGGAGGTGCAATCCTTTGGCCAAAGTTGGCTTTTGATTCACAGAAAGCGACCCTGGCACGGACAAACAGCCCTGATTGAGCAGGGAAAGGGCAAAAGTGGGTCCCTTGTTTCCCAAAAAGGAGTTTTAGTTCTCCCAAGGACAATGGGAGGTGCAATTCTTTTTGCCAAAGTTGGCTTTTGATTCACAGAAAGCGACCCTGGCACGGACAAACAGCCCTGTTTTAGCAGTGAAAGGGAAAAAGTGGGTCCCTTGTTTCCCAAAAAGGAGTTTTAGTTCTCCCAAGGACAATGGGAGGTGCAATCCTTTGGCCAAAGTTGGCTTTTGATTCACAGAAAGCGACCCTGGCACGGACAAACAGCCCTGATTGAGCAGGGAAAGAGCAAAAGTGGGTCCCTTGTTTCCCAAATAGGAGTTTTAGTTCTCCCAAGGACAATGGGAGGTGCAATTCTTTTTGCCAAAGTTGGCTTTTGATTCACAGAAAGCGACCCTGGCACGGACAAACAGCCCTGATTGAGCAGGGAAAGGGCAAAAGTGGGTCCCTTGTTTCCCAAAAAGGAGTTTTAGTTCTCCCAAGGACAATGGGAGGTGCAATTCTTTTGGCCAAAGTTGGCTTTTGATTCACAGAAAGCGACCCTGGCACGGACAAACAGCCCTGCTTGAGCAGGGAAAGGGCAAAAGTGGGTCCCTTGTTTCCCAAAAAGGAGTTTGAGTTCTCCCAAGGACAATGGGAGGTGCAATTCTTTTTGCCAAAGTTGGCTTTTGATTCACAGAAAGCGACCCTGGCACGGACAAACAGCCCTGTTTGAGCAGTGAAAGGGCAAAAGTGGGTCCCTTCTTTCCCAAAAAGGAGTTTTAGTTCTCCCAAGGACAATGGGAGGTGCAATTCTTTTGGCCAAAGTTGGCTTTTGATTCACAGAAAGCGACCCTGGCACGGACAAACAGCCCTGTTTGAGCAGGGAAAGGGCAAAAGTGGGTCCCTTGTTTCCCAAAAAGGAGTTTTAGTTCTCCCAAGGACAATGGGAGGTGCAATTCTTTTTGCCAAAGTTGGTTTTTTATTCACAGAAAGCGACCCTGGCACGGACAAACAGCCCTGATTGAGCAGGGAAAGGGCAAAAGTGGGTCCCTTGTTTCCCAAAAAGGAGTTTTAGTTCTCACAAGGACAATGGGAGGTGCAATTCTTTTTGCCAAAGTTGGCTTTTGATTCACAGAAAGCGACCCTGGCACGGACAAACAGCCCTGTTTGAGCAGTGAAAGGGCAAAAGTGGGTCCCTTGTTTCCCAAAAAGGAGTTTTAGTTCTCCCAAGGACAATGGGAGGTGCAATTCTTTTTGCCAAAGTTGGCTTTTGATTCGCAGAAAGCGACCCTGGTACGGACAAACAGCCCTGTTTGAGCAGTGAAAGGGCAAAAGTGGGTCCCTTGTTTCCCAAAAAGGAGTTTTAGTTCTCCCAAGGACAATGGGAGGTGCAATTCTTTTTTGCCAAAGTTGGCTTTTGATTCACAGAAAGCGACTCTGGCACGGACAAACAGCCCTGTTTGAGCAGTGAAAGGGCAAAAGTGGGTCCCTTGTTTCCCAAAAAGGAGTTTTAGTTCTCCCAAGGACAATGGGAGGTGCAATTCTTTTTGCCAAAGTTGGCTTTTGATTCACAGAAAGTGACCCTGGCACGGAGAAACTGCCCTGTTTGAGCAGGGAAAGGGCAAAACTGGGTCCCTTGTTTCCCAAAAAGGAGGTTTAGCTCTCCCAAGGACAATGGGAGGTGCAATCCTTTGGCCAAACTTGGCTTTTTATTCACAGAAAGCGACCCTGGCACGGAAAAACAGCCCTGCATGAGGCAAGGGCCAAATCACCAGGCTCCCTTGTTTCCAAAAACCCTTTAGCGTTTAAAAAAGAAAGAAGAATGCCCACCCCGCCCGCAACAGAAAAAATGGCGCAGCAGAAAAATTGCTGGCCGTCTGGGAAAATTGAAAACGCCAATCTCGTGAGGAAAAAAACACCCACAGGCCCTTTGCAAAAAATTATAAAAGCAACACCCAACAGTTTCCCCACACCTCTCAAACTCACCCACCCAAACTTTTCTCCCGGTCTTCTGTAGCCTAGCTCAGCTCTAGCTCAAAAACAGCCAAGGAGGCTGTGACGCAGCAATCTTTCCTGCCTGCCTGCCTGCCTGCCTGCCCCCAGAATCTCCCTTCCACCCTCTTGAGATTCCCGGTGCGAATGAGCCACGAGGCTGAGTGCTCGCTCTTTTTATTCAGGACGTCCTACCAGCCCCTCCCCCTGGTTTAACGTGCTCTCTGATTGGCCACAAGGTGCAAACAACACGGTAGGTTGCCCCAGTGCACTTAAACAAGTTTGGGTGATTTGCAAAATCATTTTTTAAAAACGAAAAAAAACGACGCCATAACGGAAAACGGCCAATCGCGGTTCGAAACCGCGATATCCAGACGTGTGGACAACCAATGCCGTATATTGCTTCAAAACAAATGAAAATAACTAATTAATAACGGGTAATGGGGAAAACGAATTATTTGAGCAAGCCTAGTAAACATAGTTCTTAGTCTCTGTTAAATTCCCAAATCAAATAGCAGTTTTACTTCAGATAAAGAAACAGCAATAAATCCTTAGGAGCAGTTTCCCAGATGCAGACTTGAAACAGGCACAAGGGGAGCAAATAGTCAGTTTGTTACCAGCAAGAGCTGGCTGTACCTGCTTCTGCTTTATAGCTCTGAATCCCCTCACAGCTGCTAGGGCAGTTCCAGCTGCATTTCTGGCAGCTATTCTAGCTGAACGATGTCTCTGCTCTGTTTCCTTTCGCCTCTCCTGAAATGTGGGTACTTGCAAAATCTCCTCCACAGATTCCAAATCACCCTCAGTTTCATGAACACTTTCCTGCTCCCCTTCCTCTTCTGAAGAAGAGGAATCCCTAACATCTGTGGACTCAAACAATGATGGATCTGGACCACACTTGGTACAAATACTCAATATGCCCAAATTTGAACACTGGTAAAGTTTGGGAAAAATAGATTTTGACATTTGGGAGTTGTAATTGCTCAGATTTATAGTTCACCTACAATCAAAGAGCCCCTTGAACCCCACCAATGATAGAATTGGGCCAAATTTCCCACACAGAACCCCCATGGCCAACAGAAAGTACTGGTCTTTTTTAAAAATAAATCATTATTGAAGATTTTCCATACATTTTTGATAAAATAAAAAAGAGAAAGGATTAAATGGGGATATGGGTTGTGTGGTTTGATTTAGGAAAAGGGGTATACGTTATAAAGTGGGAGAGAATCAGGAAGGGAGGGGTAGAAGGGTTAGAAAAAAAGAGAAAAAATTAGAAAAAAAAGAAAAGAAATAGATATTATAACATTAAAAAAAAGAATTAAAAAGGTGGGTCTTCCCAATCTCTTCCGGCGAGGTATGTTTCATCTATTCTTTCTTCTCTCTCAATCATCATTCAATTCTTCTTACTTTTTGATGCATATATATGTATGTATGTATATTTTTCCTTTATATCTCAGAGATAGGTCTGTCTAATATTTTATTTTGTAAGGTGTCTTTTTTCTTATTTTTTATTTTATTTTATTTATTTATTTTCTCCTTCCTATTTATATAATTCTCCACTTGTTGCCAATTTGTCTCTTTTCTTGGTTTTCCCTGTTGGTTAGCCATTAAAAAAGTTAGTCTGTCCATATTTTTTATTTCTGAAATTTTAATTAGCCAATCTGTTTTGCTGGGTATTTCTTTTTGTCTCCAAAGCCTCCCATATGTAATTCTGGCTGCTGTTGTTAAATATGTTACTATTTTTTCTTCGTTTGAGCCCGGGGAAAAGTTTGAAATGCTTAGTAGATATGTTTCAGGTAATTTATTAAATCTTTTATCTAAAATAATTTGTATTCTTTCATGAATTGTTGACCAGAATACTTTTGCTTTTCTGCACTTCCACCAAATATGGAAGTATGTCCCCTCTTCCTCACCGCATTTCCAGTATTCATACTTTTATTTATTAATCCTAGTTTTTTTGGTGTTAATGTGCCACCTGTAAAGCATCTTCATCCAATTCTCCTTTAAGTCATACGAATATGTAAATTTTAATTTTCTGCTCCAGCAAGCCTCCCATTCATCTAATTGTATCGTCCTCCCAATATTTTTTGCCCATTTGATCATGCAATCTTTGATTGCTTCTGTCTCCGTATCACATTCAGCTGCATCCAAATTGCAATCTTTCTCCATTGGGCTAAACAAGGTTGAAATTGGGTCTCCAAAAGAAAGGAAAAAATGACCTTCAAAATTCTTTCCCCCCCTCTCCACTTCATTTTGTCCTTTGTGTGTAGTTAGAATTTAGTGGAAGCAGATGGGCATTTTATGCCAAGCTTCTGACATGTTTTTGTTTTTTGAAAAGTTGATTGCTTAGTAATGTTTCAAGCAGGCGGAGGGAGGAGAAAATGCAGGAGAGTTGCATGTACAAAATGCCAGTTTCAGCTTCAAGCACAATCTAGTGCCTCCGAATGTTTTAACCTCATTTATCCTTTAGGTACTTACAGAACCATTTTACATTTGAGCACTTAAAGGATTAAATGG
Organism: Anolis carolinensis; assembly: GCF_035594765.1. Classification (NCBI taxonomy): domain Eukaryota; kingdom Metazoa; phylum Chordata; class Lepidosauria; order Squamata; family Anolidae; genus Anolis; species Anolis carolinensis. Next base: position 206,078,538 of record NC_085844.1, read on the forward strand.
AATACATGGAAATGATTATTACTGCACACAGCAAAGCTAATGTTTAAGGACATGCTGTTTTGTTGCAAACTCCAACTGCATTTGCACTGTATGGAGGCTTTGCTAGTTTTTCAAAGGAGGCAATGATGAATCACACCATCTGAAACCCTATGCTGCTAATGAGAAAACTGCAAGTAATATGCTTTTTATGTCTCTGCCTTTCTGCAAAAAGTAACCCAAATACTGATTCCCTTCACATTTAATCTTTAAAGTCAAATGAAATGAGATGAAGGCTGCCTAAGCTTAAACAATAGTGATGTTGATGGCTTACATTAGTCTCTAAATGGCTTATGTATTTTGCATTGATGGCGGCATATAGGCATATAGATCTTCAAATATTTATCTTTGCAAAATAGAAGAATACGTTTTCATTAGATTCTTTTTTGTAATGATTGTCCCATGGATCTGTAAATACAGAAGGGGAAAAATACCAGTAGAGAAGAAGATAGTTATCAAATCCCACCTGATTATAAAGCTAGATACAAGTCAAACACATGTGCTGAGTTTAACCCAAGGGATAAATCTAAAATACAAAGCAAATAAAAGCAAAGATTCAATTTTAGAAAATGATTTCCAGTGTTTGATGTTGAAAATACAAAGAACTGGGGCTTGAGAAGTCATTACTTTTAATCCAGAATCTCAGTTCCCAGATATTAAGTGTGAAAATGCTGCTGGTTAGAGACACTATTACCTCACATGTTCCTGGCACAAAATGTAGGCTTCCATACTTCTGATTTAAATGTTTTTGCTAGTTCCTGGCCTTTTCCACAAGCTGTAATTAATTATATCTTTTATGAAATGCAAGACTCCAGCCAAAAAAGACAACTACAGGTATATATCTAAATTCAATCTCTCATTCTATAACATTCTTGGTACAGCAGAGTCTCACTTATCCAAGACCCACTTATCCAAGGTTCTGGATTATCCAAGCCATTTTTTGTAGTCAATGTTTTCAATATATCATGATATTTTGGTGCTAAATTCGTAAATACAGTAATTACAACATAACATTACTGCATATTGAACTACTTTTTCTGTGAAATTTGTTGTACAACATGATGTTTTGGTGCTTAATTTGTAAAATCATAACCTAATTTGATGTTTAATAGGCTTTTCCTTAATCCCTCCTTATTATCAAAGATATTCGCTTATCCAAGGTTCTGCTGGCCCGTTTAGCTTGGATAAGTGAGACTCTACTGCAGGGGTCCCCAAACTTTTTAAGCAGAGGGCCGGTCCACAATCCTTCAGACTGTTGAGGGGCCATATTATCATTTGAAAAAAAATACAAACAAATTCCTATGCATACTGCACATCTTATTTGTAGTGCAACAACAACAACGACAAAAGAACAATACAATATTTAAAAATGAAAACAATTTTAACCAAAATAAACCTGTTAGGATTTCAATGGAAAGTGTGGGCCTGCTACTGGCCAATGAGATAGTCAGGTTAATTAGGATTGTTGTTGTTGTTGTTGTTGTTGTTGTTGTTGTTGTTGTTGTGTGCCTTCAAGTCATGTCAGACTTTGGCCGAGTCTAAGTCTAAAATTAATTATTTATTTACTGCATTTATTTACTACATTTATATCCCACCCTTCTCACCCCGAAGGGGACTCAGAGCAGCTGTATGTACATAAAATATATTATATTATTATCATAACACAATATTAGCATTATATATTACTATATTGAACTATACCACTATACTATTATATAATATGTAATATATATAACATATAATTAATATTATTATATGGTATTACTATTAGTATTATATTGTATAACATAAGATTATTATCAATATTATATGTATATACAATATATTATATTATTAAAACTGATATAAAATATTATATTATAAAACTGAGGGCGGGGGCCAGGTAAATGACCTTGGAGGGCCGCATCCGGCCCCCGGGCCTTAGTTTGGGGACCCCTGCTCTACTATATCTGCAAGGAAGGTTTGAAATTCTCACCTGAGAGAGGTAAGTCAAGTCCTGCCTTCCTAATTTTTTTAGGCTTTCGGCTGATTGATACAGACTTCACTTTTAAAAAAGAAACTCTTTGCCCCTGTTTGTATTTTGCTTTACATAAATGATTCAATTATGATTTTATGGTATTTTATTATTTATGTCCACTCTATTACAGATGCTTTGAACTCCTTGGAGAAATAGGCTACATGTTTGTGAAATAAATAAAATCAACAGTTACTGTTGTGTGCCTTGAAGTTGTTTCCCAAAGGTGAACCTATCATGGGGTTTGCCTTTTCCTTCCTCTGAGGCTGAGAATGTGTGACTTGCCCAAAGCAACTCATTGAATTTTCATGGATTCAAACCCTGGTCACTACAGTTGTAATGCAATGTACTACATCACATTGACTCTCAAAAACTATCAGACAACTATAAAAATTCACCATGTGAATTCAGAACTTAGAATTTTATTTTTGAAAAGTTGTGTTATGCAATTCTTCACATTATTCCTAACTCAGTATACATTACTTTATGAATTATACATTAGAATGATATCTAATCTAAATCTAAATCTAATCTAATCTAATCTAAATCTAAATCCATAATAAAAGCGAAAACCCGTATGTGTGTATGTGGCACGGATGTCTGCTCACACAGACAGCCTCCGGCCTCCAGAAACAGGCTCCAGTTCCCAGGCTTATGAATCTAGCAAGTCACTCTTTTCCACTGACATTGTGGTTACAGCGAGTGCCATGAACATGCAGCCCAACCCCTGCCAATGTCCTTCCCAAGCACTACAGCCCACCAACCAAGGAATGCTTTAATTTGGGGACCATTTCATCCTAGATTTTGCTTTTTCTTCCACCACAGGCAGACATCCCAGGGTTCTCCATTGCTGTGGAATTTGCATGGCCCCGCCCACTGCCCTTTCCTTTCCAATCTCTCTGCATAACAAACTGAGCAGAACTCAGCTGCAACTACATTTACTGGAGAAGTTTAGGGACTGACTCCACATGCTGGAAGTTGTAGTTCACCCTGCATCAAGTCAGAGCACTGTCACTCCTACTGGGGAATATAGAGGAGTTGTAGTTCACCTACACCCAGAACACTATGAACCCAAATAATGATGGCTCTCAGCCAAACTTGCCATGCAGACCCGATATGCCCAGATTTGACTACTGGTGGGTTTGGAGGGGAACTGGACTGCAAGTTGAGGAGTAGTAGGTACTGGGATTTATAGTTCACCTGCAATGAATGAGCATCACACTTGGCACACAGAGCCCCCATAATCAATACAACATATTGGACAAGTTTAGGAGTTATAGTTCGCCTGCAACCAGATAAACACTGACCCCCACCGACAATGGGGACCACACTTCACACAGAGAAGCCTCATGACCTGCTGAACATACTGCAGGTATTTCTGGGAAGGGGCCTTGATTTTGGGAGTTGTAGTTCACCTCCATCCAAAGACCATTGAACCCAGCCAATGACGAATCTAGACCAAACTTGGCACACAGACTGAATATTGCCTACTGTGGATACTGACAGATATTTCGGGGCAATTACCCCGGAAATCTGGAAATTGCAGTAGTTTACCCCCATCCACAGAGTACTGCACCACACCTGGTACACACACCCAAAATGGCCAACTTATAATACTGGCAGGGTTTTGGGAGGATTCAGCCACGATTCTGGGAATTGTAGTTCACCCACTCCAAACAGAAAACATAACATTAAAAGACAAATAATACCATTCTCAAATGATCCGGGCATCGCCGGGTCCCCAAGCTAGTTATATATAAAACAAAAAAAAATGCAAAACTGGTCCCCAATTCCCTAAAATGATCCCCAAAAGCATTTTTGAAAAAATGAGTAAACATTAATCATTACTCATGCTTGACATGTTTCTGACTCTATAAGAAGTGCTACATTGTTTTTCACATTTATGTGACTACTACCTGTCTTTGCACCACTGGTTGCTGCCTGGCTGGGTATGTGCTGTGTTAAATTATTCATTCCTGCAAGGGATAACAAATAATTAAAATAATATTTTCCTCACTATCAGTTGTATTAAAAACTATGCAGTTGTTGAATAGTCTTACATGAACAGAAAGTAACAAAAATTGGGAGGGGTGAGGGGGCTGAGGAGAGAGATTTGTTGTTGTTGTTGTTGTTTATTCATACTCCACTTTTTTCTATCCCCAAGGAGACTCAAAGTGACTTGCATTAAAAGCATTTCAAAACAATTTAAAATCTACAAATATATAAACATTAAAACAGAATGTAATACCAATGGGATTTTAAAAATCATAGTTAAAATTCATAAAAACATATTCAAAGCTAAAAGCCACAGCAGCCCTTGACGTGGTCTTAAAACCCATTTTCTTTTAAATCCTGCCTGAATAAAAAGATTTCAGCCTGCTGCTGGAAGGATAGAAAGGACAGGGCCATTCTGGCTTCCCTGGACAGGGAGTTCGACAGTCGAGGGACAGCCACTGAGAAGGAAGGCCCACTCCCTCATTCCCACCAACTGAGCTTGAGATGAAGGTGGGACCAAGAGAAGGGCCTCTTCTGAAGACCTTGGCCTGGGCAGGTTTGTCAGCCAAATAGCCTGGACCTGAGCCGTATAGGGTTTTAAAGGTCATAAGAAGCACTTTGAAATGTGCCCAGAAACAAACTTGCAAGCATGATGAAACGGCAGGCACATGGGTTGACGCCAGTGCCCCATGCAACACTCTGGCATGGCGACACTTTCCCCATGACTTACTTACTTACTTAGGTGATCCCTCGTAGTTCGAGGATGATGGTCCTCCATTTCTTGGAAGACACCTGTGCGTGATTTTTTTTAATGTGTGGAGGTCAGTGCACGGCCGGTCAACACACAGTCTTCACAGATTGAGGTCCCAGCAGTGGTGTGATTACCACAATGAAAGTGGCTTCTCAGTCTGTTGCAGCCTTCTTCCACCTTCACAGCCGTTGTAACATGTACCATGTTATCCTCCGCCTGCTCCGCCGTTGAGGTCTTGGGGTCTTCGAATTGTTCTTGGTCTGGATCCTCCCCTGTGGCCACTTCTGGGAGTGCATGACTCCAGTGGTTGTGCCCACAGGTTCATTGGAACACACAAGCCCCCTCACCACATCAAGGTGACAATCCATCGAGGGGGAAGCATAACACAGGGCAGAAGTGTGCTGGATCCATTGGAGCTGGCATAACACAGAACACAACACAACTGCAGGGTTGAATTCCAAAAGATCTGGACCAGGGGTACTCAAACTTTTTAAGCAGAGGGCTGGCCCACAATCCTTCAGACTTTTGAGGTCCCAATTATCATTTGAAAAAAAAATACAAACAAATTCTTATGCACACTGCACATGTCTTCTTTGTAGTGCAAACGCAACAACAACAACAACAACAACAACAACAACAACAACAGCAACAACAACAACAAAAGAACAACACAATATTTAAAAATAAAAACAATTTTAACCAACATAAACCTATCAGGATTTCAATGGGAAGTGTGGGCCTGCTTCTGGCCAATTAGATAGTCAAGTTAATTAGGATTGCTGTTGCTGTTGTGTGCCTTCAAATCATTTCAGACTTTGGGCAAGCCTAAATCTAAAACTGAGGGCGGGGACCAGGTAAATGACCTTGGATGCCACAGGCCTTTGTTTGGGGACCTCTGATCTGGACAGTCAAAGCTTCCCAACACCCTAGTCTTAAGAAGATTGATATTGCTGTCTCAGGCAGCATTTGTTGAAAATGCATCCCTTAAGTGCAGTGAGGAATTTTATTTAGCAAGTAGCACTGAGGCAAGATGCAAATGCCCGTCTGGTTGACTTGTGTCCATTCAATTGGAGAGCAACCCTTGGTTATTTTCTTGTGATACAAAAATGTCTCTGCTAGCCCTGAATTATATGTGAGTTGTAGTCCAGCACATTTCGAAAGTGAACACTATTACAGATGTGAATTTCACTGATACTATTGATTCCAACACTTCACAGATTGCAGCAGTGCAAGAAACAGTCAGCTTCTGCTTCAGCAAAGTACTTTCCCCTAAACCATGATTAAATACATATATGTAAAAGTAATCATACAATGAATATTATATAAAAGATGTCCTTTTGATGAAAAGACATCTAAGTACTGTATCTGTATAACTGATACAATTCCACATTACATATCCATATGGGACTTCTGATCCTTTCCTTTTTATTCAAAACTGGTTTAAATCTCCTGTTTGCTACCAAAGCATAGGCTATTCTATAGGACTGCAATCATTTTACATGACAAAATGCATGAAAAAAGGAGTGGCTTCACATCCATTCATACTCATTGACTTCTTCTGTATCATTTGCATGAGTTCAGCATGACTTGTAACCATTCAAGTGTGTAAACTGTCAATGTGTTACTTTTGTCCAGTGGAGATATTGCCAAATGATATTTGCATGTACTATATATTGATTGGTTTACAAGTTACACCAAATACAGAGGAAGATGGTTGCAATCTTGTCTCCAGGGAGAGATGTGGAATAATTAGGTGACTGCTAAGACCAGCTTTCATAGAAGGAAGCTGACTGGCAATTGTTGATATCCTCAGCTTCATCCACTTCTGTTTTACTGTCATTTTCCCTTGAATTTTCAAGATGCATACATATGAGAAGATAAAGTCACCTCTATATGTCCTCACCCTGTAGTACTACAAATGTTGGCCAGATGAACAGGAATCAATTTTCCCCAATCACATTGAAAAGCACCTAGATATACCTTTGGGTTTTTTTTATATTTCACAGCCAAAGCAATGACTAGAAGTGATTTTGTCTTACTTTTGACCAGGAAATGGCCAGAAAAGTGAATATTTGGGGATGAATAGCTGGGTCCATGTGGGAAGACTCGGATGGGATTGCCATTGTATCTGGTGTGAAAACTTCCTGAAACATAACAGAAATTGGAATGGTGTTTTGAGGCAATCCCTTTACCTCCACAGTTTTGGAAGCCACAAATATGGAGGATGTTTTGCCTACCCTGCTCTAATAGGTACAAATTGGTTCCAGGGGGAGTGGACAAGCAAAATTGAAGCTTTTACTCTAGTCAGAATGAAGTGTTTCTCTTCTCAGAAGTATATTACCAAGGACTATCCAAAACCCAGATAAGGCATTATTTTCTTCTCAGCATTCTATGACTCAGAAGCTTTGCAATAATATGAAAATCCTCAAAAGGCAGCTATATGGGTGAGTTGGTAACTCAGCAAATGCCTCATTATCTTAAAACACTTTATAAAGAATAAGAGCACTGAAAGAAATATGAGCATAGCTTAGTATTTGCCCAGTCTTGAATCACGGAAGAAGTGCTGTGGCAGACATATTTACCAACTATCTGAATGACTTTATTCTCATCACTCCATTTTAAAAAATGCTGGTTTACAATATTGTTTAAATGGGGAGTTGTTTTAAAAAAAAAAATCATTGTATTAATGACATTTATCAGCAAGACCTCAGTGAAAACATGGTTTTACATTAATGTTAAGTCAGATTTGTGCATTCCTAATGGATAATAATAATAATAATAATAATAATAATAATAATAATAATAAAACTTTATTTATACCCGCCACCATCACCCCACGGGGACTCGGGACGGCTTACATGGGGCCATGCCCAAAACCATACAATATAACAGAATATAAAACAACGTATCATAATACTATTTAACAATACAATAAGTAATAACATACATTACAACCCAAAATTCAGAAAAGCAATAAAAACCGGGGCAGGCCACATGAACACTAAGTTAAAACTCGGTGAGAAAGACATATGAATAAAACCACGAGGAGCAGGGACATAAAATAGTGGAACAGTCTAGAGGATAGATATCCCAGGGGAATAACCGAAGAAAGATATGACAGTTACTCTCCAAAGGCACACCGGAAGAGCCATGTTTTAAAGTCTTTCTTAAAGGCTAGCAAAGTGGGGGCCTGCCTAATCTCAATGGGCAGTGAATTCCACATTCGGGGGGCGACAGCAGAAAAGGCCCTCTCCCTTGTTCCCACAAGACAGGCCTGAGATATAGGCAGTGGTGCCAGGAGAGCCACCACTGATGATTGAAGAGATCGGGCAGGTTTATGATAGGAGATACGGTCACTAAGGTAGGAGGGTCCCAAACCGTTTAGGGCTTTATAGGTGATAATCTGCACTTGAATTGGGACTGGAAAATAAATGGCAGCCAGTGGAGCTCCTTGAACAATCAAGATAGACTCAATCAAGATAATAACAGCCCTGAGTCTGCAAGACCTGAGTAGAGTATTTGAGGACAGAGTGACTTGGTCTTTGAAACTCATGCCTGCTCCTTAACTATGTCTGCAGGGACCTTCAGGCAAGAGGGTCTTTTGTTTAGGTGACCTTCTACTGCCAATTTTAAACATGTGAGGTATTTCCAGCTAGGTGCGTAGTGGAAGGGTCCTTTTATTTATTTATCTCATCTCATATGTAAAACTAACAGCCTATGCAAATATTCCACCACAGAAGTGAATGATTATTTAATCCTTCTTTCACCTTCCTTGACTCCTTGAATTATATTCAGTGTATTGAGAAACAGTCTTCATATGAAAAGAAACAGTAAATTTGTTTATTTATAGTGTTCTTATGACATAAGCATAATAGTTACAATTGTATAATTGCTTGGTGGTTAAATTTATTTATTTCGTGTCAAAAGCATTGCATAACAAATACATTTAAAAATGATGAAGAAAAAAAATAATAGAGGAAATCACAAACAACTAAATAGTTTTAGACCAGAAACGGGCAACAGCAACCGCATTGTCCGTAGCTTTAAACAACTCCTCCTCCGTGCATGAGGCAGGACATTGTGGGCAAGCATACATATGCGGAGTTGTTTGTTCTGCTCCACAGTCACACAAGGTGGAGGATTCCTCCAGGTAGTGCCACCTTGCCAAGTTGTCTTTAGATCTGCCCACTCCACTTCTGAGTCTGTTCAGGGACTTCCAAGTTGCCCATTCTTGGTTTGCCCCTGGAGGAAGACCCTTATGGGGGGCCATCCAGTTAGAATTGCCAGGTTTAGCTGCCCAGAGGGACACCCTTGCTGCTGCTGGAGGAACATCAAGAGGAGTGGTGGTTCTCATGAAGCCCTTCCTTGATTTGAGTCTGGTGGGAGGAGGGTGATAGTCATGCATTGGATGAATGGTGGTTAAATGACAACGTCTCAGTACAGCTTTCCTTCAAACTTCTCCTTTTACACAGAAAGGATTGCTTTATTACTAAGTAGAGGCCGGTTTTCAATTATTTTCAACTTATTTTTCTGACTACTTCTTCTAAACACCTTCCATTAACGTACTCCTTTACTCTTATTTACTGACTAGTAAGTTATGCTGACCTTCCAGCTAGCTCCTTCTCTTCCTAACTGACTTCAATTCCCATAGAATGTTCAGTTTTTTTCTTCCAACTGTCATCCTTAATTCTCTTATCTTTTAAATTTTGGCACCCACTGATTTTCATATGACCCATCAGGTCACCCCTATGCAAAATAGCTCCTCTCCTGGTGCTGTTGCCCTCTGAGAACTTCAAAATGGCTGATCACACACCAGCCCTATAAGATAGGTCATGTCCCAACATCAACAAACATATTTAAAATCTACATTATAACTAGGCATTTCGCTACAGACGTCTTCCATTCATAGGGTTGCCATAAGTCAAAGTCAACTTAGTGGCAGTTAATGACAACAAAGATTTCAGAAAAGTTATCAATATCTTCTACTAATTAGGACTGGGGTGTTACAAACCTAGCCAGTTTCTCTTAACCAGATAAAAAGCCAAACACTAAAGATTTTATTTTTGAATAAAATATCATACTAATCTAAGAATGAGCTCTTAAAAGATTTTTCTTCAAAGCAAATGTGGATAAAGTCCTGCCCATGGACTTAATGTGCCCCCAAGTTTCTTTTACTACTCAGTACAAAAATGGCTATTTCCATTTTCAGAAACATTTGATGGTATTCTGTCCTCTCTCCTGACTTTTTGAGGTATAGTAAAATCAAAAAAAGAACCAAGTACAGGATAATACAGTTAACCTTCTAAATTCATTCTTGAGTTGTGCATTCCAAAATTGAAGCAAAGAGGTTTAAGCAACAAAAATGGAAAATATTCACAATGAAGTATAATACATATTGACTACTAATGTGCATCAGGATACATAGTGTGCGTGATTACACCGATATAAGGAGCTTGCTGTCTAAATGAGAGAACCAGGAAGAGTCAGTCTGCCCAGTCCACTGTTCCTCTGTCTGAAGTGTAATCAATACCCAGAAGTTCCAACAACCCAAATCAATTAGATTTCTAAGTGACTGAATGGATTCAATTTAACTGCAGACATTGATGGAAGTCTTATTGGCCAAAGCAGTCCATCAAGGTCTGCTGTAATTCAAATCTACCCCTGCTGTAGTGCAATCAAGGTACTCTTTCACAGAGCTTGGAAAAACTTTGTTTTATAGTGGACATTCTGATTGGGATTCTCAATATTTTACTGCAAAAACTCTGTTTCCCCAGCTTTGTTGTTTTTCATAATTTGGTATCATAGGGAAATGGAATACCAGAACAAGCATCACATGCAGGTGCTAAAACTGTGACTGAGGGGGTATAAACTCACAACCTTCACTCCCAATATCCGAAGAACATGATCTCTAAATATTTTCACACATTTAGTACTTAGGGTTTTCACTTGACATTAAGTCTAATCGTGTTCGACTCTGGGGGTTGGATCTCATCTCCATTTCTAAGCCAAAGAGTTGGCGTTGTCCATAGACACCTCCAAGGTCATGTGGCCTTCATGACTGCATGGAGAGCCATTACCTTCCCACCGGAGTGGTACCTATTGATCTACTTACATTTGCATGTTTTCTAACTGCTAGGTTGGCAGAAGCTGGGCCTGACAGGGGGAACTCACCCCGCTCCTCAAATCTGAACCGCTGACCTTTCGGTCTCCAAGTTCAGCAGCTCAGCGGTTTAACCCACTGTGCCACCAGGGTCTCCTATTCACACATTTAAATTCACCCAAATGCATTTACAGTCCCACTTCAGATCTTAGAACTGAATGAGCAAAGATCTTTAGGCCAACTCAAAAAATGGAGGCATTGGTGAGACCAAGGCACATATGCATACTCTACTCCATTGAGCCCTAATACAAGTTGGGTAAATGCAAGAATAAGCCAAAAACATTAACATATTACATATTGATGCTGGCTTTTTCACTGTTTTGTGGTTTCATTGAAATGAAGGACATTCTCATTAGTGTTATACTAACAGGTTAAATTGATTTTTGTTTTATTATGTACTAGCTTGGGGACCCGGCAGTACCCGGGTTATTTGAGAATGGAATTGTTTGCCTTTGCTCCAAGTTTAGTCTCGATCCAGTGTCAGTTGGCTTTAGTTGGTGTGGGTGAACTACAACTCCCATATGCAAGTCCATGGTCCATTCCCCTCCAAACAGCTCCAGGATGTAAAGCAGGTCATGGAGACTCAATGTGTCAAGTTTGGTCTTGATCAGACATTGGTGGGGGTTGCAGTGGTCTGGGGAAGTGAGTGAAGGTACTGTAAATCCCATCATCCATGGTTCATTGTTCCTCAAACTGCAGCAGGACATAAAGTGGGTGATGGGGGTATGTGAGCCAAGTTTGATCTAGATCAGTCATTGGTGTGGGTTGCAGTGGTCTGGGGAAGTGAGTGAAGGTACTGGAAATCCCATCTTCCCTGGTCCATTGTTCCCTCAAATGACAGGAGGACGTAAAGTGAGCCAATATGTCAAGTTTGGTACAGTTTCGTCATTCATGGGAATCACAGTGGCCTGTGGAAGGTGAATTAGATGAAGGTACTGCAAACCCCATCGTCCTTGGTCCATCCTCCCCCAAACTGCTGCAACATATAAAGTGTGTCATTTGGGATATATATACCACATTTGGTTCAGTTCTGTCATTTGTAGCAGTTGCTGTGGTCTCAAGAAGCGAGTGAAGGTACTGCATGTCCCATCATCCTTGGTTTATCCTCCCCCAAACTGCCCCTGGACTTAAAGGGGTTCATGGGGGTTTTGTGTGCGAAGTTTGGTCCAGTTCCATCACTGGTGGACATCGCAGTGGCCTGTGGGAATCGTAGTGATTGAAAGTACTACATATCCCATCACCCATGGTCCATCATCCCGCAAACAGCACCAGGACATGAAGCGCATCATGGGGTAGGCTGTCTGGAATTGTGGGAGTTGGAGTCCAAAACACCTGGAGGGCCCAAGTTGGCCTGTGCCTGGTTTAAAGGCTTTCATACAATCCTAGAGTTAGAAGGGGCGGCCAAAGGCCATCTAGTCGAACCCCCTTCTGCCATAGAGGAAGACACCACCCAAGACCTCCTGACAGATGGCCATCCAGTCATAAATACAATTGGGAGATAGATAGAGTCCTAGATTTGAAAGCGGTCTCTGAAGGTCATCCAGTCCAGCCCCTTCTGCTGTAGAGGAAGACACTATCCAAGCCCTCCCAACAGATGGCCATCCAGTCATAAATGCGATTGGGAGATAGATAGAGTCCTAGATTTGAAAGGGGTCTCTGAAGGTCATCCAGTCCAGCCCCTTCTGCTGTAAAAGAAGACACCATCCAAGCCCTCCTGACAGATGACCATCCAGTGATAAATATGATTGGGAGATTTGAAAGGGGTCTCTGAAGGTCATCCAGTCCAGCCCCATCTGCCACAAAGGAAGACACCATCCAAGCCCTCCTGACATATGGTCATTCCAACCATACATACGATTGAGACATTTATTTATGTATTGATTTATTTATTTAATTCTGATATTTCTCCCCCGCCTTTCTGCAATGGACCCAAATTGGCTTGCAAGGTCATTAAGCCACGTGCTAACATCCACCATATAAATAAAACATAAAAGTAATGTCAAGCAATAGTAGTATAAATAAGACATAATGGGGTTCAGTGGGGGCAGGTGAACTACAACTCCCATATGCAAGTCCATCATCCATGGTCCATCCCACTCCAAACAGTGCCCGGATGTATAGTAGGTCATGGGGACTGTATGTGTCAAGCCTGTTAGAGTAGGCTGAAGCCTACTGGTCGTAGTTTTTTGCCTCAGTAAAAACTGAGGGGGGGGGGGGGAGTAAACCATCCTTAAAAGGAAAGATTAAAAAGATAGTCATTATTTTCTCTTTAGTGTGCTGTGAATAGTACTGTGTCCCAATGAGCCAGGGAAAGGCTGCCTTCTTTGGAACAATATTGAAGATGGTGTCCTGTTTTTGGGCCTAGCAGGGCCTAGCAGCCTGCAAAGGCCCAGACATGTCAGTAGAAGTGCTGAAGGGGGGTGAGATGAGGGAGTAGAAGTTTTCATAAACATACCTGCAACCATTGTTTAAAAGGAAGCATGAAAACATAATTATTTTCCATCATTAGTTGGATTCAGAATGCTGTGAATGTGTGAGTGAACTGTAATTCCTAGCACCCAAAGTTTTTTATTATCAGTATGCACAGTTGGGTGTATTTGGTCCAGATCCATTGTCAGTGGGTTCATGGGTCCTAGGGGTTATGTGTGTCAAGTTTGGTCCAGGTCCAGCCTTCCTGGTGGTCCCAGTGGTATTTTTGATTACAAAAGTGTAGGCCGAAGGCTGTTAAGTGTACCAAAGCTAGCGTCGTTCTGAGGAGAGAGAGTAGGCCGAACGAAGCCTGCTGATAGTAGTTTTTGCCTCAGGGGTCCCAGTGGCCTGTGAAAGTGGCGGCCAATCAGAAAGCTGGCCCATATTCCAGCGGGCCAATCAAAACGCTGGCACATATTCCGGCCGGCCAATCAAAACGCTGGCACATACACCGCCCGACCAATCAAAACGCTGGCACAAACATTCACTTTTATTATATATAGAGATTTGCTTGATAATTCCCTGATTGTTCCATATTCACTCTTTGGGTTTCTCCTCATCCTCTGGTCTTCTCAAATGAAAAAAAATCACTATGTACATTGAACCAGAGATGTAATCCCCATGGGCCCCAGAAAGCATTCAAGAATCCATAAGAAGAGCCCTTCTTTTCTCACATGGAGATTGTCCATTGATAATGAGAGCCCACCTGCCATTGTTGCAGTGTCCTACCAGTGGCAAGGACAAAAGTGACTATTTTGAAGGCACAAGGGACAGGCCAGAGTGCCTAACACATATTCTCAAATAGGACCAGAATCTACACTAGTCTAACCATAAATAAAGTAATCTATTTACAGGCATGTTCTAACATTGTTCTTCTTTCCACCTGGCCTGGTGCATGCAGGATTGCAAGATTTGCTCTTCTCTTCCTGTGAAACTGCCGTCATAGGATTCACCTGCTCCTGGTGGAGAAAGACCATGTTCCTCTCTTTCATGAGAGGGAGCAATCTTTGATGCAGCTGTCGATACCTTCTAAAGCCTGCTAGTATTATTTGTTCTCAATATGAAGTGATTTTTTTCTCCACCAAATAAATAAATAATTGTGACGCGTATCGACTTTTCTTCTGTCTGTTGCTCCTAAAGCTATTTTTAGATAGCATGCTATTTTTCTGTGTAATATTAAGAATCTACATTATTGAAGACATTGAGAAACGTGTCAGAGGAAAATAAAAGTGAGCAGCAATGGAGCTGGGAGCTGTTTTTCAAAGCTGTTTTTTTTCCTTTTAAAGGTTTATCAATTTAATATTTAGATCACATGTTCTGAATACAGATTGGAAAATAAAACTGCTTTTCTGTTATACTTCACTGACAGAGTAAAAACAGAGATGAGGATCAGAAATCCTCAGACACTTGATGAGACTGGAGGAAGGATAATATATCATAAATCTATTTCCTGAGGTCAAGGTAAGGCAAGAAGTTTATATGAAGTATAGCCTAAGGCTTAAAATGCTACAGTGTATTGTATGTATGTGCTATTGGAACACACAAGAGTGCAGCTGTATTCAAGACCATCTGAGTGGGCAATAGATTATTTATTTATAGGAGGCCTAAGGCAACCATTACAACTCATATGTGAGCTATAGACCTGCAGGAGACAAGTGTATTTCCTTATCTTTTTCAACGGTGATGATAGGTAATCCCCTAGACAATGTAGACTTATACACCATCCTCAAACCAGCAATGCATTGTCAAGGACTATGAACATTTGTATTTAATTTATATATTCTGATTGCCACACATGTGCATAGAGCTGTATAAGCAATTATTAGTTTAAATAGAAATGCAATGCTTATCAGCAGAGTGGGGAAAAGACCATGAGCAAGTAACATTTGGGTCCACTTACTCATCTGCTGCCCAAGTGCTGCCTCTTGATGGACGACTTCAAGTTCCCTCCACACCCTTTTGAGTATTTCTTTAAACTGGTATCAATTAACTCAACCATTCTAATGTGATTTTGTTTTATGCAATTGCTACTTTTCTGAACAGTCCCCTGGCTTATGTTTTATACATTAAAGCTTGAAACAAATTGTCTAATTGAATTGTCCATTTTAATTCAGATGGGCATCTAAATTGACATTTTGTCATTCCCTTCTCCACTTCAATGCACCTGTCAAATAGGATAGCACTTGATATATCTTTCCATGAAAATGTAAGGTTTAATAAATATGCTTTTTGCTGCAACAGGCTGAAACAGCTATATCTCTGAAATAAATAATCAACCAGTTTATCTCCTAGGTTATATATTAGGTAAAGGTGAAGGTTTCCCCTGACATTAAGTCCAGTTGTGACCGACTCTGGGGGTTAGTGCTCATCTCCATTTCTAGGCTGAAGAGCTGGCATTGTCCATAGACATCTCCAAGGTCATGTGGCAGGCATGACTGCATGGAGCGCCGTTACCTTCCCGCCGGAGCGGTACTTATTGATCTACTCACATTTGAATGTTTTCGAACTGCTAGGTTGGAAGGAGCTGGAGCTAACAGCGGGTGCTCATTCTGCTCCCGGGATTTGAACCTGGGACCTTTTGGTCCGCAAGTTCAGCAGCTCAGCACTTTAACACACTGTGCCACCAGGAGCCCCTAGGTTATATATATTAGGGTTGTGTAAATCAGTTAGACTTCATGCCATTTTGGGTGTCTGGATTTTGGTCCCCCCCCCCACCGATCCGTTTTTGGGAGCCTCTTGAATTTGTCTAGGGAAAAAATCAATTCTTTGGTTTGGCGGCCAAGAGATTCAGAAAAATACAGCCCATTGGAAGTAATGAGGAACTTACTAGGCTCCCCTTTCCATCATTTTTAGGGGATCAATCTTAAGAAACCACTGTTTCTGGAATTTCTCCTCATATCCTTCAATAAGGACCTGGATTTAAAGCATGAAAATTAAGAAACCACTGTTCCTGGCATCCTGTCCTTTAACCTTCTTCAGCTAGATCTGGGTTAAGGCATTAGGCTTCAGAAACCATTTTTTTCTAGAATCCTTTTTTCTAATATCCTTCAACTAGACCTGGGGATGAATTGAATTATCCCATGGAGACTCAAGGAAGTCAGGCTATTCCCTCCCCTTAGTAAACCACCCCAATATTTAAATAACCCCCAAATGCCCATTCTATAAATGAAATTGCTAAAGGAAATGCTTGGAGTTGCGTCCAAAAGCAAGATCCGAAGAGCAGCAAAGGCACTGAGATAGAACACAGAGCATGTGAGCATCTTTCTTCTTCTGATTGGCTAAGGCAGGCAGCAGGGCTCACAGCCTCACAGGGAAATCCATGTACGTGTGGCTGCCTCCCCTCTTCACACTCCATGTGCAGCCAAAAGAAACTGGCTAGCTGTTTTCGGCAGCCACGTGGTCTGTTGCAGCCGGAAAAAAATGGCGGCAGTGCCTGTGCTGTTACAGCTAACCAAAACAGCTGAAACATTTGGAGCCCATTTTGAAAAACTGAACTGTGTACAGCCCTTTTATATACAGCTTTTGTGAATTAGAGAAGTTCTGATTCCTGCTACAGGTTGTTTAAACAGCTCCACTGGCTACCGATAAGTTTCCGGGCCCAATTCAAGGTGCAGGTTATTACCTATAAAGCCTTAAACGGTTCAGGACTTGCCTATCTGTGATGCCTCATGGGCCTTGTAGTCCTGTTCCTAGTACTATTGTGGCAGATGAAGATGAAAACATGGGGTTTTCGCCGGTTCCACAAGAGCCGGAGTCCCTTCACCTGCCGGATGTTGATGTTTGCCCTCAAGAATTCAGTAAAACAGGCCTTGGGCATTACTCCCCTCCGTTTCCCAGGAAAGAATCTTATTCTAGAGACAGAGGAGTCAGAGAAGCAAATCGGAGGAGTTTACGGATCGCTGCCAAACAACAGGCTGATTAGGCCTGCTTCCCTTGGGAAATTCTATGGAGTCTTGCATCTGGACAGAGTTGGGTTTCGCTTCTTGTTCTCTAGGGAAAGAGTTCTGTTGGCGGGAAAACGAGACCCAATATAGGTGTTTGACGCGGGAGATTCTTTGCGGAGTCAATTGATCAGCTTCAGGAGAGAGATCGTGTGTGGACTTCGTAACCCCAGTTCCTTGCTTCCCGGATCAAGCATTCAAGCCCTTGCCTTGCCTTGCTGTTTAACCACGGACCTTGTTCTATGCTTCACGTTTTGCCTTGTTTCTAGTCACGGACCTAGTCAAGTTCCAAGTTATTTCCAGCCTTGTTGTCAAGCTTCATTGGACTTCTAAGACTCTGACATTTCCCCACACTATTGCTTGGCAAAAGTGTGTGTTTCGGTCAAGTGGATTAAAACTTTGAACTCTAATATCATTTATTGAACAATACATTTTTGGACTATATTTGACCTCATTTGAAAGGTCTGTTTCTGAACTATATTCTTCACTTGTTTTTATTGCTTTTATATATTTCCTTAATAAAGATATTAGATAGATTAGATAGATTGGCCTCCGTGTAAGGTTTTTGGTGCCCAGCAGCCAGGGACCTGACACTATCTCCATGATCGCCTCTTCTCCTACGAACCAATGAGAACCCTAAAATCATCCGGGGAGGCGCTCCTCTCACTCCCGCCTTTGTCTCAAATGCGGCTGGTGGGGATGAGGGAGAGGGCCTTCTCAGCAGTGGCCTCCCGGCTCTGGAACTCTCTCCCTAAGGAAATCAGGTTAGCTCCTTCCCTGCCCATTTTCCACTGGGAATTGAAAACATGGTTGTTCCAGAGTGCGTTTGAATGAATAGGCCCAATAGACCCGTCATCAGAATACTTCTTTATGTTTTAAAAGTGTATGGCACTTTATCACTGTTACTCATTTCCATGATACCGCACTTTATGAAACCTGTCCCTGCTGGTTTGCTTTTAATTACTCTGATTTTATCTGCTTGGATTTTAATGTATTGTCCATTATTTTATTTTGTGTATCGTTGAAATGTTTTAAGTTTTTGTTAAATATGTTGTGTCATTTCGGCCTTGTCCCTGTTGTGAGCCACCCCGAGTCCCTTCGAGGAGATGGGGCGGGATATAAAAATAAAGTTTATTATTTATTTTTATTATTTAGTAAACAGTATCTATTTTTATTCAATAACATTTCAGAGCTCGGAAATGTCAACAATTTGTTAGGAATAACATGACCCTATTGATTCAGTTACACTTCCAAAAGCAATGGGACTAATTTTCCAAGAGTGAAAGGAGATAGTTTCTCATAGTTCTCAACACAGTAAGCTTTAGGGCAAACATTCTCACCTTGCTCTATGTTTTAATTGTGAAGATTATTTTACTTCAGCATCTAAAGAACAGGATCACAATTTCTGTTTTCACATACTTCAGTGGTTTAATAATTTAAATTGTTCCTGTTTTGTGCACTGTTTAAACAGTACAAGAGCAGGACTAAATTAAAAATTATTAATTCAAGAGTTTGGTTCTTTTAAATTAATCACATCATTTACTAAACATATTGTGGAATGTTCTTAATGAAAGATATATTCCTCATCTTTTCCCAGTGTCCCTAACTAACTCTTGCTACTCTCAAAGATGCACTGTAATTTCTGTGATATTTTCAGGTTTACTGAAAATGATTTTGCTATAGTTCTTTCTTCCAAATCACACAGGCAACTTTTGCCACTGAGCTGATATTTCATGAAAAACAACTTTCTAGACACAATTGCCAGTGCAGCACATTGAAAAAGAAAATGTGAGATGCATGTGCATATATGTATAATTACAGTTGGCAAGCAATTGCAAATCTGCAAATATTATCCACAGTTTTAATAAGGGTGCACAAGTCTTCATTTTTAAATCATAAGTCATATCTAATTTGTAAGTTTGTAAACTTACAAATTTGTAAACAGATATTAAGAAACTGGGGGGGGCGTACAAAAACTTAAGGATCAATACTTTTTTATTTGAATTCTGTAATGCTCAGAAGTCAGCTTTATTTTTAGAGCAAGCTAGGAGAAACCAAAAGGCTGCCATTCCTCTTTACATTAAGAAGAGATCGACTGCCTCTCACCACGAGGAGAGGAAAGCAGGAGGACAGGATGAGTTGAGTGAGCTGGGAAAGAGATTGAGAGAGCACATATTTCTGTGAAATGTAGTTTGGGAAGGCGAGGAGCCCTATGACAGAGAATTCAAAATACCCTGCCCTAAACTACAATTCCTAGAATTCTACTTAGCATCAGAATGCCTTAGTGAGGATAGGGGACAGCTATTTTCTCTCTGTAGCAACAGCCAGTCAGCCATGCAGTTTACAATTCTGCAAAGAGGACTGACTGATACTTCAATACTAGTAAGTAACTATGTTCTGGGCTGGGAAGAATTCCTTAAATTGAAGTTCTATTTGTTAAAGACATTCAATGAGACAGCTGCTTTGGCTTTTAAAAAATGTTTTTGTCATAACTTTTTTAAAATTCCCCAAAATCAGTAGATGTATGAATATTTCGGAAACTTGGGGGGAATGATCCTCTGTTATTTTGTGTCACTGTATAGAAAATCCATGGAGATTGCTCTTGTAGTTTTCGTTAAAAAAAAGTTGTTTGTAAAAACTTTGAAAATTTCCCAAAAATCTGTGGATGAGTGAAATGTTCTCAAATTTGATGGGCTAACAGTGGTACATGTGTTCTATCTTTGTAAAAACTTTCATGCCAATAATTCTAACAATAAGGGAAAAAGCAGCCCCTGAATTTTCTGATCGGCACAAGTACTTAACGAAAAGTAACCAAAAAGCAGTTAAGTCGTTATAGTTAAGTTATGGACCCCATCCAATTTTGGAAACACTTTAGAACAATTTTTCCCCACCCCCTAATTTTGTAATAAGTATTGAAACATTTTTTTTCATTGACAGGGTGATTTTCATTTTTATGAAGTAAA
This sequence comes from Anolis carolinensis, assembly GCF_035594765.1. NCBI lineage: Eukaryota > Metazoa > Chordata > Lepidosauria > Squamata > Anolidae > Anolis > Anolis carolinensis. The sequence goes on from NC_085844.1 coordinate 206,098,867, forward strand.
GCTGAAACCATTTCTGCAGGGTGCACTGTAAACACTGTTGTGGCTAATAGATTTTCATAAATTTCTAGGTGGCACCCAGAAACCTTTTAAAGTTGCCAATTTTTTGTGACCCCATTGATATTGGTTATAACTGACAGAATATGATTTCTGTTAGTATATTGTTTGCCTCCATGTATTACGTAATTGCGACTCAACTCCATGAACATCTGGATAACACTGAATATGTTAATCCATTTGTCTTATTTTAGGATATATTAATTAAATTAATTAATTAAAATGAATAATAAAATAGAGCAAAATGGTTATTGTACTAGATGAATTTTCCTTTATTTTAGCTGTTTCCCCATGGTTCTTGCCAAGTTTTGATATCATTGGTTGCAGTACCCTTCTGAACCACATTGCTTGGAATCTAGCGAGGGGAGTGTTTTACATGGCTTCAGTCCTTCACTGGACATAGATTTCAGCTTGTTTTGAAGAATATGTACCCTCAGTTCCTTAAACATTGCATATTGGGGTTTTGTCCCTTTATTTTGCCCAGAGGCCTTCCTGAAGATATCTCATTGGCCAGATCTAGAAAGCTTTTATTGTGCATTAATGTCAAATGCATGTGTTCTGGAATAAAATGTCAGACTTTTAAATGTTTTGCTCTTAATGCTCAGTGCTTATATTCTTTTCCATTCTTTTGCCATCTGCTGTTATATTGTCAAAAACAGTAATTTAGTAGAGCAATAATGCACCTATCTTGTAAGCAAATCACTCCAAGCCACGCTTACTACTACTGAAAGAAAATGGTATGTGCTAAACAGCACCACTTACTAGAAAATAAGTGATAGGCAGTTGTCATGGTTACTATACAATTTTGTTTCTGTTTGGTTATGCTGTCAGAACTGTGAGCAAAAAGAGACTTCATGATTTGTCAGTATTTGAGAAGTGTAACGTTTAACAAGCATGCATGCTCATTTCTCTTCTCACTGACACTCCCAGTGGGAACCTGTACATGCCTAGACTTTTCAAAGTGAAACTCAGTCTTATTAATTGTACGTTAATTATAGGTGTAAAGGGAAGCAGGATAGATCAGATCACATTTGCTTTAAGTTGTTAGCACCCTTTGATTTCTATCTACTTTGGCACTCTTTCATTTCTGTCTACTTTCCCTTTCTCATTATAGATGAAGTGAGCAGCTAGCTCTCTGCAGGCAGCTCTGCACATTTATTTAACCTATGAGAACTATTTTCTCTTTCCATTCGGCATACAGAAAAATAGGTAAAATGACACATAGTTTGCATAGACTCAAAAGTGTAAGTATGTACACTAGTACCTCTAAGGTTGTGAACTTACTTAGTAAAGCTCAATCCACCATTTAAATCCATCCTCCCACTGATTTAGGGATATTGTAAATTATTTTAAATGTTACAGTCTCATTTGTAATCCGGAGTCCTGATAGCACAGGAGTCTTTATCATATGGAAGAATATAGCCATTTTAAAGAAAATTTATTCACCCAGTAAAGTTGGAGGTATGGCTGTTAAAGCCATCCTTTTTACCTTTATATTTTGAAATATTTAAAGCTTCAGTGGGACTTTGCAACAATTGCATCTCACTGGCAGTATTATAGACTACAATGATCTGAGTGTTGGACTAGGATTCTAGAAGACTATGGTTCAAATTGCTACTCAACCATGAAATCCCACTGGGACATCTTGGACAAGCCACAATCACTCAGTCTAAGAATAAAATGGCAAACCGCCCCTTAATAAACTGCAAAACTCACCTGGATAAATCCTGTTCAGAAATCTGTAGCTTGGAAGCATATAACAAAACAAATCTATATTTTGTTCTCATTTTGTACTTTTCACAAAAATAGAGCTCTATTTGTGCCAGTGCATATGCGTGTCTTTGTGTGTATATTTCATTTGCAATGCTCAAAACACCAACATGCAACTATAGACAAAAATTACCTTCTACTGCAACTTTTTTAGTTATCATAGGAAATTTTGTTTTCATTTTGCTCATCTGTCTTTTTTAAACTATAGAAACGAAGACCTATGATGAACAATTGAGCATGTTTTGACCAGAAAAAAGTAGATTGAAAGTGATACACAGTTTTCTTTAAACATCTGAAGTGTTGTTGAGGAAAATGGAGCAAGTTTGTTTTGTGCTGCTTATGAGAATGACATAAGTCAAGGAATTCAAATACAGTAGAGTCTCACTTATCCAACATAAATGGGCCGGCAGAATGTTGGTATAAGCGAATATGTTGGATAATAAGGAGGCATTAAGGAAAAGCCTATTAAACATCAAATTAGGTTATGATTTTACAAATGAAGCACCAAAACATCATGTTAGACAACAAATTTGGCAGAAAAAGTAGTTCTATACGCAGTAATGTTATGTAGTAATTATTGTATTTATGAATTTAGCACCAAAATAACACGATATTTTGAAAACATTGACCCCCCAAAATGCGTTGGATAATCCAGAACGTTGGATAAGCGAGTGTTGGATAAGTGAGACTCTACTGTAACAAGAAAAGTGATTTTTGATAAAACATTTTAAAGAACAGTCTAAAGGTAAGGGCTTAGTTGAATGGATTACCATGGAACGTGGTAGATCTTCTTCATTGCTGGTTTTTAAGCAGAGCTAAAACTTGATTTATATTTGGAGATTCCTGCCCAGGGAGATCATTTGCCTAGATTTCCCTCAGAACCATTCCAACTTTTTGATTATCTAATTCAATGGATCCATAGTAGCTATTTCTAGATTTGTTTGTGGTTTCTAGTATCTACGTTGGGGCAGTTGTATATTTGGATTCATAAGAACTTTGTCATAGGTTTTTAGAGAAGGTGGATGGGTAAAAATTATGTCAGAATGTTTAATAATAATAATAATAATAATAATAATAATAATAATAATAACAACAACAACAACAACAACAACAACAACAGCAACAGCAACAACAACAATATAGAATGTTGTGTTTTTTAGGGAAAAAATTAAAAATTATTTATATTTATGTTGGAAAAAGTACCATTTATAAAATTTATGTTATCAATTCAAGTATATAATCTTTCAAAGTCTATTTTTGAATCTTTACATATTTAACTTTGTCACTGACACATTAGTGTTACTCCTACTTTTTCTGTCCTAATCACGTTTGAAATGCCAGGCAAGTACAGCATGGTTATCTCCATATTGTAAATATTTGTGGTGTATTAATTTTACTAATGCAAATCAAGATGAATATGGTTCCATTTGGGTTTTTTAAAAAGCATTTACCAAAATTCACTAAACTTAAATATTCAGACCATAAGAGAATATTCATGTTTTTTGCAATGTAAATAAAACTGAATTAATATTTGGATTTAAGTAGCAGCACTGATGGGTAAAGTATTGAATTTTCACAGTTGTCAACAGATTTGTTTCATGTTTCCTTGATGGGCATTTACACAATGCAGCCTACATAGACTGGCTCAGTACATATCTAGAAAACCACTATTTTAGTGATCTATCAACTTAGATGGGTGTATTGAGCTCTAGGTGGGATTGCACTTGAAAAGTAGTCAGAAGCTGCAGCTATTACAAAATCAGGTAATCAGACAGGTTATGGACATACATTTTATATACCATAGAACACTAGTCCTACAAGAATTATACTGGCATCAAATTTGCTTCTGAGTTTAATTTCAGGTATTGGTTTTCACCTACAAAGCTCTAGTGCTTTTCCCTACAAGCCCACTCAAAATGTGAGATATTCACCCTAGACCATATTGCATGAACTCATATCTTGCAACAGGTCTTTCTCTGTAGCAGCACTCTAACTGTAGAACTTGTTTTTACCTGGTAGACTAGGAGGTGATTTATAGTAGGGTCTCCTTTGGATATCTTTAGTAAAAGGCTGGGTAGTCACCTCGTGGGGATGCTCTAACTTAAGATCTTGGACTGAGCTCAATGGCCCAGGGACTCCATGGTCCATGAGGCCCTTTCTAATTCTATTATTTTATATAGATGATGAATAAACAAATAAGCAACCAAGGAACAATCTGTGAGTGGCAGCTGTGGCAAGATAATAGCCCTGTTCACACTATACAAAAGGATTATATAGCATCTTAGAGATTAATTTAAAGAATAAAATTGGTAGAATTAGTCTTTGTAGACCTTATCAAATGTGAGAGCCCCCCCCCCCCATGCCGTTTCACCAACAAGTGTGGCAAAATGGCAGATATGAAGGGCAGCAACACTTCCCCAACACACAAGGGAAGTATCGCCCAAACTGGGCAGAAGTGTACATTCTAGGACACTTGATTGGGTCAATGTGATGAGGTCCTGAGCAAGATACCTTTGCATACTGATTCTCCACACTATAATGACTATTGTCTTTGAATCCCTGTTTGCATTTTAGCAAATCAGTCATGCCCCGTCCAGTTTTTTCTCTCATTAACTCTTATTCTCTTACCCTCACATAGATGGCATTTCCATTTTTCTTTCCTCCAACAGACTATCAGAATTCTGTGGCTACTGAACAAATTGTTTTCTACAATGTGTGGAGAGGAATTCCCCATTTTTCCACAATAGGGCTGTCTTAAAGTATTTCCCCCTCTAATTTCTTTAGGGTTCTTTGGGGATTTGTGTATGCTGAGGATTCCGTGAGCATACTAATAAACCCTCCCCATTTTTCTCTGGGCTTGACTTAGCTACTGTCCTAGTGATATTATGACCTATATTACTTTTAATATTCCATCTGTAAGATGGAATATCTACAGCAATATATGTAGAAAAAATATATTGAAGTTGAAGGAGTGATGACAATATCTAGAAAAAAGAAACAAATTGATTAGGGAAGACCACATCCCGTTCTGTTCCTATCTTCCAAGACAGGAAGATCATATCTGAGAGGACCCTTAGTCCCAGATTCACCAAATATACATACAGCTTCATACCATTTTAATATATCTGAACTCAATTTACATTTTAAAGTAATATTTAGGGAGATATCTTCAGGGAAGACTTTACAGTATGTGGAACACTAACCATAGACAAATAGGAAATAATGATATAGGTTTTATTCATTTATGATTATCTCTCTTTATTCTTTGTATTTCAAGGTTCAAAACTGGCTAATTAAAACTTGCAATACTCAGTGCTACAAAATGAAAAATAAATGTGCAAATTAGAAAGAAAATCCACTTAAAGCCTACAAAGAAGGAAAGGAAGAAAAAGAGAAAATTGCTATTTCTTTAAGCGCCAAATCTCCTTAGTGAATTACCATAGGGAGAGAATATATGAAAATCAAAGTATGTTGAATATGAAACATTAAAAACATAATGTTGTGCTCACTGATATACTGGCTGGCTTCCTCAATGTGAATATTTTGGAAGAGTGCAGGGTTGCTAGCAAGTTCACAGCTGGAGTGAGATAATGTGGAAGAGTTGTAGTTGGTTTAGTATCAATTATTCAGTCAGAGTCAATTAGGAAAGCTTTGGCAGAAGAGAAAGTGAACTCAAACATTCACATTTATGTATGATACTGGTGAATTAATCTGTGGATGCTATATGTGGAAGTTTCTGTCTGGAGGAAAATGTCCTTTCTTACTAACTGTGAAATCATTTGCATGCAGTCTTGCCTTCTTCACTACCAAAAATATTTTCCCTGTATCTGTTCTGTTATAAAGGCTTATTGGGCCAGTTTTCTTTTCTCATTCATATGGATTTGTGTTAAATTCAGGCAGCACAGTAGAGAATGTAGCATCCAGAGAGAGTGTATCAGGGCAGCCTTTTTACTTATCCATCCCTGATATTTGACTTTATCATACCAGCTTGCTATCATGTTGCAATCATGGTAGTTAATGGAATGTAAACATTTTGAGAAAGGTACCGTGTTTTCCCAAAAATAAGACAGTGTCTTATATTAATTTTTGCTCCCAAAGATGCGCTAGGTCTTATTTTCAGGGGATGTCTTATTTTTCCATGAAAAAGAATTCACTTTTATTGTTGAAAAAAATGAACATTTATATACTGTACAGTAGTTGTCATTACAAACCAGCATAACCAGACAAACTGTGAATCCTATCAAGAATTTCTTGTTACTACCATTATTTCCATGTACAACAATCTATGGTATGTACATATACTGATCTTGCATGCTTGGTGTTCTGATCAGTGGGCATGCTTCCAAACAAAAACTTTGCTAGGTATTACTTTGATTGGAGGCCTTATATTTAGCAAATCAGGAAAACCTCTACTGGGTCTTATTTTCAGGGGATGTCTTATTTTCGGGGAAATAGGGTATTTCAGTACTGCACTCAAAGGAAACATTAAACGATAGGTATGTTCACCATCTCAAACCTCTGCAGTAGCACTAAAGTATTCTAGAGTCCCCCATTTCCATGTGCCATTTCCATAACTCAATTTTCTTGTCCCATGCCTTACTCAATTATGCATATATATATATATATATATATATATATATATATATATACATACACACATACACACACACCACCATTTTTCTGATAATATGAGGGAAAAACAGAAAAGAAATAGGGGAGGGGGGCAACTAGCTTGGGAGTAGTGAGTGGGATGGGAGATGGAAGGAGAATTACACACACAGCAGCACAGAAACAAAAATAATCTATTGCACTGAAAATAATGGGAAGACAGTGCTATCAGGAGATCATGATGAGATATACCATTAATAAAAAGAAGTGCTACATTTACAGAGGGAAAGCAAATAGGCAGCAGGATGTGTAGAATGTCATGTGATAGCTACTGGCAATAGGCAGGGTTATCTTGCTGTAATACCAGTTTGGGCAAAGTTTTAAAAAAAACTTAAATAGAACAAGCAAGATTAGTGAGGCAGTGCAGAACAGTAATTGCTGCATCACTGTAGCATGATTTCAGATAAGTATCATAAGGCCTGTTTCCATACTGGCATGTTGTCATTTGCTTAAACAACGTTATGACTGCAAGACAACAGACTAGAGTGTGTGTGGCATTCGGAGCTGAGTGAGCCAAACCGAACACGGATATGTTCCTATTTTAGGGCATATGCCAAGGCAATAGATGCTGCAAAGAACGTTTTCCATGCAGCTAATATTGCGTCCGCAAAGAACCGTCCGGCGGAGCTGTTCCGAGTTGTCAGAGGTTTGTTATATCCCGTCTCTTCAGACAGGATCCCTGACAACTCGGCAGCCCACTGTGAAGCATTTGCTCGGTTCTTTGCGGACAAAGTCGCTTTGATCCATTCTGACTTTGACGCCATATTAACAGCAGTCTCTGAGGATGAAGCAAGAACATCTGCTTGTCCAGTTTTGATGGATTCATTTCAATTGGTTGAGCTCGAGGACGTGGACAAGATCCTTGGAGAAGCGAGACCAACCACATGCATCCTAGACCCCTGCCCATCCTGGCTGGTGAGAGAAGCCAGAGTGGGTGAAGGTGGTGGTGAATGCCTCCCTTCGGGAAGGCACTTTTCCAGCGAGCCTAAAGACGGCTGTGATCAAACCGCTGTTGAAAAAGCCATCACTGGACCCCACTCAATTCAGAAACTTTCAGCCTATCTCCAATCTCCCCTACTTGGGCAAGGTTATGGAACGTGTGGTTGCCTCACAACTCCAGAGATTCTTGGAGGATATTGATTTTCTAGATCTGGCACAGTCTGGTTTTAGGCCGGGGCATGGTACCGAGACAGCCTTGGTCGCCTTAGTCGACGATCTACGCCGGGAACTGGACAAGGGGAGTGTGTCCCTGCTGGTTCTGCTGGACCTCACAGCGGCCTTCGATTACGTTGAACACGGTATCCTTCTGGGACGGCTCGTTGGGATGGGTCTTGGAGGTACGGTTTTGCAGTGGCTCCACTCATTCCTGGAGGGTCGGTCCCAGATGGTGTCACTGGGGGACACCTGCTCGGCCCCACTTGTTGTTTAACATCTACATGAAGCCGTTGGGAGAGATCATCAGGAGTTTCGGGGTGTGGCGTCATCTCTATGCAGATGATGTCCAGCTCTGTCACTCCTTCCCACCTGTCACTAAGGACTGGATGAGGGCCAACCAATTGAAATTGAATCCAGACAAGACAGAGGTCCTCCTGGTCAATCAGAAGGCCGAACGGGGTATAGGATTACAGCCTGTGCTGGATGGGGTCACACTCCCCCTGAAGGCGCAGGTGCGCAGTCTGGGGGTGATCCTAGACTCATTGTTGAGCCTGGAGCCCCAGGTCTCAGCGATGGCTAGGGAAGCCTTCGCACAATTAAAACTTGTGCGTCAGCTGCGACCATACCTTGGGAAGCTGGACTTGGCCACGGTGGTTACATCCTGACTAGATTACTGCAACACACTCTACGTGGGGCTGCCTTTCAAGACTGTTCAGAAGCTCCAACTAGTCCAACGGGAGGCAGCCAGGCTGTAAAATGGAGCAACGTACAGGGAGCGTACTACCCCTCTGTTACGTCAGCTCCACTGGCTGCCGATCAGCTACCGAGCACAATTCAAGGTGCTGGCTTTAGCCTATAAAGTGCTACATGATTCTGGCCCAGATTACTTGTCCGAACGTATCTCCCGCTATGACCCATCACGGAATCTAAGATCCTCCAGGGAGGCCCTGCTCTTGGTCCCACCAGCCTCACAGGTGCGGCTGGCGGGGACGAGGGACAGGGCCTTTTCAGTGGTGGCCCCCCGCCTATGGAACGCCCTCCCAAACAAAATTAGACAGGCTCCCTCCCTCCTGTGTTTCCGAAAGAGAACTAAAACATGGTTATGAAATCAGGCATTTGAGCATGAGTAGCAGCAGAATTGCGATATGAATATATGACTCACTGACAGACCCCCACCTGGACATGAAAAGCGCCTTAAATGTATATTTAAATGTATAATTATGTAGGTTTTAATGTATATTTTAATTTTTATTGTAATTTTTTTAATTTTGAAAGACTTTTAAATCTGATGTAAACTGTTTTTATGATGTATATGTTTATATTGTAAGCCGCCCTGAGTCCCCTGATGGGTGAGAAGGGCGGGGTAGAAATGACGTAATAAATAAAATAAATAAATAGTGTTATAAAATCCTCAGTAGCCAGAGTAATATATTGGCAAATGTTTGGGCAGTATTCTCATACCAGGAATAATATCCGCTAATTCAAAGTGCCTGCATTTTCTTCTTAGTCTGAGCTACCACCTTGATGTAGGAAATCTGTTGCTGATTAAATATTGTTGAACTGCAGCTGAACTGCAAGTCTCAGCAGCCTTTAATTGGTTATAGTGGTAGAGCTACTGGAAGTTACCGTTCAACAACACCAGAAAGACCACACAATTGTTACCCATGAATCAATTGAATACCCTTGATAGAACAGACTTTCACACATGCACATTCATCCCTACTGATGATTTAGCACTCGGCCTAGGATTATTTTGGAAGAAAGTTGTTGATCTCTGTGTTATTAATATTCTTAGACTTTACCAGGAGGGATTAAGTGCCTATTTGATATGATCTTATATGGAATAATGTTAACTTTGGCAAAACCTGGTTAGATTAAAGTGGCATCACAACAATAGCTCAGCTTTAATTAGCCTTAATTGGTGGTAAACATCATTAAACAATGTTCTCAGTTGCTTTCCTAATTTGCTGTAACTTTTCCATTGCTTAATTGCTTTTGTTCCTTTATTTGATACAAGTCTGATGATAAATTTACAGTTTAAAGAACTAATTGAATATTTCCAGTCTGCCAGTATGAAATGGAAGAGATGATTTTCCCCTATTTTGACTGATTGTCTTGAGAATTCACAAATAAGCATTATCCCCCCCCGCCCTCCACTTTAACTGACAATATATCTACTAGAAATAAAATCTTGTAAGGGGAGGAGGCGCAGGATGACTCAGCCACCCCCAACCCCCCCCCCCCGGGCCAGGCCTGTGTGCTTAGGCCCAAAACTGGCACCCGTAGGCCCAAAGCTCCCGGGCCTATGGGTGCAGGCTTTGGGCCTAGGCATCCGGGCCTCGCAGGACTTACAATAAAGTGCCAAATAAGGAGTGATCCTGCGAGGCCCGGCTAGGCTCGGCCTATAGGTGCAGGCTTTGGATTTACGCGCATGGGCCCGGCAGGGGCAGGGGGAAGGTTGGGGGTGGCTGAGTCATCCTGCACCTCCCCCCTCCCTTTGCCCAGCTCCTCCTGTGGCCTTGGCTGGTACCTTCCTCCCCTCCAAAAAACAAAATACCCCACAAAACAAAACAAAACAAAAACAAAACTAATGTCTGACCTCCCAATTTTGGGAGGTACTCTGGTACTCCTATGATGTCACTGAAGGCAGGAGCCCCCTTGGTGAAGAGGGCAAGGTTAGGAAAGACATCAAAAGTTGAATCTTCAAACTGCAGAAGCTGTTTATTGCGAGCTTAGCAATAACAACAAAAATGCATACAGTAATGTAATCAAAGGTTTTGTCGCCACCTGAAAATGGGTTTTTATCACTATTACAGAAAGTAGAAACATATCTTACTGGTTTTCAAAGATTAATCATCTCTTTGGGCTAACAATTGATTTCGTCATAAGCATCTTTACTAACACACATTTTTATTGGTTTTCTCTGTTCTAACAAGCAAAAGCAACATAAAAATGGCCTTTTCATGTTTTCTGACCATGAGCTCTGCATCTGCGGGCCAGTCTTATCTATTGGCTTGTTTCATTACTAGTGTATGAGAAATTTAGGGAGTGTTGGCTAAATTCATCCTTGAGAACAACAGAGAAAAATCACTTTCCTGTGGTAGATTTTTTTCTAAGCATCAGCAGGTTTTGGCTAACAAAGCCTCTAAATTAGGACATATGGGACCAGCAATCATTAGAAAATTTCTATTTAAAATCATGTCCCTTTCAAGATCAGGGCCTCTACGAAAGTCAGGACACAAAACAGAAAAAGGTAAGTCCCGAAAGTCCATCTCTAGTGATTACCTTTTAAATCTATGTCAGTGACACATCCTTTTCACATAACTGACAACCGAAGAATCTCAGCAGGAGCTTTTACAATAGAAAAATTACTTTAGAATAATATTCAAGTATTAATACCCACCTCATTTATTATGTCAAATACAGCATAAGGTTTGTTCAGAAGCCAGTCCCTTTGTTATTGCACAGTGACTCATACATATGTTTCTTCTATTTTGTGAAGCCATCTGTGATCATATCTCAGCATTCAGTTGCCTCATGTACACCTACTTGTTTGTCAGAGTCTCCATTTGCGTCCTTACAACTAAATTTTGTAGGATGCATTAAATACTAACAAGAAATATTTCAAGGACAAGAGGAATGCTCTGCCCCCCAACTGACACACAACTCTCATCATCCATTACTGCTGGTTTATATGGATAGGAAACAAGTGGAATTTGCAGTCTGATAATCCTGGAGGCCACAAACAATTCATCTCTGGGTGTCAGGAGCACTTTGAAGCAGCAATTAAAACAGCCAGGACTGTTCTCCATAATTTAGGCTGGTTGGAGAGGCATAAGAAGCCACCTAATGAGTGATCCACCTTGCATCATAGCAGGGACAGACATAGTATGGATTCTGAACTCAACTTTTGTCCCACATAAAGCCATCCATCTCAGCCTCAAGCCCCATAAGCTTTTTTAAAAAACAAACTTATGATTTTCAGGCATTTTTTTTCTCCCATGCCATGCAGAAGGACCCCCCAAACTGAAGGAATGTATGTGAAAATAGTCCCATTCTAACTCCACAAGTACCCCCAACCCCTATACTACCTTAAATACCTCTGTTTCCATTTGCAATACCTCTTCAAATAGTCACAGGATATTACAGGATGTCAGTTCATGCCACACTTTTAGGATGAAGTACAGAGATATTTGGGCTTGGAGGAATAGGTCTTGGCTTACATGGAGTTGGTACACCCCTGCTCTAGACAATGCATCCAATGTTTCTTAGATCTAAACCTTTCAGCACTTGTTCATTTTGAAGACAATCACAATGAGGTGTATGCTAAACTGAATCACCATGAGGTATATGCTAAACTGAACATCTCTCAGTGCCTTAATTGTGCTCACACTACTTGCATGCTTTTGGCAAATTAAGCATAAATTAATTGAAACTGTAAAAACAAGACAAGCACACATTCCTGCCATTAGATTTTTTGTTTACTCCTTTCTCCAGCCAAAATATGTCCCAGGGGATGGGGGGTTGCATACAGAGGCAGACCTAGGTAATTTCGCCTAGTAGGCGGACCTAGTAGCCCCCCCGAAATTGCGGGGGGGCCCCACATACCAGCGGAGGCAAGGGGCGAGGTGTGCATGCCAGCCGGAAGGCGTGGGCCCACTTTCCAGGCGGCATGCGCACTCTCCAGCTGCTGGAGAGCTCACTTGCTGCCGAAAGAGGAGGGCCTCCAGGAAGGCCTTGCTCTTCTCGCGAGACTTCGCGAAACCTCGCAAGACCTCACTCTTCTCGCGAGGCCTCACAAGACCTCACAAAAACTCATGAGACCTCACGAGAAGAGCGAGGCCTTCCTCGTTCTGTGGCGAGCAAACAGATGGTCCCCACCACTGCCGCGGGGGCTCCTTAATGGCGCCCCCGGGGACAATGCGTCACAAGCGAGCACTTATTTTGGCTTCCATGTTGGACCGCCCCTGGTTGCATACAATCAATAACAGAATATTCTCTACCAATAGGCTTACAACTTTAAAGGCATGGTGGCACAAAGAAGAAAAGGCTTGGAGAGGAAAAGGAGAAAGAGACACCCATTCTGAAAATTAAATAGGAGTTATTATAATGATCCACTGTAGCAGAAACACTGGAAGAAGAGGAACCCGATGCAGCTAGTCAAATGTTGAAACAACGGGATAGTCCTACTTCCTAGCTCTCTCTAATGTAGACTGGTCATTGCAGAAAGAGTACTTTTAATGGAAAAAAACAGTACAAGTAACAGCAACACAAGGACATGACAATATTTATTTCTTCCATTCTGCTTGAAGAAATAACTTGTGGAATCATGCACAAAATCTCTGGAGCAAATCTTTTGGAATTATGTAGTATATTGGTATGGGTCAGTAATGGAAACATTTTGCTTTTGTTCTTGGATGGGCAAAAGCAAATCCTGTTTATATTCGAGACTAAAATCTAATAGTTGGTGCCAGAAGTAGCATATCTTTAGAATAATTGGAGGTTAGATAAGTGTCACTTATTAGTGTCTGGATACTCTTGTTTTGGTGGTGGTAATAATTAGTGTTAGCTTGGCCTTCTTGCTTAGTCCCAGAATGATTCTAGTTAATGATATATGTATTTAGTACATAGAGTATGCATATATACAGTGATGTGCATACACTGAGTGCTCAACTTAAGAGGAAATGTCATTGATCTGATTGAAATTCTCAGAGTATCTATAACATAAACATATCATGTTTATATAACTATTCAATCAGGGCTGTGCCACGATAAGCAATGCAATAGCCATTAAACAAGGTTGTTAATGCTCCAAAATACTAACTGGTTGATGGATAGATCAGGTACCCCAAGATTTGAACTTGAGAGTGAACCTTCGAACTAAATGAATGAAAACGCCAAGCCTTCACAGTAAAATATGACTTATTTTCCATCTAGTGCAGTGGTTCCCAACTTTTGGTCCTCCTGGTGTTTTGAATCCCAGCCATCAGCTGTTAGGAATTGTGGGAGCTGAGTTTGAGAAGCACCATGTTAAATTGTTAGAATAATTACAAAAGATAAAATTGGTGATATATGCAAATGCTTCAGTTTTTTCACTTTCTTTAAAATTAAAATGCAGTTCTTTAATTTGATGTATCTTGCATTTTTGAGAAAAGCTTCAAACATTTCCACAAAGTGAGTAAATAATGAAGGAATTGTAATTCAACACATTCAGATTTCTTACACCCACATTTGGTGAACAAGAAAATAAACTTGTAGGTTGGTGCATATAAATGGATCATACCATGAGCTCAGGTGAGTCACACGAGTAGCAACACCACCATTTGGTTGTTTCAGACAAAGAAGAAGACTGATTAAGGGATCAGAGGAAAGAGCCATCAGGAAATAGAAAGAGAAAAGGAAAAACACAGATGGGAATGAGGAGGGAAGGAGACAGAATGAAAATTAATCTCATATATCATGTTGGATGCTAGAAATGGCTCCTTAGTCTGATGCTCTGGAGACTAGTTTAGCCAATGATCATTCTTCTAGTTGCCATGGGATTTCTTTGGTAATTAGGCACCAAAGGCAAGAATATTTATGGAAATGACCCTCCTTTATCACAAACTTAGAACCTGAGTCATAGCTATTCCTCCTACGAATCAAATTTGACTCATTATTCCTCAACCTTTCCCAGCCTGTGGATAGAAGAACTGAAACTAGGTAAAAGAAAGTGTAGCATCACATAGTAAATGCCTTTAGCCCTCCCATTGCTTCCATAATTATAACTAACTTTGTAAGTGATGGTTCAGTATGAGCAAAAAGCAGATTTCCAAGGGATATAGCTCAAAATGGAGTCTGACAAAGGGTGACCAGAGAAGAATTTGATCTTTTCATTCTCTTTTTTCTTGCTTTTCAATTGCAGAAAAAATGTGTGTCTGAAATACTGCTTTATCCACAATGTAATACAATAGCATTTTTTCTTTCTTCTCCTTTTTAAAATTGCACATTAGAAATGCTATTTTTTCCAGTCTAGTGGGTTTCTGCTTTTTTAAATAGCTAAATAATACGTGATAAACTAACGATCCATTATCTTTTGGACCTGAAGATGGATCCAGAAATATAATACATTTTGGAATCAGTATTCTTGTGGAGTGGGTAAGCAAGAAGGTCATGATTTGGAACTAGAAGTTCCTCTTTCATTCGATGGGCAGTGCATTTTAGTCAGGCCTTCCCCATTATACTTGTGCTTTCCCCTTGAGTGAAGGAACTGTAGCAAAAGACAGCTCTTTCTCTTGTCATCTGGTAAGAAAGCAATTGACTGCTTGACTACATTCTCAAAGATGATCATCAATGGGGAAATCTTTCACTGTGGAACCTGGACAGAGGAATGACCCTCAAATGGCTAGATAAAATGCAATAAGAGTAGAAAAGCTATGAAATTCACCCCTCTCTGTTCACTCAAGGGGATTGAGGTGAATACAATTGTTATCAGCACAGTTGTGAAACTTTCTAGAATTGGAAGACTTAACGATGACAGTGCAGGTATTGGTAAGCTTTAAGATGAACTTCTGCAACGTGCTGTACCTAAGTACCAAGTTAAAAAATTCCAATTAATTCTAAACATGGCAGTCAGATTAATTACAAGTATATCTAGGAATGAGCTTATCACACCTATACTAAAATAACTCCACTGGTTACTAATTATTTTCCAGGCAAATTACAAAGTGTTGCTTGGACGTTCATCCAGCCAGAACCTGACTGGTGACTGTCACCTAGTGGAGTTCTTTGAGAACAGGAGAAGTCCTGGCAGATTGGAGGAGGGCAAATGTGGTCCCTATCTTCAAGAAGGGAAAAAAGGACGACCCAAACAATTACCGTCCAGTCAGCCTCACGTCGATACCAGGCAAGATTCTGGAAAAGATTGTAGGAAGTGGTCTAAAAACACTTAGAAACAAATGCGGTCATCACTAATAGTCAACATGGATTTATCAAAAATAAATCATGCCAGACTAATCTGAACTCTTTTTTCGATAGAGTTACGAGCTGGGTAGATGCAGGGAACACCGTGGATGTAGCTTATCTGGATTTCAGTAAGGCCTTCGACAAGGTCCCCCATGACCTTCTGGCAAACAAGCTAGTCAAATGTGGGCTAGGCAAAACTACGGTTAGGTGGATCTGTAATTGGTTAATGTCAAGACCCAGGCTGCAGAGCACCAATAACCATACACAGAGGCCAGAATCTATCTAATATCTTTATTGAAGGAGTATATAAAGTTAATAAAAACAAGTGTAGAAAATAGTCCAGAATTAGACCTTTCAGGAAAGGTCAAAATTAGTCCAAGGAAACAATGTCCAATATGAAATATTAAGGTCCAAAGTTGTAATCCAATAACCGAAACACTCACTTTGCCAGGCAAAGTGAGGGGAGATGACAAGGTCCTTTAGTCCATGAAACTTGAGCGAGGCTATGGAGTAACTTGAAACAAGGCTTGGTACAAGGCAGCAAGGAACGAGAAGCAAGGACAAGATCCGTGGAATTACTTGGCAAAATCCGGGAAACAAGGCAAGGCTGAGTCCTGGAAAAACAAGGCTAAGTCCTAGGAAACAAGGCAAGATCCGTGGAGGTAAACAAGGCTGAAAACGGGAACGAAGGCTTGGAAACAGGAGCGCGCTGTCCACACACAACTTACTCCCGTAGCTGACGAATTGACTCCGCAAGAACCCTTTGTGGGCAAAACACCTAAATAGGGTCTAGTTTTCCCACCAAGGAGCAGTTCTCTGGGGAACCAGAAACGAAAGCTAATCTCTGAGTCCAGATGCATGACTCCTTAAAGTTTCCCATGGAAAGCAGGCTTAATCAGCTGAATACTTAGCAGCTATCCTAGCACTCCTGCGAGACGCCGCTTGAACTCCCCTCTGTTGTTTACAAAACTCGTGGCGAGAAAACACAGGAGATTTAGGCTCAGGGCTTGTTTGACAGACTTCTGGAAGACAAATCTCTTGCAGGTGCAAGGTTCCCAAATCTGGCTGGGAAAGTTCCAAATCTGACTGAGACGGTGAAAAACCCAAGTTTTCCTCTTCATCTGGCACTACAGTGCCAGGAATGGGACTACATGGCCCATGACTCATCACACTATCCCCCTCCTCAAGCCCCCTCTCAAACTGGGACTCTCTCCCCGAGGCGCGAGGCCGCGGCTTGGCGGGATAGGTCTGATGGAAGCGGCGGGTTAGATCAGGAGCATGGACTGTGGAAGCGTCTTCCCAAGAGCGTTCCTCGGGGCCAAAACCCACCCAGTCAATGAGATATTGTAGGCGGCGGCGGTGAAAGCGAGAATCCAAAATGTCCTGAACCTCAAACTCCTCCTCCCCATCCACCCAAACAGGAGGGGGGGCCGGCCGGTCTGTATCAGGGCGCACACCATCCGCCGGAAGGAGTAGGGAGCGATGGAACACTGGATGAATGCGCATAGCGCGCGGAAGTTGGAGTTTGAAAGTCACGGGGTTAAGTTGCGCCACCACCTGATAGGGACCAATGAAACGGGCATCTAACTTCCGGCAAGGGCGATGGGAGGGCAAAAAGCGAGTGGACAGAAGAACCCGGTCTCCTACCTTGATTTCGGGGCCCGGCTGGCGATGTTTGTCCGCGTGACGTTTATAGTCCTCCTTGGCTTGGTCTAGTTGCTGGAGCAAGAGTTGTTGCACCGCTGCGAGTTCCTGCAGCCAGTCCTCCGCTGCGGGAACTTCTGAGGTTTCAATGACAGGGGGAAAGAAACGTGGATGGAAGCCGTAGTTTGCAAAGAACGGGGTTTCTTTAGTAGAAGCCTGGACCCCATTGTTGTAGGCAAACTCTGACAGCGATAACAGGGAAGCCCAATTGTCCTGCTGGTAATTCACATAACAGCGAAGGTATTGTTCCAAAGTTGCATTGGTGCGCTCAGTTTGCCCATCTGTTTGGGGATGATGAGCCGAAGATAAACGAGAGTCTATGCCCAATAGTTTTTGTAGTGCTTTCCAGAAACGAGAGGTGAATTGGGACCCACGGTCTGTGACCAAACTCTTGGGCAATCCATGCAATCTGAAAACATGTTGGAGGAATAGATCTGCAGTCTCTTTGGCCGTGGGAAGGCCTTCACAGGGAATAAAATGGGCTAACTTGGTGAAAAGGTCCACCACCACTAGGATCGTGGTGAATCCACAGGAAGGTGGTAGATCAGTTATAAAATCCGCAGAGATTATTTCCCATGGGTGGGATGGGGTAGGGAGGGGATGTAGAAGCCCTGAGGGCTTTTCCCTTCTTGTCTTGGAGCGCTGGCATACTGGGCAGGTGTTGACATATTTTTCCACATCCTTGCGGATCTTGGGCCACCAGAAATCTCTTACGATCAAATGCATAGTTTTAAATAGCCCGAAATGCCCTGCTGGCTTGCAGTCATGACACAAACGAAGTGCCTTTTCCCTGCCCGGTCCTGGGGGGATGTAAACATGATTTCTATAGCAAAGTAGCCCATCCTTAAGCGAAAAGGGAAAATGTAGTCCTTGGCGAAGTTGGTCCTGCGCCCAGGCATCTACTTGTTGACTAGCCCTGATTTCTTGAGCACAAAGGGGCCCTGGAGTAGAGGGAGTTGATTCAATGGGAGTGGATTTGGTGTTTCCCACTGTGAGCGTGGCAAAGTTCTCGGGTTGTAGCAGCTGGGACTCAAAGGTCTCCTTGCGCCCTGCAGCGTATTCCGGTTTCCGTGACAGAGCATCTGCTTGTTTGGTCTGGGCTGGGGTTACATAATGAATTTGGAAGTTAAAACGTTCAAAGAATAAAGCCCAGCGTTGTTGTCTCTGATTTAGCTTGCGGGCAGTTCTTAGATGCTCTAGATTCCGATGATCAGTATGGACTTCAATGGGAAATTTGGCCCCTTCCAACCAATGTCTCCAAGTTTCAAAGGCTGCCTTTATGGCCAATAGTTCCTTTTCCCAAATGGTGTAGTTTCTCTCTGGTGCGGTCAATTGACGGGAATAAAAGGCACAAGGATGAAGATGATCTCCCACCGGTTGTAGGAGTACAGCCCCAATTGCCACATCGGAGGCGTCCGCCTGCACGACAAAAAGGGTTTCAGGATCTGGATGCTGAAGGATTGGCTGGGACGTGAATAATTTCTTTAGTTGCTGGAACCCTTTCTCTGCTTGATCTGTCCAGCGGAAGGGCTGTTTCCCACGGATGCAGCTGGTGATTGGGTCAGACCAGCGGGCAAAGTCTGGAATGAACTTGCGGTAGTAGTTCGCGAACCCCAAGAATCGTTGCACCTCTTTCTTGTTGGTGGGCGCCCGCCATTCCAATACTGCTGAAACCTTTGCCGGGTCCATGGAGAGCCCTAGTGGCGAGACGCGGTACCCCAGGAAATCTACCTCTTGTAGATCAAAAGCACATTTTTCCAGCTTGGCATAAAGTCCATGATCCCGCAATCGTTGTAACACCATTCTGACGTGGTTCTCATGTTCTGATTGTGATCTAGAAAACACCAAAAAATCGTCCAGGTAGATGATCAAGAACCGATCTAGATAATCCTGAAAGATGTCATTGACAAAATGCTGGAACGTTGCGGGAGCTCCACATAATCCATAATTCATAACTCGGGACTCGAATAATCCGAATTTAGTCTGGAAGGCGGTCTTCCACTCGTCCCCTTCTCTGATGCGAACTAGATTATACGCCCCCGAAGATCCAGCTTGGTGTAGACCTTGGCTCCTCGAAGTCGGTCTAGTAGGTCCGAGATTAAGGGCAGGGGATAGCTGTTCCGCTTAGTGATATTGTTCAATGCTCTATAGTCCACCACCAAGCGTAAATCCCCTGACTTCTTTTTCACAAACATCACTGGGGAAGCGGCTGGGGATTGAGAGGGTCTGATGAATCCCTTGCGAAGGTTTGACTCTATGAACTCCCTGAGAGCTTCTTGCTCCGGTTCAGTCAGGGAGTAGAGATGTCCTCGCGGGATCGGGGCCCCCTCCACCAAGTCAATGGCACAGTCATAAGGTCTATGTGGGGGTAATCTCTCGGCCTCTTTTTCATTGAATACATCCCAATATTCTGAGTACTTCTTGGGCAAGGTGATAATGGGTTCAGTGTCTGTGGCATGGCAGACCTTGGCTACAAGGCAATGGTTTTGGCAATATTTTGAAGCAAACTGCAGTTCCCTGTTGGACCAGGAGATGCTTGGGTCGTGAAGTGTCAGCCATGGAATACCCAAAATCACAGGGAAATGGGGAACCTCGGTAACAAAGAAGGAAATCTCTTCCATATGTTCCCTTATCCACATTCTGGTGGGTTCCGACCACTGGCTTACGGGGCCCGTCTTGAGGGGGCGGCCATCGATGGCTTGCACCACACGGGCGTTCTTGAAGTCATGATATTGTAATCCCAGAGAGTCGGCATACTCTCTATCAATGAAATTGTTTGTGGCTCCTGAGTCTATCATGGCATGGACCATGACGGGTCCTTTTTTTGCTGACCACAAGGTGACCACTAGAAGAAACAGGACCCCAGTTGGCGGCTCTTGAGTGGGTTTTTTGACTGGGTTGGCGAGCCTCTCTACTCCCGGTCGCTGGCTTCCCCCGCCGGCTGTGCGCCAGCCGCCTCAGACGTCTTCGTCTCCGTGGAGGACGCCGCCGCCAGACGGGCGGCGGGCTTCCCTTTGGCTGGGCACTCTCTGGCGAAGTGGCCCCCGTTTCCGCAGTACCAACAGAGATTTAGGCGTTGGCGGCGGGCCTTCTCGGCGGCGTCTAACCTGGGACGCACATTGCCCAACTGCATCGGCACCTCCTCGCTCCCTCTGGGGTATGGGGCTGGTGGTGGGGGTCTCCATGCTGGACGCGGCTGGACGCTGGTGGGAGCGGGAGGTTTCACCCCAGCTCTACCGCTCTGGCCTCGGACCCATTGTTTTCTGTTGGCAAGCATGACTTCAGCTCGTAAACATTGATCAATGAGTGCTTCAAGAGAGTGGGGGGGATCCACCTTGGAAATTTCCTCCAACATCTCGATGTTGAGACCCTCCCGGAATTGTCCTCTGAGGGCTATATCATTCCATCCGGTGCTGTGGGCCAGCACTCGGAACTCGGCTATGTACTGGGACAAGGGTCTGTCCCCCTGAGAGAGGCGCCGGAGTTTATGGCCGGCTGCCTCCAAATTGTCTTCGATCCTCCAAGTCGCCTTAATGTGATCCAAGAAGTGTTGCGCTGATCTTAGATGCGGGGAAACTTGGTCGAACAGTGCCGTCGCCCAGTTGGCCGCTGGCCCGTCTAAAAGGCTGTAGATCCACGCTACTTTGATGTCTTCTTGGGGAAACTCGGCATTGCGGGCCTCTAGATAAGCCTGGCATTGGCGACGGAAAACATGAACCTTAGAAGCTTCTCCAGAAAACTTGGTTGGCAATGCCAAGGCTGGGAGACGGATTCCGCGTTCCTTCAACCCCTTTATTTCTCCCTCCTGCGCATTGAGCTTATCACGGATGCGGTCCACTTCCTCCTTGTCGATGGTGTAGCTGAGTGGCTGACCTCCTGGTCCGGCTCCGGTAGACATTCTGGCCTAGGTTAATTGGTGCTTAGGGTGGCGGAGTCAAACTGTCAAGACCCAGGCTGCAGAGCACCAATAACCATACACAGAGGCCAGAATCTATCTAATATCTTTATTGAAGGAGTATATAAAGTTAATAAAAACAAGTGTAGAAAATAGTCCAGAATTAGACCTTTCAGGAAAGGTCAAAATTAGTCCAAGGAAACAATGTCCAATATGAAATATTAAGGTCCAAAGTTGTAATCCAATAACCGAAACACTCACTTTGCCAGGCAAAGTGAGGGGAGATGACAAGGTCCTTTAGTCCATGAAACTTGAGCGAGGCTATGGAGTAACTTGAAACAAGGCTTGGTACAAGGCAGCAAGGAACGAGAAGCAAGGACAAGATCCGTGGAATTACTTGGCAAAATCCGGGAAACAAGGCAAGGCTGAGTCCTGGAAAAACAAGGCTAAGTCCTAGGAAACAAGGCAAGATCCGTGGAGGTAAACAAGGCTGAAAACGGGAACGAAGGCTTGGAAACAGGAGCGCGCTGTCCACACACAACTTACTCCTGTAGCTGACGAATTGACTCCGCAAGAACCCTTTGTCGGCAAAACACCTAAATAGGGTCTAGTTTTCCCACCAAGGAGCAGTTCTCTGGGGAACCAGAAACGAAAGCTAATCTCTGAGTCCAGATGCATGACTCCTTAAAGTTTCCCATGGAAAGCAGGCTTAATCAGCTGAATACTTAGCAGCTATCCTAGCACTCCTGCGAGACGCCGCTTGAACTCCCCTCTGTTGTTTACAAAACTCGTGGCGAGAAAACACAGGAGATTTAGGCTCAGGGCTTGTTTGACAGACTTCTGGAAGACAAATCTCTTGCAGGTGCAAGGTTCCCAAATCTGGCTGGGAAAGTTCCAAATCTGACTGAGACGGTGAAAAACCCAAGTTTTCCTCTTCATCTGGCACTACAGTGCCAGGAATGGGACTACATGGCCCATGACTCATCACAGTTAAGCAAACAAAACCAATGCTTGCTCTTCATCCTGGAAATAAGTGACAAGTGGAAAGCCACAGGGTTCCATCCTGGGCCCGTTCTGTTCAACATTTTTATTAATGACTTAGAGGAAGGGTTAGAAGGCATGATCATCAAGTCTGCAGATGACACCAAATTAGGAGGAGTAGCCAATACTTCCGAAATCAGGAGCAGAATTCAAAATAATCTAACAGATTAGAGAGATGGGCCAAAACTAACAAAACGAAGTTCAACAGGGACAAATGCAAGATACTCCACTTTGGCAGAAAAAATGAAATGCAAAGATACAGAATGGAGACATGATAGCCATGTATAAATATGTGTGGGGGAGTCATAGGGAGGAGGGAGCAAGATTGTTTTCTACTGCCCTGGAGACTAGGACATGGAGCAACGGCTTCAAACTACAGAAGATTCCACCTGAACATTAGGAAGAACTTCCTCACTGTGAGAGCCAGGGCCGTAGCCAGAAAAAATTTTCGGGAGGGGTTTTGAAAATTTCGGGGGGGGGGGGGGGTTGAACCCCTAGCACATACCCCTCCCCGCTACAAACCTGTCAATATCTGCTTGAGATAGTGCCTGGAGGGACTCTTAATGTTTTGCATCTCATAGACTTAGCATGGGGATTTGGTTAACCAGTTAAAATTCATGAGTAAACGAGATTTTTTTTTATAACTTGAAAAATTTCGGGGGGGGGGGGGTTGAACCCCTAAAAAACCCCCCTCGCTACAGGCCTGGTGAGAGCTGTTTGACACTGGAACTCTCTGCCCCAGAGTGTGGTGGAAGCTCCTTCTTTGGAGGTTTTTAAGCAGAGGCTGGATCGCTATCTGTCTGGAGTGCTTTGAATGTGATTTTCCTGCTTCTTGGTAGGGGGTTGGCCTGGATGGCCCATGAGGTCTCTTCCAACTCTACGATTCTATGATTCTATGACATTTTCATCAATCACCCCTACACTGTGGAATGACCTGCCAGAAGAGATTTGGCAGTCAAATGGGCTGTCTGAATTCAAAAGAGAATTGAAGACCTTTCTCTTCAAGCAGGCCTACCCAGTCAATTTCAAACTATGAATTTAAACTCATTTTACTGATATGAATGATTTTAATGTGTTTGAATCTTATGTCTATGTCTTTTAATATATGTTTTAGTGGTTTTGTGTTTTTAACTATGTTGCGCAATGCTCAAGCTTTGATGATAATAATCATCATCATTCCCACCAGCCCATTTCTTGATCAGTTGATAGTTAGAAAGGAAGGGAATAGAGTGGAACAGTCCCATGGCTGTAAATGAATAAAGCTATCATATGGTTGCTTCTGGCTTCTGAACTCACCCAGCCACACTTGATCTTCTGGCAAAGACAAAAGCTATATACAGTAGTGAACAACATAAATGTTGGAGAGTTCCCATTGATTCTAATAAGACTACTCTAGAGCAGGGCTGGGCAACGGAGTCAGGGCTGCGGAGATCACTTTTATACCATAGGAACAAAAAAACAAACAAACCCAAGATGGCAAAATACAATCTAGTGGATTCTGTAGGGAAATGTGGTGTTTGTGTGTCTGAAAAACTCACTTTTTTCTGGCCATTTCTCCTGGGTTTTTTTTATGAGCTAAGCTGGTTGATTCAACTCTTGAAGAAGAAAGTATATAAAATGCTCCACTTTAAATTTCACTCATGCCACCAAAATAAATTAATTGATAGAAATAAAGTTATTCCACCTACTACATCATTGTATGCCAAGTTATTATTAAAGACTCAGGGACTCAGTAACAGACTCTAGTGAAAAGTCAAGAACCCTAAAGCCTTTCTGGCTGTAAAACTATTTGACATGTTTTCACAATAACATTTTGTGGCTTTTTGAGAATTATCAAGATTAAAACAATCACAGTTAGAGAAGGGTACTCTCAACATAATTTGTATTGATCACTGTTGGAGCTGAAGTCATCTTAAAATGATATGTAATCGTGGATGATAAATTGATGTGCTCTGGTTGCTTGCATGACTCAGGTGGTGGAAAGCAGATGAATATGGTCTATCTATCAAACCTTGACATCTGTATTTGGGAGGGAAAAACATCTCCCTCTTGCTTCTGCATCCCTATGCATCTTTATTATTCATATATTCATTAATAAATTTAAGGTTCAATATATTGCCAGAGATAATCAGTAGGGCTGTGCACATGTTCATTTTCTAAAATGGGATTCGTCTGATTCGGTGTTTTCATTTATTGTTTGAGCCGTAACGGCACTGGTAGCATGAGGTTTTTTTCCAGCCGCAAAAAATAACACAGCGCCAAAATCTGGGTAGTTTAACCTGTATTAGATTTCCAAAGGCAACACCATGGCACGCAGAGCAGTAGCCATTGCTGTCTGAGCCAATCACAAGAAGGATCTGTCTCATGTGTCTTCTTTCCAAGCTAGGTCTATAAATACCAGGGAGCACCTCTCAATTTTCCAGTCGCATCCTGGCCATGTGAGAGACAGGTTGCTTGTTCCAGTGCTTTGCTGCTCTCTCTGTTTTGATAGGGTTGCACTCATTTTCATTGCCTTAGCTGCTTTGGATAGCTATTTGCCTTAGTTGCTTTGGATTGCTTTTTGCCATCATTTCAGTCCTCCCCCCCCCCCTATTTCTTTAGGGAGTTCAGGGTAAGTGCATTGTTTGGGGGTGGGGGCTGTTTTAAATGGGATTTTTGGTTGCTTCTTTAAGGATTAATTTTGTGTTGGGGAGGGAGTGATAGCTTGATTCCCTTGAGTCCCCACGGGAGAATTTCTTTCAATCCCTTTTCCTTCTCTGCCAAGCCCTATCTATTTTTTTGGCTGCTTGTACTCTGCCTTACACCTTCCTTCTCCATATATCTATATCAAAAAAACCCTTCTCCTTCACTTCCTTCACTCCCTTGTTGCTTTCCCTCCCCTGCCCTACCTGCTCGGGCTTGTGTACCCCTGTTGCCCCAATTCATCTGGCTGGTGTGTCGATGCGCAAGTGTATCCTCAGGTA
Source organism: Anolis carolinensis (assembly GCF_035594765.1). Lineage (NCBI taxonomy): Eukaryota > Metazoa > Chordata > Lepidosauria > Squamata > Anolidae > Anolis > Anolis carolinensis. The sequence continues at coordinate 206,124,061 of NC_085844.1, forward strand.
GCTTCTACCTGCCTCACTGCACCAGCCTAGCAGGAGCAGCCTTCCTGCCCCAAACACTTATTAAAAACAAAAACAAAAAGCCTTTGAAGTTTTTTATAATGTTCATATCTTTGACTCACTCACACACACTCTCTCTGCCCTGCTGCTGCTCCTCCTTGTGGAGACATTCTAGGGGATAGGAAGATGAGCTTTGAGTTTTTTTTAAAGGACATTTTATTTCATGACACTTTTAAAAAATCACTAACAATGGTGGGATGACCCAAATGTTGTGAAACTTGGGGAGCTTGCAGTGGTAATTGAGTCCTCCTAGTGTGGTCACTTTCATCCTAATAGCTTTAAAATGATGGAAAGGGGAGAGCCTGTGAAGCCTCCCCATTGCCACCCATGGTTGGATCGCTCTCAAAAAGCCAGCTGCCATCCTGAAAAACAGCATATTGCCTATTCTGAAACAAAAGTTCCCAAAAAATGGATGGTGGGGGGTGTTAGAAAATGGCACGATATTAGGGAAGGATATTTCCCAAAATTCACACCCTTAATAATCAGGATTCTGACCTTTTTGGCAAATGGTTTCTTTCACACAAATGTTCCTGAAATAAAACTGTTTTCTGATATAGTCTTCTCAATGTGGCAGTAGAGAAAGGAAAATCACATTCTACTGGTTAAAAAGTGAGGCTGTTGTTTTCCAGCATTTGTCTTTATTGCAATGTATAATATTTATTTATAATTTATTTATAATATTATACTACTGGCAAGCACCAGCATTCAATAGGAGAGTTAAGTCTCATAACCTAGAGTTATAGGTCCATACTGCTTTATTTTCACTAAGACTATGGAATCTTATGATAAGACTACAAAAAAGGATCCCACCCAAAGCACAGCTTTACAACCAACAGCTGGATTGATGGAAAGAATCTGTTTAGTGACTGATTGAGGTATAAATCCCACCTGTGACAGATGTTTCCCACCTCATCTAATCTGTAACAATTAAAACAGGGGTTCTCGATCTGTGGGTCCCCAGATGTTTTGGCTTTCAAATCCTAGAAATCCTAATAGCTGGTAAACTGGCTGGGATTTCTAGGAGTTGTAGACCAAAACACCTGGGGACCCACAGGTTGAGAATCACTGAATTAAAAAAAGGACTACTGTTAAAATTCCTTGTCACAGCAGCAGATTAGAAATGTCAACCTTCCTGTACCCTAACTGGTACCTGAAAAGATCTTCTTGGCCTGAACTGGCCATTGGCTATTAAAGTGGATCAGGAGGACTGGGCCAGGAAAAGTTACTGAGATATGATACATAACCAAGAATCCAAGATAGAATATTTGTGATCTTTTTTCATTGCTGTACATAGCTTTAAGGAAGATCCTAAAGGAATGGGAAGCACAATGAAGAAAGAAAAAGTACAATAACCATTCAAACTAAACTATTAACAAGTCAAAAAGCATTTGTAAGTTTATTCACAATCTTTCTGCCCAGAATGTAACTTAACACAGACAACTTGGTAGGAAGCATATTGAATATACACCACAAGAATACCATCTGTTTACATATTGATCTTTGTCATTTGTAGATCAGAAAAATGTGAAGTTAAAGAACAATTTAACATGGCTAATATGCAGATTCTGTCAAGTCCCTTTTGATCCATCCTAATAGTTTCAATGGGAATAACTCCCTAATCTAGCTATATTGCAAAAACGAACGCCATCTATCACCAGAAACATCGTAACAAATGTTTTGTACTTCAGGCTTTAATTTTTAGACTGAAATAGTGAAAGAATTACGAGAGCCTTCTCAATTTGACCTATAATTTGGAAGATGGATCTGATAACCTTGTTGTTGGTGGTGTGTACATTCAGATCATTTCTGACTTATCAGAGTGTATTCCCAAAATATGTTTAGAGAGGGTTGTCTTTATTTTTCTGTGAGACTTGCCTGAGGTCATCCATGCCTGAGTAGCCCAGTGCTGCAACCACTATATCATGCTGGTTTTCATTTCACATGTTGTGGGAACATTGTAAACTGATAAATCTGAGAGAGAGAAAGGACTTGAATCTTCACAAATGGACTAATGTCTTCAAGAATGAGAATTGGGCAATTCCCTAATGTTTGCATCCAGTAAGGAGCTGCAGTTACATTAATGGGGACCAACAAAGTCATCAATGTGCATTGGGACCTATGCACAATGAAATCCGAGGCACACTGGTACCACTGTGCATTGGGATACTAACTAAGGAATGCTAGCATATACCAGTAGAGCCCGATACATATTAGTAAGCAGGATGTAATTTACTGAATGGGTTGTACTAATGAAGGTATTGTCATTGCAGATGCAGTTCGGCCATGGCTGAGGTGGCACATCCTTATTTCTGGACACAGTTACATTTTCTGGGCAGAGGGACATGCCCACAGAACATCCTTTGGTCAGCACCTTGGTCTAGCTACAGAGGTGGCAGTGGAATGGAGAGTTCAGAGAGGCCTGTTATGGGAGGGCCTGCTGCCTCTGCTGTTTTTGGCAGGAAGCGGAGACAACCCACCTGACATGCTCATCATCCACTTGGGAGGCAATGACCTTGGACTTTTGAAGGGAAAGGCGCTTAGTCATCAGGCATTGGCTGATTTCTGGGAAATTGAAGGAGGCATAGCCTCAGAATGATAAGAATGATTTGGTCTGCAATCATACCATGCCACACATGGCTGGGGGGTGGTATTAATAAGCAAATGGATGAGGCCCGTAGGCGGGTCAATAGATCAATGCTGAAGGCTTTCAGCGAAGGGCTGGGTATGGTAATTAAGCATTTCATGATCACGAGGAGCAGATGCGACTTTACTGAGCGGACAGCATCCACTTGTCGGACGCAGGCAACAATTGGTTTCTGTATGATCTCCAAGCAGGGATTCGCAAGGCGTTGGAAGTTTAATGGGAGATAGTGACTAAGCAGATGCTTGTCCCTAATCTGTGGCAGTAAAGCGAGCTTGCTTTAACCATAGGCTCACTGGAACACTTGATTACCAGATTGTCCCATTAGGCACAAAATGTTGGTTGCATTCGGGGAGTGTGGTGTTGCCCCATTGTTGGGGGATGAGTTGGCCTTGGAAGGTCAAGGCCTCAATGAAATTGATTATCAAAGTCAAGTGTAAGTTCAAATTCAAGTTCAAGTTTAAGGGCAAGTTCAAGTTTATGTTCACACCCATTAATTTTGTTTGTAGATCACACAGATATTGATTGGTAACATATAATAAAGTTGCCCAGAGTTAAACCCACATGGTTGTGTTGTCTCGTGATTTTGCTGGTAGGAGAGCAATTCCTTTTCCCACCCCCAGGCATTGGGGTGGGGAAGCGCTTTGTTCCCTCCCAGCGAAGGGAGAGGCAAATAGTCCCAGCCGAGACTACTTTTGCGCGGGGCTAGCCAGGTAGGGCTTCCCCACCCAGGTCACAGTGCCTGGCCGTTGTGATGGGCTGGATGAGGGCGAACAAACTGAAGCTTAATCCTGACAAGATAGAGGTCCTCCAGGTCAGTCGCATGTCAGATCGGGATATAGGGTGGCAACCTGTGCTCGACGGGGTTGCACTCCCCCTGAAGACACAGGTCCACAGTTTGGGGACTCATCGCTTCTGGACTCATTGCTTACACTTGATGCTCAGGTGTCGGTGGTGGCTGGGAGGGTGCTGGAGAACAATTGGTGCTGGAGAACAATTTTGAGAAGGGTAATAAAGGATGAATTTCCAGACTATATAAATACATCTTAGAATACAACTTAGAGGATAACTGAATAAAAACAGCTATGATTTTGTGGGCTAAAGATCCAGGGAAAAATATTGATTTGTAGAACTGGGAATATCTATGGAAAAGAGGATTTAAATTATCAGTAGCTGGATCAATTAGAGAAAATATGTACAGAATGTTTTACAGAAGCTACATAACCCATGAGAGGATAGCTAAAATAGATAGATCTTTTCATGGGGAATGCTGGAGGTACAAAGTGCAAAAAGGTACTTGTTTCCATATTTGGTGGACCTGTAGGTTGGTAGAAATTTTTGGGAAGAGGTGGTTAAAGAATCAAACAAAATTATTACTTAAAAGGTTAAAAACCTAGAAATTTGTCTTTTAGAATTATTTAGAGCAAATGAGCAAAGGAGATGAAGAAATTTGCCAATAGAGCTTTGTTGCTGCAAGATTAACAATAGCAAAATCTTGGAAAGGGAAAAAGAGTTCCTTATAAAGGACTGAAGAGAAAAAAACCCAATTATAATATATTGAAATGGTCAAGCTAACAAATGGTATTTGGGGAGGAAACAATAAGGAATTTGCTAAAAAATGGAAGCTGACATTGGAACGGAAGACAAATGTAGACTTCAAAGTAGCCACAAGGGGAATTTATTAAAACAGATATAAGGGTAGGTTTTAAAATAGGTATAAGATTCACACTGAGTAGTGTTGGAAGTCATTAATGGTGGATACACGGGTGTGGGGAAGGCGGATAAGGGTTTGTTAAGATGTTATAATTGTAGAGTTTCTGTTAGGTACTGTACTTTTTGTACTTGATTTTTGCTTTTTGTTTGTCAATTACACACAATAAAATTTAAAAAATTGTCCCCAAATAAAGACTTTCTCTCTTCTCATTTTTCATAGTTCTATACTCTAAAGTTTGAGTAAATGCTGAATACTTGATATAAATCTCTCAAAAAGTTTGAATAGTGATAAAAAGCATCAGTATAAAGCTATGCAGTTGTTTGGCCTGCAAGGAGGACAACCTATTAAGTTAATGGGGGCCCTTCCAGATAGGCCCTATATTCCAGGATCTGATTCCAGGTTTTCTGTTCATCCCAGATTATCTGGATGTGCTGACTCATATAACCCAGACTCATATCAGATCATCTGCATAAGCCTGTACCTTATATTGTATTCCTTGGATCTTTGTTCCCTGTAGATCTTTATTGCTTCTAATATTAGTTAGTAAGGTTTCTAGGGTCATAATAAAGATTAAGGGTGAGAGAGGGCATCCCTGACGGGTTCCTTTTTCAATTTCTAGGGTTTCTGTTTCTCTTCCATTAACCATAATCTTTGCTTTTTGCTTCTGGTATATTGCCTCTATTGAGTTTTGGAAGTAAAATCCCATATCGAGTTCCTGAATTAACAACTTGAAGTAATCCCAATTGACCCTATCAAATGCCTTCTCAGCGTCAATTGCCAAGAATAAGATTTCAGTTTGGCTGTGGGTTTCATAGTATTCTAATAAATCTATTACTAGTCTTATGTTGTCTTTGATATTCCTATTGGGAAGAAATCCTGATTGCTCTTCCTTTATCCAATTTCTCAAGAATGCTTTTAATCTTTCCGCTATTATTTTTGAGAAAATTTTATAGTCAACGTTTAATAATGAGATAGGTCTGTAGTTTTTTATTTCTTCTGGGTTGGAATTCTCTTTATGTATTACAGTAATCCGGGCCTCCTTCCAAGATTCTGGCATTATTTTCTGCTCCCTTATTGTATTCATTATTCTATAAAGGTATGGTGTCAGTTCCTTCTCGAAGGTCTTATAATAAACTGCTGTGAGACCATCTGGTCCCGGAGATTTGGACCCATCTAACCTTCTAATGGCTTCTTGTATTTCTTTTTTAGAAATTTCTTTATTCAGATATTCTCTCTCCCCTTCAGTGATTTTTTGTAATTTTAGCTTTCCAAGGTAACTTGTTATTTTCTCCTTTTCTATTGAATCTTTCTCATATAGTGATTTATAGTATTTTGCGAATTGTTTTAAAATGTCTTCCTCGTAGTAATGATATTTTTCCCCTACTTTTATTCTATTTATATAAGTGGCTTCTCTTTTTTTCCTTAATTTCCTTGAGAGCCATCTTCCCGGTTTATTCGCATTTTCTTTTTTTTTTTTAATAAATTTTTATTGTGCTCTTATATCTTGCGTGGAATACAATGTCATGAACAATACAAAACAAAACTGAACATAGATAGTGAACATATAATCCCCCTCCCACCGTGACAGACAAAAAAAAAAAAAACCAAAACCAAAGACACACATATACGTTAAAATTGACTTCCATCTATTATCTGGTGTTATTTTTTTTCCCCTTGATGCATTCAATACTGTTCTATTTCCTCTTAAGTTCAGTCCTTCATTTAACCTGAGGCCTAACTCTCGCCCAATGTTGCGCATCCAAAGAGTGTATACATATCATCTATATTATCACCTTAAAGTTTTCATTTCTTAAGTAATCTTTCATTAGCTCCCAATTTGTCGCTTTTTTTGGTCTACCCTGTGTGTTTGAAAGTAAATATGTTAATTTATCCATGTTCATAATTTCCAGAATTTTAATAAACCAGGCATTTATTTCTGGTCTGATTTTCGTTCTCCATTCTTTTGCATATACTAATCTTGCCGCCGTAGTTAGGTAGCAGAATAGAATTTCTTTGTTTCTATCCTCCAAGTCTAGCATTCCTAGTAACAGTATCTTGGGGTCTAGATTAATCTTGATTGACAGGATTTTTTGTATATTTTTGTGTATTTCTTTCCAGAACTCCTTGGCTCTCTTACAGGTCCACCAACAATGATAGTAGGTGCCTTCCTGATCTCCACATTTCCAGCATTTGTTGGAGGTTTTTTTTATAAATTTTGGAGAGTTTTTGGGGGGTTAGGTGCCATCTAAAAAAAATTTTAATCCAGTTTTCTTTAAGATCTACCGAGTATTTGTATTTTAGTCTTTTATTCCAACATTTCTCCCACTCCTCTAATTTAATTGGGTTCCCAATATTTCTTGCCCATTTGATCATACATTCTTTGATGCTAACTTGCTCTGTAGTCCACTCTAATATTTTTTTATAAATTTTCGATATAATTTTGGATTCTAATTGTATAATTTTATCCCAGCATGTTTCTTTGTCTTCGAATCCTATCTTCTTATCTATGTTAAAGTACTCTTTAATTTGGGTATACTGGAACCACCCTATATTCTTAAAGTCCTGACTTAGCCTTTCCTGTGTTTTGGGTTTAAAAGTTCCCTTTTCTTTGGTTAATATGTCCTTATATTTTGGCCAGAGTATTCCTCCCATTTCTCTTCTTTGGCATGCCTCTAAGGGGGAAACCCATAGAGGTGTTTTCAAAAAGATCCTTCTCTTATACTTATCCCAGATCTTTATTAGGGATGACCGAATAAAATGATCCCCAAAATTTCTATCTATTTTTCTTTTTTCATACCATAAATAGGCATGCCATCCAAAGCGGAGGTCTGCCCCTTCTAGCGTCAATAATTTCGTTTTTTTTAGCATAGTCCAATCTCGAATCCACATTAATCCGCAGGCCTCGTGATATAATTGTAGGTCTGGGAGTGCCAGTCCCCCTCTTTTTTTTCCGTCAATCATGTATACTCTTTTAATTCTAGGTTTTTTGTTTGTCCAAATAAATTTGTTTATATCTTTGTTCCATTTTTTGAATCTTACTGCATTTCTAATTATCGGGATGCATTGAAATAAGAAGAGCATCTTCGGTAAGATTGTCATTTTAATTGCTGCTATTCTCCCCATGAGTGATAGTTTCTGATCTTTCCAGGTTGCTAAGTTTTTTTGAATATCCTTCCATCTAGTATCGTAATTATTTTCTATCAATTGTGAGTTCTTGGCTGTCAATATTATACCTAAATATTTTATTTTTTTACTAACTTTAATTCCAGAAATTGTTGTTAATTCGAACTGTCTTTTCTCAGTCATGTTCTTTGTTAGGAAGATGGTCTTATCTTTGTTTATTTTAAGTCCTGAAATTTTCCCGAAGTTTTCCAATTTATTTAGCCAATTACCTACCGTTCTGACTGGCTCTTCAATAATACAAATTAAGTCGTCGGCATAAGCCTTAATCTTATATTGTTCCTTTCTAATTTTTGCTCCCTTTAATTCTGTGTCATCTCTGATTGAGTTAATTAGCGTCTCTAATGCAAAGATGAACAGTAAGGGGGAAAGGGGGCAGCCCTGCCTAGTTCCTTTGGAGATTTCAAAGTTTTTTGATTCTATTGAGTTTATTCTTATTGTGGCCTCTTGTTTTTCATAAATTTTGTTGGTAGCATTATTGAATCTATACCCCATATCTAATTCATTAATTAATATTTTGAAAAAATCCCAATTTAGACTGTCAAAGGCTTTTTCCATATCAATCGCTAATAGAGCTATTTCTTCCTTATTACTTTTTTCATAATATTCAATAATATCTACAATTTCCCTTACATTATCTTTTAGTTGTCTCCCCGGAAGGAAACCTGATTGTTCTTCTTTTATCCAGTCCTTTAGGACTTCTTTCAATCTGTCCGCTAAAATGCTTGTAAATATTTTATAATCTTGATTCAAAAGTGAAATAGGTCTATAATTCTTCACATTTTGGGGGTCTTGGCCTTCTTTATGGATCATTGTGATTGTAGCGAGTTTCCACGAATCTGGTATTTCATTATTGTCTAGGATCCTATTCATAATTTTTTTTAAATAAGGGGTTAGTTCATCAATGAAGACTTTATAATATATCCCCGTGAGTCCATCTGGGCCTGGTGCTTTATTCCCATCTATTTTTCTAATTATTTTTTTGATTTCTTGCTCAGAGATTTCTTTATTTAATTTTTCCCTTTGTTGATCCGTTATTTTGGCTAGTTTTTGCTTACCTATAAAGTTCGTAATTTCCTCCTTTTTTATTTGGTCCTTGGTGTATAATTTACTATAAAATTTATTGAACTGTTTAACTATCTCTTGTTCTGTGGTGTAATATTTACCTTCTGCTTTTATTTCTAATATATGTTGGGATTGTTTTTTCCTTCTAATCCTCCAAGCCAGCCATCTACCTGGTTTATTAGCGTGCTGGAAATGTTGTTGTTTAATAAATCTTAATTTTTTTTCTAGCTCTTCCAGTTCTAAATTTGTCTTTTGTTTATTAAGGATTTCTAGTTCTTGTTTTGTTCTTTTATCTCCTGAGGTTTCTTTCAACTTTTTTTCCTTAATTTTAATTTCCTCTAAGACTTTGTTCAGGGCTTCTCTTCTCTGCTTATTTTTTTGGGCGGTCTGTTGTATAAAGTGACCCCGCATTACCGCCTTACTGGCTTCCCATACTATTTGCTGCGTGACTTCTTCAGAGTCATTTATCCTGAAATATTCCTTAATAATTTTCTTATTCTTTATAATATCCTCCTCTGATTTTAACAAATTGCCGTTTAGTCTCCAGGTTTGTGTTTTCTGGGTTTTGTTTATTATAAATTCTATCGGGCAGTGATCTGAGTAGTTTCTTGGCATGATTCTAATTTTTGAGATTTTGGGTATAAGTGATGTTGACATCCATGTCATGTCTATACGGGACCATGACTTATGCCTGTTAGAAAAGAATGTGTAATCTTTTTCTAGCTGATGGTGGATTCTCCAGGCATCTTTTAGGTCCCAGTCTTGTAGGAATTTTTGAAAATTTATCGGTAATTTTCCATTTTTCAATTTCTTACCTCCATTACCGTCCCCTTTTTTATCTAAGTCCGGATCAATTATCCCATTAAAGTCTCCCATTATTATTAATTCTTCAAATTCTTGTTCAGCTATTTTGTCTTTTAATAAGTTAATAAAATTTGTTTTAGGGCCAGTTGGAGTGTATACATTACATAATAAGAGTGTTTTGTTGTAGATCTTAATTTTTACTCCAATCATTCTCCCCTCCTCATCTTTGAAAGCCAATTCTGATATCCATTTGGGGTTTACATATATTACTACTCCTCTTTTTTTTTCGGGAGCTGATGAGATATATTCATTCCCGATACTTTTATTGATTAAGTGCCCTGAATGTCTCTGGTGAATATGGGTCTCCTGAAGAGACACTACATCAAATTTGCATTTTTTAAGGTAGTTGAATAGAATTTTCCTTTTATTTGGGGAATTTAAACCATTAATATTATTTACATAACCTTTTAATTCCATAATTTAGCTTTGGTTGGCTGCCTCCTCCTCCCGTAGCTCCATTTCCGGGGTTTGTGAATTAGACTCGGGTGTTGGTGAATTAGTTTCAGTCTTTTCCGGGGAGAATATTCTAGGTTTCTTTCTCTTCCTATCACTGTCCTGTCCGGTTTTGATGGGATCCGCTGTTTCTTCCATTAATTTTTTATAGAAGTCTTTGGCTTTGTCCTCGGTCGTCAGCCAAAATCTCTCCTCTTTATATGTTGTCATGATACCTTCCCTCCTCTCCCATCTAAATTTAATCTGTCTTTTTTTCAGTTCCTCGGTGAGGAAGAGGTATTTTCTTCTTTTTTGTATTGTACTTGTGGGGAATTCTTTAAGTATTGTAACTTTTTCTCCTTTGTATCTAATAGTATTTTTACTGCTGCTTTTGAGTACTTCCTCCCTGACTTTCCTTTTTGAAAACTGTACGATTGCGTCTCTAGGTACATGATTCTTTTTTGAGAAATTTGTTGTTATTCTAAAGGTTCGGTCAATGTTTTCTTCCATCTCTTCATCAGTGGTTTGGATCAGGTCTGCCAGTAATTGGGTTATTACTAGCTTCAAATTTTCTCTTGGCTCTTCTGGGAGGTTTCTAATTCTTATTTGGAGGTCTAATTCTTTTTGTTCAATTTTTTCCTGTCTTGCTTCTAATTTTGCATTTTTCATTTCCAAAATGTCTATTTTTCTTTCCAGTTTGTCCTGTTTCTTTTCCATCTTATGTTCCTCTTGTTTAATTTCTTTGATACTCTTTTGAATATCATTCATTTCCTTTTTCATTCCTATGAGTTCCTCCGATAAGTCCCTCTGTATGTTTAGCATTTGCTCTTGAAATAATCTTTGATTTTCTGTAATTTTCTGAAGTTCTTTCATAATGTCTTTTAGATTTGGGTCCCCCGGCAATGAGTTTCTTCTTTCGAACACTTTCCTATCCTCCATCCTTCCTTTCTGTGTCGCCATTTCTTTGTTTTTTTTTGGTTATCTCTATTGGTTGAATTAATTGTAAGGGACAGAGGGTAAGGTCTTTAGGACCTAATTTTTATTTGGGTCCACTGTTCTGTAAGATGAACCTAGGGGGTTTAATCTTTTAAGCTCACTCTAGAGCCTTCTGATTAATGGTCCCTTCTACCACCTTCTTTTCTTTACCCCAGCTTCTTGTATACTGTCCCTCCTTCCGTTCGTCTACTTCTCCTCCTCGTCTGTCCTCTCCCCTCCGTCTGCTTCTCCTCCTCGTCTGTCCTCTCCCCTCCGTCTGCTTCTCCTCCTCGTCTGTCCTCTCCCCTCCGTCTGCTTCTCGTCCTCGTCAGCGTCTACTTCTCGTCCTGGGTCTTGTCCTTATTCCTCGTCCGCTTCTCCTTCTGGCTCCGTCCGGGTCAGTCTGGGTTTATTTTTATTTATTATTTATTTATTTACTTTATTTTTATTTGTTATTTTTTTTTTGTCCGTTGTAGTTTCTACCGCTCGGGTTTCTTTCCGTTTTAACCTATCTGAAAGTGCCTTTGCCTCTCTGTTGCTCTTAATGTGAATCGCCTTCCCTTCTCGGACTCTCCATCGCCCTCTGCCCGGGCCGCTTGCTATTGCACCTTCCTCGTCTGGTCCGTCTCCTTTTGTCTTCCCTTCCTGTTGTGCGCTGCTGAATTCTTGCCAGATCCTCCTCTAGCCGAGCCCGAATTAACACGTGCTGAACACAGGACTCTGTTGGAACCTTGCCAAATTTCTGCCAGACTATCCACTCAACTGCTCTGAGACACAACAATCCTCTCAAGGTCAGCTGCGGCACTCTAATCTGATCTCTTAAGGGCAAGGTATTAATCTCTCGTGGCTTTTTTTTTTCTTCCCTTCCTTGCCTGGCGTGTACAGATAGTTTTTTCCAAACTCCCTGGGTAGCTTATATTTCTATTGGGTTTAACTCCTTCTGGTTTTCTTTAAGTTGACTATTTGATCTGTTTGTCTGTTTACCAATTTTCCAACCTTCTTGGTTGGTCCCTTAATTGTTGGCTATCTGCCGCTTCGTCCCGTCCGCCACCCTTAGGTCCCTCGTCCGGACCCCCTGGGCTGCTCTCCTTGAGGGAAAACAGTTCTCAGGGGTCGTCGGCGGGGCTCCAAAGGTTTAGTTGGGTTTAGTAATTCCTTGAAGCCGCGTCCTTTATGTTTGGGCTTCACTTAAGCTCCCTTAAACTCCTTCCTTTTCTTTTGCGCCAACGGCCTCAGATTCTTTTCCTCTATTCCTCTATTCCTGAAAAAACCTTCTCTCATACACCAGATATAGATTTCTGTTTCATGAACTCACGTTTCATGTCTCATCCTTTTTTTCTTCTTGGTGAAAAGTACGGCTAGGCAGGCTGTTTGCGGGAACGGATCACCGCCCGCGCAGCTTCGTCCCGTCCGCCGCCCCCTGTTCCCTCGTCCGGACCCCTTTGGCTGCTCTCCTTGAGGGAAAACAGCTCTTAGGGGTCTCCTATGGGGCACCAAGGGGTTTAGCTACCTCTTGAGCCTCAATCCGCTCAGGAGGGGGAGCTTTTAGCTCTACCTGGACGTTCTGAGAAGCCGGTGCTCGAGGAGCCCTCAGCCAGCCGCCATATCGTCGTACCCGCATTTTCAAAGTGTGTTTGCTTTATATAATTCATTTGTTTGGCTCTTTCTTCCATTTCTAGGTAATCTCTCTTTTTTTGTGTCAATTCCAACTTTTGTAACAATTCTAGATCTTTAGGTTTTAATTTTAATTCTCTTTCAATTTTTGAAATTTCGTCAATTATAGGTTGAATAAGACTAAATTTTTCCCTTTTTTTCCGGGCTCCTTGTTGAATAAAGTAGCCTCTCATGCAGGCCTTACTGGCATCCCATACTATATGAAGAGGGGTTTCTTGGTTGTCATTTATTTTGAAAAATTCTTCCACGAGCTTTCTGTTCCTTTCTATATCTTCTTTCTTTTTCAATAAGTTATTATCCAATTTCCATTTCCAGCATTTTTCCTTCTGATTTAATATTAATTCTATGGGATTGTGATCAGCATTGATTCTTGGTAAAATTAAAGTCTTTTTAACTAATGGAGATAATGATTTAGAGACCCAAAACATGTCTATGCGTGACCAGCTTTTATTTTTTGCTGAGAAAAAAGTAAAATCTCTTTCTTTCTCATGATGTGTCCTCCAGACATCGTCTAAATCGTATTCCTCTTTAAAATTTCTGAATTCTTTTGATATGAGAACTTTATATTTTTTATCTCTAGTTTTCCTACCCAGGTTTCTATCTATTTCACTATTCATCACCCCATTAAAGTCCCCCATCAGAATTATTTTGTCAAATTCTTTATCATACATTAGTTCCTTTAGTTTTTTCACAAATTTTGATTTAGTGTCGTTTGGGGCGTATATATTTATTACCAGAATTTTTAAGTTTTCTATATTGATTGTTATTCCTAGTATTCTACCTTCCGTATCTTTAAACGTCTGCTGGGCTTGCAATTTGGAGTTAACGTATATGACAACCCCTCTTTTCTTTTGTGTGCATGAGGAGTAGAATTCCTGACCTAATTTAGGTTGGGCTAGGTATTTGGCTTGATCGTGTCTTATGTGTGTCTCTTGCAGAGAAATTATGTCATAGTCTGTCTTCTTGAGGTAATTATATACTTTATTTCTTTTCTGGGGTAAGTTAAGACCGTTCACATTGTTACTATAAATCTTCAGATGTCTTCTCATACTATATCTTCTCTTTTTTCGTTTTCAGCCCTTTCTTCTTCTTCTTCTGAGGGGAGAGAGTGCTCTATCTCATCCTCTTTTTCCTCTTCTTCCGTCGTATCCTCTGGCCTTTCTTCTTGATTTCCTTGACCTTTCCTTAGTTTGATTTGGTGGTCTGGGAAGAAGTACTCCTTGTCCTTTTTTGGGGGGGGTCTTGCTTGTAGTTTGTAAGTTCTTGGTTGTTCCTCCTCATCTGATTCATGTCTCTCTTCTAGATCTTTTTTCAATTTTTTGTAGAAGTTACGCGCTTTTGCTTCGGAGGTGATCCAATACTTCTCTCCCTTATATGTGGTCATAAGTCCCTCTGTCTTCTCCCATCTAAATCTTATTTTATATTTCTTTAATTCTTCTACTAGGAATTGATATTTTCTTCTTTTGTTTAAGGTCTCAGTTGGATACTCTTTCAGGACCACTATTTTCTCTCCTTTGAAGGTTATTGTTTTTGTATTGTTGATTCTTAAGATCTCGTCTCTATAAATCTTTTTTGTAAAGTTCACAATAACATCCCTTGGTGTTTTGTTCCTTTTTGCATAATTTGTATTAATTCTATATATTCTGTCGGTTCTGTCCTCCGCTTCGTCTGTTGAGCAGTTCAGAATATTCGCTATGATTTCAATTATTATTCTTCTAATGTTCTCTTTTGCCTCCTCCCATACATTCCTGAATCTTAGTTGGTATTCTAGTTCTTTTGATTCAAATTGTTCTTGTTTCTCTTTGATTTTAGAGGTTTCAAAGTCCAACTTATCTACTTCTTTTTGGAATTTATCCTGTGTTTTTCTGATTTCCGTCTTTTCCAATTTTAATTCTTTTAATTCTTGGTTTATCGTCCCAATTTCCTGTTTCATAGTCTTTAATTCCTCTTTAATTTCCTTCTTAAAGTCAAGCATTTGCTCCTGTGCTAGCTTTTGATATGCATCTTGTTTCTCTTGCATCCTCTGCAATTCCTTTAGGATTATATCCGTCATGTCTCTTATGTTGGGTTCTTCCGAAATAGATGCTCTTTTTTGTGTCAGCTTAGAATCTTTGTTCTCTCTCTCTCTTAGTTTATACGCCATTAATCCTTTGGTTTACACTTATTTCCAATGGGAAAAGAATTTTGTTGTATTTATTTTTATTTTATTTTTTTCCCCTTTCTCCTTCCCTTCCCTTTAAATTAAATTGTTAGTTGTTAGTACTGACCCTAAAGGATTATGTGTCCTTCCGCAATGCTCTAAGTTGACAGCAGGGGTCTCTCTTTTCCCTTAATATCCTTGGTCTCCATCTGCAATGCTCTGAGTTGACAGCAGGGGTCTCTCTTTTCCCTTAATATCCTTGGTCTCCATCTGCAATGCTCTGAGTTGACAGCAGGGGTCTCTCTTTTCCCTTAATATCCTTGGTCTCCGTCTGCAATGCTCTGAGTTGACAGCAGGGGTCTCTCTTTTCCCTTAATATCCTTGGTCTCCGTCTGCATTCAGCACCCCCTTCTCCCTTGCCCTCGCTCTCTCGCCCCACTCTCGCGTTGTCTCTCCTGAGATTACAGTTCTCTCATTGTTTCCCGCGTTGCTTCCTCTCTTCTTTCCTCTCCAAGCCCCAAGCTTAGATTCCGCTCTCGGATCCTTCTCCCTTTAGATCTGCCCTCAGTGCTCCGCCCTTCTCTGACTCTGAGGCCACTGTGTGTGGCGTTTTCAAGGTCAGTAGTTGCCTGTCGCCATTTTAGTGTCTCTTTTAGTGTCTCGTCAGTCTTTTAGATGGTTTGGGTATTTATCTATATAGTATTTTCAATATATATTTTTTGAGTTCTAGGGTGTCTTGGTCCCAAAGGTTGCTTTATAAGTCATTTTATGAACCCTCTCTGGGCTCTTGGGCTCTTGGTAATCTCCTTTTGTAAAGAAAAAAGGAAATGCTTATTTTAACCCAGAGAGTTTCCTCCCTGATTTAATTTAGCATGAATTACAGGTTGTAAACCGCTCCCACCACTCCGTCTCATAGAATAGTATCCCAGATTTAGTGGGGGCTTCTCTCAATCTATTCGAGTAAGGTCGAGTAAGGTCTCTTACCCTTCGCCAGTGGTGTTCCTTCTCTCCAGAAGCTTTCTTGGATCGAGTCCAGTTCGTAATAATTTGATGTGTGTGGGCAGGGGAAATGCCGAAGTCAAGGCTCCGGTTCGCCTATACGCGGTTCGCCATTCCCTGGGGCCAGCCGCTCCCGGGTCTTTTTAGAGAGTCTCCCTTGGGGGGGGACCCCCTCTATAGACCATCGGGTGGTGCCCTGGGATCCGCAGTCTCCTCGTATCTATCCACGAATGGAGAGGGAGCCGATTGCTCTACCCAACCGCTTTGTATAGGCAGGTCCCTGATAGAGAGTTCAGAGGACCCGACTCCCCGCCATGATCCACACACCGGAAGTCCTAATGAAGGTATTGTCATTGCAGATGCAGTTCGGCCATGGCTGAGGTGGCACATCCTTATTTCTGGACACAGTTACATTTTCTGGGCAGAGGGACATGCCCACAGAACATCCTTTGGTCAGCACCTTGGTCTAGCTACAGAGGTGGCAGTGGAATGGAGAGTTCAGAGAGGCCTGTTATGGGAGGGCCTGCTGCCTCTGCTGTTTTTGGCAGGAAGCGGAGACAACCCACCTGACATGCTCATCATCCACTTGGGAGGCAATGACCTTGGACTTTTGAAGGGAAAGGCGCTTAGTCATCAGGCATTGGCTGATTTCTGGGAAATTGAAGGAGGCATAGCCTCAGAATGATAAGAATGATTTGGTCTGCAATCATACCATGCCACACATGGCTGGGGGGTGGTATTAATAAGCAAATGGATGAGGCCCGTAGGCGGGTCAATAGATCAATGCTGAAGGCTTTCAGCGAAGGGCTGGGTATGGTAATTAAGCATTTCATGATCACGAGGAGCAGATGCGACTTTACTGAGCGGACAGCATCCACTTGTCGGACGCAGGCAACAATTGGTTTCTGTATGATCTCCAAGCAGGGATTCGCAAGGCGTTGGAAGTTTAATGGGAGATAGTGACTAAGCAGATGCTTGTCCCTAATCTGTGGCAGTAAAGCGAGCTTGCTTTAACCATAGGCTCACTGGAACACTTGATTACCAGATTGTCCCATTAGGCACAAAATGTTGGTTGCATTCGGGGAGTGTGGTGTTGCCCCATTGTTGGGGGATGAGTTGGCCTTGGAAGGTCAAGGCCTCAATGAAATTGATTATCAAAGTCAAGTGTAAGTTCAAATTCAAGTTCAAGTTTAAGGGCAAGTTCAAGTTTATGTTCACACCCATTAATTTTGTTTGTAGATCACACAGATATTGATTGGTAACATATAATAAAGTTGCCCAGAGTTAAACCCACATGGTTGTGTTGTCTCGTGATTTTGCTGGTAGGAGAGCAATTCCCTTTCCCACCCCCAGGCATTGGGGTGGGGAAGCGCTTTGTTCCCTCCCAGCGAAGGGAGAGGCAAATAGTCCCAGCCGAGACTACTTTTGCGCGGGGCTAGCCAGGTAGGGCTTCCCCACCCAGGTCACAGTGCCTGGCCGTTGTGATGGGCTGGATGAGGGCGAACAAACTGAAGCTTAATCCTGACAAGATAGAGGTCCTCCAGGTCAGTCACATGTCAGATCGGGATATAGGGTGGCAACCTGTGCTCGACAGGGTTGCACTCCCCCTGAAGACACAGGTCCACAGTTTGGGGACTCATCGCTTCTGGACTCATTGCTTACACTTGATGCTCAGGTGTCGGTGGTGGCTGGGAGGGTGCTGGAGAACAATTGGTGCTGGAGAACAATTTTGAGAAGGGTAATAAAGGATGAATTTCCAGACTATATAAATACATCTTAGAATACAACTTAGAGGATAACTGAATAAAAACAGCTATGATTTTGTGGGCTAAAGATCCAGGGAAAAATATTGATTTGTAGAACTGGGAATATCTATGGAAAAGAGGATTTAAATTATCAGTAGCTGGATCAATTAGAGAAAATATGTACAGAATGTTTTACAGAAGCTACATAACCCATGAGAGGATAGCTAAAATAGATAGATCTTTTCATGGGGAATGCTGGAGGTACAAAGTGCAAAAAGGTACTTGTTTCCATATTTGGTGGACCTGTAGGTTGGTAGAAATTTTTGGGAAGAGGTGGTTAAAGAATCAAACAAAATTATTACTTAAAAGGTTAAAAACCTAGAAATTTGTCTTTTAGAATTATTTAGAGCAAATGAGCAAAGGAGATGAAGAAATTTGCCAATAGAGCTTTGTTGCTGCAAGATTAACAATAGCAAAATCTTGGAAAGGGAAAAAGAGTTCCTTATAAAGGACTGAAGAGAAAAAAACCCAATTATAATATATTGAAATGGTCAAGCTAACAAATGGTATTTGGGGAGGAAACAATAAGGAATTTGCTAAAAAATGGAAGCTGACATTGGAACGGAAGACAAATGTAGACTTCAAAGTAGCCACAAGGGGAATTTATTAAAACAGATATAAGGGTAGGTTTTAAAATAGGTATAAGATTCACACTGAGTAGTGTTGGAAGTCATTAATGGTGGATACACGGGTGTGGGGAAGGCGGATAAGGGTTTGTTAAGATGTTATAATTGTAGAGTTTCTGTTAGGTACTGTACTTTTTGTACTTGATTTTTGCTTTTTGTTTGTCAATTACACACAATAAAATTTAAAAAATTGTCCCCAAATAAAGACTTTCTCTCTTCTCATTTTTCATAGTTCTATACTCTAAAGTTTGAGTAAATGCTGAATACTTGATATAAATCTCTCAAAAAGTTTGAATAGTGATAAAAAGCATCAGTATAAAGCTATGCAGTTGTTTGGCCTGCAAGGAGGACAACCTATTAAGTTAATGGGGGCCCTTCCAGATAGGCCCTATATTCCAGGATCTGATTCCAGGTTTTCTGTTCATCCCAGATTATCTGGATGTGCTGACTCATATAATCCAGTTAAAATCAGAAACCTGGGATCAGATCCTGGGATATAGGGCCTGTCTGGAAGGGCCTTGCATAGGTGCCATTGGATTTCACTTTCTTTCTATGAGTTAAACCCAGAAAGGAAAACCCAGTGAACTTTCCATCTCGGGCTCAGATACAAGAAACAGACAGACAGATAGATGATAATGATGATAGATAGATAGACAGACAGACAGACAAACGTGTCTCGTTGACTTAATTCATTGGAGCTAATGGAAATATACAAGGTTTCTGTTGGCTGCCATTTTGATTAATTCTTAGTACTGTCCTACTTTTCCAGTTCTTTTCATTTTGCCAATATATTCAAGTTGGATAAAAATGAATATGCAAGGTTAATATTGGATGGAGAGGATGTTCAAAGCTTTTAGATCAATTTTAGATCATTCCTAAATACTGTGATGGTGCTTCTGTACTTTATTCTTTATTTTAATTACTGATTAAAATCTCTTTGATCAACTATGGATGCTGAGAGTTTGCCCAGATATTGCCTATAGGAGAAGAATTCTGTAGCTAGGATGACTTAGTTCCAGAATACCAACTGCCTTAAATAGTGCTGCAGGAAACTCTTTTCACGGGTGTCTGCTAATGGTGTCTTTCAGAGGAGAGGTTCTTATGTTTCAAAACATGCTTTAAGATATCAAGACATGTGCACAAATTTCAATTCACCAGTGCAAAGTTTTGGAGACTTTTGAGTTTTACAAAAGTTCTAAATGAGCATGAACTTATTTTCAGGTATTTTGGTGCAATTTTCAGGATTTTTTTTGTGAAAATGTTGTTTGTGCAAGATTTTTCTAATACCAAATTTTTTAACTGAAACTTTTCTCTGCACAAAAACAGAGAACAGTGCATTTATGCAAAATACATTGGTGCTGCACAAAGTATTTTTAAAACCAAATGTTTTTGTTTAAATTTTAAATCATGTCATGAAGTCACAAAGAGAATCTTTAACTGAGATTTTCAACACTGTGTTTAGACAATGCAAGCAGTGCCTTGCTCTTCATTGGACACCTTACATAAAATTGCAATTTAGGATGGAATTTGCAACTTTGATTAAATTATTATTATAAAATTTATTTGTCAATATAAAATATTTATTTATATTTCAAATAATCACCATAGCTACAATTAGCTCTTAAAGATTGTGTTCATTTTTTGAAGGATAGCCTGTATATTTCATTAAATATATTGAAATAATACAAAGAAAAATAGAAAGGAACTTGTCATTTAGAAACCACCACTTATTTGAATCTATCTTTATTGTGGGAAGAACCCACCCATTCTATGTATCTGTTAATACACAGCTCATTAAGCTATTAATGCACCATTCATTAAGCTAGAAACAAGTGAATCATTTGCAAACAACAATTCATTAGTCTTAATGGGATTTAATAAAGTTCCTAAGCAAGGATTCATCCGAGAATTAATTACAATATACTAATCAGTAGGGGGAAATCTAGTTCATCAATCAAATTTATTTATCTAATTCAAAAGCTGGCAAGCATAAATAATTTCCAGAAAGAGACCAGCTCTTCAAAAGACTGTGTAGTTTCAGGCACTAAAAACCTGGATGACTTACAAGCAGATTTCTATTGATTTCTAGAATATATTAACTAAAACAAATACTTTTGTTCCTCATTTTGCAGTCACAGGTCTGTGACTAGAAAAGTAATGAAACAGGGCTGTAATACGATGAATTAACCCCTCCTATGGTTTCTGTGGATAGCAGGAGAAATAAATAGCATGTCACAAATAAATAGCAAGCTAATTGGAAACTTTTGTTGTTGTTCTTCTGGCAGGGCTTTGGCAGGACCATTGTGTTTGAATTTATTATTCCCTAACTTTTCTTGCTGTTCTTGCTTCTGTTATTTTTAAACTTTTTTAAAAAAAAACAACTAAAACAAACCAACAACAAAAAACCATTATCAACCAATATGAGAAATGCAAAGACAGAACTTTCATGCAATTTACTTTTCATTGTATTTCTATATTATCTTTCTGATACTTACCAAAGAGATGTAGAAAATAAATACTGTAAAATAAAGGTAAGAAACAACATAATAAAGCAACAAAAATATACAAACCAAAATGTTTAACGTTCTTTTCATCTGTATACAGTTATAAGCAAATAATGCCTCTTCTTTCTTGGAATTTATTCAGTGTGTGAAGTTACTTTCCTGCTGCTAATTAATTTAAAATGTTATTGTCTGCCTTTGCTTGCCTTTTTCCCGGGCTGTGGCGCAGGCTGGTGAGCAGTCAACTGCAGCCAGCTGCAACAAATCACTCTGACCAAGAGGTCATGAGTTCGAGGCCAGCTGTTGTGACTGCGCCTTCGGGGACTGTGGATGATAGTGGTGGGATCAGGAGAGGAAGGAAAAACCCTCGCGAGGAGGGCTCGTTGGAGGATTTGTACAGAAAGAGAATTGGGGACCTCAATGGGGAGTCTTCTGAGGAAGATTCAGATGGGGAGTTTGTGGAAGAAATGGATGCTGGGGAACAGGTGGTGGCTGAGGAAGTGGGCACTGACTGGGCATGGGCGCCGGAGATGCCTGGGGAATTGGGGCCCATGGATACTGCTGAACCTTGGGTATCTTCAGAAGCAGATCCCACTTGGTCTGCTTGGAGGAGGGAGGATGGATCCTCAGGTGTGTATGGTGTTGGGTGTGGGCAGGATGATTGGAATTCTGATGAATAAGGCACACCCGATCCACGAGCTTTAGCTGTGTGGAGTTCTGACTCTGATTAAGGATTTGGGACACCTGCTCTTTGGGTGTTGGTGTTTGGACACCCAGGGAGAATTGGGATAAATTGGGAGTGTTTGGTCACTTCACTTTGCATGTGGCAAGGTGTTGCTGGGCGCCATTGGGATTCCTGTACGTGTTTAAGAAGACTGGACTGGGACTTTGCTTCAGATCTGCTGTTGCCTCCATTGCCTTGGCTCTTTGTGCCATTTCGTGGACCTAGAATTAATGACTACAACCTCTGGACCCTGGACTGGAATTCGACCCTGTTTCTGCCTTCACTCTCTGATTAGTCTGCCCACAGCTCTTGACTTCTGGCTTGCCTCCAGACCCTGCTGCTGTCTCCTGTCCTGACCCTGGATCAATCTGACAACGTCTCTTCGCCTGGTCCCTTGAGCTTCTGGCATTACCTGCACTCCTGAAGCAGTTTGCTGCTGTTCCTGCTATTTCGACTCCAGACCGGTTTGACAACATCTTTTTGCACTGCCCCTTTAAATCCCCAAAGCCTGTTGCTTGCAACAGAAAGGATTTGGAACCATTCTTTCCCTTTTGCACCGGCTCCAAGTTTGTTTGCAAGCTCTTTTGCCCGGTTTTTGTTTCTGTTTAATAGCTTTGTGTTAAAACTGCTAGCTTGTGACTCTTGGGAGTTTTTTGGGGAGTTTCCAAGTCTCTGTTTTGTTTTGGCTGCTTTTCCAAGCCAACTTAGTTTGTTTTGAGCTGAATTGAAGCACCTTTTGTTTTATCTGGATTATTTGCTTGGATAACCCGGTTTGGTTGCTAAAGCATACTTTTTGATATATTTTTGTTTGGACTGCTTTTAAACACTGAAGTTAAGTGTTTAAAGCCATCTTTTGTGTTTGTGTCTATTTTTTGGGCTATCTCTTGAATAAACTCTGTTTTGCTCTCAAATTGGCGTCTGACTCTTGACACCAGCTCAGAGCTGCATTTGTCTCTGTCTTTGTTCTATGTTAAGGCATTGAATGTTTGCCCTATGTGTGTATAATGTGATCCGCCCTGAGTCCCCTTCGGGGTGAGAAGGGCGGAATATAAATACTGTAAATAAATAAATAAATAAATACATTTTTCCTGGTCTACACATGATAAAGAAATGGAGTAACCTCTGCCTATGTTGATATTCCTCTATATCAGTAGTTCTTGAGCTATGGGTCCCCAGATGTTTTGGCCTTCAAGTCCCAGAAATCCTAAGTTGGTAAAATGGCCAAAACACCTGGGGACCCACAGGTTGAGAACCAGTGCTCCATATTATCACAACTGACAATAGAATGTAGGCTGTGACTCTAACATCACGATGTTACTTCTTCTCTATGATTTTATAACATCTTTGCATGATGAAAAAGGAGTGAAATGTTTGGAGCCAGATCTGAAAGAACTTTTTCATGAGATGAGCAGCAATGGAACCAATTAATTACCTAGAGAGGTAGTGATGTCTTTTTCTCTGGACTTTTTCAAAAAAATACACTTAGTGTGAGAACTTTAGCTGGAGATCCTTTATTGGGCAGAGAGTTGGACTCAATGGCCCATGAGGCAACTTCCAGATCTACAATTCTTTCTTTACCTCACCCAATAACACTGGAATCTTAACCATGTGATGACTTTGGAGCATAGAACCACAGGAAGGTGCCTTAGCTTAATTCAAACAGTTGGTCCATTTATCTAAGTTGTGTCTACACTGTGGCCATGGCTCTTTCAGAATTCTCTTCAAGTGCTGGATGTAAATGCCTCTATCCAGATCTACCCTTCATTCTACAACTGAGCTTCAGGCACTGGCCTTGTAAAAGGGAAGATGCCGTCTGAAGTGATCATAATGAAATATTTATGTAGTCCAAAACTATATTGAAATTTCCAAAATGTCTCTCTTTCCTCTACTTATCATGGTCCAGAAGGAAGAAATACATGAGGCATTACTGAGGAGGAGGGAGAGGAGGAGGGTGATAAGACTGCCTCAAATGTTGCTTTTAGCTCATTATGTTATTAACAGAGTTTGGGAAGAGATTTTTTGAACAATAACTAGTTACAGTTATAGTTCCCAGGATCATGAGTTGCTGTTAATATCATAATGCAAGCAAGCACATAGCCATGGGTGGGGGAGGTTACGGGCCCAACCCCCGCTCAAAATTTTTCAGATTAAAAAAATCCTTGGTTTACTCATAAATTTTAACTAGATGAGGCTGGCGAATCACAATGCCTTATCAATGTAATGAGGTCCCTTGACATTCATATGCAGGATGCCTAAATGCATAGCTGAGAAGGAACCAGAGTAGTGATGAAATGCTTTTCTCTTATTGCAGTGATCCCATTGGCTCAGCAATGCAACTCTGTGGTATGCTGGGACCTGAAGTAAAATAATTTAATGAAATTCAATCCTATCTGTGGTTTCAGGTAACCACATTCGTGATGGGACTGTATCTCCTGTGGATACGGGGGTCTTACTGTACTGTGTCTCTGTTCTTCATATACACTACTAACCAATACATATCATTTGCACTATGGTACAATGGAGCCCCCAGATGGCGTAGTGGACTAAGTGACTTGAAGGTTGGGTTGCTGACCTGAAAGCTGCCAGGTTTGAATCCCACCTGGGGAGAGTGCGGATGAGCTCCCTCTATCAGCTCCAGCTCCATGCGGGGACATGAGAGAAGCCTCCCACAAGGATGGTAAAAACATCAAAACATCCGGGCGTCCCCTGGGCAACGTCCTTGCAGACGGCCAATTCTCTCACTCCAGAAGCAACTCAAGTTGCTCCTGACACGAAAAAAACAAAACAAAACTATGGTACAATGTTTTATACCACTATTCTAAGAACCAGCTGAGGAATAAAATATTGTTCAGATATGAAAAAAATATAACTGGTTAATCAAATCCCCATGCTAAGTATGTGAAAAACTATAAAAACAATGATAATTTGTGCTTGCTTTAAAAGTGTATACTTAATTTCTCCTAAACTATCAAGTATTTTTGAATAACTCAGTACCAGATTAAAGGTTTTTAATATCGTTTTTAAATAGTTTTATATAATTTCGTTCAAAGAAATTTATAGAATTTGGTTCAAACAGAACTGCAAGTGTTCCTCTCTATTAATCATAGCTATTTAAAATCCAACTTGACCAAGTGCACAGAACTTTGTAATAAATGCCTTCAAGATACTGACACATAGATGGAAGAATTTGACCTGTGGTGTAAAAATGGGAAAATATTGCACCTGCAGAAATGCACTGGAAGCATATTTATTTATTTATTTATTTATTTACAGTATTTATATCCACCCTTCTCACCCCGAAGGGGACTCAGGGCAGATCACATTACACATATAAGGCAAACATTCAATGCCTTAACATAGAACAAAGACAAGACAAATGTGGGGCTCTGAGCTGGCCTCAAACTCATGACCTCTTGATCAGAGTGATTTCTTGCAGCTGGCTGCAGCTGGTTGCTCAACAGCTTGAGCCACACCCCAGCCATATCTTGTCTGTGATAGACAGTTTTTTCCAAATGTGAAGAAATTACTTCAGATTCCTGGAACATTGCCAGTGTCGACAGCTATGCATGAAAAGTCATTTTCAACTCTTAAACATTTGAAAACATACATAAGAAGCACAATGGGTCAAGAAAGGCTGACTGGACTTGCACTCTTGAGTGTTCACCGAAGTTTAGTGTATTGACACAGTTTTCAAGTGTTTCCAACAGAAATTGTGGTATTCTTTTGTAATCACTAAGATTAAGAGTCATTTCCAGTTTTTTAGACTTGAAACTTTGTATCTAAAATAGAAATTTGATTTAATTAAGTCTCTATAAAATATAGAACAAATCTTAGAATTCAAATTATTTTGTGTTATGGACCTAGGTAAAGGTAAAGGTTTCCCCTGATGTTAAATCCAGTTGTGTCCGACTCTGGGGGTTGTTGCTCATCTCCATTTCTAATCCAAAGAGCCAGCGTTGTCCGTAGACACTAGGCTTGAGCGATCCATGAAAAAATTGATTCTAAACTCGTTTCAAAAGTAGGGGGCGCCAGCGTTTCGTTTCTGATGTCATTTCTGAATTTTGCCCTCAAAATTTTTCGAAATTTAACGAAAATTCATTAGTTTCAAAAGTAATTCGTTAATGGCGGACGCGCATGCGCACTAGCAAAAAAAAACAGCACAAGGGGAGATTTTACAGGACTCTCCCGCCCTCATTTTTTGAGTAATCTTCTTCAAACTTGGTACAGTGGTAGAACACATTTAACACTGATAGCTCACCAAAATTTGGAACGTTTCCCTTACCCTCTGATTTTTGGCGAATTTTCATAGCTTTTATAATAAACCATTTTTAATAATTGCAGAAATCTGTTCCTGGTTTGAAAGTCTTATTTCCTGTTTCATTGGGTTGTCTTTACTGTGAAAGTCATTGTTCTACTTCAGAAACTTTGTTTTTGTGGCTGAAACTTTGTTAAATTGGTGGACCAAACCATAATATGTTCCATCCATGTCGCTTGCACAAAGTTCAGGCAGTGTCATAGATTTTGCCATGTTTCTATGACAGAACCAATTAGGAAATGACATCTATCACCCAGGAACAGAAATCATAGTACACCATCAAATCATTCCTGACAGATGGCCATCAGCCTCTGAATAAGGAAATTAGTTCCTGGTTTGAAAGTGCTATTTCCTGTTTCATTGGCTTTTCTGGGCTGAGAGTGTGTGACTTGCCCAAGTGGGTGGCTGAGTGGGGAATCAAGCCACAATTGGAGTCCAAAATTCAAACCTCTCCCTCCCTCCTTCTCTCTAAACTTCTCATACCTTCCAAGAATTCACATACTGTATGAAAGTTTGGTCAAGATGGTCAGAGGAGGGCAACTAAAATGATCTAGGGTCTGGAGAACAAGCCCTATGAGGAGCGGCTTGAAGAACTGGGCATGTTTAGCCTGCAGAAAAGAAGGCTGAGAGGAGACATGATGTATAATATGTGAGGGGAAGTCATAGAGAGGAGGGAGCAAGCTTGTTTTCTGCTGCCCTGCAGACAGAGCCGGCCCTAGGCAATTTTCAAGTGTAAGCAAGCAGCATTTTGGAGCCCCCCCCTTCCCGAAACCAATCACTGAAAAATAAAAGGTAGAAGGTAGAGGTGAATAGAATATATGTGTGTGTGTGTGATATATACTGTATGTGTATATATATATATATATATATATATATATATATATATATATAGTCCCTGCATATGTGTGTGTGTGTGTGTGTGTGTGTGTGTGTGTGTGTGTGTATAGGTAAAGGTAAAGGTATCCCTTGACGTTAAGTTCAGTCATGTCTGACTCTGGGGGTTGGTGCTCATCTCCATTTCTAAGCCCAAGAGCCAGTATTGTCCATAGACACCTTCAAGGTCATGTGGCCGGCATGACTACATGGAGTGCCATTACCTTCCCGCCAGAGCGATACCTATTGATCTACTCACATTGGCATGTTTTCAAGCTGCTAGGTTGGCAGAAGCTGGAGCTAACAGCGGGCACTCACTCTGCTCCCGGGATTTGAACCTCGGACCTTTCGGTCTGCAAGTTCAGCAGCTCAGTGCTTTAACACACTTCGCCACCGGGGCTCATGTACATATAATATACATACACATACACACAATGTGGAGAATATGTGGAAAGGTAGATAGATAAGTTGGGAGCCACAGCGAAGGCACCTTCCTGGGAGCAAGGTCTAATAATAATAATAATAATAATAATAATAATAATAATAATAATAATAATAATAATTGTGCGGTTTTCTGGCATTGTATATTTCTGCCGCTTCTGTGACTGTTCATTTGGGTTTTGATGATTCCGTAGCCCACTTGTCGATGGATGTCCAGAATCAGCAGCATCCACTGCGGTCCTTTTTATCCTGGGCGACGACCGAGCCAGTATAGACTTCGTTTGGGTTTGATTCTCCATAATGCTAATGGGTTAGGTGCTCTTAGTTCTGCTCCTCAGCTGAGGCCTCTCTGGCTTGGTTGGACCTGCCAGTAGTTACACTACCGCCAGCACAGCCCTCAGTCATCATTGGAGCAGTTAAGCCCCCCCACCACGTCAAGGTGGCACCTTGGAACTTATGCCTCAAGTACCACCTGCCAGCAGCAAAGAACTGGTGGGATCACAAACCAGCAAAGGTCGTGGAAAATGAACACGCAAAGATACTGTGGGACTTCCGAATCCAGACTGACAAAGTTCTGGAACACAACACACCAGACATCACAGTTGTGGAAAAGAACAAGGTTTGGATAATTGATGTTGCCATCCCAGGTGACAGTCGCATTGACGAAAAACAACAGGAAAAACTCAGCCGCTATCAGGACCTCAAGATTGAACTTCAAAGACTCTGGCAGAAACCAGTGCAGGTGGTCCCGGTGGTGATGGGCACGCTGGGTGCCGTGCCAAAAGATCTCAGCCGGCATTTGGAAACAATAGACATTGACAAAATCACGATCTGCCAACTGCAAAAGGCCACCCTACTGGGATCTGTACGCATCATCCGAAAATACATCACACAGTCCTAGACACTTGGGAAGTGTTCGACTTGTGGTTTTGTGAAATGAAATCCAGCATGTCTATCTTGTTTGCTGTGTCATACAACGTCGTTGTGTCAATAATAATAATAATAATAATAATAACAACAACAACACACCAGACATCACAGTTGTGGAAAAGAAAAAGGTTTGGATCATTGATGTCGCCATCCCAGGTGACAGTCGCATTGACGAAAAACAACAGGAAAAACTCAGCCGCTATCAGGACCTCAAGATTGAACTGCAAAGACTCTGGCAGAAACCAGTGCAGGTGGTCCCGGTGGTGATGGGCACACTGGGTGCCGTGCTAAAAGATCTCAGCCGGCATTTGGAAACAATAGACGTTGACAAAATCACTTTTGCCAACTGCAAAAGGCCACCCTGCTGGGATCTGCACGCATCATCCGAAAATACATCACACAGTTCTAGACACTTGGGAAGTGTTCGACTTGTGATTTTGTGATATGAAATCCAGCATGACTATCTTGTTTGCTGTTTCATACAATATAATAATATAATAATAATAATAATAATAATAATAATAATAATAAATCCCTTACAATATCCAAGATGGCTCACTGCTACAGAATCTTGGGAGCTTTAGTTTGGTATGGTACCATTATTGGCAGAGAAAGCTAAGCTGTAGGAGTTGAAATCCAATCATTTATCCTCCCTATAGAATCAATTTTATATGCATTTTTAGCTATGATTTATTTGCTATTTTATTGTGTTGTGTTTTTATTATTGTATAAGGCATTGAATATTTGCCTTTGCATTTGGAAGCTGCCCTGAGTCCTTTTGTGGAGAGAGGGCAGGTTAGAAATAGATTAATAACAATTATTATTATTATTATTATTATTATTATTATTATTATTATTATTAAATATCTGGAGGACTAAAGTTTGCCCATGCCTGCTCTATACTGCACTTTCCAGAACTTTCCCATCACAATCTGCTTTTGAGTTGGATACATGATCAAGACATTATTTCCAGCTTACTGAAGTTGGCTGCATATGTTTTGTCTGAGGGTCAGAAATGGCCTTAAAGCCATCTTGTGCAGCTTCCAAAACCCAACACTTGAGAACATTTTGCACTATAGCCAGATATTTCCAAGGTCGTACTCAAAGGGCTTGGCAAATATACCCTTTTTTGAGATGGATCTAAATCAGGCATGGGCAAACCTTGGCCCTCCAGATGTTTTGGACTTCAACTCCCACAATTCCTAACAGCCAGTATTTGAGAACACAGAAATGCTGGACCACTCTAAAAGCCACCGTGTCAGACTACACAGAGAAGCCACTGAAATCCACAAGAAGCACATGGACAATTTCAACAGAAAAGCTAAAATCAGGACAGTAAAAGAACAACACCCAGAAAATGGGAATTCCAGACAGGAAACAATCAGGGCCAGCTAATACCTCCCAACAAAGGATTCCCCCAGGTAGGAAGCAGCCAGGCTTTGAAGCTGCAAGGCTATTCAATGCTAATCAAGGTGACCAATTGCAACATTCACACTTGCCTCCCACAGACAAGAGTTCTTTCTCCCACCCTGGACCTTCCACAGATATATAAACCCCACTTGCCTAGCTTCGCACAGACGTCAAAACCTCTGAGTATGTCTGCCACAGATGTGGGTGAAACGTCAGGAGAGAATGCTTCTGGCACATGGCCATAGAGCCCGGAAAACTCATAGCAACCCAGCCAGTAGGCTGTTGCTGAACAACCTATGAACTTTTAGCATTAAAGGAAAAAATGCCCAAGATTTTATCACTTAATACTGTTGGCATGTCTGGAGAAGAAGAATAGAATGCTTCTATACCAGGCAAGGGCAAACTTTGCCCATGTCTGGTGTTAGGAATTGTGGGAGTTGAAATTCAAAACAATCTGACAAAAAACTGGGAGCTGTAGTTTGGCATGGCACTGGCTCTCTTCTGCAGGGAAGGCTAGGTAGGGACTTTGTAAAACTACAACTCACATGATTACATGGCACTGAATCTGTTGCAAGTGAGCTGGTGCCAGATTCCTTTCTGGGAGCAGGAGCTGTTTTAGGTTTGGCGTCTCCTCCTGGAGATATCTCTTAAAGGGATATCCTCTGGCTCTTTAGGAAGGCTCCACAAGCTCTGGGGTTTCCCCTTTAAGCCAACTGCCTTAAAGAAGCAAAACCAAACGGGAAGGCTCCAAGGCAGGGCAAGGAGGACAAGGCAGGCAGGCATGGCTCTTTCTTCTCTTCTCTCTTCCCTTCTCTCTTCTCTTCCCTCCCTCCCTGCTTCCCCCCCCTCTCTGCGACCTCTCAGAGAGAGAGAGAAGCAGGGAGGGGGAAGAGAGAGAAGGAAAGAGAGAGCAATGTGGAAGGCTTCTACTGAGCCGGTGGTCCCCGCGGGGGGGGGGGGGGCGTCTCAATGGCATTTTTAAAATGCTAGCAGATCGATGGCCATGCCTCTCCCTCCCTCCCTCTTCCGCTCTGATTGGCTGAGAGGCATGCCAACATGGCTTCTCCTCTCAGAGGGGCTACAGCTACATCCGAAGACATCAGAAACAAACGAAAAAGGGTACTTTTATTATTCAAATTCGTAATATTTGTAAGGCAGTGAGCAGATGGTTCAAATATCAATTCAAAAGTACTTGCGAAATGAATTTTTAACGAATTTAACGAACTAACGAAAAATTTGCTCAAGCCTAGTAGACACCTCCAAGGTCATATGGCCAGCATGACTGCAAGGAGCGCCGTTACCTACCCGCCAGAGTGGTACCTATTAATCTACTTACATTTGCATGTTTTTGAACTGCTCGGCTGGCAGAAGCTGGAGCTAACAGCGGGCGCTCACTCTGCTCCCCGGATTTGATCCTGCGACCTTTCAGTCTGCAAGTTCAGAAGCTCAGCACTTTAACACGCTATGCCATCGGGGGCTCCAAGTTATGGACCTATTCTTCATGATTTGCTAAAAACAATTAAAATTGTTTCAACCCCACCCTGAAAATTTTTTTTCTCGCTATGGGCCTGAATGCATGTAACCCAGGAGCTGAAATATTTACACTTTTAGTTAATTATTAAAAGCCCATCTGAATGCTACAAGCCGCTTGCCAGTGACCCATAATGGAAAACATGCTGT
Source organism: Anolis carolinensis (assembly GCF_035594765.1). Lineage (NCBI taxonomy): Eukaryota > Metazoa > Chordata > Lepidosauria > Squamata > Anolidae > Anolis > Anolis carolinensis. The sequence continues at coordinate 206,155,107 of NC_085844.1, forward strand.
CTTCCTATCCACATCATTATTCCTTCATCTCCCACAACACAGAATGGGGAGCAGCAAAAGACAAAGCATAAGCAAACATAAGAGCTATGTGACATCACTCCTTCCCCATTTAATAAAGCCACTATTGGTAACTTTAAAATTAACTTTAAAGGAATTATATTGCAAGAAAGTGAAGTTTAATTATAGTTTAATATATCTATGCCTTATTTACGGAAAGCAGGAATCGGCCATATTTGTAAAACATTACTTCTGTTTCCTGTTTTAATTTCCCAGATCAGGAAGAAAAAGAAACCTTATTCTTCAAGATGCTCAGATGCAAAACAATGTAAAAAACATTTAAACAAAATAAAACTGAAAACCCCATAAGTTTTGTTTTTTAAAAGATGTAAAGTGGTGCTCAGCAGCACACACAGTGCATGTGTAAACATAAGAGTCCTTAAACAAAAGGTATGTGATTTAGTGGGAATGCAAGAAAGCAAAGATGTATAAAAATCAGTAAATGAAGAAAGTACAATTTTTGTCTGATTTTATGAAAAGTCAAAGACCAAAGTGGTCTCTCAAGTGTTCTCTTGATCACTTATCTTCAACTCTCTTAACTCATCATTCTCCAAAGATAGAATTATGCCCTGCACAAAAGCTCTTTACCCCAATTAGCCTGCCAGCCTTAGCTAGAGGTAGAAAAAAACAAACTTCAGTAAGAATAGCATGAAAGCCAGGGGAGATGATAATAGAAAAGACACAGTGGGAGTGAGGACTGCATAACTTCTTCTGCTTTCTCTGCAGTTTTCTTCTACCAATGCTTCCACAGTTCTTTCTTCAAACTGAACCCACTTTATGTTGTGGAGACTACCTTGGGGAAAATGGATAAGAATGGCATTTTCATAGAGAGATGATGCAGGGAAGAAGAATTAATTCACCAAGTGAGAAATGTACAAACTACAATCCCCTCCTGAGTGAGCAGTCCATACCTATAAATGTAAACAAACATCTACAAGGGGAGTATAAAGCATTTGGAAAATTGTTTGATGCATGAATTGTACTACAATCCCATAAGAACTGGTGAAGCTCAGCAACAAAGCACAAACTTGGCATACAAAAACTCTCAGGTAGGGCTGGGGGAGAATTCTGGGGAACTGTTGATAGCCTAGACACACAAATTTTGAGGAAGATCAGGCATGGACAAACTTCAGCCCTCTGGATGTTTTGTATTTCAACTCCCAAAAATCCTAGCCATTTTACTGGCTATTAGGAATTGTGGGAGTTTATATCCAAAACACCTGGAGGGCCAAAGTTTGCCCATGCCTGAGCTAGATTAATTAAAGTCTGCGTAGAAGGAATCTTATTTTCTAAGCTGGCAACCTTTGAGTCTCTTTAACTACTGTTGGAAGTATAAGGTACAAACAGAACATCCTCCTTGAAATGGCTTCATTAACAACTAAAACATTTCTGAGCTCAGGTCAAAATGCTATTATCTCTCTCTATATATAAAAGGATAAAGTTGTTTGAACAGTGACTATAACAACAAAACTAAACATCCCAGAAATATAAAACTTGGCAACACAATGCAAAAGCCTTGCCTCCTGGTTACAACAACACAACCACACCACAAAACCACAATCCGGACCCACAAAACTCACAACAGCACATCATGACTAGAACAACACAACTAAATGCCCAAGAAATACAAAACTTGGTAACACAATGCAAAAGCCTTGCCTCCCAATTGTAAGAACACAACCACACCACAAAACCACAATCTGGACCCACAAAACTCACAACAACACATTGTGACTATAACAACACAACTAAACCAGATGGCCATCTGTCTGAGGGGTTTGGGTGGGGTCTTCCTCCATGACAAAAAGAAAGAAAGGGGTTGGACTGGATGCAAACTACAAATCCCAGCACCCCATGGCATGGAGTCCATGCATTTCAATTAGAGGCTTCTTCCTTCTCCCTTTCCCTGCCATCCAACCCACTGACCCACTTCCATGGCTCCACAGCCAGGAAAGGCTGGGACGGATAGAACGAAGGAAGGAGGGAAAGGAAGGGAAGGAACGCCAAGGACAAGAGCCCTCCCTCTCTGCCCGGAAGGCAAAGAGCCAAAGGGAGAGAAAGACCATTGATCCGGTTATATTTACCCTCCTTTCTGACCAGTGTGTTCTTATCAGCCAGCTCAGGATCGGAGCAGAGAAAGGTAATAGCATAGGAATAAAGGAAACAAGGAGAGCACCCACTCTATCTATCCATCCACTCATCTATCCATCCACTCACCCACTAATAATAAACACCTACACAGGCAAGAATCAGCCATGCACTGAGGCTACAAGGCCATTCAGTGCTCATCTACCTCCCCAATCCCTACATTCACACTTGGCCTCCAAAAAAGCAATTACAATAATAACAATGACAACAACAACAATAAGAATCAACACCATCACAGGCAAGAAGCAGCCAGGCACTGAAGCTGAGAGGCCAGTCAGTGCTATACTAGGCCTCCAAAAAAACAATACAGTAGCATCTAACTTATCCAACCTTCATCAGCACTACAACAACAACAATAATAAACACCTACACACGCAAAACAAAAAAAAGACTATTCTACCGCAATAAAAATATAAACCACACTCAGCAGAAGCAGACATCACTATTAACAACAAACCAAAGACAACAGGGATCTCAAGCAATTATCAATCAACACAAAAATTGAAGAAGGTAACAGACTTCAAATACTACTACTAAGCTCTAAACAGTTCCGGTCCAACTTACCTATCCGAACGTATCTCCTCCTATGAGCCCATGAGAACTTTAAGATCGTCTGGGGAGGCCCTGCTCTCGGTCCCACCTGCCTCACAAATGCGGCTGGTGGGAACGAGAGATAGGGCCTTCTCGGTGGTGGCTCCTCGGCTGTGGAACTCCCTCCCCAGTGACATCCGGCAGGCTCCATCCCTTCTGAGTTTTAGAAAAAAGGTGAAGACCTGGCTTTGCGAACAAGCGTTCAATGAATGAATTATGATGGCTTTAACTCGGTCCGGATTAAGGTTTACGTGCAAGGTTTATGTGGACGAATGGATTAAGTATTTTTATTGTACTGTTTTAAATGTATTTATTGGATTATTTTAAATTGATTGTTTTAATTGTTATGTTTTATTTTTGTACTGTATACCGGCATTGAATTTGCCAGATTGTGAGCCGCCCTGAGTCCCTTTGGGTGAGAAGGGCGGCATAGAAATGATGGAAATAAATAAATAAATAATGTGAGTATAAAGAAGGGTGGAGGTCACAGCATAAATACAACCTAATGTAGACTGACCAACACCACCAGACTAAGCCACAGCAACGCATGGCTGGGCACAGCTAGTAATCTATAAAACACTATATGGCTTGGGTCCAGACCATCTGACCCAATAAATTGCCAATTTAATCATTTATTTATTATGCATTTTGTTTATATCTGACAATTCCTCCAAGACTGGGATTCATGGTATCTTATATGATTTATATGCTGCCTTTCTTCCAATATAACACCACAGCAGTTAGTTTTTATGTAGTGAGGTAGTGATGTTCTTTTTTAAAGTAACACGGTGGCTTTCTGTATAACAAATACCATTTATCTTACTCCTTTTTATTTTTTTCTATTTGGTGCAGCCAAAGAGAGTGGATACCATCTCAAGATGCAGAGTTGGGTCAGACCTGCATAGCTGCTACCATCTCGCATGATATGTATAAATCATGTTGCAGTCATAATTTGCCCAACTTTCTATGTCCTTCCTCTATTTTAGATTATAGCTGAATATTAAAAAGGTGGCTTGGAAGAATATAACAAATGTTGTGCATGCTATACAAAATAGATGCAAGACTTGCTTGTAACTTAAGCAACTGAAAAGTCTTGCCAATCCAATTGTCACTGAGTACATATGCATGCCCTGGCTCTACACTGGATAGAACCCTTTAGCATTAAGATGTGACAATTCAAACTTTGTTCATAGGTCATAGATATGATCAGTTTAAAAACTGAGGTTCCTGACAACTTTTCTTCTGAATGCAGAGTCACAAACCATCAGCTTGATATATACAGTAAATAATATTGGAAAGCTCAGAAAGGCTTGTCCTCATTCCTTCATGATACTCCATGACAGATGATCTGGGACAATTGCTCTCTGTTTGTTCTTCAGGTATGACTTGGAAAAATCTATCCCCGCCCTCTTCTTTGCTCTAGTCATGCATACCCTTTTGGTTATCACATGTTATGATTGAGCCTCATGGCTCTGTTACTGGCAGACGTGGTGCTAAATAAAAGGCAACCAATGGAGCAAGAATGAATGTAATTAACAATATCCTGGACCATGTTAGATATATTAGATAAGATATATTAGAAATAATAATAATAATAATAATAATAATAATAATAATAATAATAATATAATTTTAGTCTTATACCCCGCCCCATCTCCCCGAAGGGACTCGGGGCGGCTTACATGGGGCCAAGCCTGAACAGAACAATATAAAAACAAAACAATAAAACCAATCAATCAGACAATAAAAGCAGGTCATAAAAACCACATACAAGATAAAGAGTTAAAATCATAGCTTGGGTTCAAAGGATCTAGGCCAAAGTGCTAAAAGTGCAAATATATCATGTCATCAGGGAAGGGTGGCCACTCAGCTATGATGGCTATAAAGTGCCATTATAATACTGGGGAAGGCATACACTGTCAAATGGACAACAGGTCGATCATACAGAGATCAGTCACCAAAAGCCTCTCGGAAGAGCCAAGTCTTCAGGCTCGTCCAAAAGGAGAGGAGGGTAGGGGCCTGCCTAATCTCCCCAGGGAGCGAGTTCCAGAGCCGGGGGGCCACGATGGAGAAGGCCCTCTCCCTCATCCCCACCAGCCGTGATTGTGAAGATGGTGGGAGCGAGAGGAGGGCCTCCCCCAACGAACGAAGAGGTCGTGCAGGTTCATAGGGGGAAATGCTCCCTGCTCTAAAGTAGGATTCTCTAAAATGTTTTAATCTAATTCACATTATCAATTTATAATATGAAACAGAATGGTATATTACACCTACAGGTAGGTAAAATTATTTTTCAAAGAAGCAAATAAATAAATAAATGCAGCAACTATTGATTTATTGATTTTTGAGGAATTCAAGATAGTTACTCAAACCAGCTTACTACTATGGATCTCAGTAGGTTAATCTTTAGTAGCACACTGATATTGTGAAGACTTAATTATTTTGGTAGTTGTAGATGTGATGAAGCCAATGGAAGATCTGAGCACATGGTAAAGCATTCAGATGGCTGGCTTATAAGATCACTAAGAACTGGTTCCGTATACAACTTGGTAAGCAACAACTTTCATGTACATCAGCCAGTGGGTTTTTAATAATTTATCCTGTTTTTATTACGGTCTCACCATTATGTGTTTTAAATGAAATTTTTATCTTGTATTGTTGTTTATATTGATATATTGTATTATTGTTTTATCTTTTTATATTGTGATTGTATTGTGTTGCTTATTTTGTTCTTATGTTGTTTGGGCCACTGCCCCATGTAAGCCGCCCCGTAGGATAGCAGAGTACAGTTAACCAACATTGGGTTAATAATAACAGTATTAGTCAATGTCAGCATTAGTTTATTGTGACAATTGGGGGCATGGCTATTTATCTACACTTCAGTTTCACTATGAAAAACAGCCAAGGCTGTTCAACATAGGAGAAAACCCTTCTCATGGGATATATGAAATAACTTTAAGTAAACTTGAAGTTTTTTCAGTGAACATAACTGAAAGGTTCAGTCTCTGGTGTGAACCAGCTGGGGCTCATATAATCCAGTTCTAAGCAGATGATATAAGATTATAGATGTAAAATATAATATTTACTGTGGTATAATAATACAGAACAATATAATCTCTCAAATCAGGACAGTAAATAAAGAACAACACTCTGAAAACAGGGAAATTCCAGACAGGAAAAAACCAGGGCCAGCTAACACCTCCCAACAAAGGATTCCCCCAGGCAGGAAGTATCCAGGCTTTGAAGCTGCAGGGCCATTAAATGCTAATAAAGGTGACTAATTGCAGCATTCATACTTGCCACACCGAGACTATTAACCTGGGCAACCAAGGATTCCACAAGGTAGAAAGCAGCCAGGCTTGCAAGCAACAAGACTATTCAGTGCAATTCAAGCTGGCCAAACTCCCCTACAAAACAAGTAGCCAGGCTTCAAAGCGGCTCCCTGATTGAGGGTGCTACGCCAGCTTTCTAAACAAGGATTTCCCTAGCTATAACACAGCCAGGCATTGAAGCTGCAAGGCTATTCAGTGCAATTCAACCAGACCAACAAAGGATTGACCTTGGTAGAAGGTGGCCAGGCTTTGAAGCAGCGATACCACTCTGTACTATTGAAGCTGACCAACCAAAGATTCCCCTAGGCAGGCTTTGAAGTAATGAGGCTATTCATTGCAATTCTAGCAACCTAAAAATCCATTGCCCTAGAATGCAAGTACCCAGCCTTCCAAGAAGCAAGCCTATTCTGTTGCATTCTAGCTCACCATACAAGGATTCCCAAAAGAAGAAAATAGCCAAGCTTTGAGGCTGCAAGGCTATTCACTGCTATTCCATCTGGCCAACAAATGATTCCCATAAGCCACAGCAAGGCGTGGCTGGGCACAGCTAGTAGTTTCATAAAAAGACAGTTTCTACTGTTTTCACATTGAACGCAGTGAAGATCAACATGGAACTATGGGAAGAGGTCAGCATATATCTACCTGGAGAATAAAACAATTGAGTCACCATTCACTTCACATTTTATGGATTGGCATATTTTCTGAGCCCAGATGTCAGATATATCGAATTTACATTGACATAATGGAAAATTTAAGCCATTAACAGATATTCTGTTGCATTTAAGTAATAGCTAACAATAATGTGAAATTTTAACATATGTGTACTGGTTAGGATAGCCACTTTCCTGATATTGAACATTAAATATATTGATGAATGATGTCTGATAGAAGGTTCCAGCGACACATAAAGATACACTATAACATCTCTGTAAACTACAACTCTGAAAACACTGTATATATTTTCGAGTAGGTTGTCAAAACTGTTTATGTTCATCCTCCAAACAGCAGTAAACTGAAGAACATTGAAGAACACAATAATAACTGTTGTTAATGAGTTCCTTTGTGGCCAGTGTACCCCAGAGCCTTCCATAATGCATGAGTCCACAAAAACAATAAATCATAAGGAACAAGACTGCAGTCTACCCAGCTGGTTCACACCAGAGACTGAACCTTTCAGTTATGTTCACTGAAAAAACTTCAAGTTTACTTAAAGTTATTTCATATATCCCATGAGAAGGGTTTTCTCCTATGTTGAACAGCCTTGGCTGTTTTTCATAGTGAAACTGAAGTGTAGATAAATAGCCATGCCCCCAATTGTCACAATAAACTAATGCTGACATTGACTAATACTGTTATTATTAACCCAATGTTGGTTAACTGTACTCTGCTATCCTAGTTCTCTAAGCATCATTCCACCACAATTAACTTGAGAAACAAACTTCTTAATCATTCAAACTCTGATTTTCTTTGTCAATCAAATATGGAGACAGCAGAAAAAGGTATCCTCTTCATTTTCTATTAATGAACTTCTGAACACCCCTGGAAGCCAAGATTCGTCATAGCTAATGGCAGCATTCCTCCCCCAGAATGCTGCTTTATGGACAAAAAAAGCCATGCATAGACAGCAGCTTTCTCTTTACAAGATGAGAACAGAGCATGTTCTTCAAATCCTATATAGATTGAATACAGATTGGCTCTGATGTTTGGCCCAATGCTACTGGCCCTGTTGTAACAGTCACACAGTGTTTTACTGTTTTAATTGGGTATGATATTGATTTTTAAGTGTGTTTTACGATTGTTGGTTTTACTATACTTTGTATTATATGTGGCAGTAATCTTGCCATTATGTAAGACCACTCTGGGTCCCCCTGGGGGAGAAGAGCGGTATATAAATTAAATAAATAAATAAATAAATAAATAAATAGTAGATCTCTATTTGTCACGGGAAATGCAGGCTTGGAAAAAATGCTTTCTTTAAAACCTTCTTCACTGGGGAAGAGGAGTAATATTCGTTCCATGGGATCAATGGAGTAAGGCTGTCTAAATACGATTTAACGAGCAAATGTTATCAAATATCTGCAAAAAGATTATGTCAAATTGTGTTTGTTTGCTAGGGATGGAAAGAATGTGAGAAAGTATTGGAAAAAATGGACAAGATACATGGTTGTTGTTGTTTTTTTTTTTTTTTACTATTGATGAACTTTGAGAAGAATATTAAAGTGAAAAGAATCTTATTTTGCACAAAATTTGCACATGTTGTTTTGTGCAAAAACCAACATTTCTTGCACACAAAATAATGTAATCATGGGCATCTTCCTGTGCAAACCTTGCACATGGATGAGTTGCACAATTCTGATTTCTGCACAAAAAAGTGCAATTCAACTATGTGCAGTTTGCATAGAATAAATCTGAATTGTGAACAGATTTTAGGAACTATGGTTTTTGAAGACTTTCTCTCAGTAAGAAGAAAAATGCTAAAATTATCAATTGCTTCCATCAAGAAGAAACTCATTGCTTGATACAACCAAAGAAATGTGAAAGGTTTGCCTGTTAAGCTAAAACTATCCACCCTACAAAGTTGTTTTGTACTAGAAGTGCTGTGTGGGATACATGATTGCCTTATTTCTAATTCTTTGCTATTCTTCTGGTGCCATTCCAAATACAGTTTTCTAGTAGTTGCCTAACTGTTCATTGTAGGAAACAGGGAGATGGTGAAGACTTTTGATGTGGTGCAGTAGAGCCCTTTACATGTTTGGATGTAATTCTGAAGAAAGAGTTAAAAATCTTTGCTTCACATTGTTATTACTTGCCATATAGGAATGCAAATCTTTGCTTATTTCAATTGTGCATGCAAGGCCCCAAGAAATACATTAATATCATTTTCCTTGCTGGGTGACAGCTTTCAAGTAGATTTCCACACATTTCAATGATTTCGTTTTTGCACTGTGCAAAATATTTGCCTTTGTACGAAAATTGTGGGCTTTGTATAAAATCAACCCTTTTGACCAGGAAACTGTGACGCCACAAGCTCCCCCCCCCCCCCCAAAAAAAATCACAGAAAGTTCCTAAAATGCAAATAGGGGTTGACTATTTTTTCCAGTTAGGTGTCTTAATGAGAGATCCTTTTTCACTGAGGAAGATAAAAAGTCATAAGGAGGACTGAATACTATTCAGTCCCCATGCTTGTGCAACCAAGGGTAATGCTTGTCTTTCTGCTTTTTTCCATCTTTTTGTAAAGAGGTATTTGCTACTTTATTACACAAGATGATCTTTCTCCAGTGCAATGGCTATTGTCACATACAGATCTGGTCCTTAACCCAAAATGGGCAAAATTTGGCCTCATGGTGCATCTTCCTTGTCATGGAACAAATACTTGGTGGATATCCAGTCAAAACTACACCAACACTATATAGCACAATGGCCAGTACACTGGCTATGAATTTTAATTCATTGTTATCGAATGTGGATGAGAAACCAGATTCAGTATCTGAATTCTGAGGCTCTCTTTAATTCAGTGATATTATTAACTACTAGGCTTACCCTGTTAATGGAACTTACATACCTCTGACAGGGAGAGAAAAAGTTAATAGCAGCCAATGAGTTTCATGCCAGGCATTGATGTAGAACTGGGGAAATTTGCTTTAGGAAAAATAATCTTGATGACTGTTTAATGATTATAGGCTTACACTTCTTAGGCCAAGACAGAGACTTGAAAGTAGCTTTAGACACTAATTGGACATTTGAACTTTGCCCGGAGGAGTCTTCCAGAAAGGATGTTAATCTCTTAGCTTCTTAGCAGTACTCCATTAAAAAGAGGTCATATCTCTTTTCCTGCTATATGTCAAAGAAAAATGAAAGTTGTCAGTCAGGCTCCTAATTTTTATTCAGGGTTAGGTCTTGCTGTTTCACTTTATTCCCACCCCATCTCTATATTCACAGAATAGACTGTGAAAAATGCAAAACACAAGGACTCGTAGGAAAATGTAATATGATGGCTCTATCTGAGAGCCATGGTCAGATTTAGGTCACTAGTTGCCTTGAGCACTAGGGATGTAGGGTTCAGGATGAATCTTTCAATACATTGATAGCATGAGGTATAGGTCTTGCTAAGGAAATACTCAGAAACAGATAGTCACTATGTCAAAGCAAGTAGCCCTTTAATTTGTGTAAGAAAACTGAAGTCAATCTCTCTATAGGAGACTAGGATTTGGGAGCAAAAAGAAAGATGTCAATCAAATTCCTCTCTAGGTAGAAACTGAAGTTCCAGATATGACTAAACTCTGCAATGTTGGACTGAAGACATATAGCAAAGTCAACTAGAAATTCTGGATTACGATACATTTAGCTAAAAAAGCCAATGGGGTTTTTGGCTTGCATCAAAAGGAGTATAGTGTCTAGATCGAAGGAAGACATGGTGCCTCTCTATTCTGCTTTGGATAGACCTCACTTGGAATACTGTGTTCAATTCTGGGCATCACAATTTGAGAGAGATATTGACAAACTGGAATGTGTTTTTCCTGCATGGCAGGGGGTTGAACTGGATGGCCCAAGTAGTCTCTTCCAACTCTATAATTCTATGATCTCTGAAACTACATCCTTCAGTTTGATAAATATTTTCAGGAAAAAAGTAGGTGATGTATATTTGAGAATATAATAGGTATGTGTACAGAGAAGGAATTGGCAACCAAATTATAAAGATACCTGTTGCTCATGGAATGACCTTTGGGGCTCACAAAATCAAGCTAAGTGGCCACTGGAGGTCAATGTGAAACTGAACAAAATTTGAGTGAGAGACTACAACTTAATTTGAATTTATTTGACAACATACTGTGGGCCTTTGCTATAGACACTCGTTTGGGAATAAAAACCGATGGTCTGTGATGATGTTTTGAATCTTGAAGAAGCTTCATTGAATAGTAAATGACTTCAGAATGTTCATTTTTAAATGCTTCAGCACATATACATTTTATGGCTTTCCCCTTAATATCCAAATAATTGCAAAATTTAACAAGAATTGTCATTCAGAATCCGGCAAATCAGTTAATATATTTCAAAACACATTGATGAACTCCAAATTAAATACAAGGGGTATTCTTCTAGACATCCTCTAGAACAGGGAGGAAGAATGGACGCCTATCCGACTGTTTTGGGATAGAATGTCCACTCCATCCCTCACCATTGCCTATGTAGAGTAGAACTTTCATTCATCATTTTTAGAGGCATTATACAGAGAATATCAAGACCCCTGGCTCCCAATATGGTGCACATGCCCCACTGAGGGGCAATTTGATTTTTTTTTTTTGGGGGGGGGGGTCAAAATCAGTTATTAACATTGATTTTTTTTTTGCATTTCTTATGGTTCTAGGGGCCTCAGATACAATATATAAATATAGATTGTGACATACACATCTTAAAAATTAATATCAGAATGTACATGGCAATCAGTTGGTGGCAATGGAGAGAGGGAATTGTGAGAGGATAGAGTTGACTAGAGGGCATGAGCACAGAAAAGTGTAGCAACTTTCGTTCCAAACACCCCCACTCTTCTTTGTGTTCTTTTAACATTACAAGCTATTCAAAATATATAAAATGACTTTTTGTTCTGTATATGAATGTAGCAAGAAATCTGTGAAAATATTCAAAGCACAATTATTACTTTCATAAGTAAGCCAATATTTTTAATGAATAAATAAATAAATAATCAGCAATAAGAAAATTAACATCAGGTGACAGGAAATTAACATCAGGTGAAGGGGGGGGGCGCATCAGGAATTTAGATATGCTTAGGTGAGGCATGGCCAAAAAAGATTGGGAACCACTGATCTAGATTGTAAGCCATGCACTGAAGTAATTACATAGCCCGCTTTTTACAAATCTGCTTGAGTCATTACAGTAATCAAGAGAGGAAAAGGCTACCCCTCTATCAAACTGGTTAGAAAGATATGACCCAAGTTTTTCTTTTAAAATGAGTCATTTCCTGATTGACATTCATTTTTATCAAAACTCGGACAGTTTTTACAATGTGCTACAACTAATGAAGAATGGGATATTGTTCAGGAAGAAAAAGTTATAGCAGAATAGTACAATTAAATGCCAACGTCATGATGGCAAACTAGTTCCAGCAATGTTGGAAGCTTTCCAGAAGGCTCTAACGTGTAAAGAGAGGAAGAACCCCCTCCCTCTATCAAGATATGATGTCCAAACACAATTGCTCAAGTGTGGTTGCTGGAGGATGAAAAATGAATAAAATGGTAATGATGCTTTCCAGTTAGAAACAAGAGTTTCTAACTTGTTAATTGATGGTCTTTTGTATTCATGAACTCTTTCATGCAAATTATGATTCAGGAACATCTAAGAGTCTTTCATTTTGATGGTCAGTAAATAAGGCAAACTGCAAAATTCACCAACTATATTGAGGATGTTATATTTAGACTGTTTTATTAGTTACCTTAATTGGTCCAAAATTTAAAATTGTCATCTTAATCTGTATTGAGGGCACCACAGATTAATTAGCAGGGCCTTGGCCTTAAAATGACCACAGAAAGGAAACAAAACCAATGTGATTATGACTGAATTGGTTTGATTTTTCATATCAGACATCAGAGATCTAGTTAAGAATTTAGGCCAGATTCTTAGTTATTGGGCTCTCCTTTGTAGAGACAGGTACAAGAAATGTTTTGTGGTGTTCTTTGGTATTCATAACCCAGTTTCAGTCTCTTTTAGGAATCTTGAGTAAATATGAATCCTCTGAGCCGGTCTGTAAATTCTCCCAAATTGTGCCTGTTAATTTGAAATTGTAGGCACAGTGCATTTGAAATTGTAGGCAATGGTGGAAGCGGCTCATATTTTACTGGGTTGCAAACTAGGCCAAGAAGCATTGCCAGAGTGCCAAGATTACAGAATTATTTCTGAGGCAGGGTATATAATTTTGGTACAAATGAAACCTACATTAACATAGATTGTGCACAGTATTTATCTGCTAAAGCTGATGTAGGGGGTTGCCATGGAAATAGCAAAGCAGCCGCGTGGTATTTTTGCCCTGAAAATAAAGCACTACTAATGTTGCAAAACATATAAATGCAAGGGGGAGAAAAAAAATTAATGCCTCTTTAAAAGACCATGGAGTTCACTTTGGGAAACTTTCATGAAGTGAAAATAAACTTGTTACATGTTTGCAATTTTTCTTTATTCTTTGAGGTAGAAATCTTACAATAATCTAGCAGGAATGAATGCAATTTTGAAGGCGGTCTTAAAAATGGGAAGATAATAAGCAAACAAGAGGTCACAAAGAAGTGGAGTTGTTCAGGAGACAAAAAGGCATGCTCTCTTTAGTGTGGGGTTGGTTAAAGGCCTTTATAAATCTAGACCAGTTGCTATCTCTTACCAGAGTTTTTAGAACGAGCCTGACAATCCAGTACATTAGTATTCATTGTCAATGAAATCATGAAGTGTTAATGTTTTAGTAGGCTTAACCAATATATCACTTTATTGCTAACAAGCACAGACTATAATTACTCCTTTATTTGACAGAATTTATGGATGATGTAATTGACAACTTTCTGTGTTCTGCATGTGCCTGATAAGCCAGTCACTTAACAAGCAATGTTAAAGCAAACAGCTGGCATCCATGCAGTTGTACTGAGATCCCCCTTTGCTCTCTATGATCTCATAGCTTTTATCATTGCAACCTTTGTTGTTGAAGAAAAGCTGAACAATTTTCTTTTCCTGCCTTATCTTCTCATCTCTTCTCATCCAATCACAAATTATCCAGTTAGGCTTTGATTATTTTTTTTCTAATTTTCAGATAAATTCCTTTTGAAATGTGGTTTCCACAAATTTAAACCCGCATTTAATAAAGTGACTGTGTTTCCAAATGTCTTTAAGAGAAAATTTGGTACCAGAGGCAAAAACAACATGGGAAGAATAGGGGTAGGTTACTACACTGAAAAAGGAAAGATATTTCAAGTATATTAGGCCACCTTTTTATTCAGAACTAACAACTTCAACATACAAAATAAACATGGCTTTTAAGAAATGGACTTACTAATAACACTTGAACATTTATTTCATATCCCCCAAATACATTGGGGATATGTTTTCCTCAGCAGCTTCAATTCTTATAACTTCCTTTTGAGAGCAGACTTATTGATCTATGGATTTTTTTTTAACATGCTAAGGTGACGCAAGTACATCTGCTGTGCCCTCTCCTCTATTTTGATATTTATGTGACCCAGTAAGAGGTTTTGAAGACAGCTACCTTTACTTTGCCTGTTGTATGCATGCACACTTATGGCTACAGGAGGATCACCTAGAGCAAAATCCCATTTCCCCTTGCTTAAGCTTTATTGCAGTGTTTACTACAAACACAGTGTTACAGCTGAAGTCCCTAACTATGTCTTCTCTAGTTAACTATCACCAGTGTTGATTCTAATATAACCAAACACAAAAAGTTAGTTTTTCTGACTTTACTGACTTCAAATACTTGCTATTAGTTTGTATTCCTCTTTGGTGGTTTCCTCCTTCTTTCATTTCTCAAATCTCATGCCCTTTCAAAGTTTTTTGTATACCTACTTTAAACCTTTTTAGACACCTCCAATATTTCCTTTTCATTAGAATTGTTCCGATCTGATTTCAGGCCTGGCTATGGAGCAGAGATAGTTTTGATTGCCTTAGTGGATGACCTTGGCTAGACAGGGGAATGTCCCTGTTGGTTCTTCTGGATCTCTCAGCGGCTTTTGGTACCATTGACCATGGTATACTCCTGGGCCGTCTAACTAGAATGGGCTAGGAGGCATTGTTTTACAATATTTACTGGTCCTTCCTGGAGGTCTGTACCCAGAAGGTGGCGCTAGGGGACTCCTGTTGGAACTCCTGGATGTTGACCTGTGGGGTTCCTTGGGGTTCCATTTTGTCCCCCATGCTGTTTAACATATACATGAAACTACTGGAAGAGGTCATCTGGAGTTTTGGAGTACAGTGCCACCTATATACAGACGATGCCCAACTCTATTATTCCTTTCCACCTTATGCCTTGGAAGCTGTCCTGACCCTAAACCAGTGCCTGTCATTGGTAATGGACTAGATGAGGGCAAACTCAATTAAGACAAGACAGAGGTACTTCTGGTTAGACAGAAGGCAGGCCAGAGAATAGGGATCTAGTCTGTGCTGGATGGGGTTACACTTCTCATAAAGACACAGGTCTGCAGTTTGGGGCTCTTCATGGACTCATTGCTGAACCTGGAGGCCCAGGTATCTGTAGTGGCCAGGAGGGCCTTTGCACAATTAAAACTTGTGCGCCAGCTGTGCCTGTTCCTTGAGAAGCCAGATCTGGCCACAGTGATACATGCCTTAGTTACATTCCGTCTGGATTACTGTAACATGATCTATGTGGGGCTGTCTCTGAAGAGTGCTCAAAAACTTCAGCTGGTCCAAAGTGCTACAGCCAGGTTGCATACTGGGGCTGTCTACAGGGAGTGGATAACCCCCCTGTTTCAGCAACACCACTGGCTGCCAGTCTGTTACTGAGCACAATTCAAAATACTGGTTATGACCTTTAAAGCCCTAGACAGTTCAGGTCCAGACTATTTGGGTGACTGCATCCCCTTGTACAAACCTGCCAGGGCCCTGAGATCTTGGTTCCATCTCCATCTCAAGCTCGGTTGGTGGGAACAAGGTCCTTCTCGGTGGCTGCCCCTCGACTCTGGAATTCCCTGCCAAGGAAAACCAGAATGGCTTCCTCCCTGCTGTCCTTCTGGTGGCAGGCTAAAACCTTTTTATTCAAACATGCATTTAAAGATTAAGGTGTTTAAGATCTAGTCAGGAGGGGTGCTGTTGTTTTTAACTTTTAATATGTTTTGATGGATTTTAACTGATTTTTAACTGCTGTTTGTGTTTAATTCTGTTTCCATTTTTGTATATTTTAAATTCTGTGCTAATGCTTTTATGTAAAACCACTTTGAGTCCCCTTTGTGGAGATAAATCAACAACAACAACAACAACAACAACAATAATAATAATAATAATAATAATAATAGTGCGGTTTTCTGGCATTGTATATTTCTGCCGCTTCTGTGTCTGTTCATTTGTATTTTGATTCTGTAGCCCACTTGTCGATGGATGTCCAGAATCGGCAGCATTCATCGCGGTCCTTTTTATCTTGGGCGACGACCGAGTCAGTATAGACTTCGTTTCGGTTTGATTCTCCATACTGCTAATGGGTTAGGTGGTCTTAGTTCCAGAGCTGAGACCTCCCTGGGTTAGTTCAGCTGAGACCTCTCTGGCTTGGTTGGACTTGACGGTAGTTACACTACTGCCAGCACAGCTCTCAGTATCCTTGGAACAGTTAAGCCTCCCCCCCCCCCATGACAAGGTGGCACCTATACCAGGTGACAGTCAGATTGATGAAAAACAACAGGAAAAACTCAGCTGCTATCAGGACCTCAAGATTGAACTGCAAAGACTCTGGCAGAAACCAGTACAGGAGGTGGTGATCGGCACATCGGGTGCTATGCTAAGAGATCTCAGCCAGCATTTGGAAACAATAAACATTGACAAAATTACGATCTGCCGACTGCAAAAAGCCACCCTGCTGGGATCTGCGCACATCATCCGAAAATACATCACACAGTCCTAGACACTTGGGAAGTGTTCGACTTGTGATTTAGTGATACGAAATCCAGCATATCTATCTTGTTTGCTGTGTCATACAATGTTGTTGTGTCAATAATAATAATAATAATAATAATAATAATAATAATAGTTTGCAACTGTACCTACAATATCTCATCTTTAAGAATGAGAAACTTCTAGGTATCATGAATTTATTTCCTTGACTATGAAATATCAGACAGTATTTCCCTAAATTTAGTGACATTGACTTTTTAAGACAGCTTGCCAAACTATGCTTGGTTTCCTTTTTCCTCTGCCAAGAGAATATGATTACCATCACCCAAGCATCCTATTACTTCCAAACTGTTGATCAGTTCATTCTTATTGGTGGTTAGCATCAAACTCAAAAAGAATCAACCCCCTTCTTGTCTGTTTGGATGATATTTGTAATCTACCCTGAATTTTTTTGATATAGGACAGGGTATAAATATTGTAATGAATATAAAATAATCAGTATGTCTCTGTCTCCTGTGTTGATAAATTGTTCTCCTCCTCCTTTGTCTTGTCCTTCCAGAATAATGTGTTCTATTCTTTAAAAGCAAAACAAAACAAAACAAAAGACAAGCATAACACTTAATCACACCTCCGCAACAAGTTGAAGGGTGGCCAGGGCTCAAGCTGATGCTCCTTCTCTTTCAGCTAAGTCATCATCTTGCACTTGCTGCAGGTGTAGAAATCCAACATTCTCTTGCAGGAAAACAATTATGATACAGAGGTTGGATGTTATTCAACAAATGCCACGATGTAGTCTAGTAGGTATGTGCTTGTTGAATATTTTGCATGCAAAACTTGTATCGTGCCCTTGCAAATTATGTCTGGACCTGGAGTGGGAATCATGTAACTCTCTAAATGTTGATTTGCTGGGTGCAACAAAATCTGCCAGGCCAAATGATTCGCACAGGTAGTCTTGAGGGTATGTGAAATTATATATATATATATATATATATATATATATATATATATATATATATATGTGTGTGTGTGTGTGTGTGTGTGTGTGTGTGTGTGTGTGTGTGTGTGTGTGTGTGTGTAATGAAAATGTATTTATGAAAATTTGAATGAATGAATGAATGTGAGAGTCCCATGCTAGCTTTTGGGGAATTATGTTAGATTTTGCCTTTTGGTCTTCTGTACAGCCAACTATTTCTCATATGTGATACCCAAAGGATACATTCCATGGCAGATTCTATTATCTTATAAAATATACTGGAACAAGGGGAAACCATGCAGAATGTGATATAATTACAGGAGATATTTTGGCAGATAGCATTGAAAAGCTTCATAGAAATACAGAGTTTGTATACAGGCACATTAACAAACAGATGTTGTTTTGGCACACTTAAGAAGAGTTTGATATATCATCACAGGCAGGCCTGTAGCCAGAAAAAAAATTCAGGAGGGATTGAAAGTTTTTTTCAGAGATGACTTTTCAGGCTATTGTCTCCTGATCTGGCACGAGATCTCAACAAGGCCCTGAAATTAGCATCATTGTGCAAAGGTTCTTCACACGCAATGGGTCCTGAATCATTGCTTCCTCTTTAAGTCAGTTCTTGTCAGCCACAAAGAACAATAGTTTCCACAATTGGCAGAAGTTTCTTTCCATTTTCTTCTGCTTTCTTCTTATTTCTTTTATCATGATGATCGGTTACATAAAGACATTTTCCACTGAATTAGCAAGCACAAGTTATTCTGATGGTACTCTTTTTTTGGTGTCTATTGAATACTTTTATTGCATCTTTCGATCACACCAATGTACCAAGCTTCTGATATCTACCATCACCCCAACTTCTGCTCCAAACACCACACCGTACTTACAGAGTGCACCTTGTACAAGAAATGAGCATCCTAACCAGGGAAATCTGCTGAACCATTTTGGTTGAAATCTTAGATGCCTCTTCTTATCCACAGCAAATACATATCCTGGCAATGGATTGTGGATTTTGCACTAATTGAGCTTTCACTTGGAAGCAGTGTTGTTCACATAAAATCCAAGGCCTAACAATGACACTGCTCCTTGTCTTCGCTCATGTTCCATGGTTTCTTTATCAGGGCTTGGATCAGAAGAACCATCATCATCATCATCATTTAATTACTTATTAATCGCCCTCCATCCACGATGCTCTAGGCGATTTACAAGATAAAATTGTAAAGGATAAAAATACATACATACAAATATTGATAAAATTAACATAGATTAAAAGCTCTAGTAAAGAGCCAGGTCTTGAGTGCTAGGGTAAAAGGCCCTAACTCATGCATGGCTCTCATATAGGGCGGCAAGGCATTCCATAAGGCAGGGGCAGAAATAGAAAAAGCTCTGCATCTGGTCCTTTCCAAGTGCACTTCTCTAGGACCCGGTACATAAAGTAAGTCTCGTTGGGATGGTTGTTGCAACCTCCAATGATGGAAGAAGGAGAGACGGTCCCTAAGGTACGATGGGCCCTGGCCATAAAGAGTTTTAAAGGTCAGAACTAGCATCTTATATAGACCACGGTAATCAGTTGGAAGCCAATGCAGATGCTGCAGCACTGGTGTTATGCGGCATTTCATGGGTGTTCTTGTGAATAGCCTGGCTGCCGCATTCTGAACAATACAGAGCTTTCAGGTCATGAACATTGGAAGGCCAACATACAGGGCGTTGCAATAGTCCAGCCTAGACGTGACTGTGGCATGGATGACTGTTGCCAGCGCCTCATCAGATAGATAGGGTGCCAGTTGCCTTGCTTGTCCTAGGTGGAAAAAGGCCTGTTTGCTGGCAGCAGCGACTTGAGCTTCCATTGTCAGCTGCGAATCTAAAACGACACCCAGGCTCTTAACGGTAGGTGAAGGAGATAGGGCAGCACCATCGAAGGTGGGTAGCAAGTGGGTCAGACCAGTCGAGCAGCCATGCCTGAGAATCTCAGTCTTCGCCGGGTTTCCCCTGACGTTAAGTCCAGTCATGTCTGACTCTAGGGGTTGGTGCTCATCTCCATTTCTAAGCCAAAGAGCCGGTGTTGTTCGTAGACACCTCCAAGGTCATGTGGCCGGCATGACTGCATGGAGCGCCGTTATCTTCCTGCCGGAGCGGTACCTATTGATCTACTCACATTGGCATGTTTTCGAACTGCTAGGTTGGCAGAAGCTGGTTCAGCAGCTCAGTGCTTTAACACACTTCGACACCTGGGCTCCTGTTTTAGTTGCCTCTAAACTTCAACTTTTGGTACACATTTCTTGTTTCATCTTTACTGTAATAGAAAAAACTGTTAAAAGTAAACCTTCTCTCAGCTGTTTTTAATCTTTCCAAATGCTAGCAAGTACATAGTAATTAGGTTTTTCTGGAGCAGGTTTCATTCTTGGAGAAAGACCATTTAAGTTGTTAATTCTCTGTGAACTGAACTCCTCCAAAAATGATTCTCATCAGATCATCTGGATGTTACCTGGAAAGTACATTAATCCTGAAAGTTGCATCTCTAGGTATGTAGCGGACAATTAGTCACTGGGAAAATGGATACATTCTAGCAGAATCTGGCCTCTTGCTATGAGCTGATTACATCTGAGGAAGGAAAAATTCCTCTCAAATAACACGTCTAGGGGGAGATCATTGCTATTTATGTAATTTACGACTAGTTTTACCATGGAGGACACTTTGGGAATTATTCACCACATGCATCCTTGTTCTCAGAACTGAAATGAAAACAAATAGAACCAACTTAGAAGAATCAAGTTCATGTGATTTCATAGGCTTTGACAGTCTAAATATCACACTTTCTGAATTGCTTTCCTGGGAGTAGATAAAGTGAAGATATCTGCTGCTCCTGCCCTCTGTGTGAATCTGCCCGCTGGCTACGTTTTCTTTCTGATGTCCATTGTGTATCTGTCATTTTCTCCTTAAAGGAAACAACAAGTAATTCTATCAATTTTCTCCCTAGTACAAGAAAATATTTGAAACCACAGTTTTTGAAAACTACTCATAATTTGGAACTTCTACTATACAAAATGTGCACATGATTGTTTTATATGGATCCCCCCCCATACAATTAATAATATTTCTGTATTGAATAGTGTAACATCTCTGCATTAAAGTATTATTTTCTTCACAGAAAATACTATTTTGCTGAAAATCTTTTTTTCTGTGCAAAATGTGTGAAAAATTAATGTTATCCTTAATTTATTTAAAATTATTCCTAAGTATACATTTGTTATTTTAATAATTAAACCCCAACAAAATACTTTTTTGAACTATTGGTTAAAATTAATGTTATTTTGATTTCTAACTTTGGTGATAGTTTGATATTTTGGGCTATTTGTACTGCTTTTAATATTTTTAATTTATTAGTTTAATTAAAATAATCATGATTTTTACTGAGTCTTAGGATATTTCATAGAGGGTTTTCTCATGCTCTCACCATTGTCACAGGCCTAATTGACAGGGAGGAAATGAGGACTTTTTGGTGGCCGCTCCCAAATGATAGACATTTCTATTTTGGGAAGGCTGGCGCCTTCTCTGCTCTCCTTTCTTCAGTGGCCATTTTATTTAAACAGATGTTTAGTGTATGACTGGGTGCACAAAAAAAATTCTTTAATGGTTTATGTGTTGCATGTTTATATTTGTATTCTGAAAATGACTATATTCTGCTTTAAATTGTAGATATTTCATCATGATATCTAATGTAATAGTTTTGTAATGCCTGTCTCAACAAGTTCTTAACTGTATTTTTAAAAACCTCAGTCTCATATTAGGGAAAAGTTTGATGTCCATAAAACAAAACAAATAAAATAAATTAATGATTCATGAGTTGAATCAATAATATTACACAAATGTAAAAATATAAACATTTTAATATTAATGTGTGCAATTCCATTGTTAAGCTAATATTAATGTTATGTCAATGCTACTGCTAATATTTCCAAATTGTAGGTGAGATAGCTCTTTTCTGTAGCCAAGTAGGACTCAACCCTGTGTTTCAATGCACATTAAAATATTGATTGGCAACAACACATATTCTTATACCAATGTTCACTTGGGGCTTTTATAGCCAGCATGATATAGCTGAAGTCAGTGGCACTGACTAAAGAAGGCCCTGTTGAGCAATACAAATAAAGATACCCTACCTCTGCAATATTTCAAAGGGCTGGTCTAAAATTAAAAAGTGAACACTGTCAAACTGGGACTCCAAGGTGAAACAAATGGCAATTAACTAAAACACGTAAGAAGCAATTTGTTTTTAAATTCCTGGTCTGCTCTGGTTTATAAATGTCTGTTTGATAGGCTGTCCTAAAGAGCGTGCTAATCTCAATTTACATACATTGGGGGTGGGGCAGGCACTATTATGTTCTGATTTTCCATATATACTCACTGTATATACAAGGCAGATAAATAAACTACATGTTTTTCAATTACTGACGTATTGCTCTCCCAGAAATGTTATTTTATGATTTGGCAGGATAAGATACAGATGTCTGTGATTCTTGCACTAGTATGATAAACACTTTCATACAATGCTGAAACTGCCCATTCTACCCAGATATGGTGCAACTGTTATTGCCCAGAATATGATGTTAAGTTCAGCAACTGTGCACAGAAAAGCTAATTTATGCTAGAAGCTTATGTGTGCATCAGAGCTGAGAATATTGGAAACTCATAAGATTGCCATGTGATTCAAACTAAAGCCTCCAAAAAGTACACAAGAACAACAGCATGGCCACAAGTAGTAATAGTCAAAT
This sequence comes from Anolis carolinensis, assembly GCF_035594765.1. NCBI lineage: Eukaryota > Metazoa > Chordata > Lepidosauria > Squamata > Anolidae > Anolis > Anolis carolinensis. The sequence continues at coordinate 206,177,600 of NC_085844.1, forward strand.
CTGTTTACCCTGGTTTATTTCCATTTTCTATCTTCCTTCCCTTTGTATGGTCACTCTACCCTAATGACACTTCAGCCTATGGATATTGTTGTAACGCCGCTATAAAAATTTATAGTAATTTTAATGTCCATTCTCTTGATACATAGGTTGCCTTGCAAGCAATGTCCTATAATACATCAATGTTTTCAACTTTGGCTTTCACTATAATGCACACTTGTATGCATTTCTCTACAATATAAGCATTTTATATGCATTTTGACTAGAAAGCTGCTTTCTTTTTAGAGCTGCAGTATGTTTAGTCCAACAAAATTATTTTAATTGTCAGAGTTAAAAATCTGTTGATCTGAAAATGGTTGCTGCAAGCATTCTATTTTCTGTGAGTATTCCCCTGCCTGTACAGTTTTAGTCAAATATTCTGTTTTCTTGTCATAATATCCCTATGCCTGTAATATTTTCTCAATATTTTATTTGAGAACTATCATTGGGTCTCAAAAGGGGATTGTGGAAATGTATATGGGATTTTTATATGGGAATGAGGATAGAAATCCACACATTACACATGTAAGATTTCATATATTTTGAAAGAACTGCTAGTCTCTGCTCATTTTACAGGCATCTGTTATGGATAGCTGCATGCTGGATAGCAAGCCACATAATCACAAGTATTTGTTGTACATCCTGAAGGAATCAGTGGGATCATCTCCATATAAATAATCTAGATGCCTGTCAAGTCAGATATTTTCTTATGTGCTTTGAAGACTAGTGTGAAACAAGGGCAAGCAAAGATACAACTGAACACAAGGAAAGCTGTTTGCATTTAGACATATGGGCTGAGACAGAAAGTCTGGTAGGTTACACTGACATCAAAAAAAATACCTGTATGGCCCCACTGTGGAAAGGGCCTGAAGCTATTATTTATGTATACCATCCATCCAGGTAACTATCCAAACATATTGAAGTAGTGAAATGGGAAGCTTTTTAGATGTTTTGGCCTATGATTTCCATCAGCATTAGCCAACATAGAGCAATGATGAGAGCTGCAGCCCAACTATATGCTTTCCACCTCAATATACATATTTTACTCATTACATTGACACCATCAGCAAGCTACTCTTGCTCTTAATATTGTTGTCAAGACACATACCCTCTAACTGTCCTAATTTGACACAGTGCTAATTAATCCCCTGCCACTGTAATTTCTCATCTGTTTATAAAATCCTCCAGTTTCTCTCTCCTCCTTCCACTTTTCCCCTTAGCTAATTTCAGTTGCTGCAAACTGAGTTCAAAATGCAAATAGTTTGCACTGAATTAATTGATCAGGAGGGAGAGGACAGGACGGAAAGAATCATACCCTTCTGAGCAGACTCAGGAAAAAGCAAACCACGGCGTCCTCATTAACTCCTGATAATCTGCAGGCTTCACAGTGATCTGGACAGCAGGGTTAGATTCCATTCAGACAAATTTACTGTTTAGTCAGATACTACCACCATCGGAGAGATGGCTTGTCCCCGCATGGCCGCTTCTGTCCATGGAACTCACTGCTAGCAGCTGCCATCAGCTGTTCCACATGACCAGTAAAAAGGAGGGGGTCAATCTATCCCTCCTAACTGGTCGTGTAGGTGCCCAGTTTCGATATCAGCAAGTGTGGCAGGTGATGGCCAGACACTTGCAACAACAATAAAGATAAAGCAGTGGCAGCAACATGATAGATAAGGTGATGAGCCAGCAGAGCCAATCTGTTCTCAGTCTGGCTGAATCATCTAAATGTCAATGCAGCACCAGAGTGGGTTCATCATATTCACTCTGGGGCCAGTCCAGAGCATAAAGCTCCTGGATTAAGTGACTAGTGTAGACACAGTCTCCATCTGAAGTTTCTTTTCCTTGGATTTTGTAGTCTTATTTTCTTTTCTTTTTTCTCTCCGTTTCTTCCTTTCCACCATGAGATGTTATGAAACCTGTAGTATCTATACATAAACCTACTCCATTTTCCTCCAAAGGGTTCCCTGCTAGACCCAAGGGAAAGGGGTCATGACTATTGCTGCCAGCACTAATTTAACTGTATTACTTATAGCAACTGTAAGTTCCACCACTCACAATCCTCCTGCAACAGTTTTCCCTATCCTCAGTATAAAGTAGCACCCCAAACACATGCACGTACACACAAAGGGAGACTTTGGCATATTAACACATGCCTGATGTTATTCTCTGACCATTTTTCCAGAAAGAAAGTTGCTGCTACTTACTTCAGTTTTCAGAGAACTAGCAACCTTCCATCTTTTGTGACAGTCGTTCTCAACCTGGGGTCCCTAGATGTTTTTGGCCTACAACTCCCAAAAAGCCCAGCCAGTTTACCAGCTGTTAGGATTTCTGGGAGCTGAAGGACAAAAACATCTAGGGACCCCAGGTTGAGAACCACTGTTCTAGGAGATGCTTTGGTACCCACTATCAGGGGGTCTATGACTCGCTTGAGCACAGTGCTTTCTTTGTCCTCCTCAGAAGAGGTCCTGGGTCAGCAAATGCACCTGGATGGCGATGGGTTTTATCAAGCCTGTCACTGTTGGTGATAGAGGCATGAATGAAATTAGTGTAAATGTGGCTGCTTACATTTGTATATAGATAGATTTATAAGTGTACATGTTTGTGCATGTGCACACATGTTTATGCATGGTTAACTAATGTCAATCATGATAACACATAGCCTTTGGATTTTGTGCATTTGTGTTTCAGCTCATTATCTACATTTTACATTAAGGTTTAAAGCATGAGTCTTCTCAGCTATCATAGGGGAAATGCCATGGTTTGAACTTGCAGACTTCACATTAAGTTCTGCCACTGAGATCTGCAGGCTGTGTCATCTCTGAAGTACTGTATTTATTAAAAGGTGCAGAATGGTCCTTGGAATATGCCTCTTCACAGATTTTGTTCCAGGTCCATAAATGCAAACCAAGCAATGACCTAATTTGATTGGAGATGGGTAGAACTGTATCCTCCTCCACTTAATCAAATTCGTTTCAACATTCTGCCTCCAGAGAAAAACAATGACATCTAACATTTTTATTTAAGCCGTGCTAAACATTATTCCACATTTTAGATCATCCTCACTTAATTTGTTAGAAAAGGTATTGACAATTAAAATATTGCATAAAAAGAAATTAATTAAATTCTACTGAATCGGGTATGGCATTTTTGTGCTGGGATGTGTGTGTGTTTGAGTGAGAAGCCACATTCTATTGTTGGTTCCAAGTCATTGAATGAATTGGATTTACCTATGCTATATTTGGGAATAATCAATACGATTCCAGCCACAGAGTCCTGTATTTTGTCATATAACAATCTCTCTGGGAATTTCCAGCCTCCCATGTTTCAGATAAACCTACAGGAAGAATTCCCAAGGAAATTCCTCTTATGGGGCTTTATTAATGTCAGAAAGTATTGGCAAGTGTGGCAACTGTTGATGTATAGACAGTATATGATGCCGGAAAAATTAGCAAAGATGGAGCTAAATTTTAAAAAAAATGTTTGTTGGAAATATCACCAAAAAGAAGTAACTTTTTACCATATGTGGTGAACATGTCCTAAAGCAAAAAAAAAAATATATGGATTATACCTCAAGAATATTGAAGACATCTTAAAAATTAAAATACCTCTAGAGCCATAAGCCTTTCTTTTGGGACTTACAAATTTAACAATACAAAAATATTCTGATACTCTTTTAATACATGGTAACTTCATCACAGATTGTTTATGCTTACTATTGGAAACAAGATGAAATTCCCACCCAAGGTTTATGGATTACAAAAATGTTGAACATGGCAGAGATGGACAAACTGGTGAGGATTATACAATTGCCAGATCCTTCCAAAGTTGAAGAAGAATGGCAGCCCTTTATTGACTATTTAAAAGAAGAAAAGAAAAATGAAAATATTGGGGTTTTTATAACATTAAAGGAAAATTAGTAGTGCAAGGATATAGGAATACCAAGAAAAAAATAGAGAAGTGACAAGAATAAGAGGCTCCCCAATGATATCTGAGGGGTCCTGGAAAATTAATCTAACAGAGATAATGTTTTATGACATAAAGAAGAGTTATTTCAAATGAAGAAGACAGCAGAGACAGGGTAGGAAGTGACAGTTAAGACTTTCTATTTTCTTTATCCCAACTTTTCTATCTCTTTTGTTTCAAAAGGCTATACACCTGCCTTTCTATCCTTCTGTTTTAGATTAGAAAATAAATGTTTTTTTCTTTTCCTTTTTAACAGCATAGAAACCTTCTTTGTATTAGATAACAATGGAAGAAGATGAAGATGTAAGATGTTAAAAATGCCCCTGTTCTATATCCACTCTTGTACCCTTCCCCATTCCTCATATATTTTGCAATAAAAATTATATGGGGGGAAAAACCACTGGCAACTGGAGAGACTGCTAAGGGAAGGAGGAATGTAACTTATTGCACTTCACAAGAGTTAAGGAAGCACAAAAATACCATTAAACTCCATTACAAAGACATTCTAAAGCACCTTAGGAAACAGGAAGAAAAGTATATGCATCTTCCATGGGTGAAGAATTTTATTTTGTGAAATCGGAAAGTAAAGTAGGTGTCAAAACCACAGTCATTTTATTTAAAGAGGAACTATCAAAAGATAAAAAAATAGCTAGAAAACAACAGATGTGCCAGTGTGTTGGGGCCTATAGGTACATATTGGTTAAAACTCTTAGCTGAGAGGGGGTTTTCAATAAAAACACTACCTCCAGCTACTGTTTACAAATAAATAAATAACACTTGTGGCTTGTGGCTTATCCTGTTTGTTTTAACAAATGTTTAGGTAGAAACATATTCTCTCTGATAAAACACAACACATCTGCACACAACTCTGCATCTGAAGCTGGATCTACACTGTCCTATACCCCAGGATCTGATCCCAGCCTCATATAATCCAGTTCAAAACAGATAATCTGAGATCAAATCCAGCTTGTATGCAAACTCCTTCTGTATCTGTTCCACAAGGCTCTGAAATAATGTTGTTTTTCAGCACACATCACCTCTGTGCATGTGTCAAGAAACTGCCCAAAGAGCTGTGGTCATTATTTAAAATGAAGTGGATGTTCATTATTTTGGAGCATTTGATATTACGTTATTGGGCTTAATGTGGTTAGAACATGGCAAGAGAACAGAGCACAAGAAAGTAAATGTAAGTTACACCTAAAGCTACATCTCCAGATTTTTTTTTAAAAAAAGGATATATACTAGAATAAGAAGATGCAGACATCTGGATTCTATGATAAGAGCTGTGTTTTGCAAGTGATAAAGACATGCTGGCTTTGGTATTTTTAATCAATATTCCTGGTGGATAAAAGGCACAGATGTAGAATTTTAACAAAAAAAAATGCTAACCCAGAGTGAAGGAGCACATTGAATCTTAATTTTCTGGTGGACCAATGAACTACAATAGAGAATGAGTCATAATTGGGATATTCGGACCCCCCTCCCCTTTTCGGTTTACCCCGGAACAATTCATAGATGCTCTGATTTGATTTGGATCTGTATACAAATCTTGTATAGGAATTCTAAACCTCTGTGTTTCCTGTTGACTGTCATTGACAATCAACAAATACCTTTTTCTATTTGTGAGAACTGGATGACCTTTTGCTGGAATAGTATCCCTTTGTGAAGGATTTAAAGTAATTTATGATATGTATATTTTATTATCTTTTAAATGTATAAATTGAATAGATTTAATAAATTATCAAATGTATCATCAAATGTATTCATTATTTAATTACATTAATACATCAATAAAATAACATAATACTTGAAAGTAAATATTATTAGAATTTCCATTATTATTTCTTTTGAGTTTATTACACTAGTTGTCAGCTAAATGAATGCTGGGCTTAAATGTGCTATAGACCTTTAAATTGGATGTGTTGGATTTTTAATGGATTTTTGTTCCCCTGACATTGTAAGCAGAGAAGGATCCTGCATTACAAAAATTATTCTATGCTTTCTAGACTGTATTTGGATTATATAACAAGGATAGGATTGTTTTGCCATACATGGCAACTTTGCTCTCTAAATCTCATCTCAGAGTTAAATTTGATGGGGTGAAATAATTGCTTGAGCACTTTACAGGATGAATGAATGACTCATATGTCAACTTTTCATACTTCAGCAATAATATGCAAAAATGGAACACCCATGAGATACACATACAGTACTCATATTTGGATGGAAAGCATAAATATCTCATGGACAAAAAGTGTAAATTGGTATTTTCTTTTCATATTACATTAAAAGTGAAAAAATAAATAATCTGCAAATCACTCATATATCTCATTTTTATATATGTGCATCTGTTTTCCTGGAGTAGTTATAAACACAATCCAAGTCTAATACAGATTGAATTAAGAACATTTGATCACATTCATGCTTAGCAATGGTTTCATTTCAAGTACTTTTGATATTCAAATTTTACTATTTCTTTTTTCTATTGGAATGGGTGAAAAACTTGAGATTTATCAAAAATTGTATGTGGTAGAATAATGGCTCTAGAATTACCTACCCTCTCATCATCCTGGGACAATATAAGGACTGTCCTATGAAGTTGCCAGTCACTCTTCAGCTATGCTATTGGATTTGTCGATTAATTATATGGTAGTTTTATGGTTTTATGCCCCCTAGTAGGTCTTTTGTCAAAACTAGATTATCTCTACAGTTCTGTAGCTCTTTAAGATTTGAAGATTATTAATATTTATTTTAAAATTAAATGTTATTTCTCTTTTTATTACTAGGAAAGGAAGTGGGAGAGATGGGGAAAGCAGGACAATCCTGACATCACTTCATTGTACTATATATAGATATCTGTGCTGATAATTCACTTCTATTCCAGCATGTTGTGACAAAAGCAGCTGGATATAATCACACAGATAAATTGGAGCACCATTACATGATCAGGGGCTATTGATGGGTTTATAAAGTCCTTTGTCTATAAGATTCACACATTTTTCTTTATTCTGCTTTGCTTTGCATATTGTAATAATATGAACTTCAGCTCAGAAATCAAGAATTCTGTTGAATCCCCACCAGACACAAAGGTATGGAGAAATAAGGGGCCATTTATTGATCTATTTAAACTGGAACCCTAACTAAGTAACTTTTTGTGTGGGGAGCACTGTGGCATGGGCAATGGCATGAAGCCTGGTATCATTCTCTGACTACCTGCCAAGTCAACCTCTTGGTGAAGCACCTGACCTATCCACAGCTGGTCATTACTGGAAGGCCATCCTGGGGGGAGGGGGGTCATCCCTTCTGAGCCCCAGATCCCAGGCAACCCCCAAGGGGGGTCTATTGGAAAGCCACTAAGTCCAGAACCTGTAGAGGCTGTCCCAAATATTTTCCTTCCCACCGATACATGTTCTACCCCACTTCCTGCCACAGAAAGACTCTGAATAAGAAGGATATCTGGTGATGGCCCCTTGTGCTCTTCAAAAAGAAGTGGCAATAATGCATTCCAACATAGACCATGTTTGCCTAAGCATTTAACAGTAATGAACTCAGCAGGGCCCAGCTCAGAACCAACAGGGCTGCGAATGACCTGCCACTTTGCCCAGTAGATCATACTTTGGCCACAGATCTTTGATGTAACATGTTGGACCTGGAAACTAATAACAGAAAAGATTATTTGCTGCTCCCCTTCCCTGGAAGAGGTCTGATATATTCCTTGAATGCCTGTGAATGCTATCTGCCAATTCGCTATACATCCTGAGACCCCAAACCCATTGCAAATGCTATTTCAGTGGCCCCAATTCTAAATGAATGTGTGCCCAACTTAGCCCCCATAATTCCCAAAGACCTCAAGTCTTTGGATGTAACACTCCAATATTGATACTTTGTTAGGGGACACTATCCTCATGGCAAAACAAACAGCCCGGAGTGTCTCCCTGAAGTTGAATATATCTCCTTAGGACTGGGCAAAGATCCACCATAGTACTGGTATTAAGCTCAGCCAACCTGCCTCTACTTTTCTGATCAGTTTTAGAAGATCTAAGAGTCAATTTAACTTGGTGTGGAGACATCTACAAATCCCCTTGCATCAGAACTTTACCAGACATGTCAGATCATGACATGGGAACAAGCTAGTTCACCTGAAAAAACTCTGAAAAAGGAAGTTAATTCAGCCATGTGAAGAACCACTGCCTCATAGGAGGAACTAAAGATCAGTTCCCAAGAATTTGATAACCCATGTCATATATCTGGAGATAGGGGAAAACGTTGGTTCCTTATTTTACCCCTTTCATGAGACCATCCCTCCAATATCTTCCGAACCCAGAATTCATTTGAAAAACTTGGGTCCCCTGTGCCTTTGATGCAAAAGCCAATGCTGAAAGCTTGCTATGTATGGAATTCTTTCACCATAATGTTTCTTTGTTGCAGGCACTAAATCCAGGCCTGTGGCCCTTACAACTTCAATCCTCCAACCTTCCATAAGTCCGAAGGCATAGGAGTCGGTAGTAATTCTACCTGAAGTGGTCCATCTGTTGACAGAAAAGAGAATCCACCATCCCGTTGTCGACAACAGCCATGTGCCAGGCAAAAAATAAATTATATCTAAGGCATGTGAGGACAAACTCTCACAAAAGTCCTGGTTGGATTTTATGACACTGAATTAATCACCTGGACTACAGCCATATTGTCACACCAAAAGTGGACTGCCGAGTTAGAAAACTTGCCATCTAACTACTACAACAGTATGGAAAATTTCAAGAAGTGTTAAATCAGTCAAAACACCAGCACGTGCCCAAGCTGAAGGCCAAGGGGAAGCACACCAATACCTTCCAAAATAAATGGCAAAACCAACAGAGCCAGTGGCATCTGCTGACACCTGTAAGGTAGGTGAAGTTCACATATCCAAGAAGAAACCCCATTAAAGCTACTTTAAAAGGTTAGCCAAACGCCAAGGTCAGTCCCAATCTCACTGTTGATCTGGCTTCCATGATGTGGGCACACAATGCCAACTATGGCATCACACAGCCTATGAAGGAATGGCCTGCTGGGTATGACTATTCTACAAACGAAGTTGAGATACCTGATAAGGCTCTGAAACTCGCTAAGTATTGCCTTGTGTTTTATGAGAATTAAATGGATTTAAGTTATGAAATTGCCATCGAACAGAGATTAGAGTACAAATGCAGGGCATTACCTTCTAAATTCTCTTTGAGAAAAACGAAACATAAATTCTAGTCTTTTCACACACCATTATCAAAGAAAGGTATATTTTCTTTATACATAATCATGCTTCCTTTTGTCTTAGTAGGGGGTATCTGCATGATATGCTCTTCCCTTGAAGACTGGTTTCACATATTTTTCATGCTCTGCCTTTGGATAAGTTTCTTTTAAAACATGTCAAAGATTCTTAGTTTAAAACTTTTTAATACTTTTTCCAAGTATTTGGCTACTTAAGTAACCTCTACTTATAAATATAATTTTTATTTATTCATTTTGTTGTGTCTTAACAATGTTTTTGGTTCTACTTACCACAATGAGGTAATTCTGATCATAACAGGAGTCTGAACATAGGGTGTATTTAATCTTACCTGGAAGGAATTAAGACTAACAATTATGGCTCATTTCCTAGGTGTTCTCCATAGGCTGGCCTCTCATTTGCATCTTTCATTTTAATTTGAGCATCAGTTAAAGGATTCTGGCAACTAATTTATTTTTCATTGCTATCTGATCCATCATCCAGGCAAATCAAGACCTACCTGTCTCTCCCCACCCCCCCATTTTTAAAAGTAAATTGATGTAAGTTGTTTCCCTTTAAAAACAGGAGGTAGAGTATTAAATGACCAAATCTCTTTTGAACCCCATCCTTGAAGGTCAAAATAAATTCTTCACCCTACAGTTTTTTCAGCTACTGTAGGTAAATAAAACCCCAACAAATACATAAATGTAAAATAAAAAGCCAATTATCTTGAAAATTTAACAAAAGTGCACTTGCCTATTTATGCGATATTTATGCTGGAACTATGGTACTACATCATGTGATTTGGTTCCAGAGTAAGAATACAATGTTCTATGCCACCCAGAGCCACCACACCAGGTATGGACAAACTTTGGCTGTCTGGGTGTTTGGACTTCAGCTCCAACAATTCCTAACAGCCTACCGGCTTCCCTACTGGCTATTAGAAATTGTGGGAGTTGAGGTCCAAAACACCTGGACCGCCAAAGTTTGCCCATGCCTGTGCTACACAGAGGGCTCTGTATCTTTAGGTCTCAGATGGATCATGTTTCATCAGCTAATCTCCGAGACCTGTGAACAGAGAAAAGTCAAAAGGCAGACTGGTTTCCCTCACCAGGTACTGAGCATATTAATAATATTTGCTTAGGTTATTTTCTGAAATCCAATTTAACTAATGGTAGCATATCCTCTCTGTATTCTACCACCACTCTTTCAACAACTGATTGAGAACTCTGCTGATGACAAATTGGGGTCCAATACCTACAGTGTTCTTCTTCAACTTGGAGAAGATGTGGGAGAAACAACAAACAAACAAAAAACAAACATATGTAGAGGGGATTCATTACCCCTGCAGGGGTGAATCCACCACCTGCTCTGAACCAGCCACCAATCTGCAGTCACCCTGCCATATCAAAACTGAGATAAAAATGTCAGATTATAATAATAACAACTTTATTTTTATACCCCACCTCCATCTTCCTGCAGGGACTTGGGGAGATGTAATATGCTCTAAATGTGTATCAACTGGCTTCTAAATTTCACAATACAGCATGAGATCTCTTATTTTCAAGTGGAGGGTTCTCTGTCATTAGTCAAAGCTCCTGTGCCCTTCAGGAATGGTCTGCATCTGCTCAGTGGAAATGTCTTGAATATAAACAGAAGCGGAAGGGGGATGGGAGAGAACAATTAATATGCAGTCTGAACATTTATGCACTGACAATTTTTTACTTTCCCCGCTTCTGCTTACTTTCCTTTTCCCATATTATAACAGTCATTTTCATTACCAGCTCAGTACTTTAGATCTTCTCAGTAAGGAGCAATATATATACTGAATCTAATAACCTGGAGTTGAGATATGTAGAAAGATGGATACATTTCAGATATCTACCACTCATTATGTAATATGAGAAGTTATAATTAACGTCCATTGTGCAACTGCTTATTAAGTGTAAGATGATTGTTGAGAAGGAAATAAAGTTAGCCTTTCCAAGGCTGGTTCTATCATTAGGTAAAAATGAAGTGACTGCCTCAGGCAGCAGGTGTCATGAAAGAATAGCAAACATGTAGGGTGATTTGCTATTGCATACTGATAAAGATGGGCTCGAGAAATCTTCCATCTCACATGCCCTCCCGCCCAAAAAAGCTGGGTTGGTTTTGGGCAGTATGCACCCTGATTCTAGCAAGGAAGGAACAATGCAATGTTCTTCTGCATTTCCAATGGCAAAATATTTCTGACTGTCCCTGGACAGCTGGGCAAAATACCTTATTCTGTTATAGTGACACTTCAAGCCTTTGTCCCTCTACAACTCCCCCTTTTTAATAACAGAAATGTCATTGTGACATCACTAAGGTTGAACACAGTTTACCAGCCACATTTTGTAATGTGTTTAACTGCCTCAACAATGAATTGTAGGCAGGGACTCAAGGACTGTTTTTGAGAACAGGGGGCTCAAAGTTGGTAGGCAGGTCATTTAGCAGGCACGTTTTTAGAAATCAGGGTAACACAGTATACATTGCATTAAAATAACAACAACTGACTAAAGCAAGTAAAAATCTGACTAGTATGTAAGCAATGGAACAATATTGTTTTTATCTAATCGCTATGCTCAAATACAATGTTGTAGAAATGGAAAATATACAGAAAAGGGCAAGTACAGTGACTAAATGGCAGGAGGAATCCATATATGAGAACAGATTACATTTTTTAAATTGTTTAGCATAGATAACTAGTCAAATAGAGGGAGACATGGCAGACATGTATAAAATTACCAATCTCTTGTAACCCTATAACCCAAGGGCATCCACTGACAATTAATGATGGGAGATTCAAGAAAGATATGGTGCATGCACTGAACATTGTTAAACAGATCATAGTTAAAGAATGGTAATCACTGGCATAAGTATTTGTTTACTAACTTATAATGGTTTGAGTGGAAACTAGATATATTCATCCCATATATCTTTTTTTAAAGAAAGTCTATAAGGTGATCACAAAAAGGAAGTGGAAAAAAACTCCTCCATGCTCATATTAGACTTTTCTTGTCATTCATTTACTTTATTTGCTTTATTTGGCAGTTAGGAATTTGTCCCAGTTAAAGACCTCTGAGATATTTTGTCAAGAGTAAGATGCCAATTAGCAAACAAAAATAGAGTTTATTCAGCAGATAAGCCAAAAAGTAATGTTAACACAGAAAAAACCTTGAAACACTTCACTATCAGTGCTTCAAGAGCAGTTCAAACAAAAATATAATTCAGCAACATAAGCAGGTAAAAACAAAGCTAAACAAACTTAGTGCAAACTGCACTTTCTGAGTCCAAGCCCTGCCAGCCAGCTCTGTAGTTTTCAAAGGAACAGTTCCCAAAAGAAAACACCAAATTGGTCAGGAAACAAACAAACAAACTAAGAATGCAGTAGACTGCTTCCACAATGTGGATAAAGCCGAAGGCTCCAAAAGGATGGTGAAAAGACGTCGTCCGGGATTCCAAGGTCAGGTCAGGAGATAACAGCGGTGTCCAAAGAGCAAGCCAGGAGTAAAAAGCCGATAGTAGTCATCAATCACATGGCGAAGACAGTAGCAAGGTCAAATTCCGATCCAAGGTCTGAAGAGGGTGCAGTCATCCAAAACAGGTCCACGATAAGACACAGCAAGATCCAAGCTAGGTGATAACAGCAGATTCAAATCATAGTCCAAGTCCAGTCTTCATGGAAACACAGAGATCCCAATGGCGCCTCAGCAACACCTTGCCACACGCAAAGTGCAGTGGCCAAACATTCCCATTTTATTCCCCTTCCTCCTGGGTGACCAAACACTCACACCCAAACACCAGGTGTCCCAAATCTACTCAGAGTCTGAGCTCCACACAGCTAGAGCTCGTGGATCTGGAGTACCTAGCAATTCGTCAGAGTCCCAATCATCCTGCCCACACTTAGCCCCATGAACACTTAAAGAACCATCCTCCCTTCTCCAAGCATCCCAATTGGGATCAGCTCCTGCAGAAACCCCAGGTTCAGAAGTATCCATAGACCCCAAATCCCCAGACATCTCCGGTGGCTGTGCCCATTCAGTGCCTGCTTCCCCAGCCACCACCTGTTCCTCAGCATCCATCTCCCCATCTGAATCTTCCTCAGAAGATCCCCCATTAAGCTCTCTAAGTCGCTTCCTGTGCAACTCCTCCAGTGAACCCTCATCACGAGGGTTTTTTCTTCCTCTTCGAATTCCATCCCCATCAACCATAATCCCCGAAGGCGCAGTCACAACACTATCCCTCCCCGCAAAGGCCCCTCCCACCGGAATTAATGTGGGATCCGAGACCTCCGCAACTACTGAGGACCGGTTAGATGACGTGTCCAGTTTTAGTAAAGATCGATGAAACACCGGATGAACCTTCAGAGTGGAAGGTAACCGCAATCTAAATGCCACAGGAGAGATCTTGGTAACAATGGGGAAAGGTCCTAAGAATCGAGCTCCAAATTTTCCTGCATGCGTCCTGATGTGCTTAGCAGACAACCACACCATATCCCCTTCTTTCAGTTCCACTCCAGGCTGACGATGTTTGTCAGCTTGTGATTTTTGCGTTGCTTTAGCTTCCAGCAGAAGCTTCCTTGCAACGTCTTGCAAGGCCCTGAGTTCACTGGAACGATATACTGGATCAGGCGACACTGTATTCTGTGCAGGCGCTACTACCCCACGTGGATGGCAACCATACATAATTTCAAAAGGCAAGTATTGGCTAGCGCTATGTGTCGCCGCGTTATACGCAAACTCTGCCACCCGTACCCATTGAACCCAATCCCCAGCTTGCTGTAAACAAAAACAGAGCAAATACTGTTCCAGCAGACCATTTACCCGTTCAGACTGCCCATCAGTCTGCGGATGGAACGCAGTGGAGACGTTCAGCTTAATTCCAAGTTGCGCATGGAACTGCTTCCAAAATTGCGACACAAACTGCGGTGCTCTGTCCGAAATAATAACTTCTGGAGCACCGTGCAAACGGAAAATACGGCGCACAAATAACTTGGCTAGAGTAGTAGCCGCCGGTACTTTAGAGCATGGAATAAAATGAGCCATCTTGGAAAACAAATCAACCACCACCCAAATACAATTATACCCACCCACCCTAGGCAAATCAGTAATGAAGTCCATAGAAATAATCTGCCAGGGCTTTTCAGGGACAGGTAAAGGCGATAATAAACCACAAGGTCGACCCACTGGATGTTTACACTGCTGACAAATAGCACAGCTATCACAGTACTTTAAAATGTCCTGCCTCATTTTGGGCCACCAGTAATGACGAGTGATGGCTTGTACAGTCTTAAATCTCCCAAAATGTCCCACAGTTGGCTCATCATGATATGCTTGGATGATTTCCAAGCGTAATTTACCAGGCGGTACAAAAATCTGCCCATTACGTGATAGTACCCCGTCCTCATCTTGTAAATTAGGCAATATCAGCTGTTCTTGCGTCCACCTATCCTCTTTTTGAGAGGACAACACCCGGTCATGAAGATCCTGCCTGTCCTGTACCATATTTAACAATGAAACAGGTAAAATGGTTTGCTCAGAGGATATTTCAGCAGTCTTAAACTCAGGCTTCCTAGACAAAGCATCAGCCCTCAAGTTCTGCTTCCCCTCTACAAATTGCACTCTGAAGTGAAACCTGGAAAAGAACAATGCCCACCTAATTTGCCTTTGGTTCAATTTCCTTGCAGTCTGCAAATGCTCCAGGTTTTTATGATCAGACAGGACCACTATCTGATGTTTAGCCCCCTCCAACCAATGCCTCCAAACTTCGAAGGCCACCTTGATAGCTAGCAACTCTTTCTCCCAAATCGTGTAGTTTTGTTCAAACGCAGTGAGTTGTCTAGAATAGAAACCACAAGGCCTTAATCTACCGGACGGGTCCTTCTGCGAGAGCACTGCTCCCAGCACATAATTAGAAGCATCTGCCTCAACAACAAATGGTCTGTTCACATTTGGATGTACCAGAATGTTCCCATTCTGAAAGCTACATTTCAGTTGTACAAATGCCTCTTTGGCCTCTGTAGTCCATTCAAATGAACGCTTCTTTTGCAGGAGTTGGGTTAAAGGCACCGTCAAATGTGAAAAATGGGGAATGAACTCCCTATAATAATTGGCAAAACCCAAAAACCTTTGCACATCTTTTTTGGAGGTTAATTCTTGCCAGGTATTGACAGCGTCCACTTTTCGCGGGTCCATTTTTAGCTCCCTCCCAGATATAACATGTCCCAAAAACTCCACCTCAGACACATGAAAGGCACACTTTGAGGCCTTAGCAAACAACCCATTTGCCCTGAGCCTAGCCAGAACCTGACGCACATGTTCCCCATGTTCACGAACGTTTTTCGAATAAATTAATATATCATCTAAATAAATCACCATAAATTCGTCCAAAAGGTCCCGGAACACATCATTAATGAACCGTTGGAATACCGCTGGCGCATTGCACAACCCAAATGGCATTACTAAATTTTCATAAGCGCCATAACAGGTGTTAAACGCGGTCTTCCATTCATCCCCAGCCTTTATACGCACCAGATTGTAAGCCCCGCACAGATCTAATTTAGTGAAGATGAACCCCTGAACCCGAGACAATAACTCAGGAATTAGAGGTAGAGGGTACCTGTCCCAAACAGTGTACTTATTTAGCACACGGTAGTCGCACACAAGTCTCAAGTCGCCTGTCTTTTTTGCCACAAAAAAGACTTGAGCGGCCGTAGGCGAGTTAGAAGGTCTAATGAAACCCTTCTGCAAGTTCTCATCCAAATACTCCCTTAAAGCCTGTCTTTCAGGTACCGTGAGCGCATACAACCTGCCTGCAGGCAACTTAGTTCCTTCCACCAAGTTGATTGCACAATCATAAGGCCTATGTGGTGGTAATTTATCCGCTTCTTTTTGACAGAACACATCCCAGAAGTCCCGATAACAAGATGGAACACCTTCCATATCCCCACCCACTTTGTTTAGAATTAAACACACTGGCGGGTCCAAGCTAATAGTTTTGCGAGCCCAATCCACCCGAGGATTGACCTGTGTCAACCAGTCCATACCTAAGATGACATCATATCTAGATAGTGCAGTGACATCAAAAGTAAACGTCCCCTTTTGCCCTTGCACTTGCCAGGTTACACCCGCTGTTTCTTGATCCACCATCCCGGAATGCAACAAACTTCCATCAGCACCCTCCACCCAAGCTGTGACTTTTTTCTTCAATATTGAGATCTTATTCCTTTCTGCAAAACTTTGGTCTATGTACGAAACGGTAGCCCCTGAATCCAAAAATGCCTGAGTACTAACTGGTCTCTGACCCATTATACTTAATTGTATGGCCACAAACACATGCTTATTTCCTCTAGGCAATTGCATCATAGGCCCTAATGCGCTGGACTCATGGCGCATTAGGGCTTCCCTTTTCCCGGCAGCTGAGACGGTTTTAAAGAGCAATTATGAGCAAAATGCCCCTCATTTCCACAGTATAAACACAGCCTTAATCATCTGCGTCGATCTTTTTCCTCTTGGGACAGTTTGCGTTGCACTCCAAGCTGCATGGGTTCCTCCCCAGAGTTCACAGGGGCACTAGCATGATACTCCACAACTGGAGTCCTGTGAGTTTTCTTTCTAAACTCCAACTGAGCCTCAATTCTACAAACTTTAGTTACCAACTCATCCCAATTTTGAGCTGGTTCCACACGAGACAGTTCATCCTGCAAACCATCATTCAACCCAGCAGTAAATGCCAACATAAAAGCATGTTCTCCCCAGTCCAACTGATGCTTAAGCAAATTAAACTTATTCAAATAGTCAATTAAAGATCCTTTACCCTGCTTTAACCGATATAAAGCCCAACCCGCATTTTCCTTTTGTAAAGGATCTCCAAAAGTCTCAGTAAGAGCTGCCTTAAAGTCCACCAAATTATTCTTAATTGGGCTATTGCCCCTAATTACATTAACTGCCCAACGCCCCGCTGGCCCAGTTAGTAAACTCAAAATAAAAGCAACTTTGTTAGTGTCTGTAGGAAATGAGAAGTCAGATATTTGCAAAAAGTATAGGTCCACTTGAGCCAAAAAGGTTGGGAGTTTCTCCCTGGCTCCATCAAAACGTTCAGGAACAATAACTTGTCCTTTGATCTGCTGTGCCTTCTTTAAGGCTTCTAATTCCAGTTCCAAAGCTGCCACTCTGGCGTCCAGCCCAGCCATGTTAACTTGGCCCTTTGTTGTTGTTGTTTGGCGTGTGGCAATCTGTCAAGAGTCAGACGCCAATTAGCGAACAAAAATAGAGTTTATTCAGCAGATAAGCCAAAAAGTAATGTTAACACAGAAAAAACCTTGAAACACTTCACTATCAGTGCTTCAAGAGCAGTTCAAACAAAAATATAATTCAACAACACAAGCAGGTAAAAACAAAGCTAAGCAAACTTAGTGCAAACTGCACTTTCTGAGTCCAAGCCCTGCCAGCCAGCTCTGTAGTTTTCAAAGGAACAGTTCCCAAAAGAAAACACCAAATTGGTCAGGAAACAAACAAACAAACTAAGAATGCAGTAGACTGCTTCCACAATGTCGAAGGCTCCAAAAAGATGGTGAAAAGACGTCGTCCAGGATTCCAAGGTCAGGTCAGGAGATAACAGCGGTGTCCAAAGAGCAAGCCAGGAGTCAAAAGCCGATAGTAGTCATCAATCACAGGGCGAAGGCAGTAGCAAGGTCAAATTCCGATCCAAGGTCTGAAGAGGGTGCAGTCATCCAAAACAGGTCCACGATAAGACACAGCAAGAGCCAAGCTAGGTGATAACAGCAGATTCAAATCATAGTCCAAGTCCAGTCTTCATGGAAACACAGAGATCCCAATGGCGCCTCAGCAACACCTTGCCACACGCAAAGTGCAGTGGCCAAACATTCCCATTTTATTCCCTTTCCTCCTGGGTGACCAAACACTCACACCCAAACACCAGGTGTCCCAAATCTACTCAGAGTCTGAGCTCCACACAGCTAGAGCTCGTGGATCTGGAGTACCTAGCAATTCGTCGGAGTCCCAATCATCCTGCCCACACTTAGCCCCATGAACACTTAAAGAACCATCCTCCCTTCTCCAAGCATCCCAATTGGGATCAGCTCCTGCAGAAACCCCAGGTTCAGAAGTATCCATAGACCCCAAATCCCCAGACATCTCCGGTGGCTGTGCCCATTCAGTGCCCGCTTCACCAGCCACCACCTGTTCCTCAGCATCCATCTCCCCATCTGAATCTTCCTCAGAAGATCCCCCATATAGCTCTCTAAGTCGCTTCCTGCGCAACTCCTCCAGTGAACCCTCATCACGAGGGTTTTTTCTTCCTCTTCGAATTCCATCCCCATCAACCATAATCCCCGAAGGCGCAGTCACAACATATTTGATCAGGCTATTCCTAGAACAACACAACTAAAACTGATTTTTACATATTACATAAACTAAGGCTTATGAATATCATATTAATATATTTATTACATCTAATTTAATGCTGCTTTCTTCACTGGAAAGTGTAAAGTCCGGATAATCATCTCTGAAACATGCTTTACTTTAGATCCCTGCCCTGACAGAAGTGTGACTGCATCACTTCCATCTCTATCATTCTGTGATTTCCTCAGACCCCTAAAGTATTAAGAGAAAGTAACCCCAGAGCATACATAGAGTATAAAATCATTGCAGTAAAAATTGATGCTGTTCATTCTAGGGAAGTCTCTGAGTCATATTGAGGTAGCAGGGTTTTTTTTTTCTCTCTAGCTGCTAAAGTCTAACAGATGCAAGCTATCCTGTTCCTCTTACTTCAAGAACTAAGTCCACCTTTAGCTCAATGAAAACTCTCAAAATGGGAATAGATACAACCTTGGACTATTGAAAGCAAGACATTCTGTGTCCCCCCAAGATCTGGGTTCTCCAACCAGCCATCACAACAGTTCTCATAGTGCTTGAAGAAAAGGTCAGCAAGAAGGCAAATTTTCACCATCTAAATTTTTCTGTATGAAGACTCTTCTGAGGGCAATGTATAAGATGTTTCCTCTTTGTGTTCAGTGTGTCAGGTTTTGTAAATTACCTGGCATTTATTAAGTGCTGACAGGGTTGATAACTCAGGTCTAACTACATATGAAAGTGCCATGTCACTGTAATTAGTGTGTGGGAGAGATATAAAAGTTGTGTTCGCCCTAATGAGGGATGGATGGTGGTTGCTGGAAAGTTGCTGGAGAGTTGGAAAGAGAGAGTGTCAAAAGTCAGACACCAATTAGAGAGCAAAATAGAGTTTATTAAAGCAACAGTCCAAAAAATAGCTCAACAAACTAAAAAGACTTAAAACACTTAACTTTCAGTGTTATTAAGTAGAACAAGCGGGTAAAACTCCAAAAAACAAGAACTGGCAAATAATCCGGATTAACCAGAGATATAATCCGGGTTAAATTTAAAGTTCTAGAACTTGACCCAAAAGTTCACAATGGGCTAAAAACGGAGGCATGAACTAAAGCAAGTAGAATTGAAACCCACAAACCTTTCCCAAAACTCAAAAGTGCAAATAGGAGTTCAAAACAAACAAACGCCTAAACTGAGCTAGGGAATTCCCAGTTGAGAGCAGCAAAGCCAGCGAAACAGTGAGATGCTGGTGAGTTCGCAGCAACCGCTGCTGGAACATACACCAAACCAAGAGTTAAAGGAGCAGAGCGGGAAAGCAACGTCAAGCCAGTCCAAAGTCAGGATAAACCAGCAGCGCCAAGGTGCTGCAGAGGCAAGTCAGGAGTTAAAGGAGCAGAGCGGGAGAACGTTGTCAAGCCGGTCCGGAGTCGGGATAAGCAGACAGCGTCGGTATCAGGAGTGAAGGTAGTAGTCAGCAACAGCAGACAGACATGGAATAGAAAACAATGCCAAGCCACGGATTGAGAGCAAAGAGCAAAGCCGAATCAAGTTCCAGTCCAAGGTCTGAGAGGTTGAAGTCATCCAAGAAGGTCACAACACGAAATGGCACAGAGAGCCAAAGCAACGAGGGCGAACAGCAGCTAATACAAAATAGTAATAACAGTGTAGTCCAGGAAAACCCACACAATTCCAGCTCTCCGTCGCAGAATAACCCAGATTAAACTTACATCCATTGCAAAGTCCCAGTCCAGTCTCCAGTAACACACACAGGAAACCTAATGGCGCTCAGCAACACCTTGCCACATGCAAGGTATAATGCCCTAACAACCCCAATATATCCAGGTCTCCCTGGGCTTCCAAACTATCCACGCCCAAAGAGCAGGTGTCTCAACTTCTTAATCTGAATCAGAACTCCACACAGCCAATGCCCTTGGGTCAGGTGTTCTGAATTCCTCATCAGAGTCCTTATCATCCTGCCCATGCCCAACTCTATCCACACCTGTGGACCCCCTCTCACTCCTCCAAGCAGACCAAGTGGGATCTGCTTCTGAAGACACCCAAGCTTCCCCAGCATCAGCAGTATCCATGGGTCCCGATTCCTCCCCAAGCATCTCCGGTGCCCGTGCCCAGTCTGTGCCCAATTCCTCCGTTAACACCTGTTCCCCAGCATCCATTTCCACCACATGAATCCTCCTCAGAAGACTCCCCATCAGTCTCCCTGACCCTTTTCCTAAACAAATCCTCCAACGAGCCCTCCTCGCGAGGGTTTTTCCTTCCTCTCCTGATCCCACCACTATCATTCATAGTCTCCGAAGGCACATTCACAACAGAGAGAGAGAAACTGTAAATATATAATCTGTATATATTGCTGCAACAAAGAAGAGAAGAGCCTCTCTGCATATTTTTTGGAAAGAGGCTCTGTGTTCTTGTTCCTGCAGAAGTTGTTTTATTGTTGTATAAAACCTCTGACACAGTGTAGCTTATTCTGAAGCAGGTTTATCATATGGAGTGACTGCATTCAGCCCTTGGCATTCCTATGAAGGTTCAATGGCTGTCTTAAATTTTGTATGTGCTTTCTTGATCATCTAATATACTTCTGATTAATAATTGGGCTCAACTACATAGGAGTCTTGGTGGTTCAATGTTACTTGATTGTTTCTGTGGAACTCATCATCCATAATCTAGTTGTAGAGTAGCTTCATGTCTTCTGTCAAGGTTCCTAGTCTTAGGAGGCATTGAAAAACAAAGATCAACAAATATCTAGTAGACTGTTATACATAGCCAATGCACTACATTCAGCATGAGAATGCAGGGGCTGTAGAAGATCTGTCTGAACTTCAAATAAGAGTCATTGGGTTCAGTGGGAAAATGTTGGAAGCAGCAATTGTAATGCATATACCTATCAACATAAAGGAAGACCAAAATTATTCATTTTAAAAAAAGCAAAGCACAGGGTTCTTCACTTCAGTATAGGACTGGTTGTTTATTGTTAAGGTCCAAAGAATTATCCCAGAGATAATGAATTTTAGGTTTTATCAATGGGCTGATTCCAAATTGAACATCTCTTGGAAACTCCAGTTGGAGTTGTCCAGGTGAAATGAATTAGAACTCTGCTCCTGCGGGATTACAATGCTTAATATATGCAATCGTTATTGATTTCACTGGAGCTAAAAAAATGTTTTCTAGTGGGCTGAGGATCAAGTTTTGTTTTGGGAGTGGCATTGTTTTTCAAAAATCATTAAAAATAATGGCATGTTGTTGGAGAAGATATTTTTGGCAACCAGTACTGAAAAAGAGAAAATAGTCCACCTCTTTCTAGATTCTGTTTTTCTTGCATATACACATAATAAGATGTCTTGTAGATGAGACTCATGTCTAAAGATGAAATTAATTTATGTTCATCTACATCAGGGGTCTCAAACTTTTTAAGCAGAGGGCTGATTTATGGTCCCTCAGACAGTTGTGGGGTTGGACTATATTTAAAACAAACATAAACATGAATTCTTATGCACATTTTATTTGTAGTGCAAAAAACCCCATGAAAGAACAATACAGTACGATTATCACCAACATAAACTTACCCGTAATTCAATGGAAAATGTGGGCCTGCTTCTGGTTGATGAGTTAGTCAAGTGAATAAGGATTGCAGTTCTTGTGTGCCTTCAAGTCATTTCAGACTTAGGATAACCCTAAGTGTAAAGTTTAGGGTGGGAGTGGGTGAGTAAAGGACATTGGAGGGCTGCATCTGGCCCATGGGCCTTAGTTTGGAGACCCTGATCTACATGTTATACATGTGGTCTGAAGGTAACTGTATACAATATTTTAATAATGTTGTGCATGAAACAAAATCTGTGTACTTTGAACCCTCAGAAATTAAAGATATCATTCACCATGTGGGCAATGTTGGATTTTGTAATTCAAATGTTCAATGTTTACAGCAATTTGGCTCCCAGGTTTACAGATCACATCCCCAGTTTATCTAGCTACTTTAACTTAGATTGAATATTTTTAATTGTATTTATTTTAAATCTTTATTCTAAGGACCCACTGAACTGATCAATATTTACAAGAAGCAACAACTATCCAATTGCACTGTATAGAACTAAACTTTTTCTTATTTTAGAGGAAATATTAAGCATAGATTAACCTGAGTATTTTTGCAACATGAAATGTTTTCAGTTAATTGATTTATTGGATTTCAGGATTATTTTTAAGGCAAAGAAAAAAAGTCACAAGATATTTTAATCCTTGTGTTCCTCTAACTTCTATTCCTACTTGATGTTTAGCTTCTGTGAGCACATCCTCTATTGTTAATGCAGCATAACACTTTATAGCTTCATAGTTCTTCTATGCATGTTTGGAGTGGGAATAAATGAGCAACACCTTCAACTAACAAATGAACATCATTGCTTCCCATTATTCAGAATTGCACAGTGGTGCAGCGAGGATAACAGCTCTTACAGAGAGGCATATCATATTCAAGGCTTGAAATAAGCACTAATTATTCTCAGCCTGCTTCTTCTAAAGAACATCAGCAGGAAGAATGATATTTTCTGAGCCTCTACGAGACTGTTGGTGAGCTACTCCTTAAAACAAAACAGCAAAAAACAAGTCCCCCGCCCCTGCCTCCCCAAAAGAAAATAAGAGAAAGAAAAGAAAAACATTGCATGTGATAGCTGTTTTCAAATGCCTCCAGGAAAAGCTATCTTATCATAGGCACTGTGGGAAGTACAGGAAAAGATTCATTTGATTGAAGTTCCATCATAACAGAGCTAGGAAGTTATTATTTTTAGAATAAACAGCTGGGATAAAATGTGATCATCTACATGCATGCAGAAGATTTTGAGGTCAATCCCTAGATTCCCTAGGTAAAGGTAGAGAACATCTCTGTATGAAACCCAGGTGTGCTTCCTATAGGTGTAGCACAGCCTTCCAGATATTGTGGGACTCCAGTTCTTATCGACTCCAGCCTACTCAGGAATGATACGAGTTATAATCCCACAATATCAGGAGGGTCACAGGTATTCTGTGCAAACAATATGGGTTGTACTATTTTGGCTACCTAAGAACCGATGGTCTGAGATTGCCATTCATATACAGTATGATGTCTGATTGCTAAACACAACAATGTATGGGAATAAGTTACCCAGAGGATATTTGGTATACTTTTCTAGGTGTTTTCAGGGGTGTGGGCAATTGTTGTTCAATCCATGGCATGTTTACTCTGAAGATTTAATGACCTAGTTCCCTTGCAATGGGATTTACATTCTTTTTTAAAATAAAGATGATGAAGTGGTCAAAACACTCCTTTCATGCAGACAAAAGGGAGGAGATAGATTGCCAGGAATCTGTAGCTCCTGACGGTGGTAGTTCCTCTGATGAGATGGGGGCTGGGACAGAGGGAGCCCAAGCAACAAAAAGACAAAGAGAGGCAGTTTTGCTGCTTTCCTGATGACTGGCAGTAATTGTCAGTGTCCCTGTTTTCTTGACCTTGAGCTGGTCATGATTAATTACTCTGTTTTACTTCTTCCTTTACTCATCTGGACTACTAGTGTGTTATAACAACTCCTAGACTGGCTGATGACAACTCTCTTTGATGTCCTGACCAATGAATCAACTACTCAACAGCTCTTGCACATCAACCATCTGCTTCATGAGTCATTTGCTGACTGGAGCATAGGACAGTCTTCCTAACTCTAGCATGCCCCATCTGTGCTTCCGTCATGGCCAATGGTCATGCTCTCTGTAAGGGGTAGGAAATGTAATTCCATCATAACTGGAGAACAGCCAATTAAGTTAGATTTTAGGAACACTGAATAATATGTAGTACAAACAAATTAGTAAGGGAAAGTTTTCTGAAAAAAGAAAGCCTGTTCAGATGAGTGGGTTTCTTCACTTTGCTTTCAGTTATCAGTATTCTAGGACAATTTGTAATAACATTGAAAAGCCCCACCAACTAGATCCATTGTTATTTAGCTGGTGAATCATGTTGTCTCTTGACTGGATGCTTCTGGTTCCAATCCATGCTAAGGACGTGAGCTCACTTAATGACCTTGGGGAACTCTTAGCATGTGAGACTCAACCATCTGATAGGCTGGAGTATTAATGACCTCCTTGAGCAGAGAGATGAATGAGATAGTCAGTATTAAGTATAAATGCAGTATAGAAATTATAAATAGAAATTTGTAATAATCTCAGAGTACTGAGTCAGATAACATTCGATATTTATCATTTTGCTCGTATTGCAGCTTTCTATTGAGAGAGGTCATTAATATTCCATTTAACAGATGGAAGGAGCTTTTAAGCCAATTTAAATTCTTAATGATTGCAATGGGATTTCTTGTTCTCCTGGATTTTTCTCCCCAGTGATTTGTTTCGAATTTCCACAAATGGATGCATAAACTTAAGGAGGAAAATAATCAAATATCTGTTAACAGAGAGCAGATGGTTAATGCCACTATTGCTTTGAGGGAACAGGCTAATTCACTGAAATATTAAGGATTTTGCCTGTAGTTTGAATTGGTAATATAATGTACAGACAACTGGAACGGGAGGGAATTTCTATCATGTGTAATAAAGGCATTACGATTTGTTGACAAAGACACTGATAATAGGATTATATATTCTATGAAACATCTTAACAAGCTGCCCAGCTGTTATATGGTCACAGTGAATATCTTCAAGAGCATTGTCTGAGAGGTGGACAATCCCACTGCTCTTACATTGTTAAAGTCATTTCCCAATTACTGTTATTGTTTCTATACTGGGAGAAAAACAATATCTTTCTTTTATTTTCTTTCTTTCTTCCCTCTCCCAAACTACATAATGAAACTTTCAGTCTTAACAGCCAGTTCAGGAGTCGAAGATTTTAAGCTGGTGAAATTGATTGTTTTTTCAAAAAAATGAGAACACTGAGATCCAGCAAACAAAGCTACGTGCAGAATAGTGATTCAAGTAGGTACATATATACTAAAAACATTTTCATCCAAGTCTCTAAAAGCAGGTCTGGAATTGCAAACCATTCTTGGTTTTCAGTTGAGGATTCCACAATAGCCAATTCAGTTCCCCAAGCATTTGAATAAACGAGCAAGCTCATTTACTTTATCACAACCGCTGGGATCCCTTCTTTTTTCAGAGAGATTGTCCACTCCCATAAGTTCAAAATGTAATGACCCCATAAGTTTAAAATACTTCCACAAGTTCACAAGCACTATCTCTGTGACCTCTTTAAATATTGATTAAAAGGGGTATATACATTATGCATTCCCTGTTTTGTGTATTTTGCTGGGGGGAGAGCTATTTCTCATTGAGAAACTTGCTCAGGCTGCTGCCTTGCACTATCCTTTTCACTTTCAAAACAGATTATTTCATTTAATAAAAAAGGGGAAAGCATTTTGCAATTAGAAGCCTCTTGTGTATTCTACAATGGAGGGAGATATTTCTCATTGCCAAATCAGTTTAGGCTACAGTTTGCAAAACTTTGGTTCCAACATTTTTTAAAAAAACAAAGTAAATTTAGCTAACAGAATGCTTGGAAGCAGCTTCAAAATTGCAGTTTTTATTTTTTTGTTATTATTTATTTATTTCTAAAAACCACGTGAATGGGGTGAAGAAACTGTTATGGCTTTGCAATCAGAGTTCCATTGTACAGGATGGTTGCCAGCTCTAAGAAGAATATCTTTCAGGGCCTCCAAGATAAGTTGAAGGTTTTGCAAATAGCTGAGGAGCTTAGATCCTGTAATTTCTGGACAAGAAACTGATAAAGGACTAGTGACAGAAACTTAGGGGATCTGGTAATGTAAGATAGGATCCATTAGGGTAGACCTGTCAATACATTATTTTAATCAAGGAAACAATAGGGGTGGGAATCTGTACTCCATGCAAACTCAAACTTCTTTCTGTAGAACTGGGATTCCTTTCAGAGCTGGTCCAGAAGTTCAGAAGAATAGATATAAATATAGCTTTGGATTTAGAACATAACTTCTAGCATCCAGAGAAAAAGCAAATGGGTCATCATTGAGGAACATTTCATGTCTGGACAATGTGTTTTTTTAACACTAAGCCCCAGAATTACCCAACATGTAGGGCTGCCATGCTAACCGAGAAATTCTGGGAGTTGCAGTCCTCCCAAAAATAATAAATGACATCATATTAGTAAGACATCAAAATTCACTTTTGGAGGCTGTATTTTTTTCTGATCACACAACAATCTAAGTTACTAAGTTGCCACACCTATCTACCAGGGGAGTAGATATGTTGCCACACTGAAAAGGTGGGAATTTGGGGCATGGTTGTTTTGGGAGATGTGCCATAGCTATGTGCCAGATACATTTCCCAATGTAGCATATTGGCCAATGTTTCCAAGCTCTCCATCTGAGACACAGAGGAACTTGTTTATCACATACTTAAAGATTGCTGGAAATCTTTATTGAACACAACACACTTTTTAATTCAACAATTTCATAGCTAAACTGCAGCTAGAAAATAGAATCTGAATAACTCCAAAAAGGAAAGGGACTGGATTGTATCTCATGTCTAATTTCATATCGTGAAGTTCAAAATAACTACATAACTACAGTCTGTCTTCAAACAGAAGTCGGTTGTCTATCAAATTTATGGATTACTTATAACAAGGATTTTGGAGTGAAAATAGATCTTGTAGCAGCTTTGAGACTAACTGTGAGGAAGAATTTGGTAGCATAAGTTTTCATACATCACTTTCCTGATCCAGACCAACATGGCTATGTTTTTGAACTCTGTCAACAAGGATTTTGGTGGAGATTGTTCTGTTGAAAACAAATCAGTCCAATTTACCCTTAATGCATACTCTTGTATAATAATAATAATAGTAACAACAACAACAACAACAACAACAACAACAACTTTATTCTTGTACCCCACCTCCATCTCCCCGAAGGACTCGGGGCAGCTTACATGAGAAAACAACCCAACCGCAACATAAATTAACATATAATACATAAATTTAAAACACAATACAATAACACAGTATAAAACAACATAACATCACAATTATTAAAACTAAGACATCAATTGCTACATACAGAGGGTAATTAGTGAAAAAGCTCTGAGTAAGGTCCATAAATAAGATAGGGACAGGCAGGGAAGGACAAGGAACTGATCGCGTTAAAACACTAAAGCCTATAAAATGGGGGGCAATAATAAAGTGTGGCATGAGTTTGTAAACAAGAAACATGGCTAGTGGCCTCTTCACTGAAAAGCTCACTGAGACATCCATGTTTTTAGATTCCTGCGGAAGGTGGGCAACGAAGGAGCCAGTCTAATCTCCCTGGGGAGAGAGTTCCAGAACCAGTGGGGGCACTACCGAGAAGGCCCTTTCTCTTGTCCCCCAATTGTACTTGAGACTGAGGTGGGAGTGAGAGAAGGGCCTCCCTGGAAGATCTTAGGGCCCATGCAGGTTCATAGGGGAGGAGGCGATCGTGGAGATAAGCAGGCCCCAAAGTGTTTAGGGCTTTGTAGGTAATAACCTGCACCTTGAATTGGGCCTGGAAACTTATCGGTAGCCAGTGGAGCTGCTTAAACAGGAGGGTTGATCGCTCACTGTAGCTAGCTCCATTTATTAATCTGGCCGCTGATCTTTGTACCAGCTGTAGTTTTCAAACCATCTTCAAAGACAGCCTCACGTAGAGCACATTGCAGTAATCCAGTCTGGAGACGTGGACCACCATGGCCAAGTCAGACTTCACAAAGTACGTTCACAGATGGCGCAAAAGCTTTAACTGTGCAAAAGCTTTCCTGGCCACCGCCAACACCTGGGCATCAAGCATCAGCATTGAATCCAGGAGGACCCCCAGACTGCGGACCTGCATTCTCAGGGAGAGTGCAACCCCTTCGAGCACAGGGTGCCACCATATGCCCTGATCGGCCACACGACTGACCTGGAGGACCTCTGTCTTGTTAGGATTAAGCTTGTTATTATTAGTTATTTGTCACCTACCTACATTTTTTCCCCATTAGTTATTGATGTTTTCCCTATATTTGTCCATATTGACTCCAGGAATATATACATGTATTGAAAGGATTTAAAGAAAATACAGAGAGAGATAGGGAGGGAGCAAGTGAGCGAGCGAGCAAGTGAACGAGCGAGCAGGGAAGAGGTGATTTCACAGTCTCAGCTCTTTTGAATTACTCAGCTCTATCAAAGAGTAAAAAAGGGAGGAAAGGAACATATTTCATTCTACGGTGAATTCCTTGGGTTGCCTTTACCAAAACCAGTGAGGGCTATAGGGCTGATTAAGGGATATGATTAATAAAACAAACATCTACTTTTGGATGGATAAAATGCATAATTAGCTCTTTTATATATTTAATAAGTGTTAACTTGTGATCTTTTACATTGATAACTGAAGATGTTTCTTACAGTCAGATGATGGACTATACTAGCATGCAGAAGCTATCCAACAAAGCCAAGGCAAGCTGATGCTCTGGATCCCAGTATAGTATAGCTCAGTATGGCTTCAGTATGCCATTATATACATTTCTGAAACCTATCACTTTAACTTCTGTTTACAGTAACAGATATGTCCATTGTTAGATTTTGAAACATCCAGCTAGTGAGTTATGCAGACTTATGTCCAACTTATGTCTGTTTAAGCTTTACTGCCTCCATGTTCTCTGCTGGATAAAAATGACAATGTTTGGGAGCTGCCACAAGTAAACAGTGGGGAGTAGGTAGCAAGAATGGACAAAGACATCGTGTAGTTCCATTTTTGCTGCACTTCTGATATGTTTTTCAATGCTGGATCTCAGCTAGTGTATTTAGAAAACAAATATTAGTTTGCTTTCCTGGAGTATAGTGTCTAGATCCAGGGAAGTCATGCTACCCCTCTATTCTGCTTTGGTCAGACCACACCTGGAATACTGTGTCCAATTCTGGGCACCACCGTTGAAGGGAGATGTTGACAAGCTGGAATGTGTCCAGAGGAGGGCAACTAAAATGATCAAAGGTCTGGAGAACAAGCCCTATGAGGAGAGGCTTAAAGAACTGGGCATGTTTAGTCTGCAGAAGAGAAGGCTAAGAGGAGACATGATAGCCATGTACAAATATGTGAGGGGAAGTCATAGGGAGGAGGGAGCAAGCTTGTTTTCTGCTGCCCTGCAGACTAGGACGCGGAACAATGGCTTCAAACTACAGGAAAGGAGATTCCACCTGAACATCAGGAAGAACTTCCTCACTGTGAGGGCTGTGGAACTCTCTACCCCGGACTGTGGTGGAGGCTCCTTCTTTGGAGGCTTTTAAGCAGATGCTGGATGGCCATCTGTCGGGGGTGCTTTGAATGTGATTTCCTGCTTCTTGGCAGGGGGTTGAACTGGATGGCCCATGAGGTCTCTTCCAACTCTACTATTCTATGATTCTATGATTCTATGCATCCTATTCTTAGTCCCAACTGGGGAAGACTGACTGAATTGATAGGATTTACCTGCATGTTGACTCATTAATCAACAGTTTTTAATGGATCCATTTTGGTTCAGATTAGCCAATAGAATTCAGGCCGATATATCACTTATTACACAGGAAAATGTTTAGTGTAAGTCATACTATTTCTTCATCAAGCCCAGAATTACGGATCCTGACTAACATGAGCTTTTCTGTACCTCAGGCAAAGGTCTGTCTTATCACAGCTACCAGTTCCTTTCAATTGGGTAAGCCCAGCATTGATCCTGAGACCTCCTGCATGCAAACCATGTACTCTGCTGCAGAGATATGATCCTGCTGACCTGCCAAAATCAACTGTATTTGAATCATTCCTCTGCTAGCTCCAGGTATGAAGACTTAGATTCTATATTACATCAAGAAGGCTCAGTCCCTGCAGTTTCATATCTTGTCCCCACTACAACAGCTGTAAAGCCTCAGAAACAGCTATTGGTACTATGTGAAGGGGAAACAGGGATGCAATTTAAACAACAAAGACGCAACTGGTCTCAGCTGAAAAGGGAGAAGATATGAGGATGTGCTCCTTTTCCTTCCTATCAGAGCCCAGACCATTTTTATCCCCCAAATTACCTTAACATCCCAACAAGCATGGGTACCTCCTAGTGCTTGTAAGCAACCAGATGATGATTTTGGATAGGTTACAGAGGGCTTAAGAATAATATCCTGCACCTTATCCAAAAAGATAAATATATGCATACAGTATATGTGTATATCAACAATAAGTGCATCTGATGCTGCATTACTTTAGCATTAGTAATGATAAAGCATATCGTTTGTATTTTTCTATTTCTGTATCTCCCAATCTACCCCTCTCACACATCTTAAACTCCAACTTCTAACAACCCCAGAAAACATGGGAATGGTGTGGACTGTAGTCCAGATCAATAGGAGTTCACCATTTTGGGAAAAGCTGTGTTCTATTTGCATTTCTGTCCTCTGAGAGCCAGCAAATATTCCTTATTCATGAAATGCTGAACTGTCTGATGCATACTCTTGATAAGGCTGTTTCCTCACAGTGTTATGAGCCATGAGATTTTCAACATTTCATTAAAAGGGTGAAAGAAATCTCCTGGGAGAAGATCGAAGCAATAAGAATGGAACAGGTGCCTAATTTTGCAGTAGCGAACGCAATGAGTTGCTTGTCAATTTCAGTCCTACTTAATCCTCTGCATTTGCTTATCTTAATCCTTAATTACTTTTTGTCAGACTCCTTAATGTTGAATGTTTGTTCTGTTGTTTTAGTCTGTGAGCTTTTCTAACCATTTTCTCCAGTTCTGAAGACCTCTGCCATTTTGCATTATATCACCCTAACACAGCAATGTCTTAAATAGCTAACAGAAATATTTTCCAGTTTGCAGACTATTCTACTGTCTTCCCATTTTTAATTCAAGGACATAGCTTTGCTTCTGAAAGTCACCTTGTGTGGATTTTAAAAAATGATCACATAAAAGTATTAAGAAATTGAGGATTTTTTAAAAATACGTATCTTAAAAGATTAGCACACTTAATATGGTTTATGACAGAGATATGAATCCTTCGGGTGTGTCAAGCATGCAATTCACATCAGCCCAAGGCACTTCATCAATTTATTTCATTTGTATCCCATTTTTCTCTCAGTATAAAACCCATTAATTTTATTCGATGTTTTGGGATTATTGGTCCAGCTGTTCAAAAAGGTCAGTTGTCCACCAATTGAAGTTTTCATAGAGCCAGGTCCACATAACTGACTAGATAATGTGTAACTCCACATTTGCAGACATACATGTTGTGAGAAAGGGATGGAGAATTTATTTTCAAAGGGTGAGAATAAAAACAGGGTAGGGATTTTTTCAAAAATTGTTTTATTAAAGTTAACCTCTTCCCATTACCTTATGTCCTACAAATATTTGTTGTCTGACATGATTGTGTTACTTTGTATAAGTACAGGGCCAAACAGGTAGCCTAAAGGAGTTAGTACTTGGGAATATGTCACTCCTTAGGTCAGTGGTTCTCAACCTGGGGTCCTCAGATGTTTTTAGCCTTCAACTCCCAGAAATCCCAGCCAGTTTACCAGCTGTTAGGATTTCTGGGAGTTGAAGACCAAAAATATCTGGGGACCCCAGGTTGAGAACCACTGACCTAAGGAGTGACATATTCACACTGCCTTAGATCAAGGTAAGTAGCCATGTATCCTATTTTTCAGAGGATGTTCTTACATTTGATCCAATATTTTTCCCAACAGCTGTCTTGTCCAATTCCACTTAGAAGATAAATAATGCCACTAAAAAGAGAGTAAGAGCAAGAGCCTTGAATTGCTCATCACCACTTTCAACAGAAAGCAAACTGTGCAGACATGTCCATATATTGCTTTGGCCAATGACTTTTTAAAAAAAAAATGTGGTCTGAACTGCTTGCAGAGGGTTATGTAAAATCAGGCTGAGGTTTACATGGGTCAAAGGCCAAAGGTGCCCATCACTCACATGCATTGGAAACACAGGACCATTCACAAGTAGCAGCCTTGCCAGATATGGCTTCAGAGCACATGTATGCATGAACACTTTCACAGTCTGACTATATGTGCCTGCCTACCAGGGATTTTGTGATAATCACTCATAGTGCATTTTATACAAATTGGACTTAACAAATCATGTTCATACAGAGCTCTCTAGAAGATGGAATTTTATTGAAAAATAAAATGCAGAAACAATGGTAGACGCAATAGCTGCATTGGGGAATAGCCAATATTTTGGCAGAGCATCATAAATGGCAAACAATATATTCAAAATAGAATACAATTGCTTTAGGATAGGGGATAGTAATGCAAAATGAGGCAGATTGCAAGGCTATGAGGATTTGGAATTGAGCAATATTAAACTGTGGCAGTTGTGAAGTGAGGGAAGAGATGAGATTTTTTTTTCAAAAGTACAGTGGATCTTTGGTATCCAGTGGAGGTTGGTTCCAGGATTCACTGTGGATACCAAATCCGTGCATACTCAAGTCCTGTTATATATAGTAAAATGGTGTCCCTTATACAAAATTGCAAAATCAAGATTTGTTTTTTTTAGGAAAATGTTAGTTTTGAATATTTTCAAACTGTGGATGATTGCATGCATGGATACAAAGTCTGTGGATATGGAGGGCGTGACTGTACAGTATCATAATTTCCCTAACACACACACACACACACACACAGAGCAAAGAAAAGGGGACAGCTTGGGGGAGCACAATTGGAAAGACAGATTTAGAAATATCACTTTTCTTTGACTTCTGTGAACAAGTCCTTGGCTTCACAGAAGGGGTGGGATGGATAGTGTCTTAAAATGTTTATTTCAGATAAAGAAAGAAAAGTCTAGGCTACACAATGTTTTCAGCAGGAGACCCCTGACAGAAGGAAGGAGACAGCTCAAGCTCTTGTTTCAAATACAGTCAATCTCTAGAATGACTAATAAGGATTCCCTTTAACTGCATATCAGGTTGGTAAAATGAGCTTGACATCAGCAAAATCCCTAAAAGAAAGTAAGGTCTTCAAATGAAACATGCCTATCTGGACTTGTTTAAAGACATTAACCAATACCCAGTGTTATAAAATCTCAGACAAGCACCTACTTAAGAGCAACATCTCAGAAGTGTTGAATTGATCAACCTTGCCCCAGTTTTGATATTTCTTATCAATTACATTTCCTGCCTTTAATGCATTGTTTTGTAGTTGCAGGATGACAGGCTGGCAGCCACAGAATCTTCTCTATTCAGTGTGTCCCAATAATTTAACCATTAATCTTGACACATCTAGTATTGGAATTAATGGACTCTAGCATAGACGCTAGCTACATGATTTCAGTTGACACTTCCATGTCCATATAATGAAATATTTTAGGGTAATTCCATTTTAAAATTATTTACCCTAATCCTCCCAGGATTAATCAAGGTTAAACAGTGCTGAGCTGGAATGCTCCAAGCAGCTGCTCTGAGTGGGTTTGGAAAAGAAGTATCTCATTGCTGTCCTATTGGAAGATTTTACAACATTCACATAGCAAGGGTGCTCTACAGACCCTAGCAATAGAAGGTAAGTAAACAGCTTATGTCGAACAAATTTCATTATATATTTGTGGATAAATAAGTCGTGTTAGGCAATTTCAACATATTTCCAGATAAATGTCTGGACAGTAGGGGTGGGCAAAATGGCAGAATTCCATTTTGTTTTGTTTCAAATTTACGGCTCTATGTCTGTCACATTTCATGATGTTTTGCTCATTAACTGATTTTTTGGAAATTTTAAAAATATTCACAAATAACATTTTAATAAAAAAAACAAAAGACTTTTTTTATTTTACTCGCAGCGACATAACATGCGTAGGGCATCATTCCAGAAAAGTTCCAGAAAGTTCCAGTCATCCACCGATTTTTAGGATTTTTTCCTAATATAAGAACCTTAGGCAAGTCACACTCTCAGCCTGAGGATTGAAAAATTAATTTTTTTCTCCAGTTATCAGGATAAAACTTGCCATACTTGTAGGACACATTTAAAACTGTAAGCTTGTAGGAATTTTAATGTTGTTTTTTTTCAATTACAGCTTTTTG
Source organism: Anolis carolinensis (assembly GCF_035594765.1). NCBI lineage: Eukaryota > Metazoa > Chordata > Lepidosauria > Squamata > Anolidae > Anolis > Anolis carolinensis. The sequence goes on from NC_085844.1 coordinate 206,212,254, forward strand.
AATTGAATTGGACTAGATAGTTTTTGGGACTGGACAAGATGGCTTTTTAGGAAACTTTAGAAGCTGGTTTCTCTGCCATTTTTATGGCTATCAGGATGAAACATGGCACACTTGTACAAAAGATTTGCATCTATAAGTCTGTCAAGTTTCATAATGTTTTGATCATCCACTTTTTTTTTTAGAAATTTTAATTTTTTTACAAATAACATGTTTTTTAAAAAACAACCTTAAAGAGGATTTTTTTTAAAAAAAAAAATGTCCACAGTGACAGAACATGGGCAGGGCATTATTCCTGCAATGTTTCAGAAAGATCTGGTCATCCACTGATTTTTAGGACATTTTCAATTTTCTCTCTCTCCTACTGAGAGGAGACAACTTGCAGGACAAAAAATAAGGAATTTTGGGATTTGAAATCCAGGACAACAAAGAGGAAAACCAGACTGTGATTAGCTGATACAGACCATGCGATACAGCAAATATGGCTGCACTCAGCCCCATTATCCCTACTGAGAGGTAATGCTGCTTCAACTATGGAAAAAAAACCCCAGAATATAAATGAAACTTTTGCTGGAATTCTGGTGGGCGGGAGACAGAGGGCAAGTTGCTTTGTTCTATTTTGCTTCTCTTTTGGCCTTCCATGGCGTTTGGCAGTTCGTATGTACAAATTGCCAAATTTCGCCTTACTCTGAATTGACTGCCAGAATTCTGCACACCCCTACTGGACAGCATCATCAATCTTCCCTATTCCTACTTCTCACTGAAACATATCCAGTGATGGACTTGTAAAGAGTTTCACATAGTTTTAGTTGCTTTAATGTGTTTTTATAAAGGAAGAGACAAAATGAAATCCCAAGTTCATGTTCTTTAAAAATAAGCAGCTTTGCTGATTTGCCTTAAATTATTCAGGGTTAAAAATCTCTATTGTTACCCAGATTTTAACTGGGTATTTTCCACAACCAATTTCATATAAAACCATATCCTGCTTTTCAGTACATTTTCAAAGACTGGCGAGAGCTCATAGTTAATTGGCCTTATTAATGAAGGAGCATATGACAAAAAGCACACAATTGCCAAACTAACATCTGCCTTTATACAGAATATAATAAAGCAGTGCTTGAAAGGCTCAAACAGTGAAGCATTTAAAAATGGGGAAATAGAAAGAACCAGGATATATAACAATAAGCGCACACAAAAGAAAGGGGGCATTTAATGGATAACTTACTTATTTCTCAAATTAACACTTTAACACTTTTCTCTGTGGCATGTGTGGCACAGATATGACAAGGCTGAGATAATGCAGAGTACTTAATGTCATCTCAGTCCTTTAAATGACAACCCACTACTCCAAACCATTAACAGAAACTAAAAATAGAAATAAAGTTCAAAATATAGCTGTATATAGAGGGAGGGAGGGAGGGAGGGAGGGAGGGAGGGAGGGAGGGAGGGAGGAAGGAAGGAAGCAAGCATGGAAGTTTGACAGAGATTTTGGTTTTTGCTGCCATATGCACTGCAAAATTGTAGGCTAAACAGATATGAAAGTATTTCTTATGGATATGAACAAACCGTTGTGCTAAATGTGCCATGAAAAACAAGCCACGTGACTTAATGGGGAAAGCTATTCTAAACTTTGTTTTAAAATATAGTTAAAATTCAAGTTCATCGAATGCACTGTGCATCATAGACTGTGTCAAGTACTCCATCTGCCTATTTGAAATAGAAATGTGGAATATGTAGGCATCTAGATATTAAAGAAGTATACCCTCCAACAGCCCTCATTAGTATAGACAATAGAAGGTGACATGTTCTCCAGATCAACAATATATTAACAATGCAGGTCAGGTGACAACAGGAAAAACCCCAATATCTTCACTGTCATGGGGATTCCATTCTACCTCCAGATGCTATTTTATTTTACCAGCTGATTTGTGTCTGTCCAAGCCTACGCACAAAATGCGAGTTGTGAAGTCCTCAACAGTCCTATGACATACGACTGGCTGAATGTCTTCTAGTCATAATGAGATTGTCAGAGCTCATGGGTAGATTTGTTTCTGTGGACTTTATACCACACCCCACCTCTGCCCGCCTTTAAAACATTTCTTATCCATTGAGGGTACAATTTATGACACAGCTCTTCCCAAGATGCAGGGAAACTACCTGTCAGCTCCATCAGGATTCAGTAGGGAACCATCAGAAACAGTCATAAAAAGGGGGAAGAGGGAGACCACAGTCAGATATCATCTTCTAGACTCAGGAACAAGGATATAATTGGAGAAAACACACCCAAATTAGAGCTGCCAAATTTACCTGGGTTGAATTGCTTCAGTGAAGGGGAGTAAGGGGCGTTTCTGTGGGTGGTCCCCTACCAAGCATTGACATTTATCTCCCAAAATCTTGCTTCAAGAGCCTCGCATGGTAATTTTTTAAATGTAATGTCATCATTCAAAATACCAAAATTTCAAAATATCTTTGTTTTTTCTTTCTGTACTGCTAGCTTTTTAAATCTTGAACTTCTGCAACAAGGAGTACTGAGATTGGAGAAGAGCTGGTATCCCCAGAGTGCTGTCTCTTTAATTGTTCTTTCACATTGCTTTCCACCCCTCTCATCCCCCATCTAAATGCAGATCAGGAAGGCAGTAACTGGTCATCTTTGCTGAGTTCTTTAAGCTTCACAAATAAGTTCACCACATTGCAGTGCTTTTATATGAGGAGTTGAGGGTAACTGAAAAACAAAAGGGAAGAGGGAGCAATGAGCTTTGGTAAATTCTTCTCCCTAAAGAAAAGTTTTGCTCTCCCATCTCCCAGCCATACAATTGTGACGGGTGAAATCCATTGGGTTGCAGCAAACCAGGGCTGTAGCCAGAAAAAAAATTTGGGAGGGGTTTTGAAAATTTCAGGAGGGGGGGTGAACCCCTAGCACCCCCCCCCCCTCCTGCTACAAACCTGTCAATATCTGCTTGAGATAGTGCCTGGAGGGACTCTTAATTGTCAGGACCCTGGCTGCAGAGCACCAATAACCTTACACAGAGGCCAGTCTCTATCTAATATCTTTATTAAAGAAATATATAAAATCAATAAAAACAAGTGAAGAATATAGTTCAGAAGCAGACCTTTCAAAAGAGGTCAAATATAGTCCAAAAATGTATTGTCCAATATAAGATATTAGAGTTCAAAGTTTTAATCCACTTGACCGAAACACACACTTTGCCAAGCAATAGTGTGGGGAATTAGCAGAGTCCTAGAGTTCAATGAAGCTTGACAACAAGGCTGGAATTAAACTTGATTCTTGGCTAGATTCATAACTGGAAACAAAGGCAAAACATGAGCGTGGAGCAGGGTCCGTGGTAAAACTGCAAGGCTAGGCAAGGCTTGAAAACTTGATCCGAGAAGCAAGGAACTGGGGTACAAAGTCCACATACGATCTCTCTCCTGAAGCTGATCAATTGACTCCACAAAGAATTCCTCGCGCCAACCACCTATATTGGGTCTCGTTTTCCCGCCAACAGAACTCTTTCCCTAGAGAACGAGAAGCGAAACCCAACTCTGTCCAGATGTGTGACTCCTTAGAATTTCCCAAAGGAAGCAAGCCTAATCAGCTTGATTTCTGGCAGCAATGCGTAAACTCCTCCGTTGAGCTTCTCTGTTTCCCCTTTCTCTGGAATAAGATTCTTTTCTGGGAAACGGGGGGGAGTTCTGCCCAAGGCCTGTTTGGCTGAATTCTTGAGGACAAACATCAACATCCTGCAGGTGAAGAGACTCCGGCACTTGCTGAACCGGCGAAAACCCCATGTTTTCCTCTTCGTCTGCCACAATAGTACTAGGAACAGGACTACAAGGCCCATGAGTCATCACATTAATGTTTTGCATCTCATAGACTTAGCATGGGGATTTGGTTAACCAGTTAAAATTCATGAGTAAACCAGGTTTTTTTTATAACCTGAAAAATTTGGGGGGGGGGGGGGGGTTGAACCCCTAACCCCCCCCCCCCTCGCTACAGGCCTGCAGCAAACACAGCACAAAACACTTCAAAGGAGCCCCTGCTTTCCCCCTTTGCTCCCTCTTTCCATCTCTCTCTTTCATGCAGAGATCTGAATTCCAAGAGGTTTATCTACTGCCAAAACAATAACTCAGTATCTTCCTTCTTCTCCAGAGAAGATAGGATGGGAGGGAGAGAAAAAAACCCGGGTTTCCCCAAAGTTCCCCCCCCCCCCAGGTTTTCTCTTTTTAAAAAAATTCAGAGTAGGCCAGTGCCAGTAGCCTAAATGTCATGATAATATGACCACCCCCCCCCCCCAAATGGGATAAGGTCCTGTATCTCTTTCAGCCTCTTGGTTTTGAGAGTTTGACTGGATGAGAAACTCTTCTTTCTACAAATATCAGTGCCCCAGAAGGCCTAAGCATTCTGTGGCTCAGCTATGAAAAGAAAGAGAATTCCTTAGTCAACTGGACATATCAAGAAATATTTCTCATACAACAGCTGCTTCTTAAATCCCTGCTTATATCCAAGAACTTTACTTTATGATGAATTCCACACAGATATACTGGCTATTGTTGAAATATTTATGGGTTTTATATCAAAAATTCTGGTCAATTACTCCCATTGGCTGAACTACCCTTTCCTCAGAGGTCATCCCAATAGCCCATCCTTCTTCCCATTAAAGGGAGAGGAAATTTATTTGGTTTCAAATAATAATAATAATAATAATAATAATAATAATAATAATAATAATAATAATAATAATAGCTGAGAACTGGCCTTTAAAACAGAAAAAGTCAGGAAAAGCCCACATAACTTTTGGTTTGAGTGAATATTCTCTGTTGCAACTACATTGGTTAAGAAAGAGGAAATTGGTTAAGAAAGAGGATGGATAATCTTGAGAACTTGAGGAATGTTGAGTTGTCTCATTTATGTGATTTACTAGGAAAATAATTTTCTCTCATTTTTCAAAATTTAGAATCTATGACCAAAAAACTTGACCATTTTTTTACAGGGATTTCCCTAATGCTAAGAAATTTGACACTTAAATGTTTCACACAGAACCCAGAAGATGAACAGGTTTCTAATTTTATCAGGGACATTCAATTCTCGGCTGGAGTTGAGGCGGGACAAGGAGGGGAGGATAGACAAGGAGAGGATGTAGTTCAGTAGGATTGTGATTTGGGAGGGGAGGAGCCACGAGTAAAGGGGAATGGACAAGGGGGAGTGGCCACAAGGACCTCTGAGAACTATTCACAAGAAGAGCTTAGAGGAAATACTTTTAGCTCAGATGTCCAACAATCTGAATATCTACAAGAACAATGGACCTTACAGTCCAATATGCTGGCAATCCAGATCTCTGATTTCCAACTAAATAGGGGCAAGTAGTGCTCTCTTAGAATAGTGAGGAGGTCTCTGGGCCAGATTTTAAGAAGAAGCCCTGTGGAGGTCAAAATTAGATATATCAATTGGTTCCATAGAGAATACCACAGCCAGGATTGTTCTTCATGTCTTCTAATTACATTTGAGGATGCTTTATTACCTGAAGAGATCCTGGCACACAAACCTCAATTAGACATCTGATGCATTACATCAAAAGAGTTGTTAGAGACCAAATTATCTGGCTTCTTATCCCAGGACTTAAATTAGGTACCCATACGAATAGGAATGTAAGTCGTCTCAAAAGCCCATTAGAATTATCAGAGAGCATCCAATAAAGATTCTGATATCCCAGCACAGGCCTTAACCCTCTTGCAAGAAAAAAAATCCTTCCAATTTGTTGTCATCATCCCCAAATAGCTCCCTCCCAAACACCTCAAATAATCTCTTTTTTCGACTGACACATGAATTTTCCCTATCAGCGTCTCTCATCAGCAGTACTTTCCTTGGCTCATCAGAATCAAAGAGCTGACTAGTCTCCTTAGACCCTGCCCCTGCCATTTCTATCTCCGGGGAGAGAGGGGAGTTCCGGGGTCTGTGGAACACTATCGGGGTCATGTGGGGTAGGAGAGGATGTGATCGGTTCTTTCAATCCAGGGAGAAGTGCACGAGAGTCCTTGCTATCCAGAGGAGAGATAGGCTGGATAGCCTACATGATGGTCCCCCTGGACTTAAGGTCCTGCTGTTAAATGCCAGATCTGTAAATGGCAAAACAGTGGCCATCCAGGATCTAATCCTGGATGAAAAAGCAGATCTGGCATGCATTACCGAGACCTGGTTGGACAAGTTGGGAGGGGTCAACCTCACCCAGCTGTGTCCTCCGGGTGCATCAACAGGCCAGGTCTGGGGGGCGGGGAGGTGGAGTTGCAGTGGTCTATGGAGATTCTATCTTTCTGATAAGGTGTCCCATTCCACAGTCTTCCGGGTTTGACTGTATCCACCTAAAAGTTGGAAACTGGAATGGGTTGGGGATTCTGCTTGTGTACCGGCCACCCCATGACACAGCAATCTCTTTGCCTGAGCTCGCCAAGGTGGTCTCTAGCCTGGTGTTGGAGTCCCAGTGCTTTATAGTGCTGGGAGACTTCAACATCCACACGGAGTCCACCCTTTCTGGCACAGCACAGGATTTCATGGTTGCCATGATGGCCATAGGCCTGTCTCAAATTATTTCTGGACCAACTCACCAGGCGGGAAATACATTAGATCTAGTTTTTGTTGTGGATAGAGAAAAAGTCAGTGTGGAAGATCAAAACATTCTTCCATTGTCATGGACTGACCATCACCTGGTCAGTTTTGGACTAACCACAGCTCAAAGCCTCTGCAGGGGTGGTGGACCAATTAAGATTGTCCAACCTAGGAGACTTATGGATCCAAATGGATTCCAGAGGTATCTTGGAGATTCTCCCGTCATGGCTGCTGGTGATCCTATTGAAGCTTTGGCTGATCTCTATAAAACCGAGATGGCCAAGGCAGTCGACACGATTGCCCCTGAATGTCCCCTATCATCATATAGAGTCAGCCCAGCTCTTTGGTTCTTTGAGGAGCTGGCCGTGATGAAGTGGACAAGACAGAGACTGGAGTATATCTGGCATAAATCTTGAGATGTATCAGATCGAACACAGGCTAGAGCCTCTCTTAAGGCCTACTTCGGGGCATTTTGGGCAGCCAGAAAAGATTTCTTGACTGCCCGCATTGCATCTGCAACTAATAGACCAGCTGAGTTGTTTTGGGTGGTGGGGGAGCTCCTCCATCCTTGTGATGGGGGGGGGCTGTTCTTGACTACCTGCCAACTCGGTGTGGTGAGTCCACCAATCATTTTGCAGACAAAGTTGCTCAGATACACTCCGATTTAAGCACCAGCATTAATGCAGTATTTATGGAGGTAACCGAGGCACCTTCTGGTCCAGTGTTAATGGATTCGTCTCAGACTGTTCACCCTGATGATGACAAGGGAATCCTTGGAGCTGTGAGGGTGACCACATGCGCTTCAGATTCTTGCACATCTTGGCTAATAAGACTTGCCCATGGGGGGGCTGGTAAATTGGTTTGTGAGGTTAATAAATGCCTCACTGGATCAGGGACTTTTTCCATCTACCTTAAAACAGGCATTGGTTAAACCGATCCTGAAAAAGGCGTGCCTCGATCCGTCGGTATTTAACAACTACTGGCCAATTTGAAACCTTCCCTTTTTGGGCAAGGTTCTGGAGCGGATGGTTGCTTCGCAGCTCCAGGGGTTCCTGATAGAGACTAATTATCTAGATCCATCACAGTCTGGATTCAGGCCCGGTAACGATACTGAGACAGCTTTGGTCACCTTGGTGGATGGCCTCCGTAGAGAACTTGATAGGGGGAGTGTGACCCTATTAGTTGTCTTGAACATCTCAGCGGCTTTCGATACCATTGGCCATGGTATCCTTCTGGGGAGGCTCTCCGGAATGGGTATTGGGGGCTTTGCTTTGCAATGGCTCCGCTCCTTCCTGGAGGGCCGTTCCCAGTTGGTGAAGCTGGGAGACTCCTGCTCGGACCCCTGGCCATTAACCTGTGAGGTCCTGCAAGGTTCCATTTTGTCTCCCATGCTTTTTAACATTTACATGAAACCGCTGGGTGAGGTCATCCGGAGTTTTGGAGCTGGGTACCATCTTTATGTAGATGACATTCAACTCTACTACTCTTTTCCACCAAATTCCAAGGAAGCCCCTTGGGTCCTTGAATGATGCCTGGCCACTATGATGGACTGGAAATATTTTGTAGAACCCCTTGCAGAAAGTGTTAGGCTAAAACATAACTAGAAATGTTATAATTTCATCCCATTGTGAAAAAGTATTTAAAAACATACAGTTTTGAAGCCTGTAAGCAGCAGTTCAGGACTTTTTAAATGCAGCATTTGTTTTTCATTGTTTTGAACAGAAAACAGCATTTTCTACTCAGGAAACAACATTTCCTGGAAAGAGAAAAATATTTCTGATCATGGATCTTTGTTTAAATAGTAGAAATGATTACAATTCCAAGGTCTTGCAGAAAGAATTATTTTTAATGAGTGCTTTTCATTTTTCAAAAGTTACCAGACAGTTACTTTTAATTGCCACCCCATCTAAAAGCTATAAGCCTTTGGCATGTAGTAGAAAGCACACTCCTTTCTCTCTTTCTAGTCATCACTTTGGTGACAGATCATACAGTAGCAGCACAACATTCAGTATGAGCCAGTCCTCGAACCATGTGAAATGTTTCCTGTCCGTTTTTGAGGCAGTATCCCAAGAACTATACAAAGCAATTAAAACTGCCGCTATACTACAAAAGGAATTAAGCTATTCATGTTAAATTATAATGATACACTTGCAAAATCCTAATTTGGAAAAGAAATTAATTACATTCTCATTAATTTTAATTAGTTACTTTAAATCCTGGTTTTGTGTCAGAAGAATAAAAGTGAAATATTTTCTCTGCCCTACAGCATTAGCCTTCTGCCTGGTATTATATTATATTTTTTCTAAAACATAGAAATGACTTATAGGAGCAGGTGGTCAAGATGTCAATTTCTTTCTATAAAATCTTTGAAGAATAACATAGAAGTCACCTGCTGAGTGAAGTTTGGGATAACCAATTTCAAGATCACTTTGAGGATGACCTGATGGTGCCTCAGATCTCAGGAGATCAAGCACAGGCATGAAAGAAGGCAATTCCAAGACAATCTGTCTTTCTCTTGTAGCAAATAAATCAAAAAACCTCCCAGAGGATTTTTTTTTCCAGCCTGGAGATATGAGGATAATGTCCTAAATAATTTCCCTTGTTTGTAAAGAATCAAAAGGTTCCCCAACTTACAAAATTCTGGTTAACTTTTAAGGGGTGCTATACACTGATTTCAAGAACTTGTGTCCATTCTCATTTAATGGTTTATAAGAATAATATATATATATATATATATATATATATATATATATATATATATATATATATATGTGTGTGTGTGTGTGTGTGTGTGTGTGTGTGTGTGTGTGTGTGTGTGTATATATATATATTAGAATTAAATATCACAAAATTTCTTTGATTTAAAAAGGGAGGGAGAACAGCATATATGTCTATTCTATATACATTTTTCTTTAAATACTTGGAAGTAAGAGTGCATCAACACTGAAAATTAATGCAGTCTGACATCACTTCAACTATTATAAATCCATATTATGGAAACCAGGGATTTGCTTGGTGCAGTACAAGCACTCTTTTGCAGAAAAGGAGCCATGACAATTAAAGGGATGCCAAACTGCATTAATCTTACTGTGTAGATGCACCCTAAGACTCATTTTATTTAGAGATAATTTAGATACTTATGTATAAGTTGAGGGCAGATTTTGGTTCCAAAAGTATGGATTTTTGTATGATCCATGGATAAATCAAGGATTGTTCTTCAGAAAAGGGAAAGTGCTAGTGTCACCTCAGGGGACCAGTTTCTCTGACTGCCACCAACATTTTCCCACCCAGAAGAAGTGTCATGGTGGTTTAAGTAGAGGGGGTAGTGCAACTTTTAGGTTATCTCAGGATGGACTAATTTTTCACCTGTTACCACGGTACTTAGAGAAGTGGATGATTCATTTTTCATGAAAGTTAATGTACCGTATAGGCAATCCCCGAAATACAAACATCCAAACTTACAAATGACTCATAATTAAGAACAGGGGTGAAACAACAGGAAGTGGGAGAAATCTACTCCTTGGTAGGGAAATTCACTCCTGAAAGAGTGTTCATGGGAAAAAGGTGTCTCCACTGAAACATTCTCACCTTGTTTCCACAAGAAGCCAAATTCTTCAAAATCCAATTATCACAGGGAAACAGATGAAATCTTCTGGACAGGGGCACAGACAGCAAACAAACACCACAGGGGTGTTAGTCCTTTCCTATGCTACCCAAAGTTCCCCTCTCTCTATATATATGTTTAGAGTTGCATTTAAAAATGTACCTGTTCCAACTTACATACAAATTCAACTTTAAGAACAAACCCACATAATCTATTTTGTTTGTAACTTGTGGACTGCCTGTAATCACACTCACCCTTGGATAAGTCAACTTAGGTTTTTGGGTTGGATTTTTTTACTGAAATCTCTATATGATTATATAGAATACTTCCAGATATGCTGGTGTATAAAAAGGTAAAGGTTTTCCCCTGACGTTAAGTCCAGTCGTGACTGACTCTGGGGGTTGGTGCTCATCTCCATTTCTAAGCCAAAGAGCCGGCGTTGTCCGTAGACACCTCCAAGGTCATGTGGCCGGCATGACTGCATGGAGCGCCGTTACCTTCCCGCCAGAGCGGTACCTATTGATCTACTCACATTGGCATGTTTCGAACTGCTAGGTTGGCAGAAGCTGGGGCTAACAACAGGCACTCACTCCGCTCCCGGGATTTGGACCTGCGACCTTTCGGTCTGCAAGTTCAGCAGCTCAGTGCTTTAACACACTTCGCCACCGGGGCTCCATGCTGGTGTATAAGGACTGTCTAAATTGTCATACAATGTATGAGTATCATCTTCCAAGTTGATAGTGTGCCAAACCTGCCAACATAGGAGACTCTAACCCAGTGGTTCTCAAACTTTGGGTTCCCAGGCGTTTTGGCCTACAACTCCTGGAAATCCCAGTCAGTTTACCAGCTATTAGGATTTCTGGGAGGTGAAGGTCAAAACATCTTGTTGAGATCCACTGTCCTAACCCATCCTAAGGCACAGGAACCTGGTTGGAGGATGGAAGGGGTCAGGCCATACTTTCTCATCTAACTCCATTATCTTTAACCCAGTTTTTGAGCTCAACAATTGAGGACATAAGTGATCCCACTATTTTTTTCAAAGACTGTGTAGGATCCTTTGTTGCCTCTCTGGGCCATCAGATTGCATACTTAGGTTTAATCCTATCCACACATACTTGGGAGTAAGCCTCCTTGAAAACAGTGGCATGTATTTCTGAGAAGACATGCCTATTGCTGTGCTCTTGAATTAAGTTGCACTTACACTTCTAGACAACATTATCATCTTCTATTGCAGCACTGTTCAAAGAAAAAGTAATTAATTTAATCTTGCATAAAACACAATAACTTAATGTTTTTTCCTCTTTGCTGTCATTCTTTTTTCTAGATGTTTTTACCCTGAATTGTTCCTACATTTTCTGAAATCAGTAAAAATATAACTGCTTATAGTTCTATATATTAAACCATAGGTGGGAAAAACATGGTCCATGGGCAATATGTGACTCAGACCCTTTTTTACATCCCTAAGTCTCACCAACGCAGCTTAAGAAATAAACAAGTTGCCACTTTGTGGATTGTATGTCAGTGATAAAAAATCATGCTAGCCGCAAGGTTTGATGCTGGAATTTGGTGGGCAATTGCACAAAGAACATCCCCCTCTATACCCACTAATATCAATGATGGCTTCCCAGGGTAGAGAGACTCCTGTTGAAAGCTCATGATCAGTAGTTGGAGAGAGATTACTTCTAAGAACTAAAAATGGAGCAGTAGGAGAGAATGTCTTTCTTTCTTTCTTTCTTTCTTTCTTTCTTTCTTTCTTTCTTTCTTTCTTTCTTTCTTTCTTTCTTTCTTTCTGGTTCACTGCTGTCCCTTTCCCTCCCCTTACCCTTCTCCAGCTCAGAGGTTTGTGCAGAGGAGAGGTTTCTGCACAACTTCCGCTGTTATTCCTTTTTATTTCACTTAAAGGTCTCACTCTTATTCTTTTTTACTACTCTTCAAGCTTACTTGAAGATCTCTGCAAAGGAGGAAACAGGAGGAGACAGAAGAAGTACAAGACAGCTATTGATACACACACACACACACACACACACAAACTGGGATTCTAGGAGCTTGCAAAAGTCAAAGCAGATACAATGGACCTTAGTATCCATTGGGGTTTGCTTCCAAAATCTCCAATAGATACTAAAGTCCATGGATGCTCAAGTTCCATTTTCTACAATGGTGTAATAAATGGTGACCCTTACATAAAATGCCAAAAATCAAGGTTTGATTTCTGGATTTTTTAAAAGGGTAGGGGTATTTTAAAGTTATGGATAATTAAATTCATAGAGGCAGGATCTGTGGACACAAAGGATCAACTATAAAACTAAAATGCTTACATGATACAAACATCAAAATATATTTAAACTATCAGTACCATTAAACCAGTTACAGGCAAACGGTTAAAAATAATGAAGACAAATATAAACTCATCAGCACATGAAGGGCTCTTTTTCAGAAACTTCCTAGAATAGGGAATCTAAACCACCACCAAATGTCTGAGGTCCGATCTACACTGCCATATAGTCCAGATGATCAAAGCAGATAGTCCACATTATCTGCTTTGAACTGGATTATATGTCTACACTGCCATATAATTCAGTTCAAAACAGATAATCAGGATTTTATAGGGCAGTGTAAAAGGGATCTTAGACAGCCGATTCCTGTTTTCTTTGATGCAAAGATCAATCATGATTACACTCTGCTTTCAGAAGATGCCTAGCTGCTGACTATATTGATTACTACAGAGTATGATGTCTCAAGCTACTAAGAAAATGTAAATAATTTTTTTTAAAAAACTCAATAAATCCAATAATTAATGTCAACATATTAAATTATGAGTTTTTTCAGTTTCCAGTTTTTAATAATAATAATAATAATAATAATAATAATAATAATAATAATAATAAAGTACCAGTACAGCCCTCAAGCTCTTGGCCCATCTTTAACACAGTCCCTGTCTCAATGTAATTGCTCTCCTCAGTATTTAACTAATTGGGAATATTAAATTAATTAGCAGTAATGTAACATAAATGATTTAAGGTGTCAGTTGCTAATATTTGTAATTGACATGAAATAAACCTTGTTATCCAATTTCATTGGAAACTGGTGCTTCATTTAGTACCAGTTAATTACATAATACTCTAGATGCAGGGGATGTCTCTGAGAAGGAGGCCAATTTAGAGCTACAGAATCAAGTCAAAATGAAGAGGAACAGGAACGAGAGCAACAGAGTCAGGTTTCAAAAGATCTTCAGAGCACCTTCCAGGAAAGTGACCCTGTCAATCATCACAGGAGACGTGTGGAGATAGTAGGGGACTCCTTCTTGAGGGAGACAGAAGCAGTGATTTGCAAATGTGATAGGATGTCTCAAGTAGTATGCTATCTCCCTGGGGTGAAAATCCACCATGTAACTGACTGGCTGATGAGACTCATCAAGCCCACTGAACACCACCATTTTTGGTTGGTTCATGTAGGAACCAATGATACTGCAAGGCATAGTCTTAAAAAGATCAGAAAGGATTTTGAAGTTCTTGGAAGAAAAGTAAAATATCTTAATTTACAGATTGTTTTTTCATCTCCCTGCCCAGTTCCACGACACAACTCAGGAAATGTGAGAAAAATAATAGAGGTGAATGACTGGTTCTGCAGATGGTGTCACGAAGAATGATTTGGCTTCCTGCACCATGCCCTGCTTTTTCAGGAAGATAGTCTTCTGACATGGGTGGATTGCATGTCGCACCAGTTGGAAGGAATATTTTTGTTGTGAAACTTGCAAACCTGATCAGGCAGACTTTAAACTACATTGTGTAGGGGAGAATATCCTTGGGAACAGTAGTTTATCAAGACCCAAAGGGAACAGCCCAAAGACTAAAGAGAGGTTTGGACAAAAACAACAAGTATTAAGCAACAAGAGGACAATAATTTCAACACTAATGTCTAAAGCATGGAAAATAAACAAGGTGAACTGGAACTTTTAGCACAACAAAACAGTTATGAAGCAATAGGCATAACGGAAACCTGGTGGAATGTAGTAATGGAGGGGTATATCTTATTTCAGAGAAATAGGCCAAACAGGGGAGGGGGTGGAGGAGCATTATATGTCAAGGATGTTTACATCTGTGAAGAGATGCAGGATTTCAATCATGGAAACAAGGTTGAGAGCATTGGATAAGAATTAAGAGAAAAAGGACTGAAAAAAATGTAGTTGTGGGAGTATATTACAGACCTCCAAGCAAGTCTGAAGAACTGGATGTAGCCTTTCTTGAACAGTAGACTAAGCATGCAGAAAGAAGAGATTTAGTAGTAATGGGAGATTTCAACTATTCTGATATTTGTTGGAAAACAAGCTCTGTCAAGAGTATGAAGTCCAACAAATTACTCATTTGCTTTGCAGACAGAATGTGAAAGAGATATCAAGGGGGCTAGCTATTCTGGATCTGATCCTAGCCAACAATGAGGACCTGGTAGATAGAGTGGGAACAACCATATTCTCCTAGAGTCTGTGATACAGAGGAAAGGGGAAACTAAGAGACGTCAGATGTGCATTCTACACTTTAGGAGAGCTGACTTCAGGAAATTTAAGGAAATACTGAATGCGATTCCCATGGACAGGAATACTAAAAGAGAAGGGAGTTAATGGTGGATGAGAGTTTCTTAAAAGTGAGATATTGAAGGCACAATTATAAACAGTGCCAACAAGAAGAAGAAAAAGAGAAGTGTAAAGAAACCAGAATAGATGTAAAAGGATCTTTCAGCTGAGCTAAGATTTAAAGGAGACATGTGCAAGAAATGGAAAAGGGGAAATCACCAAAGAGGAATTCAGATGAATAACCAACACATATAGAAAAAGATCCAAAAGGCTAAAGTGCAAACTGAGCTCAACTTGTCAGAGAGATTTATAACAATAAAAAAGGGTTATTTGGTTATGCCCATCAAAAAAGGAAAAACAAGGAAACGGCAGGGGCTCTGCATGAAGAGAATACTCAACATCTTCTTTGCCTCAGTCTTCTCCCAAAAGGAAATCAGTATTAAACCTTAACATTATGGGACAGAAGAAGCAATGGGGGATATACAACAAAACATAGGTAAAGAAGTAGTCAAGGAATACCTGGCTACTCTAAAGGAATTCAAGTCTCCAGAGCTGGATGAATTACATCCAAGAATATTGAAGGAACTAGCAGAAGTCATTTCAGAACCACTGGGAATAATCTTTAAGAATTCTTGGAGAACATGAGAAGTCCCAGCAGACTGGAGGAGGGCAAATGTTGTCCCTATCTTCAAAAAGGGAAAAAAGAGAACTCAAACAATTACCACTGAGTCAGCCTGACATCAATACCAAGAAAGATTCTGGAGCTGATCATTAAGGAAGCAGTCTAATCACTTAGAAAAGAATGCTGTGATCATGAAAAGTCAACATGTATTTCTCAAAAACAAATCATGCTAGACTAATCTTATCTCTTTTTTCAATAGAATTAAAAAATTAGTAGATGCAGGGTGGATGTAGCATACCTTGATTTCAGTAAGCCCCCCCCCCCCAGATTTTATTTCAAACAAACTAGTAAAATATGGGCCAGAAAATATTACTACTGTTAGGTGAATTGGTTAAGCGACTGAATCCAAGGGGTGCTCACTAATGGTTCCTCTTCATCCTGGAAAGAAATAACTAGTGGAGTGCCACAGATTTTGGTCCTGGGCCCAGTTCTGTTCTGTTCAACAATTTTATTAATGACTTGGATGAAGGTTTAGAAGGCATGCTTATTGGTTTGAAATGATACCAAATTGAGTTGGATAGCAAATACTCCAGAAGACATGATCAAAATTCAAAATGACCTGAACAGATTAGAGAGTTGGGTTATTTCAATAAGGGGTTTTGTAAGATAGTAAACAGAAATGCAAAGATACAGGATGGATGACAACTGGCTCGACAACAGTCCATGTGAAAAAGATCTTGGAGTCTTAGTGAACAACAAGTTAAACATGAGCTGAAACATCCAATGGTATTTTGGCCTGCATCAAAAAGAGTACAGTGTCTTGATCAAAGGAAGTCATGGTGCTTCTCTATTATGCTTTGGTTAGATCTCATCTGGAATACTGTGTTCAATTCTGGGCACCAAAATTTGAGAGAGATATTGACAAGCAGGAAGGTGTACAGAGGAGTGCAACTAAAATGATCAAAGGTATGGAGACCATGCCCTATGAGGAGTGGCTTAAAAAGCTGGGTCTGTTTAGACTGTTTAGGAGAAGTGGGTTCAAATTTCAGGAAAGGAGATTTCAATTGATCATGAGGAAGAACTTCTAAAAGCTATTAAACAGAGGAACTTACTGCCTCAGAGTGTTGTGGAAGCTTCTTCTTGGGAGGCTTTTAAACAAAGGCTGAATGGCCATCTGTCAGGGGTGCTTTGATTGTGCTTTTCCTGCATGGCAGAGGGTTGGACTAGATGGCCCATGTGGTCTCTTCCAACTCTTATGATTCTATGATCTATACTATTTCTTTGATTATTTCTATATGACATTTACACAATTTGCATTATATTTATTCCTAAATTGATCTACAATTGTCAAGATAAGCACTTCACAACAAAAAGGGTTTTCACTGTGGTGACAGAAATTTGCACACCTAACTAAAGTTGTTTGAAAACTGAATTGACAAATTAACAATGTGTTAGAAAAATGATACATTGATAGAAAATAATTCCCTCTTCTCTTCCTTTTCTTTGCTTTTGGAAAATTAAAATAGGTTGTGCTGTTACAGAACTGATACATTCATTGAGCCTGAATGACTACCGAGAATGCTTTCAAATATGTGTTAATTAGGTGATTATACTGATATCCAGATTAAATACGTCCTACATTTATACTATATTATCAAAGTCATGGGTCTTTATTGCAGTGAATTTTGAGGGCTGGGCTGTTTCTTCAAAATATGCCTAGAGACGCAGAACAGATCTCTCAAAAGCAATTATTTACCAAAAGAAACAGTAGTATTTTAATCTCTCCAATATGTTGCCAAGGATAACAGCAATCACACATGTGGGAATAATCATTTTATATGCAAATAAAGACTAGAGGTGCATCTACACTGTCAAATTAATGCCATTTGGCACCTTTAACTGCCATAGCTGAATCCTGTGGAATCATGGGAGCTGTAGTTTGGTGAGGTAACAGCAATATTTAACAAATAATGGTAAAGACCTTGTAAAACCACAACTCCTAGGATCCCACAGATTCAGCCATGGCAGTTGAAATGCTGCCAAACTGCATTCATTATACAATGTGGATGCACTCCAGGTCTATAGTAATAATTAAGAATGTGGACACATGCATTTTTGTCTGAATGAAAAAAGCATTTAACTCCCCAGACTGAAAAAGCTAGAGAGTGAATTTTCTGCTCAATTTAGAATGGAATATAGTGCTAAACATTCCCATCACAGTGGATGTCCCATTTTTGGATAAACATCACAGCTGAGGGTGCTAGTTTGAATCCTTCAGTTTGTTTTGTGTTTTGCTATGTCATGAATACTTTTTGAACCTTAAAATTTTTATTTAATCTGTTTTCAGTGGGACAGGTTGCATTAGGCACTTTCAAAGAAAGAAGTAGACTCACAGAGCCAGTACTAGTTTTTCTTCCTTAACGCGAGGAGCATTATTTCTGAATTTCTTACTTAAAGAATTATTTCTCTGGTCATGTAAACATGTTGTTTACCACAGAAGTTGCCAGATCAGTTATGTCAGCAGTTCAGCAGTTTCCCCAATTAGCACTTTTCATATCATAAATTAATCTTCGTTTCCTTTGTTTCTCCATAATGCAGTTTTCCAGGGTCCAAATTTCTTAGGATGGTGTCTTCTGCCTTTGCAAGCCTTAATAGGCCCTCACTAGATCCCAATCATACAATTTCATCCTTTCCATTAATCACAGCTAAACCAGAAATGCTATAGGGCAGTGAAAGTGAACCTTTTAAAACTGGGGGGGGGCACTCATGGGGTGGTGAGTGTAGGGGATTAGCTCGGGGGTGGAGCAATGGGGTCAGCAGGAGAGCAAGCAAATGGTGGGGGTGGTTGAGCAGTGAGCTGTGAGCTGGGTGGGAATACAAGCAGGGGGAAGATGAGCTGGAGGCAGGTGATGGTGCACATGGCAGGAGAGAGGGGGCCACGTGCACCTTTTGGCACCCATGCCATAGATTTGCCAATACTGCTAAAGGGTGTTTCAGAAAGATTGATCCAATTTGAAATTACTATATTTTTTCAACCACAAACTGCTCATGAATGAAACTCTTTCCACTTGAAATAGAGTTTTAATAACCACTCGATGCTTCTCCCAGTACATAGTCCCTAGCCTCAGTCATTTGCAAGATGGCAACCCTTGAACATAAGGTATTCTTGTGTTCTGTTCTTGCAAATAATTGAGGCTAGGGACTCTTTGTGTGCTGGAAGATGCAACTAGCAGTAGTTAAACTCTATGCTCTTTCCTGGTAAGAGCTTAATTCATGGGTTACAGAGATATAGCAAGTCTAAATCAGGTCCATCTTTTGAAACCTTGGTCTGCAGGCATATCACTCTAGTTCCAAAAAAACCCCTACCAATACTTTTGTTAAATTAATGAACAACTAATGTTAAGTCAAAAAAGTAGAGAACTAAACCAGGCTCACAAATGCCCTTGTCCAGTGAACTAGCATACTTCTGCTGCAGTGGCAGACAGAGTGATGAGAGTGAAGCTTTGCATTTAGCAGGAAGGAACACAGATCTCATTTTGTTAGAGTGGGAAAGCTCCAGCTGAATAGACTTGATCCACATCCATGCATTAAGTCAACCATTGATTTATTTACTTGCCCACCTATTCTTCCATCCCACCTGCTGGTCAGCACTGGAATAACAGATATGGGACATAAGCCATTGTATGGTTCCCCTTCCATATGGGAGTGAAGCAGATTTATCCATCCCCAGCTGGATGTGAGCTGGTTGCCTGCAGCCCAAGGTCTCTCAAAGGGATATGCCCATACCAAGGATGATGTATACATGGAACTCATTTACTCCCAAACTGAATCCGATGCCCCCCAGCCAGGGAGTTGAACTGAATGGCCCTTGTGATCAATTTCATTTCTAAGATTCTATGCCAAAACTACACATAATGTGTGAATCAACATGAGAACTGCAGTACCACTAAAATATGTATCTATCTAGACACTCACATAATGAACCACACTGGGGAGGATCAATTATCAAAGTTGACTGACCATTGATATGATGGGGAAAGCAGCATATATGGACCAGGAGTGGACCTGAGTGAAGCCCTACTTCTTATGTATGTATATATGTACATACACATTTGTGCAGGTCTATATAGAAAAAGATGTGCCTTGTATTTCTTGTCAGCAATCCATCCATCCACAGTTATTAAGGGTTCAAATCTCCTGAATCCCATCTCATTGTTTTCTTAAATAGTAATTTCATGATCACTGGATACAAGCAATAATAATAAAGCATTTACACCAGTGTGCAATTGAAATTGGTTTCTGAATTCTGTTTGAAATGCATTGTGTTCTTAGAAGATAAAACATTTGCTCTAGTAGAAATCCAGGTTTTCTTCTCAAGAACATACTGATTTGCTTTTCAGTTCCAAAAATTAGTAGCCATCAATTTCTTGTTTCTTCTACATAAATCAACACTTCACCCCATGACTCTCTTTAATCACTGCCTTCTGGTGCATTCAATTTTGCTCTCTGAACAAAACAAAGCACCACTCACTTGGTATTGATGCCACGAGAACATTTTTCTACCTCATGATTGGGTAGTGCTAAGCAACTGGCTGATCATCTCTGTAAAACAGAGTCCTTTTGAGAGGGAATGGTATTAGGAACATAAGCAATGCTAGAACAACTTTTTATTAGTAACTATAGGGTTTTATATTGTGTCAGAAGCAACTTGAGAGAACATACTACAAGTTGCTTCTGGTGTGAGGGAATTGACCATCTACCGAGATGTTGCCAAGGGGATGCCCAGCTGTGTTGGCTGGGAGGCTTCTCTCATGCCCCTACAAGATAGAGCTGACAGATGGGAGCTCACCCCATCCCACGGTTTTGAACCGGCAACCTTCAGGTCAACAACCCAAGTGTGACTATAGAACATATACCAATGCATTGCCTTCCCCTATTGACCTATCCACCTGATATCCCAGATAGTTTTATTTCTTTTTTCTAATTGCTGTGTGCATATAATGGATGCTGTTTTTTTACTCTTCAGTGCATAATGCACTTTCCCAGAACTGTTTGACTTAGATTGTTTTATTTACTTTTCTTTATTTTTATTTTTTAATATATACAAGGATGTTATGTCACTTTTCCCCAAAGGTGACAAAACATCCTGTTTTATATATTTTCATTTTAATGCATACAAGAATCTTATGCCACCTTCCCCCAAAGGAAAAGTTTGGTCTGGATGCTTTAGCTTCAATTGAATGTTCAACAAAACAAGATATAAGCATTCTGTATAATCTACAACTCCTACAGTACTAAGGCACTAAGGTTGCCAAACCAGAAACATGAGAAAGGAAGATACAGCAAAAATTTTGTGGTGGGTTTGAAACTTTTTCCCCCACAAATCATGAAGAGTAGTTCTATAACGCAAAATAATTTAGAAATCAGGCTCCATCGATAAACTTCAGTGGACACTCAAGGCAGATAAACTTCAGTGGACACACATGGGGATTTGGTTAACCAGTTAATATTCATGAGTAAACCAGGTTTTTTTAAAACCTGAAAATTTTCAGGGGGGCAGGGGTTGGACCCCTAAATCTCCCCCCTTGGCAACAGCCTTGCCTGGTATGTCAAACAGGAAAGCCTAATCTTTCTTTGTGTGATTGGGTAATTCAATGTGATATAATAAAAAATAACTATGTGTTTTGCTGTGATCTTACTGAAATCAATTGATTTAAGTGTATTTAAATTGCACCTGTTAGATTGCACTTGTTCAACCAGAATGCTATAGAGTGAAATAATATCATAATTTCAGGAGACTGAGGCTGGATCTACACTGTCATATCATGGAGTTTCAGATTAATTGCATTGAACTGGATTATATGGCAGTGTAGATTCATAAAACTGAGTTCAATGCAGTTAATCTGTATTTTGAAAATGCATGATATGGCAATGTAGATCCAGTCTGAGAGGAATAAGAAATGCACTTATCTAAAGAAAGCTACATTTCTGGTAGTGAAATGCAATTCAGAACTAATATATTGAGTTGCATTTCAGAAGTAATGAGAATAAAGTTAATTTATTGCCATAAAGGGAAAAAAATACATTTTCTTGTTGTTTTTAAAGAGGATTTTAAGACATTTTAGGGGCATTTTGATAGCAACCTTTCATAAGTTTGAACCATTTTTTTTACTAATCTTACTTTCTTCTAAAAAAAAATCAAGAAAGTAATAAACAGTGCAATAGGCAATATAACAAAGTACATCTTTAGCGTTTGCATCCTGTCGAGACTGTTTGAAGAAGTGAATTCTATTCCATGAATGTTTGTGCTGAATTAAATAAATTATTAAGTCTAGAAATCTTATTTCTTTTAAAGGTTGCTAGCATTGTAACGAGTAAAGGCAAGGAATGGTTTGATGCTGTAGCAAGCAATAAGAAAGAATTGCCCTTAAATGACAACTTTCTCCTGTTATCTGTGCAGAAAATACTGTTTCCCACATAGAAAATGCTGTTTTCTATGCAAATGATCACATACAATTTTTCCCACAGAATTAATCCTGAATTGCAAATCAGCTTTGAAAATTATTTTTCAAAAATGTTTTCAAGTGAGAAGAAAATTGCTAAAATTACTCATGGATTCCTTTGAAAAAAAAAGAGTGAATAATTACAATGCTACTTTAGACTACAGCTCAGGGTGGATTTCACAGTCACACTGATGTACAAGCTACCAGATGCCACTCTGTGGTTTATTTCTTATTGTTCAAATTTTTTAAAAAATATATTGTCAAGCTTGAATGAAACATAAAATGGCCTGTATTAACCATTACATTGAAACAGGTCTCCCTTCTACATTAAGTGAAAACCTCAGATGAATATCTTATAAAAGGCAAAAAGGAAACATCCAGTATCTAGCCATGCGTGGTAAAACTTTTTCTAGTTGCCTTAAATTTGCTGTCTGTTTTGAGCATTAAAGAGACCTTTGACATTCTATTTCAATTCAATGTGTTGATATTTTTCCTTAGCCACTTAGAAACAATGGCCATAATCCAATGCGAGATATAATTAAGATGAACTAGTACATGATAAATATTTATTTTTCCTAGTTCAGTTTGAGAGTTTTGCCTGGCTCCCTGGGAGGATAGCATGCAGCACGTGAATCAATATTCTATCCCAATGTGTTTTACAATATAAATACATCAAAACATGTGTTGTTTTTAATTATCTCCACAAATCGCTTTCCTGGTCAATTAATTTAATTACACTTTGGATAATTATTTTTCTGAATGTTGCAAGTGGCTGCAGTCTGTGACAGTTTATGCTGCAATAACATAAGATGGAATGAGATGGATGTGAATGACACACAGAATGTATCAGCTGAAGACACATTTATTATGTAGACACCTGAATTAACGACATCCCGTTTGTGAGAAATGGGACAATTCATCCTCTGGTTGGCGCAAGCTAAGAAAGCCTTGAGTTTAAATGTGTCAGGCTCATCATTCGCTACAAGGTACTTCTGATTACCATATAAAGAGACAGGAAAAGAATGGATTTTTGAAAAAAGCTGGGCCAGTTGTTCCCCTAAGCCAAGGAAACTACCACACTGAGTCTTACTGCACAAGGACTGCCATGATGCCATTTTGTGGAAAGGCAGGAATCATACTTAATAAAAGCAAGCAAACCTCCAAGGGTTCCATGCGAGAAGGCTTCTCTGTATGGATCTCTCAGTGCAATCTATGACCTGGCACTAGCAACCAGTTTAAAGAGCATATCCTCAAGAAATAAGACAACTGCTTTTCTATTTTACACTCCTCCTGTCTTTCTCTAATGGAAATGTATGCAGTATTTTTGCTGTAGTTAAGCAGGGCTGTTCCTGATCAGTGCCTAAATTAGAAGACTACCTGCAGGCCTGTAGCCAGGATTTTGCTTCGGGGGGGGGGGGGGTGAGTCTGGGTGGGTGGGGATCTACCCTAGCAAACCTTTTGTATCGTTATCCAAACACCCCCATGCATATGGGATATATTGCGCATGGTGATCAGATCATGATATGAATAAATGCAACAGTTTAAATAATAAATGTAAGGCCTTCTCGTGGACCACTCTGAGAATTTTTGGGGGGGGGGGATGAAACCCCTCAACCCCCCCCCCCCCCTGTTACATGCCTGACTACCTGCATACCCCATATATGTTATCTTGAAATGACAGCTGAAGAGGGGAAAATCAGCTAATTTATAAACTGAAGCATAAGATATGAACTCTAGAATTTGGAAATGTATATTATCTGAACCACTTATGTTCCAACGTGATCACTTGCTAGCATGTAGTGAAAGAATAACCACTTGTAAATGGGAACTGGGAAAGCTTTTTAAGAATGAGCAACTGAACAGCAGCCCATTCAAAGCCCTCTCAGTTCAATTGTTTCAATGTAGTTTTTTAACTTGTAAAGAAAGGCAGTCATTTAAATATCACTCTCTCTCACACACACACACACATACACACACACACACGAAATGGTGAATGGTCAGATGGGAATTGCTTAGGTTAGGACAGTAGTTCTCAAACTGTGTGTCGCCAGGTGTTTTATCCTACAACGCCTAGAAATCCCAGTCAGTTTACCAGCTGTTAGGATTTCTGGGAGTTGAAGGCCAAAACATCTGGGACCACAGGTTGAAAACCACTGGGTTAGGAAGAAGGTTTCAGTAAGTTTCTCTGTATGCTAAAATTATTGACAGTCTTCCATGTAAAAGTAACTCAGGGGGCAGCAGCCCACTCAAAGCCCTCTCAGGTCAAATGTTTCAATGTATTTTTTTAACCTGTAAAGAAATTTACAGGATATGTCTAAAAGCTGGAATGTGTCCAGAGGTGGGCAAATAAAATGATAAGTGGTCTGGAAAACTTTAAGCTGCTCCTCATAGGGCTTGTTCTTCCTAATGTTCAGGTGGAATCTCCTTTCCTGGAGTTTGAAGCCGTTGTTCGGCATCGTAGTCTCCAGGGCAGCAGAAAACAAGCTTGCTCCCTCCTCGCTATGATTTCCCCTCACATATTTATACATGGCCCTCATCATATCTCCTCTCAGCATGTTTAGCCTGCAGAAGAGAATGCTGAGAGGAGATATGATGAGGGCCATGTATAAATATGTGAGGGGAAATCATAGCGAGGAGGGAGCAAGCTTGTTTTCTGCTGCCCTGGAGACTACGATGCCGAACAACGGCTTCAAACTCCAGGAAAGGAGATTCCACCTGAACATTAGGAAGAACTTTCTAACTGTGAGAGCTGTTTAGCAGTGGAACTCTCTGAGGTTTTGGAGGCTTTTAAGCAGAGGCTGGATGGCCACCTGTCGGAGGTGATTTGAATGCAATTTTCCTGCTTCTTGGCAGAATGGGGTTGGACTGGATGGCCCATAAGGTCTCTTCCAACTCTATGATTCTATGAAAGGCAGTCACTTAAATATCTCTCTTTCACACATACACACACACTCACACAATGGTGAATGGTCAGATGGGAATTGCTCAGGTTAGGAAGAAGGTTTCAGTGGGTTTCTTTGTATGCTAGAATTGACAGTCTTCCCTGTAAAAGTAACTCGGGGGCACACCTACATTGACTACTAAGGTCTATGTGGAAAGTGATCAGCCCTATGGCAGCTAAATGCCACACAGAGCTGATCTGAATTAACCCTGGGCAAACACGGCTTTACCCCAAGTTAAACTAACTAGAGTAAAAAATCCAGCTCTCAAAGTGGAACTGGCTATAGCTGTCTTGACAGCCATTCTGCAGTCTCTGGCTCAGGCAGCCTGGGGATTGGGGATGGCTGTCTCCTTCTGTCCCATCCCTCCATAGCATTGGTGTTGCACCAATGACACAATTACCTGATACTTTTTTTTTTGGGGGGGGGGGGGCTCTTCATTCCTAGGCTACTATGTCATGTGATCCACAAAGGAGAATGGAAAGAATGAGGGAGGGTGTCATGTGACAGAACAACAAATTGCAAAACCCAGAATTCCATAGGATGAAGCTGTGTCAGTTAAAGTGCTGTCAAGCTGCTAGAATTCCACAGTGTGTGTGTGGTTTATATGTTGCTTCTGCCAGGGGATTCAGCACTGGGTTTTTTTCTGGCCTGTAGATCTCTCCTTTGTGACTGGCTGCGAAGACTTTTCTTGTTCTCCCAAGTAAGATTACTTGGTGCTGTTTCTTAAGGTGCTTAAACAGGCTGCTGGAGTTGTAATTCTATGCCACTTATCATAAGACAAAAGTGGTAAAAACACAAGCATGCAGGGAGAAAGAAGTGACAGTGCAGTAACACTGCAGGAGATGAAGATTTGCATTGTTTTGTAATTTTGTTTCAGTTGGCATTTGGGAAAATAATACTCTGGTTTCTCTTCGGATCGTAGAAAGGGAAAATAATATATGAGGAAATGTTTTATATATATATTCATGTTCATTGTATTTTAATAATATACTTAAATTGATAGTTTAATTATGCATTTTAACTTTTCATAATTTTTAGGATGTGCATTTTTATTTATATATTTTAATTTTTGTAAGCCATCTTCAGTCACAGAGCTGAGAAAATAGTCAAACACCACCTAAACAATGCAGCTTTCCACTGTTTCTCCATTATTATTTTTTTAATTTTGAAGTCTAATTAAGGGAGATGCAACCTTTTTCCTCAAGATTTTACATAATAGGGAAAGAAACAATAAATTACTTTCTATGTTTCACAAGGGTGTATTATATTCAGAAATGGGATTCTTGAGTTGGTTTATCTTCATCCCTGAAGATATAGCAGACAGATTCCGATTCTTGGCTTTAAAAAAAACTCTTCAAGAAAGATTGGCTTCTTTTCTGCATGCACCAGAGGAAAAAAATATATTGGAAATCAAGCTACATCTGAAAAAAGACCAGTGAAGGTCTTTGAAAGACAGGCTGTAATGAAGCATTAACAATGGAGGAACGGGACATTGCTTGAGGATTAATGACTTTCCAGGAGGAGTTTGATGGTTGGAGGAGCAACTAAGGGCCATTAACCCAAGATGGTCATTAATTCCTAGGAAATGCCCAACAGCTATGTGATTAGCATGGGGAGATAAGATAAAAAAATAAATAAGAGAAAAGCTATTTTCCCATAGCTGCTTTAGGTTTGTGAGACTCAAAGCAAAAACAATCCTACCAACTGCTGACAAGCTTTGGGTTGCATCTCACAGCAGTTGAAAAAACCCTTTTGTTGAAGTCCCATAAACCTGACCTGGGGGCATTGGGGGGGGGGGCTTTAAATGTTATTAT
The DNA here is from genome assembly GCF_035594765.1 of Anolis carolinensis. Lineage (NCBI taxonomy): Eukaryota > Metazoa > Chordata > Lepidosauria > Squamata > Anolidae > Anolis > Anolis carolinensis. The sequence continues at coordinate 206,238,904 of NC_085844.1, forward strand.
GTCGGTGGTGCAGAGAGAAGACAGCAGTCTTGAGGGCAAGAGTTCGTAAAGTGTTCCAGGTTCAAGCAAAAGCAAACCTCTCATAAATTGTGTGCTTTCTCATTAATAATTTTGCTGTCTTGACCACACTATGATGTTGCTTGGCCACACGTGCCCCAGTTTTCATGTGTCCAATTTTAAAATTATGTAGAAGGGCACCATATATCTAGGTGACTTTGGAGGACTCGCCTGCATTAATTTGTTTTTGAAAATGACCCCAAATTATCCAAAATGTCCACCTATGAATATGAGGGCATTTTAACCACTTGTGAGGGACAAGGGTGTCACATCACTGCCTGTTCAGTTCCTTCTTTAGAAATGCCCTTCAATGTCCCCTAATGATGATACTGACTATACTCTGGTGCTATTTGCATAACCCCTTCATCCTCAGTGTAATTCAGTTGCTGCAAACTGAATTCAAAATACACAGGTGGTTTGCTCTCTCTTAACTCAGCAGGGAAGGAAAGAGAACTGAATATTTCCCTTATTATCTCAGTCAGAACATAAATTCCAGGGCATCTCTGCTTAAAACAGTAACATTTACACCAGCCCAAGGGATCATGGGGGGTATTCCATATTTTCACAGATGATAAGCAGGACATAAGGAGCAGATGAATCTTTCTTTTTCCTTTGTCTCTCTGTGTGTATTGCTGTATGAGATAGAAGGCAGAAGATTTAGAGAAGTTTCTGGTTTACAAGCACACAGTCCGCTGTTGCAACAACTCCTTGATATTGATCAATTTCCATGTACATTTCAAAGTGTAGAGCCCCATGCAGTTCAAGTTCTGCTTATTTAGATATGTCTGCGTTTTGAGATTTGCTGAGGAGGTCCTTCTCTGTATCCCACCACTCTCACAGGTTCATCTGGTGAGAACACAGAGAGCACCTACCCCACAGACTGTTCAACCCCTTTCCTAGAGAGGTTAGACCAGCAACTTACCTGCTTTCATTCCACAGGAAGCAGACAGATGAAATTATTTCTTTTTTGGCAGATCCTTGCGGATTGAATATACAAAGCCCACTCTATCTAAACAATGTGCTGGACTCTAATTTTTTTTCTTGGTGTGCTGTTTTAAAATGATTTATATTTTCAATTGGTTTTAATTTTTGATACTTTGATCATCTTTTAATTTTCATAATTTGTGAAATTTTACTTTGTTTTTTCTATCTGTTGAAAGCTGCTTTAAATCTCAAATTTTTAAAAAAGACAAGATGATGATGATGAACCACAAACAGCTAACGTCCATGCATGTTAAAGACAGCTGCTGGGGAAAAAAAACCTTCAGTCTACCATCTTTCTGAATGAGAAGGACAATGAAAGAGATTTTTGTGGCAGCCTTGCCCTCCTCCTGCTGTTGAGGAGGGCAAGGGCCATGGCTTGCCCGTCTCAACCACCATTGTGCGATGACAGTGGTGGTAGTTGGAAGGCAAGGGCAGTAGGAAGGGGACTGTGGCAGTCGCTCTTATAGTGGCAGCCTCAGTTGGTCTGGGATTAATAGAGAACTCCAATAGTGTCAGGCAGGTCTCACTGTGAGGCCAGAGTTGCTCCATTAAGCCTAGATCTGCCAAGGCTTCTGTCATAAGAATAGCTGCCACAGGCACTTTCTACTGCCTTTGATTTCCTCCTACCATCACTTGCTCATCCCAGCTCTATCCTTCTCCTCTCACCCAAGTATATGAGTGAACAAGCAAGCAAGGGAACACATGTACTCTTGTGCAAGAGAATACACACACCCTCATTCCTCATGTTCCCATCTCATCTCATCCCCACCGCATAAATAATCAAATCTGCAAAACTTTAACCTGCAAATGTGCAGGGATGACTGTATTTGAAATTGATAATTGTTCACTATCTAAACTTTGTAATACTTCTTATGCAAATGTGTTTGATTGATGCGATTTGTATTATGCCTTTTGCTCACAGTCGCTTCCCCTAGCAGATAACCTAAAGTGTGGATCACAGTGTTTTCACCATAACTGATGACATTACATTTAATACTATAGACACTCTCAAATGACATTAGGAACATCAAAGCTAGATTTACCTTTTTTTCAGAGGCAGAAGAAACATGCAATACCTATCTGGCAGCATGATAGATATCTTTACAAATGTAAGTATGACTTCATCGCATGAATTCCTCAAGGGACTCCTTCATAAATAAAACAATATTCAACAGTCAATAAACAACATGATTGATTTTTTAGAGTCAAGGTAAATTAAGACATCCTTGTCCAGGAGAGCCAGGAGGATATATGAAAAATGTCAGTCAACATAAGGGAGGATCTACTAATTTGTTGTCAAAGGCTTTAATGGCTGGAATCACTGGGTTGTTATGAGTTTTCCGGGCTGTATGGCCATGTTCCACACAGCACAGAAAACACATGGTTGTATGGCCATGTTCCAACTTTGTTTCCAATATTCCTCACAATCTCTGAGGATGCCTGCTATAGATGTGGACAAAAAATCAGGAGAGAATGTTTCTGGCACATGGCCATACAGCCTGGAAAAGTCACAACAATCCAGATCTACCAATTCTTTTCAGCTAAGTATTACCTTAACATAATCAGCAGAAAGTTCCATCTTTACTATACTGAAGTTATCCATTTGTGGGTCCTCTTTAAACCTGGCAAGCACCCAAGAGAGCACATCTGTAATTTACAAGAACTGACAGGAGAAAGCTAGACCAACCCCAAGGTCTAAACAGGATGACAAACAGGGGCAAGCCCCAGGAAATCCAAGGTTTAAAGGGAGAAAACAGTCCTGGGAATTGAAAGCCAAAATGAAAATTGCAAGTAAAAAATTGCTCAGAAATATATTCTGAAGGCCAGAGAGCCATATTATGAGACAAGGTTGCACCAAGGTTTGGGAGTTGTTACTCATGGAATGACCTGGAATGACAGTGAATTATTACAAGACATTAATTAGGCTGACTGACTAGCATCCTGTATTTAAAGTAGAGCAGGGCAATGCTTTATAGGCTTGCTCAAATAATTCGTTTTCCCCGTTAACCGTTATTAATTCGTTATTTTCGTTTGTTTTGAAGCAATATACGGCATTGGTTGTCCACACGTCTGGATATCGCGGTTTCGAACCGCGATTGGCCGTTTTCCGTTATGGCGTCGTTTTTTTTCGTTTTTAAAAAATGCTTTTGCAAATCACCCAAACTTGTTTAAGTGCACTGGGGCAACCTAGCGTGTTGTTTGCACCTTGTGGCCAATCAGAGAGGACGTTTAACCAGGGGGAGGGGCTGGTAGGACGTCCTGAATGAAAAGAGCGAGCAGGGAGCCTCGTGGCTCATTTGCACCGGGAACCTGGAGAGGGTGGAAGGGAGATTCTGGGGGCAGCCAGGCAGGCAGGCAAGATTGCTGCGTCACAGCCTTGGCTGTGTCTGAGCTAGAGCTAGGCTAAGGCTACAGAAGACCTGGAGAAAAGGTTGGGTGGGTGAGTTTGGGAGGGAAACTGTTGGCTGTTGCTTTTTTTAATTTTTTGAGAAGGGCCTGTGGGTGTTTTTTTCCTCCCGAGATTGGCGTTTTCCATTTTCCCACCCGGCCAGCAATTTTTCTGCTGCGCCATTTTTTCTGTTGCGGTGGGCTTTCTTCTTTCTTTTAAACGCTAAAGGGTTTTTGGAAACAAGGGAGCCGATTTGGCCCTTGCCTCATGCAGGGCTGTTTGTCCGTGCCAGGGACGCTTTCTGTGAATAAACTGCCAAGTTTGGCCAAAGGATTGCACCTCCCATTGTCCTTTGTAGAACTAAACCTCCTTTTTGGGAAACAAGGGACCCAGTTTTGCCCTTTGCCAGGGCTGTTTGTCCGTGCCAGGGACGCTTTCTGTGAATCAAAAGCCAACTTAGGCCAAGGGATTGCACCTCCCATTGTCCTTTGTAGAACTAAACCTCCTTTTTGGGAAAAAAGGGACCCAGTTTTGCCCTTTGCCTGCTGAAACAGGGCTGTTTGTCCGTGCCAGGGTCGCTTTCTGGGAATCAAAAGCCAACTTTGGCCAAGGGTTTGCACCTCCCATTGTCCTTTGTAGAACTAAACCTCCATTTTGGGAAACAGGGGACCCACTTTTGCCCCTTGCCTGCTGAAGCAGGGCAGTTTGTCCGTGCCAGGGTCGCTTTCTGTGATTCAAAAGCCAAGTTTGGCCAAAGGATTGCACCTCCCATTGTCCTTTGTAGAACTAAACCTCCATTTTGGGAAACAGGGGACCCACTTTTGCCCCTTGCCTGCTGAAGCAGGGCAGTTTGTCCGTGCCAGGGTCGCTTTCTGTGATTCAAAAGCCAACTTTGGCCAAAGGATTGCACCTCCCATACTCCTTTGTAGAACTAAACCTCCATTTTGGGAAACAGGGGACCCACTTTTGCCCGTTGCCTGCTGAAGCAGGGCAGTTTGTCCGTGCCATGGTCGCTTTCTGTGATTCAAAAGCCAAGTTTGGCCAAAGGATTGCACCTCCCATACTCCTTTGTAGAACTAAACCTCCATTTTGGGAAACAGGGGACCCACTTTTGCCCCTTGCCTGCTGAAGCAGGGCAGTTTGTCCGTGCCAGGGTCGCTTTCTGTGAATCAAAAGCTAAGTTTGGCCAAAGGATTGCACCTCCCATACTCCTTTGTAGAACTAAACCTCCTTTTTGGGAAAAAAGGGACCCACTTTTGCCCATTGCCTGCTGAAGCAGGGCAGTTTGTCCGTGCCAGGGTCGCTTTCTGTGAATCAAAAGCCAAGTTTGGCCAAAGGATTGCACCTCCCATACTCCTTTGTAGAACTAAACCTCCATTTTGGGAAACAGGGGACCCACTTTTCCCCGTTGCCTGCTGAAGCAGGGCAGTTTGTCCGTGCCAGGGTCGCTTTCTGGGAATCAAAAGCCAAGTTTGGCCAAAGGATTGCACTTCCCATTGTCCTTTGTAGAACTAAACCTCCATTTTGGGAAACAGGGGACCCACTTTTGCCCGTTGCCTGCTGAAGCAGGGCAGTTTGTCCGTGCCAGGGTCGCTTTCTGTGAATCAAAAGCCAAGTTTGGCCAAAGGATTGCACCTCCCATTGTCCTTTGTAGAACTAAACCTCCATTTTGGGAAACAGGGGACCCACTTTTGCCCGTTGCCTGCTGAAGCAGGGCAGTTTGTCCGTGCCAGGGTCGCTTTCTGTGAATCAAAAGCCAAGTTTGGCCAAAGGATTGCACCTCCCATACTCCTTTGTAGAACTAAACCTCCATTTTGGGAAACAGGGGACCCACTTTTGCCCGTTGCCTGCTGAAGCAGGGCAGTTTGTCCGTGCCAGGGTCGCTTTCTGTGATTCAAAAGCCAACTTTGGCCAAAGGATTGCACCTCCCATTGTCCTTGGGAGAACTGGAAAGTACAGGTATCCCCTTGTAAAAGAATAAAAATAACTAAAACAGAAATAGACGGTTTTGCGGCAGTTAATATACCCTAAACAGTAAACAGAACACGTTGCCAATCAAGAAACAAGAAATATTTTCCACCACTTAACAAGTTGCCAATCAAGAAACAAGAAATATTTTCCACCACTTACACAACACCTTTCCATCCCCCCATCTGTCTCCTGAAAACACTCCTGTTATCATGAAGCGTTCAGCTGTACGCGGGTCTGGGGGAGCAAGTCCTGCTAGTGGTAAAGCCACAGCCAGGACACTGTGGGGGGGCCAAAAAAGTTAGGGTGGGTCCCATCCGTCTGGAACGCCGAAGTATCGGAGTGGGTGGACTTGATGAAGAAGCCGGCTGCTCGCATGCAGAAAGTTCACAGCCCTCCACACCGAGCCAGTTGTCTTATGGAGCTGAGACCACAGGACGATCAATGGAACATACAGGTGTAGCCGTCCTGGAACTACAGGTGGTGGATAGTGAGGAAATAGATAACCCCACCCCTCCACCCGCTACTGACAGTGAGGAGGAGGTAGAGGAGGTTGTACCATCCAAACAAAAACTTTCTCTAGCTGCCGAAAGGGTGCCCACGACTCCTATCTCAGTGGGTGTCGCCACAGTGGCTGTGGGGAGGCCAAGGTCTTATATTTGGGACCATTTCCATGTCCACTCTCAGTGTGCCACTTTGGCAGTTTGTAGGCACTGTGGGGCAAATATCAGCAGAGGCAGAGACCTGAGACATCTTGCGACCTCGGGGTTGAGTTCTCACTTGAAGCGACACCATCCCTCCATATCGGTAGGAGGGGGAACTGCAAGCCCTTCCAGTGGCAGCATTAGCACACAAAGTTCTCCTGGTGAAGATGGTGGAAGGCAGACACAGTCCACCTTGGAGGATTGGGCCATTCCATTACCCAGAAAGAAAACGGGGGAAACATTACTCACACCCCAGCAGATAACCCAAACTGTGGGAGAGATGATTGCCCTTGATCACCATCCCTTCCGCCTGGTTGAACAAGAAGGCTTCGTACGCCTTATGAAACGACTGTGCCCTGATACAAAATCCCCTCCCGTCACACCTTTTCCAGAAAAGTTATTCCCGGCTTGTACGAGGGCTGTAAGGAACGCATAACCCAGATGTTGCGTAGCGCCATGGGAGGACACATCCATTTTACCTCTGACATTTGGTCAAGCTTGGGAGGAGGCCATTCCTACCTCTCTCTCACGGCACATTGGTGGGAGAAGGAAGGCAGTATGGATACATCCCATCGTTGGGCACTCCTCGCGTTGGAGGTAGTTGATCGTGATCACAAGGCAGAGACCATCTGCAGCTATCTGGAAAACATTATGGGGGAGTGGATGCAGTGTAGGCCGGAAGAAATGAAGAGGGGCTTTATGGTGACTGACGCTGGTAAAAATATGATCAAAGCGGTTGAAAGTGCCGGGTTCCTGAATGTGTCCTGCATGGCCCACTTGCTTCACAATACCGTCAAGGAAGGTTTAAAGAGCCCGGAAGAGCAGCCAGCCAGCAATGCAAACATCGCCCTGCTGATCGAGCGCTGTAGAAAGATCGCGGGCTACTTCCACAGGAGCATCAAGGCAGCCCGGCAGCTGAGAGAGAGGCAGAGCCTTGAAGGCCTCCCGCAGCACAAGCTGCTCCAGGACGTCTCAACTCGGTGGAATTCAACCTTTAAAATGCTTGAACGCATGGTCGAGCAGCAGAAGGCGGTACACGGCATCTCCCTCACATTGGTTGCGCCAGTTAGCAAACTTGTTCCAAATAAGCAAGAGTGGGACACCATCTCCCAGCTAGTAGACATACTAAAGCCATTCAAACATGCCACTGACACCCTTTCGGAATCAAAAGCCCTTCTTAGCCAGGCAGTGCCCATGGTCTTGAGGCTAAGGAGGCACCTAGAAAGGCTTGGGGCCGGTCGAACACTGGACTCCCTGGCTGGACCGCTGACACCGCCGGCCCAGGAGGTGGTGAGGAGGTTGTCCTTTGCTGTACGGAAACGCCTTGAGCCACTTCTTTCCAGCAAGGTCCATATGCTGGCGGCCTTGTGTGATCCCCGGCTAAAGTACAACGTCTGCCCAAAAGACTTTACCGTGTGGAAGGCCCAACTAGTTAACCTTGTAAGGGAGGTCTTTGCTGCCAGGGTGGAGGAAACGGGCACAGCGGCCCCTCTTCCGGAAATGCCTGTCACCCCCAGTACTAGCGCTAGTGGCGAGACTGAAAGTCCCGGGGAGCCGTTAGGGGTTTGCCGTAGGGATACGGATCTCCAGCAGTGACCAGGAAACGTTTTTTTTGCAGAGACGGTGGCCATACTTGCCTGCTCTGAAGAATCCTCTTTGCTGGCTTCTGCTCAAAAGGTAGACTCGGCCGAATGCTCGGTCAACAGGTACTTTGAGGAGCCTCCTGAGATAATATCTTGTGATCCATTGGCCTATTGGGCTTCACGCGAACACATGTGGCCGGATCTGTCATACGTAGCCCGCCAGTTCCTTAGCTGTCCTCCCACGAGCGTGCAGAGCGAAAGGGTCTTCAGCCTAGCGGGAGATGTAGTCACGCCCCACCGCAGCTTGCTGGACCCGCAAACAGTTGAGAAACTGGTTTTCCTGAAGGCCAACCTTCCCGTGTTGAATTTCCCAGAATTGGATTTTGACACCGACGGCTCATAGAGCGATATTTCTCCTTTAATCAACTATGCTTCAGAGTAACTTTGGCAAATTTTGTGGGTGGCCAGGGGTGGGGTTGCCCCTTTGGACTCTGTCCAACTACTATCTCCTCTAACCTACAATGCTTTCCTCTCTCTTTTCCCTTCCTTTCTCGTCTTTATCATCACTCACCGTTGCCCACTGTTGTTTTGGGGTTCATCAATCACAAGGGGCCGTTTCCCGAATCATTGAATCATGGAATCATAGAAAAGTAGAGTTGGAATAGAACTCATAGGCCATCGAGATCTCCCACAACTAAGACGCAGGAAGTTTCATTCAAAGCATCCCCGACAGATGGCCATCGAGCGTATGCTTAAAAGCTACAAAAGAAGGAGCCTCCAACACACTCCGGGGGAGACAGTTCCACTGCCGAACAGCCATCACAGTGAGGAAGTTCTTCCTGATGTTCAGGTGGAATCTCCATTCCTGTTGTTTGAAGCCACTGCTCCGTCCCGTTGTCTTCAGGGCAGCAGAAAATAAGCTTGCTCCCTCCTCCCAATGACTTCCCCTCACATATTTGTACATTGCTATCATGTCTCCTCTCAGCCTTCTCTTCTGCATGCTAAAAATGGCCAGTTATTAAAGCCTCTCCTCATACTGCTTGTTCTCCAGACCCTTATTCATTTTAGTCGCACTCCTCTAGACACTTTCAAGCTTGCCCGCATCTCCATTTATCTGCGGTGACCAATTATTCCACGTGTGGTCTGACCAAGGCAGAGTAGAGGGGGAGCATGACTGCCTTGGATCTAGACGCTATTCCCCTGTTGATTCAGGCCTAAAGCCCATTGGATAGTTGATCTGCCGCAACCCATAGTAGGCTCATCGGTATCTTGTTGTCCAGGAGGACTCTCAGATGTTTTTCTCACACACTGCTGTCAAGCTAGGCGTCCAAAAAACAGTAGTTTGGATTTCCATTATTTATACCTAAGTGAAGTAGCTTTCAGTTGTCCCTGTTGAACTTAATAAAGTTACTTTTGGCCCATCTCTGTAGTCTGAAGTTACAAAACTTTTTCTCTCCTGTAATACTGACGCAGTAGAGGTAGAAGGATTTTCTGAGGGAAATTACTCCATAAAAGCCAAGGTAGGAAATGCTTCCTCTTTGGGTTCAGTACGTATTTCATTCAATTCCCTTTTTTTTTTTTGTTGTTGGTCAAAAATTATTTCCCTCATGAGCCAGGACTGTTAGGTCTTCTCCAGATCCTCGGAGTTCCTGAACAGAAAGAGCACTGTTATATTTGTTGTGGATACTTCGGATAATCATTTTAGGTGAAGGATTACGCCAGACTCACACTTTTCAGAGATATCTGTCCATCTGAACATTTGAGGATGTGTTTTGCTGCAGGGATTAATACTACACCTCGACTTTGGCAAGCACTTCTCTAAATTTTCATCTTTCACTGTCCCAATGGCTTGAGCGGGTGTGGTCGACGCAGTGGCCGCGGGACGGCCGCCTTTGGGTCCCCTTTCCCTCTGGCCACGCACGCGGACGGTGGCGTTTGCCCGTCAGGGCGTGTGCCTTTGCGGCTGCTTTAGAGGAGTGGGCGCAGGTTACGTCGAGTGCGAACCGCTTTTTGCTGGCTTGTTGGTATAACTCAGAGGGTGGAATGATCAAAGACAGTGGGACACCTACGATTTTGCCCAAATTTCTCAAAATGTAAACCTTGTGTCCCGTCACCCTGAAAGGCTGTGATTGACGCTGTTGCTGCGGAACGGCCGCCTTTGGTTGTTCTTGCCCTCTGGCCGCGCACGCGGACGGTGGCATTTGCCTGTCAGGGCGTGTGCCTTTGCGGCTGCTTTCGAGGTGTTGGCCTTGTTTCAGTCTCGTGGGAACTATTTTTTGCTGGCCTGTTGGTATAACAATAGAAGAGGGTGGAATGATCAAAGACAGTGGGACATTGTCCCATTCACCTATAAAGGCAGTGTACTCAACGTTGTGGCCGCAGAACGGCCGCCTTAGGGTCCCCTTTCCCTCTGGCCGCGCACGCGGACGGTGGCGTTTGCCTGTCAGGGCATGTGCCTTTGCGGCTGCTTTAGAGGAGTGGGCGCAGGTTACGTCGAGTGCGAACCGCTTCTTGCTGCCTTGTTGGTATAACTCAGAGGGTGGAATGATCAAAGACAGTGGGACAATGTCCCTGGCACCTATAAAGGCAGTGTACTCAACGTTGTGGCCGCAGAACGGCCGCCTTAGGGTCCCCTTTCCCTCTGGCCGCGCACGCGGACGGTGGCGTTTGCCTGTCAGGGCGTGTGCCTTTGCGGCTGCTTTAGAGGAGTGGGCGCAGGTTCCGTCTCGTGGGCACTCTTTTTTGCTGGCCTGTGGGTGTAATGATAGAAGATGGTGGAATCACTTAAAAAAGTGGGACACCGTGGCCTTTACCACTTTTCCAAATTGTCTTCTTTCACTGTCCCATTGCCTTGAGCAGGTGTAGTCGACAGTATGTGATGATAATCTTCCGCAGACTCATAAGTAGAGAATCAATCCACTCAGAAACTCTGTTTTGCAATTAGAAACAATTACTTATGTCTTCATGTTCCCTTTTGAATCAACATTTGTGCTTTGTTTCTACTTTGGAATCATTACTACTCCATTACACACAATATCTTTCATAATTTTACTTCCTCAACTTTACTTTAACTGTATACCAACAGAAGTCATTTTCCTCTATCCAACTCATCTGCTGGAGAACTTTAATAACACCAGAAATACACACAATTCTTCCCAGAAGTGCAACTCCATGGAAACATGAACCCAACATCAGAGCCTTAAAACCTTCCTCTTCCAAAAAGCCTTAGAGGTCTGTGTGGTCGTTCGTTACCTAGAATTGCTTGCCAGGCCAATAGTATTTTGCACTGCATTGTTTTTTAACTGTCAAACTACCTCCTCTCTATTCAGCCCTCGGACCCGTGCCGTGTTTTTACACCAATGTTTTTTAAGCTGTTAATGCTGTATGCTGACTGTGACTTTAGTTATATTTTATGTATCATTGACCCAACATTTCCTTGAATACAGAAGAGTCTCACTGATCAAAGCTGAACGGATCTACCTAAGCTTAAATAAGGAAATATCTTGGATTGGACTGGTAGAAGAGAAGCGTATTACACACATCATATGAGGTTACGAATTTCCTAATAAAGCAACAAAAATTCATGTTATACAACAAATGTGACAGAAGAAGTCGTTCAATATGCAGTAATGTTATGTTGTTATTGCTTAATTTATTAATTTGGCTGCAAAATATCACAATATAATGAAATTGTTGACTACATAAATGGCTACTGTTTTCCAGAGGCTAGACGGTTTGCTGTCATGGAGTGTGTCTTTGTATCATGGGTTGTGGGGAGTTGGCGTGGGGCCCGCCAACGGTGGCCGGCACCCCTGGTCTGATGGGCTTGGGCCCACATTTCAAAAGCATACGTAACGAAAGCAGGCCCTTCCCCATGTGGGTTCTTTGGTGTGTGTGTGAGGCCGGCCCCGGGTGGCCGGCCCCCCGGGTCAGAGGGGCTTGGGCCCACATTTCTAAAGCAGACGGAAAGAAAGCATGCCCTTCCCAGTGGCTTGTGGGGTGTGGGTGTGGGGCCGGCCAACGGTGGCCGGCCCCCCAGGTCTGAGGGGCTTGGGCCCACATTTCTAAAGCAGACGGAAAGAAAGCATGCCCTTCCCCGTGGCTTGTGGGGTGTGGGCGTGGGGCCGGCCAACGGTGGCCGGCCCCCCGGGTCAGAGGGGCTTGGGCCCACATTTCTAAAGCAGACGGAAAGAAAACATGCCCTTCCCCGTGGGTTGTGGGGTGTGGTCGTGGGGCCGGCCAACGGTGGCCAGCCCCCCCGGGTCTGAGGGGCTTGGGCCCACATTTCGAAAGCAGATGGGAAGAATGCATGCCCTTCCCCATGTGGGTTCTGTGGTGTGGGCGTGGGGCTGGCCAACGGTGGCCGGCCCCCCGGGTCTGAGGGGCTTGGGCCCACATTTCCTGGTTTTTTACTTCTCTGTCTGTCTCTGGGATGCGTGCCGGCCAACGGTGGCCGGCCCCCCTGGGCAGTATTTTAAAGTGTGGGCCACAATTTATTCCCTCTCTGGGAAGCGTGCCGGCCAACGGTGGCCGGCCTAGTATTTTAAAGTGTGGGCCACTCTTTTTCCCTCTCTGGGAAGCGTGCCGGCCAACGGTGGCCAGCCTAGTATTTTAAAGTGTGGGCCACTCTTGTTCCCTCTCAGGGAAGCGTGCCGGCCAACAGTGGCCGGCCTAGTATTTTAAAGTGTGGGCCACAATTTATTCCCTCTCTGGGAAGCGTGCCGGCCAACGGTGGTCGGCCCCCCTGGGCAGTATTTTAAAGTGTGGGTCACTCTTTTTCCCTCTCTGGGATGCGTGCCGGCCAACGGTGGCCGGCCTAGTATTTTAAAGTGTGGGCCACTCTTGTTCCCTCTCTGGGATGCGTGCCGGCCAACGGTGGCCGGCCTAGTATTTTAAAGTGTGGGCCACAATTTATTCCCTCTCTGGGAAGCGTGCCGGCCAACGGTGGCTGGCCCCCCTGGGCAGTATTTTAAAGTGTGGGCCACTCTTATTCCCTCTCTGGGAAGCGTGCCGGCCAACGGTGGCCGGCCTAGTATTTTAAAGTGTGGGCCACAATTTATTCCCTCTCTGGGAAGCGTGCCGGCCAACGGTGGCCGGCCCCCCTGGGCAGTATTTTAAAGTGTGGGCCACTCTTTTTCCCTCTCTGGGATGCGTGCCGGCCAACGGTGGCCGGCCTAGTATTTTAAAGTGTGGGCCACTCTTGTTCCCTCTCTGGGATGCGTGCCGGCCAATGGTGGCTGGCCTAGTATTTTAAAGTGTGGGCCACAATTTATTCCCTCTCTGGTAAGCGTGCCGGCCAACGGTGGCCGGCCTAGTATTTTAAAGTGTGGGCCACTCTTATTCCCTCTCTGGGAAGCGTGCCGGCCAACGGTGGCCGGCCTAGTATTTTAAAGTGTGGGCCACTCTTATTCCCTCTCTGGGAAGCGTGCCGGCCAACGGTGGCCGGCCTAGTATTTTAAAGTGTGGGCCACAATTTATTCCCTCTCTGGGAAGCGTGCCGGCCAACGGTGGCCGGCCCCCCTGGGCAGTATTTCAATGTGTGCGCCTTGCCGCCTGTGGCTTTTCCTTTCTTTTCTTTTCTTTTGTTTTAGCTGCCTGTCGGCCTACGTGGTCGTGTTTCCCACGATGCGCCGCATATCCCTCTTCTCTCGCGGCTGTCTTTCGGCACCCCTTTATGCGATTTTGCACAGAAGCCTCCTTTTTTGCGGGCCACTCTTTTTCCCTCTCTGGGAAGCGTGCCGGCCAACGGTGGCCGGCCTAGTATTTTAAAGTGTGGGCCACTCTTGTTCCCTCTCTGGGAAGCGTGCCGGCCAACGGTGGCCGGCCCCCCTGGGCAGTATTTTAAAGTGTGGGCCACTCTTTTTCCCTCTCTGGGAAGCGTGCCGGCCAACGGTGGCCGGCCTAGTATTTTAAAGTGTGGGCCACAATTTATTCCCTCTCTGGGAAGCGTGCCGGCCAACGGTGGCCGGCCCCCCTGGGCAGTATTTTAACATATGGGCCTTGCCACCTGTGGCTTTTTCTTTCTTTTCTTTTCTTTGGTTTTAGCTGCCTGTCGGCCTACGTGGTCGTGTTTCCCACGATGCGCCGCATCTCTCTTGTCTCGCGGCTGTCATTCTTTACCCATTTTGCCATCAGGCAATAAATCAAACCAACGTCGCAGAAATCTTACATTTCTTGGGAGGGGGAGGGGCTTGACCACTGGGGTATAATGGCCTCCAATATTGATGCCTGGGGAAAGTCATTGCGCATAGTGGCAGGCAGCAAAATGTGTCTCTTGGCCAATGTCCCCCAATGCCCTAAAATTTTGACAGATTTACGGGCACTGAAACAATGATACACAAGTAGAAGCAAGAACTTTCACAGTGATGGAACCCCTATTGAATGAACAGGAAATAACAATTCAAAAGCAGGAACAGATTTTTTGCAATTGGTAAAGTTTTTCTATATGAAATATAAAATTGTGCAATAAATCTTAGGAAAGGGCAAACGCTCTGCAATTTAGCGAACAAGCAGGGTGGATTGTGTTCTCCCACTGTACCAAATTTGATCAGTATAGCTGAAAAAATGAGAGCAGGAGAGCCCCCGACCCCCCCCCCCCCGGGGCTGTTTTTGGGCGACTGCGCATGGCTTGAAGATAACGAATTTTCGTTAATTTCGAAAAATTTTGGGGGCAAAATTCGGAAATACCTACAAAAACGAAAAGCTGACCCCCTCTAGTTTAGAAACGAGTTTAGAATCAAATTTTTCGTGGATCGATCAAGCCTAATGCTTTACATTTACTCTCTACATTTTAATTTGCATTGCTTGGGAGAGTGAAGCAATTCCTTCACTTGATCTGCAGTTGATCTCCAGAATGGATCAGGATCTGTCTTTGCCTGTGCCATGGCATAAGTGCAGGGCCGGCCGGAGATAAATTTTTATGTTAAGCGGGGGTGCTGAAAAGCACCCCCCCACTGGCGCCGCCTCCCGCACCCTGGCCCCACCTCCCACGCTGCATGGGAGGCGGGGCCAGAGTTGGCCCCCCCGCCCAGCGTGCCCTGGCAGGTGAGGGGGAGTAGCGCGGGAGGCTACCTCACCCGTCTGGCCTTTTCTAGCTGGCCAGACTGCAGCAGAGGTCCCTCCAGGCCACCTATTAACCTATTAACCTCCAGGTAACCTATTAAACCTGGGTAAGGCCAGCCAGGCCACAAGGCTTGCCCGGCCAGCTGCCATAAAGCCAGGGCGCACTGGGTGCAAGGCGGGGCACCGTCAGGGCGGTGCCCCCCCCGCCCAGCGTGCCCTGGCCCCGCCTCCCACGCTGCGTGGGAGGCGAGGCCAGGGCGAATAGCGCAGGAGGCGGGGCCAGAGTTGGCCCCGCCTCCCGCGCTATTCGCCCTCACCCGTCTGGCCTTTTCTAGCTGGCCAGACTGCAGCGGAGGTCCCTCCTGCGCTATTCGCCCTGGCCTCGCCTCCCACGCAGCGTGGGAGGCGGGGCCAGGGCACGCTGGGCGGGGGGGGCACCGCCCTGACGGTGCCCCGCCTCGCACCCAGTGCGCCCTGGCTTTATGGCAGCTGGCCGGGCAAGCCTTGTGGCCTGGCTGGCCTTACCCAGCCGGCAACCGGCCGGGCAAGGCCAGGCAGGCCAGGGCGCACTGGGCGGGAGGCGGCGGCCTCACGGGCCTCCATGGTGGGGCCGGCCCTGCATAAGTGCCAGTCTAATCCAGCTAGAGATTGTCCTTTTGGTTCTCCTCTTCCTGTTCGTCATCAAAAGAGGAATCTGGTGGACAGAGTGTAGGCTTAAACCTATTCTTGTGACTTTCATGCTAACTCCTAACTCCACCCTTCCCCTGGAGAAAGGAGAAGGTGAATTGCTTCATCCAGAAAACTCCAAGTATGTTAATTCATCTTTTAAATACAATTTTAGTATAATATTCCCATATACTTATTAATAGGCATGTATCTCTTGGTTCTGCTAGTGATGACAGTATCTCATAGCAGATATTTTGAAGCATAGCTTGCCAGCAAAGGCGTGCAAACCATTTGTGACAAATGAAGCTGAAATAATAAATGATACATGTGAACCTCAGCAAGTTGACACTGTGAACATAAATTTCAACAACATGATTTAACTTCATGACACTTTATTCCAAGGTGAAACAGCAGCTGATGTCCCCCTCCCTTATCCTGCTGAACTATTAGAAGAAGGGAAGTCAGGAAAAATTCAAGGAGAGATCAAACTTAACCACTGAACTTTGGTGTATATATGATCCCATGGCCTATATTTTAAAATCATTCATTTCAAAAGTCACAGAGCACTGGAATTACCATGTGTTCTGCATTAGAGGGGATAGTCCTCTATCTGAAGACTTCTGCTTGTGTGAACACCTGTCTAAACCTAGTCCAGTTTAAAGAAAAGGAACTTTGAGCAGGAAAAGTAGGAAGCTTCAAGTCTATTTATTTAAGCTAAATCCAATTGAAAGTTCAAAGTAGAGTAAATCCATTTAATCAAATTGGGACTGGCAAGTAAACCATTCTATAAATCATATATTCAGTAGGCCTACACCAGCTGGGATTATTAATTAGGCCTCTTTCTGTACCCTATCATCTCACAAAATGTACTGAAAGCAACTAATAAATAAACACCATACTTTCCAATATGTGACAGATAAATCAGGACTTATGTGGCCAGGCAACATCAATATGGTCAAGATGGCAAAATGTATCAAAGAAGAAAATAAACTAGCTAGTAAGGTTTCAGCAGTTTGCTTTTGCCCGAGCCTACTAGGAAAAGCAAGATTCCACTCTCTTCTCTCCTTGCTACTAAGTGAATTGATGCAAACCACTTTTGTTCATTGAACTCAGTTTGCAGTGACTCAAGTAAGCTGAGGACAAAAGATAAAGTGGGAGAAGCAAAGAAAAATTAAGAAAAGTGGGGTAACCTGTCCTTGCACTTGAAGAATGTGATACAGGGTAAAACAAAATCTTAATTCAAATATGACAAACACACAAATAAATAAATATACAATTGAAAACATGAGAATCATCAATGAATGTATCTGTACTACATGGATGTGATTTTAAGTGCCACAGGTCCACCCTATGGAATTTTGTGATTTATAGTTTGTTGGGGCTCTGCTGCTTTTTGTTTTAATGCCTAGGAAGCAAATCCTGGGGATAGGAGAAAATCTGGAAAATTCTAGTTTTGTAGTTCAAAAAAGTGGACTAGAGTTTTTCCACAGATCACTCTTAAGTACATTTCAACACTACAAATGCCAGAGTTCTGTTGGATGGAGCCATGGCAGTAATATCAAACAGGCAATAACAATGTAGTATGGATACATTATGTTGGAATCACAGACGCCTTAAAGGGCCAGACTTAAAAGTGACTTCAAAACAGAATTTATTAAAATAAAAGAAAAGGGATGCAGAGATACCAAAATGCAGTTCCACTGGTCAAAACTCGAAAAACCAAACCAGACCTGGTCCAAAAGGTTAACAGAAATATAATCCAGATTAACTGGATGCAAAGAGCAACAAGTCAAACAAAACACTCTGAGGCAAAACAAAAAGGCACAGTACACCAAGGGTTAACAAAAGGAGCAGCAGGAAGAGAAGCGTCATCAGCCGAAGTCCAAGGTTCGAAGTGGGAGAAATCCAAAACAGCGTCGCTCCAGTGTCCGCAGAAGCAGCGTCTTTAGCCAAACCGGTCCAGGTCCAGAAAGAGAGAAGTCCACATTCACGAGAAGCCGATTCGTGTCAAAAAACACGCAAATGATCAGGAGGTCCAAACTGCAGATCCGAATCCAACGCTGAACACGAAACAGGCAACAGCAAGTCTACAAGAATCTTTACCAATACACAGCACCCAGCACACGAACGCACATCAACACCTTGCCTTCTGCAAAGACCCCTCACCCCTGAACCCACTTTTATCTACAAATCATCATCATCAGAAGAACTGACCACTGCCCCATCACTATCCCCCGCAGCTTCTCCCAGCTCTTCACGTGAATTCCCTTGACTCTCCCTCCAATTCCTCCATCTCCTGTCAAGACTTAGATCCCCCCAAGACTCAGTTGGATCCCCTGATTGCCAGTCTTCACGCCCAGAGAACCCCATAAAGGTATCACTAGTTGTTGGTGCCTCTCAAATAGCTTGTACTTCTCTTATCTTAGTCCAATCCATAGTGTCTCCTTCTTCTCCTTCACTCATTGACCCATCATCCCCAGAGAATCCCTCAAACAACTCCTCATCTGTAGGTGCTGTAAGTATGTCCCGGATCTTCTTTCATCATCAGATTCCTGCTCCTGAGTAACCCTTTTCCCCCTTCTGGCACCCATACTACTGTTTGTAACGTTACTCACAGGCTCTACTACAACACATTATGTAGCAGGAGACATCAAGTTAGAATCTATGCAACAGCAGAAAGGCTTATAAACTAAAGTCATGGCTGAATAAACAATCTGAGGAAAGACTAATCACATAAAGATTAGTTTGATGTTGGCAGCATAGCTGATGAAAAGACCCAACAATGAAAGCCAATAACCTCAAATAAATAAATAAACAAATACTGACAGTGAATATTTGGTAAATATTCTGTATAAAAATTAGAAGAGATTTTGATGAAAAATTAATTGGCAAATTTATTTCAGCTCGTCATAGTCTCCTTGCTCGATAATTAAAAATCCAATTGTTTTGACAAATTCTGAAAAGTTTTCGACATTTCATAATTGAACTCATTTTTCAGACAGCTTTCCTTATTGCATTTGCTAATCACCCTCTAGATGAAAACTGATATTATAGTCAATGAAAATAATTTGGTTTGTGAATGAGACCAAATGTGATGGCAGAACCTAAAGCAATAGGCACAATTCTCCCCTTCGGTGTGTTGCTAAATCTGGTAAAACAGATTTTATTGGTTTACCTCTGGAGGAAAGAGGTTTTCAGAGCATTTAATCAGTTCTGGATACCTGAAAACGCTGATAAATAAGGTCAGGCTTTTTAAAAATCTAAATTACTAATTTCAGGGTGCATCTACACTGTAGTATTATTTGCAGTTTGACTCTGCTTTAACAGCTATAGCTCAATGCTATGGAATCATGGGATTTGTAGTTTTGTGAATCACCTTAACTCATTGGGAGAGTAGTCTAACTCCAATGGTTCCATAGCATTGAGCTGCAGCAGTTAAAGAGGTGTCAGAATGCATTACTTCTACAGAGGAGAAGTACCCTCTGTCTGTGAGCCATGAAGCAGCTGCTGATTAAGAGAATTATAAAGAATAAGTATTGTAAAAGAGCCAGTTCACATTTCTCCACAAAATCTTATATTCCTGTTATATTTTGGTGACCCTGTTGTGCTAAGCATCTATCAAGCTAGACAGGCTTCAAGTAGCACTCTAATTTCAGATTGCACTTCTATCATTTAAGGGCCAGTCCAACTAAACACAGAGAAACTAAACTGGAAGCTTGCAGTGCATGTCAACCCATGTAGTCTAATTGAGAACTTACCAGTGCATGGACAACTATGGATAGGTGGTGAGTATTGTCCAGGAAAGGTTACAGCTGGCATAGCATACTAGTTGAAGCGGATAAAATGCACTCCAAGCTACAAGAGTCCAAGTGGACCTCCAGTAACAGGGATAGATCTAAGAGTACTCCTAAACTATGTCCTTCAGAGGGAGTACAACCCAAGAACAATTAATCCATGGATTCCTCCTTCTTCTTTTTTCTTCTTTTTTTTTTTTTGGATACAACTTCAGCCTTATTTAGTCTCATCCAACCCATTATAGTATTTAGGCACCAGTACAACACTTGCAAATTCCCAGCTAACTTTGATGACAAGGGGTGAATCTTCAATGTAGACTTAATTCACTTTGACACAAATTTAGCTGCCATGGCTCAATGCTATGAGATTCTGGAATTTGTAGTTTGGTGAAGCACCAGCACTCTTTCGCAGAGAAGGCTAAAAACCTTGTTAAACCTGCAATTGCCTTGATTTCCACAGAACTGAGCCATGGCAGTTCAAGTGGTGTCAAATTGCATTGTTCTACAGTGTAGCCGCACCAAAGGAGAAATAGAGATGGGCATCATTAGCATTCTGATGGCATCACACTTCAAACCTTTTTATGACCTCCCCCACTGGTTTCTCACACACACACACACACACACACACACACACTAGTAGCATGGAGGATAAGATGGAACCCTGTGGCACTTGCAGCATAATATCCATGGGACTGTACAGGAATCCCACAATACTATTCTCTACAACTGAACCTTTAGGTAAGAGTGGAATTATTGTAAAACAGTGCCTTTTACTCCCATTCCACAAAATCAGTCAAGTAAGATACAATAATTAATGTATGCCTCTTCAGTACATGCCTGCCCCTCAATATTCTTCTTTGAGTAGTATTCAGATTGGGGCAAAGGCATTTTGGTGATGAGAGAAAGCTAAAGGAAGGGTTAGGGAAAATGACAAGGAACAGAAGTGGCAATAGCAGGGAAGGGTGGAAGTGGAACAGCTGCAGGGTTAGGAGGCACCAGAATGTGTCTTCCTGCTTCATATGGTAAGAGAGTCCTATAGTGTCTCTTCATCTGGAGAAAAGCAGTAAAAGAATATTAATTAGATTTTGACTTTGGATGCTGTTGAGAATAAGCTCAATTGTAAAAGGACTGTACCATCTTTTTAAATGTAGGTACAGCATTATGGACTTATGGTAGGGAAGACATTTCTATTTGGAAATATTCTGGCCTAAATTTGCACGCATAAATTTTATTTTGAGTGCCTCTCTATAAATAATGGAGGAACACAGCATGAATGGTCTAAATGCAACTTTTAAGTGGATATCTCCCACCCTCCCTTCATCTGTCCCTCTCCCCCCTCCCCCCCCCTCTCTCTCTCTCTCTCTCTCACACACACACACAGTGTGCTTGCAGTGCAAAGTTTCTGTTCATTTAATAGAAGTCAATGATTCAGAACATGCGGAATGAAAATACAGTGAGCAGTCAAGAGGAAAGCATGAGATGAATAGAAAAAGAAATTGCCACAGGCAAGTATGTAAGCAAAATTACATTTGTTTTAAAAGAAACTTCTTTAGACTTATGAGAAGAGGTGTGAGTACTCTCAGTTGACACTTTCAGCCCAAATCTCTTTTGCTCAGTTAAGATTGGAGATATTTAAATTACATCCCCTGACTTTTATTTTTGTGTTGAACTAAGAACTCGGGAGTCCCAAGTACTGATCCCCAAGTAGGGCTTGTCTATTAGGGGTGTGCAAAATTCCAGAGGTCAATTCAGATTTTTGATAATTTCAGCTATTCGACAGCTGAACCACCAAAATACAAACCAGGAAGGACCCCACCAAAACCTTACCGGAACAAAACATGAACTGCCAAATCTTTCAGCTACATTTGGGAAAGATTTGTTGATTTGGATTAATTTTTCATAACAGTATTCTGCCACTCCAGAGGAGGGACTGCCATAATGATGATTGACAAGAGCAGCTGCACACAGCTTTTTTTTCTTCGTTAGCCTAGCCATAGCCCATCAGAAGAAGAAAGTGGATCAGGTGGCTTTTGGCCAAGCTGGTTTATACATAGCTTGCACAGAGTGACTCCATTTTATGGGATGCTGGTGTGTTGGGGAGAGAACGTGTAGCTCCAGTCGCTTCTCTTCTCTTACTTCTGTTCCTGTGTAGTGCTGCTGCCTGTGACTCAGAACTCAGTGTTAGCACTAGCTTTTTGAAAATTAAATAAATTCAACATCATTTTTACCTTGTCTTCTTATTCCAAGTTTTATTTTTCAAATTGTGCTAGAGAGTTGTGGGTGGGCGTGCATTTGGGGGTGGGGGAGGTGAGTTGAAAGGGCATTTTGAATGTTTTAGTTTTATTTAACTCTGGTAACACTACTGGAATTATATTCTTTTAACTTTTTTGCTTCTGAAACTTGAAGTTCCAGCCCTAGCTACCACCTACCTACCAGTACTTACATACCTTCCTTCCTTGCAGTTTGTGTGTATGTAGTCCAGCAGTAGCTACTTACCCCCCCCCCAATATGACAAAAAGACAAGCCTCATCAGTTTCCCAATTGGCACGAATGGACCAATCTTCCTAAAATGGAATGGAACTCAAATTACAAATCCCAAATTACAAATGTGAAAGACCCCCCTGCTAATCTCCCAGAATTTTCCAGAAAATGGAATGGAGGGGGGCACTCAAATTTTTAAACAAAAAATGAAATGGATTTCTGCCTGTTTTGCACACCCCTATTGTCTAAGGTAAAGGTAAAGGTTTCCCTTGACATTAAGTCAAGTGTGTCCGACTCTGGGGGGTGGTGCTCATCTCCATTTCTAAGCCGAAGAGCCAGTGTTGACTGCAGACATCTACTAGGCCATGTGGCCAGTATGACTGCATGGAGCATTATCACCTTCCTGCAGAAGTGATACTTATTGATCTACTCACATTTGCATGTTTTCAAATTGCTAGGTTGGCAGAAGCTGGGCCTAACAACAGGAGTTCACCCCACTTCTGGGATTCAAACCGCTGAATTTTTGGTCAGCAAGTTCTGCAGCTCAGAGGTTTAACCCACTGCACCATCAGGGAACCTCCCCTATTGTCTACACAAGGAAAAAAAAAACCAAACTCATCTCAAACCTGATGTGATCAGGCCAGACAACATATGTTAAAAAATGAATTCACTGCAAAACTGGTAAAAATGGCCAGTTTCAATACTTTAGTCGATCTTTTAAAACTCAAATATTCCTCCAGAATGTCCTGGAAATTCTGTTGTGCCCTGGTGTTTTGGAAGAGTGAACAACATGAACTAGTTGGATTTGGGCAATCAAGTTGTCCATACATGAAAAATACTCACAGGGATAGATTAGTGTTGTCAGGTGTCACCATTTTCTGTCCCTGTTACTGATCAGGATAAGAAAGGTCCACCCTGAAGCTGCTGCCTTCACCTTGCCACTCTTTCCCCAGTCGAGCCCAGCCATTTATTCCACAGGAAAAGAAAAAGATTTATGTTTCCTTAGGTTCTACACTGGTGCCAGCTTTGTAGGCAAGTACATGTACATACTCCGGGAAACCAGCTTGAAAGCATCTGGATAAGAATCAAGGGAACCGGGACTCAAAAAGATCTTGTCGTGGGTGTCTACTACAGACCTCCGAGTCAGGATGAAGGACTTGATGAAGCCTTCTGTCAACAGCTGACCAAACAGGCACAAAGAAGAGATATAGTAGTCATGGGCGATTTCAATTATCCCGATATCTGCTGGAAAACAAACTCAGCCAAGAGTACAAAGTCCAACAAATTCCTCACTTGCCTTGCAGATAATTTTATGGTCCAGAAGGTAGAAGAGGCAACAAGGGGATCAGCAACTCTTGATCTAATCTTAACAAATGTGGAAGACCTGATCAATACAGTTGAAGTGGTTGGATCCTTAGGGGCAAGTGACCATGTGCTCCTGCAGTTTGCAATACAAAGGAATGCTGAAACTAAGACAAGTCAAACATGCATTCTGGACTTTAAGAGAGCTGACTTCCAAAAAATGAAGGAATTACTGAGCAGCATTCCATGGACGCCGATATTAAAAAACAAGGGAGTTAAGGATGGATGGGAGTTTTTCAAAAGTGAAATACTCAAGGCGCAAATGCAAACAGTGCCAACAAAGAAGAAAAATAAGACAAGTACAAAGAAGCCAGAATGGATGTCCAAAGAACTTCTAACTGAGCTAAAGCTCAAAAGTGACATGCACAAGAAGTGGAAAAGGGGAGAAATCACCAAAGAAGAATTCAAACGTATAGCCAACTCCTGTAGGGAAAAGGTTCGCAAGGCTAAAGCGCAAAATGAGTTCAGGCTTGCCAGGGACATAAAAAACAACAAAAAAGGTTTTTTTGCTTACATTGGTAGAAAAAGGAAGAAAAAGGAGGCGATAGGGCCACTGCAAGGAGAAGATGGGGTCATGGTGACAGGGGATAGGGAAAAGGCAGAACTACTTAATGCCTTCTTTGCCTCGGTCTTCTCACAAAAAGAAAGCCATCTTCAACCTCAGCAACATGGAATGGACGAAGGATTGGGGGAAATCCAACCCCAAATAGGGAAACAAGTTGTCCAGGAACACCTGGCCACTCTAAACGAATTCAAGTCGCCAGGGCCAGATCAGCTACATCCAAGAGTATTGAAGGAACTAGCGGAAGTTATTTCAGAACCACTGGCAATCATCTTCGAGAGTTCTTGGAGAACAGGAGAAGTCCCAGCAGATTGGAGGAGGGCGAATGTGGTCCCTATCTTCAAGAAGGGAAAAAAGAACGACCCAAACAATTACCGTCCGGTCAGCCTCACATCAATACCAGGCAAGATTCTGGAAAAGATCATTAAGGAAGTGGTCTGCAAACACTTAGAAACAAATGCGGTCATTGCTAATAGTCAACACGGATTTACCAAAAACAAGTCATGCCAGACTAATCTGATCTCTTTTTTCGATAGAGTTACGAGTTGGGTCGATACAGGGAATGCTGTGGATGTAGCGTACCTGGATTTCAGTAAGGCCTTCGACAAAGTCCCCCACGACCTTCTGGCAAACAAACTAGTAAAATGTGGGCTAGACAAAACTACGGTTAGGTGGATCTGTAATTGGCTAAGCGAACGAACCCAAAGGGTGCTCACCAATGCGTCGTCTTCATCATGGAAAGAAGTGACAAGTGGAGTGCCGCAGGGCTCCGTCCTGGGCCCGGTTCTGTTCAACATCTTTATTAACGACTTAGACGAAGGGTTAGAAGGCACGATCATCAAGTTTGCAGATGACACCAAACTCGGAGGGATAGCTAACACTCCAGAAGACAGGAGCAGAATTCAAAACGATCTTGACAGACTAGAGAGATGGGCCGAAACTAACAAAATGAAGTTCAACAGGGACAAATGCAAGATACTTCACTTCGGCAGAAAAAATGGAAATCAAAGATACAGAATGGGGGACGCCTGGCTTGACAGCAGTGTGTGCGAAAAAGATCTTGGAGTCCTCGTGGACAACAAGTTAAACATGAGCCTACAATGTGATGCGGCAGCTAAAAAAGCCAATGGGATTTTGGCCTGCATCAATAGGGGAATAACGTCTAGATCCAGGGAAGTCATGCTCCCCCTCTATTCTGCCTTGGTCAGACCACACCTGGAATACTGTGTCCAGTTTTGGGCACCGCAGATGAAGGGAGATGCTGACAAGCTGGAAAGCGTCCAGAGGAGGGCGACTAAAATGATTAAGGGTCTGGAAAACAAGCCCTATGAGGAGAGGCTTAAAGAGCTGGGCATGTTTAGCCTGCAGAAGAGAAGGCTGAGAGGAGACATGATAGCCATGTACAAATATGTGAGGGGAAGTCATAGGGAGGAGGGAGGGAGCTTGTTTTCTGCTGCCCTGCAGACTAGGACACGGAACAATGGCTTCAAACTACAGGAAAGGAGATTCCACCTGAACATCAGGAAGAACTTCCTCACTGTGAGGGCTGTTCGGCAGTGGAACTCTCTCCCCCGGACTGTGGTGGAGGCTCCTTCTTTGGAAGCTTTTAAGCAGAGGCTGGACGGCCATCTGTCGGGGGTGCTTTGAATGCGATTTCCTGCTTCTTAGCAGGGGGTTGGACTAGATGGCCCATGTGGTCTCTTCCAACTCTACTATTCTATGATTCTATGATTCTATGATTCATACACACATACACACTGGCAAAGCCCCACTAGTGACACTATTGTCTTCTCTGACTGGATGCCTTCTTATGACTTCAACACAAGCAATGTCATCATTTTTTTAAAAAAAGTTTCAAATCAGAGATGGGAATCATGTAGCTCTTCAGATATTGTAGGATTACAGAATAGGTAGTCCCCAAGTTACAAACAAGATAGGTTCTGTAGGTTTTTTTCCTACGGTGAATTTATATTTAAGTTGGAACAGGTACATTTCAAGTGTAATGCCTGCTGCCAAAATCTCTCTTGGGTGCTTGATCTCTCTTGATTCCTGAAATCTGAACTACCCTTAGACATTAGCTTTGGACTTTGACTCAGCTTTGTATCTTGGACACTTCTGGTAATTGGCAATTGACTCTAGAATGGACATTTGGTTTTCTCTCTTATGTATTCCTGTGATTGTTTGGCATCTGTGTGGACTTATAAGTTCTACCTTGAACTGTTTATATTTGCTCTGCAAGTATTTGGAGCTTGAGGCTTTGACAGTTACAGTTAAAATTCTTAGGATCATAAAATCGTAGAATAATAGAATTGGAAGAGACCACAAGGGCCATCTAGTCCAATCCCCTGCCATGCAGGAAAAGTACAATAAATGCATCCCTGACAGATGGCCATCCAGCCTCTGTTTAAAAGCCTCCAAAGAAGAAGCTTCTACCACATACTGAGACAGTGAGTTCCACTGTTGACTAGATCTTCCTCATGTCAATTGGAATCTCCTTTCCAGTAATTTGAACCCATTGGTTTGATGCCTCATCTCCAGGGCAGCAGAAAACAAGCCTGCTCCCTCTTCTTTATGACATCATTTCAAACATTTAAACATGGTGATCATATCTCCTTTCAACCTTCTCTTTTTCAGGCTAGACAGACCCAGTTCTTAAGCTGCTCCTCATAGGGTGTTGTGACCCAGCCACGGGCTGGTCAGATTCACGATGAAGATGAAGGGGATTCTGGATTTGAGATACAAGAGCTGCCAGAGGCAGAAGCTGGTTCAGAAATGGAGTCTGGCTCAGAGGCCGGAGATTTGCAGTTTCAGTTTGAGCAGGATGACCTGCTGAACCCAGGAACTATAGATAACGGGCAGTCTGACATTCCCTTGAGAAATGAGGGAGTAGATTCAGCTCCATGCCAGGTGCAAGATAACGGTAGCACAAGCAATGAACTATCCAGAGAGGACCATTTGTCTTGGATGGGTTCTCAGGTTCGAAGAAGTGAGCGTTTGGCGCACAAAAGAGAAACGAGCTGTGGGAAAAGGAACGCCTTTCTAAGCTGTTATTAAAAGGATGCTTTGCAGACTGCTTCTTGTCAGAGCAATTCCCTCGCTTTATCTTGGTGGATGCTCTCTTCGTCTGTGTTCTTGGATCTTTGGATTTTGGGCCTTGTTCTTGGACTCTTGGATCTTTGTATCTTGGACCTTGTTCTTGGAATCTATTGGACCTCTGGATTTTGGGATCTTGTTCTTGGACTCTATTATACCTCTGGATTCTGGATCTTGTTCTTGGACTATATGGACTATTACCTTGCCTTGTGGATTATTGCTCTTGCTATGCTCTTTGGACTTTTGGACCTTGCATCATAGATTAATGGACATTATTTTGCATTGTCAACAATTGGATTCTTATTGACTATTTCCTTATATCTTTGAACTACCTTTTTGATTGCTTGCTTGAAATATATCCTGCTTTGCTTAATAAAAACTTCAAAAGACTTTCCTTGTGTCTGACTGGGTATCTATAGCAAGGTGAACTTAGCCTGAGGTGCAACATAGGGCATGGTCTCCAGACCTTTGATGATTTTGGACACATTCCAGCTTGTCAATGTTGGTGCCCAGAATTTGACACAATATTCCAGGTGAAGTCTGATCAAAGCAGAATAGAGGGGGAACCATGAATTCTCTTGTTCTAGACACTATACTTCTTTTGATGCAGCTCTAAATCTTCATAGAATCATTTCGGTATGTACTTGAATAAAATAAAATTGTGTTTGGTATTTAAAGGGGTAGACATGCTAGGTCCTGAGAGCTCCAACTAGATGGGAATTTCATATGAGAATGTTTGTTTCCACCATCCCAGTGCAAGTTTTTTTTCTCAAGTTAGAAAAAAGTTGTTTACAGTACTTCAAACTTCTAGTATTGCTGTGTGTATCTCCTAATGACATTACAGTTAGCTCTGCATTTTATTATGTTAAAATACACAGCCCTTCACATCACAGGCACTAAACAAATGTATGATAGGAATTGTGCTCATTGAGTTGCATAATCACATAATCCAAAATTCCTTTAAGATTGTTTGTAACAACACAAATTCCTGCATTTATCTTATGAAGAATGAAGAGTACTGTGTGAAACAAGCCCTTGCAACAAAAATTGTGTAGAAGTAATACTGCTCTGTGTAAGATCCTCAGCTTTATTACTTGTGTGTGTAATATTTATACAGGTGCTCAGAGGGCAACCATGCTCTGCAGCCTGACTTTAGTAAATAAATACAAGGTCCTGGTGTCTCTGTCTTTGAAAATATTTGAGTCAGGAGGTCGTTCCATGATTTTAATAAATATGGATTACAATAAAATATTAAATATACAACATACAGAGGTTTTGAAGCAACTTTTGGAGGCACCAAAATCAAATAACTCTATGGCATATCCATGCAAAGTGGATATTTATATAAATGGCACTACATATGGGAAAAATATTGGAAGGGGTATTGCTGAATAAATGAAGGAAAATGCTGAAAAATATTAAGTTGAGGTTTTACTTAGACCTGATTTGTAACTGCATATCTCATACCTTTTTTTGTGAGTGGCAAAAAATATAGTGTCTTATTTATTCCTTGGTAACACAACATTGTTAGTTTCCATCTCCTTCACAATCCCCATTCTCATGTGCTTCCCCTGTGATTTTACTTCATGAGTAGGGTTAACGTTTATTGATTACATCATGTTGCAACTTTGGATGTATTGTGATCAGAGAAACCTATTTATACCAAAATGCTAAAGAGAGTAGAATTAGGGAGTGTTTTGTCAAATTGACCTTGCTCCAGCAAAGATTTATAGTAATTAGGGATTCGACCAAAACATTCAGGCAATCATTCCTGGATACAAATTCTTTTGCAAGAAATGTTTCCTCTACAGGTGGGCTAATGTGGAATGAAGAAAATGAAAGTGGGAAATGTAAATCAGAACCAACGAGGGAGCCCCCATTGGCGCAATGGGTTTAACCCTTGTGCTGGCAGGATTGCTGACCAAAGGTCAGTGATTCGAATCCACAGAGTGGGGTTTGCTCCCGTCTGTCAGCTCTAGCTCCCCATGTGGGGACATGAGAGAAGCCTCCCACAGGATGGCAAAAAACATCAAACATCTAGGCGTCTCCTGGGCAATGTTCTTGCAGACGGCCAATTCTCTCACACCAGAAGCTACTTGCAGTTTCTCAAGTCACTCCTGACACACACAAAAAGAACCAATGGGTACCAAAATGGTATCAAAACAGTGTGAATGTGGAGAGGGCTCAGTAGCCTTTCTAGTCATATTGTTGGACTTCATACTGAATATGCACCTTTTGAACAAAGATCAAAATGTAGGAAGTTTCAATGAAGACCAAGCTTAAAGTAAAAGAATCATGTAGCTGGATGGAACCCTAAGGGTCATCTCATCCAATCACCTGTCAATGCAGGAAAGCTTCATGAACATTTGCTCCTTCAGATGTTTTGGCCTATAACTTTCATCAGCCACACTCAACATAGCTTGTATTACGTTGTGAAAAACCAGTGCATCTGGGTAAAGGGTGTTTCATTCCTTCATTAAAATTAAATGACACCAAAGGAGGTTTCACTCAAAATAATCAAAAGAAGAGAGAGAGAGGACGGGAATAAAAACAAAAGATGTAGTTATACAATGCACAACAGTGCATAATATCCCAAGTACCCAGAATTCGATTGCAGTAAGAAATTACAGCAAAAAAAACAAACCAAAAATAATCCACAACATAGAACATAAAATGATCCTGTCATAATCATTTGCTCATCAAACTTTTTTTAAGGTCTGAACACTGTAATTTGGGTTTTCAGAGAATGAGAACATTTTGAAACTGATTCTCCTTACAAAACTCTAAATGCCAAATATATCTAAAGAATAAAATAATCTGAAATAGTTTTAAGGTGGAAATATAAACAAAAGAGACTGACTTTTGAGTGACACGAAAGTTTGCATTTTGACATTCAAAACACCAATGACATTTTAAACAACAAAATAACATGACATCTTAAAAGTGAAACAGTTTTTTCATTATATTGTAGTGTTATAATTTGAATTGAAAGTTTTATGGAGGTGCCCTTTTCTTCTGGAACTTAAATTTGTTTGTGACCACCCTTGTATGCAGCATTCATAGTCCAATTGCCATATTCCAATCCATAGTGAAGCTCTATTGGCACATTCTTGAATAACTAATTATTAACAATCATTATTTTTATATTTTCCATGTTTTAATCATAACTGATATTATTGTCACAAAGGAAAAAAAATATATCAAAAGACAAAGATGAAAGGACATCGGCAATTTAGAGAATCTACAAAATTCGGGAAATACTGCTTGAAATCACAATTCTAGCTCCTTATTGACATTTACTTACTTTTGTTAAGCACACTTCTAATTTTATCCATACAGATTTGATTAATTTCAGAAGTCAAAAGGAAATCATATACATGTGACCAAATTGTCCTTGGGCTGTTTTTAATAGGACAAATTCTGTGGGTGGTGATGTGGCTTAAATCTTCTGAGTGGAGAAGGATTACAGCCTAGTTACAGAACTGATGTTAACACCAGTTTTAAAGAAATGCTTCACTTCTGTACCAGTGTAAAGCCTTGAAGCACATAAAGGCAGGCAAACCAGTTAACAAGCCACTTCTGCCAGATTCGACCTTTAGTGATGGGTGAATTGACTCTAACAGTGTAATTTGTCACATTCCAAATGCAACATTTGTTTGTCACATTACAAATCCAGCTCAAACCCAAAATCTCTGCTGCTAGAAAAAATGAAATACCTTTGCATTGGTGAAAGAAAGCACTTCAAAAGGCATCCTGTATGCATAAGGTAAAGGTAAAGATTTCCCCTGATGTTATGTCCAGTCATGTCTGACTCTGGGGGTTGGTGCTCATCTCCATTTCTAAGCCGAAGAGCTGGCGTTGTCCGTAGACACCTCCAAGGTCATGTGGCCGGCATGACTGCATGGAACACTGTTACCTTCTCGCCGGAGTGGTACCTATTGATCTACTCACATTTGCATGTTTTCGGACTGCTAGGTTGACAGAAGCTGGAGCTAACAGTGGGCGGTCTGCAAGTTCAGCAGCTCAGTGCTTTAACACACTTCAACACCAGGGCTCCTGTGCATATAATTTACTCATCATATGACTGCATGTATTATTGGATTGTCACATGTGCTTACCATGCTTACTACTGGATATTTTTATGAAATACATTGATACTGAGGCACAGAGTGGCTGAAGAATAAGAGCAAGCAGAAACAGCAGCAGAAATGCCTCTATATTGCTGTCAAAACTACTTCAGTGAGTTAGCCATGCAAGTTAAACAGACACAGATTTCAGGCAAACCATGAATAAGATAGGTTCTGTAGGTTTGTTCTTAAGTCCTTAAGTGTATGTAAAATGGAACAAGTACATTTTAAGTGTAACTCCAGATATATATGTCCCCGGTGGCACAGAGGGAAAGAATATTAGAAAATATTTGCCATATGTTGTGTGTATGTGTGTGTATTTATTTGTGTGGCACAGAGGGTAAAACTGTTGAGCTGCACATGCTGACCGAAAGGTCGGTGATTCAAATCTGAGGAGCGGGGTAAGCTCCCATGGTAAACCCCAACTTCTGCCAACCTAGTAGTTTAAAAACATGCAAATGTGAGATCATCAATAGGTACCGCTCCAGGGAAAGGTAACAGCTCTCCATGCAGCCATGCCAGCCACATGATCTTGGAGGTATCTATGGACAACTTCAGCTTTTCGGCTTAGAAATGGAAATGAGCATCAACTCCCAGAGTCGGACATGACTAGACTTAATGTCAGGGGAAAACATTTACTTTTACCTCATAGATAGATAGATAGATAGATAGATAGATAGATAGATAATATAGGAAAAGGTTAACACACCAGTGGTGTTTTGTTTTGATATCTGTGTCCCTATTCAGAAGATTTCACCTCACTTTCTTGGATTTTGAAAACTTTGGCTGATTGTGGAAACAATGATTGGTGATATAGCTTCAATGGAGACACCTTTTCCCATGATAACTATTTCAACAGTGAATTTCCCTTCCTGGAGGTAGAGTTCTCTCACTTCCAGTTGTCTCATCCCAGTTCTTAACTATGAGTCATTTGTAAGTCAGATTTTTGTAACTCAGGGATTACCTGTATTGATATTGATTAATAATCACCCTTTTTGAAGTTTGAAAACATTTAAGCTCTTCTTGAATGCTAGCAGAATGGAAAGCACACCAACCCTAATAGACTGGATTGCCATGTCCAACTTAGTGCATGCATCAGTAACACGGGGGGGACTTCCACTCAGAGCCGGTCCAACAATGAGGCGAATTAAGCAGTCGCTTGGGGCGCAAAACATACGGGGGCACAGTCAAGACTGCTTTTTCTGTTGATGTTTTGGTGCTTAATTTGTAAAATCTTAATGTAATTTGATGTTTAATAGGCTTTTCCTTAATCCCTCCTTATTATCCAACATTTTCACTTATCCAACACTTTTATTTTTCAGTGATTGGTTTTTTTTTGGGGGGGGGGTGGCACCAAAATTCTGTTCGCCTACACTTGAAAAATACCTAGAAAATTTCTACAAAATGTTTTATCAAGCTTATATGACACCTGTTAAATTAGCCAAAATACAGCCACAATTAAAAAACACTTGCTGGAAATGTAAACAAGCAACAGGATCATTTTTCCACATGTGGTGGACTTGTAAGAAGGCAAAAAACTTTTGGATTAAGATTCATAAAACCACTGAAAAAATACTAAAGTTAAAAATACCCATGCACCCAGAAATATTCCTACTAGGAATAACAGACACATCACTGCTGAAGCCACATGATAAACTCTTCACTTTGATGACAACGGCTGCGATAATAGTTTATGCACGAGCCTGGAAATTGGAGGAAACACCAGAAATGGAGGAATGGATCGTGAAAGTGACGGAGGTGGCTGAGATGGACATTCTGACAGGGTATCTCCAGTCAAAAGACCCTTCTGAGTTTAGGAAAGTCTGGGATCCCTTCGAAAGGTTTTTAGAAGGAAAGACCATTTCAACGTGGGGGTTTCAAATTTGACTATTATAAATTTTAATTTTCACCACTCGTTTAACTTCCTTCTGTTAAAAAAAAAAGGTCATGATGAAGAAAAAAAAAGAACTACAGTTCACAATTGCTGGTGGCTTGTGAACAGGTTGTGAAACAGTGAGCTTTTTGCTTTTGCTTTTTGGTGTATTTCTTTGCCAAGTACTTTGCATTTTTATATCGCCACTTGTTCAGATTTTTTTTTCTTTTTTATATAAATATGGACATTTTAGCTTTGTTTTTGGTTTTTGGTTTTCTCTCTCTCCCTTTTTGATCCTTTTAAAATCTCAGTTTTCCCACTTTCTATACAATCAAATGTTCTCACTCTTTCAATGTTAATTTACTCTATCTTATAAGGTAAAACTTCAATAAAAAAAGAAAAGAAAAAGAAAAATACCTAGGGCCGGCTCTGCTTCCACTTGTGCAATGAGGTCTGAGATGTATCAGCTCAAGTAGCTAAAATGTCAAATGTTTGATTCATTGTAAATCTGGTATGATTCAATAGGATCGAAATAGGTTTATTATTTTTCAGAATGAAAAATCGAATACAGCATTAATAATAAGCACTTTTTAGTCCCAGCTGTATTGCTGCTACTTCTTATTCACCTACTTACAGAGTTTTCCTTTCAACTATGAAAGAGTCTCTCCTGACACTAGTGAGTATGTGGGGAGCAATAAAAGAAACACATTGGAAATGACCTTATACTAGGCCATATCTGTTAATCTCGCTAAGGAGTCAGAGATTGACATATCACTACTTATTTGATCCATTTGAATGCTGGGACTCTTAATATTGAAAGACACTTTATTACTGTTCCTTACCATTGAGATATTTTTATCTAATGGAAATAAGATGGTATACCAATAGATTACCAAGGTTGCTCTTACACTTTACAGTATGATGTTAAGAAATGCCAATTTTCTATTCTTGAGTTCATGCTGTTCACTGTCAGAGCTGTCTGACAGTGAAAAATATAGTATTGGAGTGTGGAGGAGCCTCTTTCTTTGGATTTTTAAAAATAGAGATTGAATGGCCATCTCTCAGGAGATCTTTAATTGTGTATTTGTTTGGCAGGGGATTGAATGGCTCTTGCGCTGCTGGTGCTGCTGATCATTATCATTATTATTACTGCTATTGTTTCATTTCCATCCCACCTTTCTCCCAATAATGAGATTCATAGTGGCTAACAACATATTGAAACAATAAAACTTAAAATCAATACAGAAATCAGAATAAAATATAAATATAAAAATTATTAAACAATTTATAAATAAAAAATAAAATGTTGAAAATAATGAAATACCTTAACAGCTTTATAACATTTCTTTTAAAACCTTCAAGACCAGCCCTATGCAGTGTTAATAGACCAACCCACATCAATTTGTAATTGGTAGAATAGAAACGTTTTTATTTTATCTTTTTTTTACAAGGATTTATGAACATCTACTTAAGAAGAGAGTTCCAAAGTCTGGGAGCACCCACAAGGGAGCACCTCTCTCTTGTTCTCACCAAGTCTGCCTGAGAAGGCTATGAGGTAGAGAGAGGGCCTCCTCAGGAGAATTCTTCTCACTTTTCTGATTCTACTATGCATATATAGCAGTGGTTTTCAACCTGGGATTCCCAGATTTATTTATTTTTTTGGCCTACAACTCACATAAATCCCAGCCAGTTTACCAGCTGTTAGGATTTCTGGGAGTTGAAGGCCAAAAAATCTGAGGACCCCAGATTGAGAACCACTTATATATAGGATGTTATAAATGTCTCCATACATATGAATTGGTCACCACAGTGCTGTTTGTTTATTTATTTATTGTGGCAGAAGAAAATTGAGGAGTTATAATGTATAAAAATGACAAAGTTTAAAATCCACAAACATAATTAAAAACCACAGAGTTTTTTAAAAAAACATTTAGCATTATACTAATGGTCCTCCATTGTGCATGTGGCAGGGCACAGACTGAGTTGTAGTAAGTGGTCTGTGGTTTGCTCATCTCCACACTCGCATGTAATGGACTCCACTTTACAGCCCCGCTTCTTAAGATTAGCTCTGCATCTCATGGTACTAGATCAGTCTGTTCAGCGTCTTCCAAGTCACCCAGTCTTCTTTGTGCCCAGGAGGGAGTTTCTCATCCAGTATCAGCCATGGATATCTGATACCACAATGCTGTGCAATGGCCTGAAAGATCTCCTGATCTTTCTGCACTCAACTTTTACTTGTGGGGCCACTTAAAAGCCATGGTGTACAAGGAAAATGTTAGAAACATGGATCATTTAAAGGAACACATTCAAAATGCAGTTATTTGAATTACAACAGACATCTTGGAACATGTTCACCATGAGTAGGGGAGAAGATTTATGGTGTTCCCTCGCTACTTCGTGGTTCACTTTTCGCTCCCTTGCTGTTTCGCGAGGGTTTTTTTGTGGTCCAAGGCACTCTCAGAATGCCTTGGACCTTAATGCTATCCAATTAAAAGTGGTATCTATCTATCTATCAAACTAGCCAATTAAACAACATAAAGCAACCCATGGAATACTAGGCACTTGCCTTTCGCACATGCGCTCTCGCCCCTCCCACTCTTCCGGGAAGGCTTCACTGGCCGGGGATTTGCAGGTTTACAGCATTCTCTGCCAAATTGCTGCCCACCTCACCAAACTACAGTGAAAAACAGGCTTGCAAAGGAGAGAAAGGCCACCTAACTACTAAATATAAGGTATAAATATTAAATATAATGTTCCTACTTTTCACTTTCCACTTTCGCGGATTTTCACTTATTGCGGGTGGTTCTGGAACGTAACCCCCGCGATAAGTGAGGGAACATTGTAATGTGTGTGCAGATAGAGCTGGACAACATATAGAGA
Source organism: Anolis carolinensis (assembly GCF_035594765.1). Lineage (NCBI taxonomy): Eukaryota > Metazoa > Chordata > Lepidosauria > Squamata > Anolidae > Anolis > Anolis carolinensis. The sequence goes on from NC_085844.1 coordinate 206,274,489, forward strand.
ATATTTTGCAACATTTGTAATTAATATTTTGTGAATAAAGGTACTGTCAGACCCTAGGCAGCGGAGCACCAAGAACCAGACACGGAGGCCAATAACTATCTAATATCTTTATTAAAGAAGTATATAAGAATAATAAAAACAAGTAGAAAATATAGTCCAGAAGCAGACCTTTCAAATGAGGCCAAATATAGTCCAGAAATAGTTTGTCCAATAAGTGATATTAGAGTTCAAAGATAAAATCCAATAAACCGAAACACACACTATTGCCAGGCAATAGTGTGGGGAATGTCCAGAGTCTTTCAAGGCACAAGGTAAATCCACAAGAAGACTGGGAATGAGGCTTGAATCTAGGTGACAGGGTCCGTGGCTCAAACAAAGCAAGGCAATCCAAAACTTGATTCTAAGAACAAAATCCGTGGCTAGAGGCAAGGCAATTCCTGGATACTTGAATAGGCAAGGCAAGGAAACAAGAACAGCGGGCTTAGCGAAGTCCGCACTGGAAGCATGAATTCACTCCTGAAGCTGACCTGTTGTCTCCGCAAAGAATCAACAGAGCCCGATACTTTTATCTGGGTCTCGTTTCCCGCCAAACGGGCGTCCAGCGTTCTCTTTCCCTAGAGAACAGGGAACGAAACCCAACTTGCAGGTGTGAGACTCTCTGGATTTTCCCAGGGGAAACATGGCTAATCAGTATCTTGCTTGGCAGCAATTCGGGCACTCCTGCGAATTCTCTCTTTCACTCCCCTATCTGCCGAGAAGGATTGCTTTCTAGCGAAGGGAGGTGAGCGTTGGTCAAGGTCAGTTTTAATTGGTTCTTGGACAAGAACATCAGGCATCTGGAAAGACTGGCTGTTGATCCGGAGAAAACCCCATGTTTTCATCCTCATCTACCACATTGACACTAGGCACAGGACTACAAGGCCCATGAGGCATCACAGGTACATTTAACTACAATTACCCATTTTCCTGCTGTATGGTACTTTTTTTGAGACACCCTGCCAGGCATGTAGCGGGGGGGGGGGGGCTTGAGGGGCTTCATTCCCCCCCCCCAATTCTCAGGGTGGTCCATGAGAAGGCCTTACATTTATTATTTAAACTGTTACATTTATTCATATCATGATCTGATCACCATGCTCAATATATCCCATATGCATGGGGGTATTGGGATAATGATATAAAAGGTTTAGCTAGGGTAGACCCTCTCTCACCCAGACTCAGCCCCCCCCCCCCCCGAACCAAAATCCCAGCACCTCCCGAATCAAAATCCTGGCTACGGGCCTGCACCCTGCATGTTGTCGTTTGTACTATGCTATAATTTAAACTCAACTTATTATTTTCATATTGAAAATAGTGCAGAATTACAGAGCACATCACCTATATGAGATTTTTCCTCCAAAAACTTGAAGTGCTTCATGTTGTTCACCTTGTGAAAATTGAGTGTGATTTAATTGGAGATGTAGCAGATTGGCTCTGCTTGTTCCTGGCACTTGCAACAGCAGGGTACCTTGTCTAAGGTGTGGTGCTGCTGTGTGCCCTTGCCAGATATGGTCTAGAGTGTGGTGTTTGACAAATATAAGTGCTGAACTCAGCTCCATTTCACTATGATTGTTTACCTCCCTGGTGTCTCTTGTCTGTACAGAAAATATTTATTGAGTCTTTTCAGGCTTTTTAATTCCACTGTGTATTATACAACCAGAATATCCATTATTCAAGATGTCTTCTTTCATTTTTGGCCAATACCAAGAAAGCACATAGGGGATGGAAGCCAAATATGATTAACATGATATTCGGGCTGATCATTCAGAAGCATTTTATGCAATAATTTGCCCAGTTTTCTCTGACATGAGAAATTATATAGTGTGTTTCTATAAAGCAAACACAATTCTTAAGAAGTGATAATAAAAGTCAAATGCAATTGAAAATTGCTCTTGTCTCAATGGCTATTTGAAAGCATTTCTTTGAGCTATAATTGTATAAATATGTAAACTCTTTCTTTCCTAATGTAGAAGTATGTGATAAGTATATACTCTTCTTTCATAATGCCAGATGATTAATGTCTTTTTTATGCCCAGGTGACTGTACAAAGGGTGGCTGGCCTGGCTTATGGATCCTGTTGTCCTCTGCACAGTCATAGTTATGGAGATAAATATATATATGGATTGATCTCAGTCATAATGGGTGCTTGGATCCTATTGTTGTTGTGGTGATGGGAAAGTACTGGTGGGAATTCTGAGGTCAAGTAGTGTAGGTGAAAGGTTACCTGAGCTTGATTGGTGGCTTGATCTCCAAATAATTTTATATGAAACACAAAACATCATTTTACACATACACAAGTCCATTGATACCAGGGGTCTCCAATCGCAGGAATTGGGGTACCCACAGGAGCAAGGGTTGGCAAATGGGCTAGTTGAAGTGCAGGGAAGTTATCTTGAGAGGGAAAGAAGGAAGAGAGCCTGCTCTGAGGGCTGTGGGGGCCATGGGGCCAGGTGGTTACCGGAGCCAGCTGCAAGAGGCAAAAGGGAGAGAAAAAGACACGGGAGGCAAAGAAGATACAAATTAGAGGATAACACACCATAGTGCACATTTATTAAAGGGGTTACTTTGTAATAAAGGGGAAGATAGAATGCATCCAGGGTGCTGGAATGTGCTGCTGGACTCCTCCATACCTCCTATTGTCTGAATAATCAATCCCATAGAGGCTCTGGGCTCTCGCTCTCTTCAGCTCTTCCCGCCACAGTTCCTATAATATTTTATTAATAATTTGACTGGTGGGCGGGGGCTCACACTCAACGTCAACATCTGAGTATAGTCAAGATAGCAAAGGTGAGAAACAAGGAAGAACACACTAGCTAGGAGAAGTTACAGCAGTATGGTTTTGCCTGAATCTATGGGGACATGGGGAAACTTTGGCCCTCCAAATATTTTGGACTTCAAGCCTCAGAAATCCCAACCAACTTACCAGACATTAAGAATTGTGGGAATTTAAGCCCAAAACAAATTAGAGCTGCTAGGGGGAAACTGGTTTGCCCATGCCTGGTTTACAAGAAAGAGCAAGATTCTACCCTACCACTCCTCTCCTTCTTGCTAAGTAAACAGAGCACAAATTACTTAATATAGAGATTACTATAGTGAACTACATTATTTAAAAGACACAAACAAAGTACAGGCCTGAAATTGAAAAGATATGAAAGAAGATAAACATATCAAAAGACACTAGAAAAGGATATTCTATAAGGGAGAGACAGAGCACCATGCATTAATATCTGATAGTCTTCATGAAAACTTAAGAGGAAAATTACTCTGAAACACAAAAAAGAAAAATAACACTCTGTTATCCTTGCTAACATTGCAGACTTCCACTAAACGCAAGCTGCACATTCCATTAGCATAGCATATATAAAATGTTTAGAAATATGCTATGCTATGTCAGCACCATGCATCTCCTATGCAGAATAGCAACACTGTGAAACAAATGTCAATGAATGCTTGTAATTGTGTAATATGCAACTGCAATGCACAATGTAAATGCTCAATTCCCAAATGAAGTGTGAAATGTACACTGTACAAACACAATGCACAATGTTACTGTATGTTCAACTCCACTTCTGCTGTTGTCAACAAAATATGTTTGTTGTACTGTGGCAAATAATTCTCCGCACATGCTAGAGTAGTCACATATATCATTAAAATATGTATGTCACTAACCGAATATCACCTATTGGTTTATAATGCACCCCGATGAACAGCCACATAAGGAGTTATTCCGATGATGCATTCCCGTCTCAAATCACAACCTATACATACAGACACACAGAGAGACACACAATTTTTCTCAGGTGTTTGGGACAGCCTAGGGAGCAAGGAAAGCTATAAGAGCACCTTTTCAAAGACAGCTTTCATTAGCTTAACACACAGGAAGGCATGGTTGAAAACAAGAGGTGTGACCAGTCTTACCATTGGTATACATACAGTATCAGGAGACATCAGCCACTACTATGGCAGGACTAATCATTTAATGTGGCTATCTAGCCTATTCTGAAGTGGTCAGTCTGCTTCTGATTTTTGTCCCACATTCTGAGAAGGTAACCCAGGTGCTGCATTTTGGCATGGAGCCAGTGAATGACATATTTCTTCTAAGGTTTGGACTAAAATTCAGACAAGAAAGCAAAACATCTCTGTTATGGATGCCACCATCTATTAATGGGAGTGAGGTCCTATTCATGTTTTGCTAAGAAAAGTCATGCCAGAGGAGGAAAATGATGAAAAATCCAGGAAGATCATAAAACACATGCATTACATGTTGGACCCCAAACAACAATTACAACATGCTCATACCTCAAGATTTAAATATTGTGTTGGAAATATAAATAGACAACACTGAGCGTGATGGTTTGACATGAAATAAGGTATCTTCATGTATCCTTATAAACTAGTAGTGCGGTAGAGCAGCTTTCTACTTGCTCAGATTCAGCAACAAATATGAAATATCATGAAACGTTCATCATCCTTAAATAAGAACAAAGAATCAGGTTCAAAAATCATTGAACACACCGAAGTTTGTTGCTCAAGCAAAATCCTACTGAACCAGGATGTCCTCTTAGAGACTTCCTTGCCCAGGAGGGCCTAATGGCCAATCTGAGCAAAATCAGTCTAAAAGGTTATTCATTTAGTGACATGCTCTGCTAAATGAAACAACAATTACTAGCCATCAGTCCCATAAGAGTTACAATGGTGAAACTTATCACATGGTGCAGCTGTGAAGAGTTCTCAGCCTGAAAATCAGACAACAGAAGCCCCTTCTAGTCTGATTCGTGAAAAGATCTCCATAGAGCTTAACAACTCCAAAGAGCTTAAACTAATTAGAAACTAAGCTGAACTCAAAGTCAGGTGAGTTCTGTTAGCGGAATCATCTAACCTTAAAAAACGTATGCACAAATTAATCAAATCTCCTAAGTCTGGAATTTGGCAGGTGGTCACATTACTGCCTGATGAGATTCATGATAGCTTCAAAGGGACACAGGTGTAGATATGTTCCAGGTGAAAAATATACAGTATTGCAATCCAGAATTCCTTTTTTTGCTCCCTAGTGTGAAAGGTTTTCAAAGAAAACTGGCATGCAGCTTTGCAAAGAAGCAACAACAGTGAAAGGAAGAGGTCAGTTGCAATGGGATTTCTGCAAAAGAAAAGAAAAGTACATTTACCATTCTGTCAGATGCTTGAGAAAATGAGAAATAAAGCTGAACTAGAATTTGATTCCAGCTTTACATTCTGTGTTCCCCTTCCCTCATAGCCCCACAGAGTGATTTGTGGAGAACTCACACTAAAGTCGTACATCACTTTTTCTTTCCAAATCTTGTAATATTTTCTCGCAAAGCATTACACAACCCAACTTTCCTGGAGTCTGAATATAAAGTGAGGACAGAATATTCAGTACTGTTTCATTTTATACATTTTGTATTGATAAATAGGAATATAAATGAGAATCCTGCACTTTGCGGCATTCTTTTGCATGTCTGCCCCAGGGTCTTAGGATTAGTGGTTAATATTATGTTATATACTGAGGAATAATATTAAGTGTTTCTACATATAATGCAAAAAGGGCAAAGCAGAATAAAGAGGAACAAAATTAAGAATCTAACAGTTTCTCCAACATGCCCTGAACCTGAACACCATGCCAAAAATCTATGTACTACAAAGCTCAACAAAACATATTCATGGTATATCGGCCAAGTTCCTGGGTTATTTTGGGTGCTGATTTAGAAAATTGCATTGGACAGGCCTCATCAGCTAGTTTTTTAGATATGGTTGTCATGATTTTCTGTGGGTGAGTAGATGGCAGATATTCTGTATCTCAAAAATTGGAGCTGCCAAAGGAAAACTAGTACCATTTTTGGAATCAGCAAGTCAAATATATTCAGAAACAGGGCTAACATTTGAGGCACCAAAATGTATGATGGTTAGTGCTCTTGTTGTTCTTTGAAAGACCCAGCAGATATTTATTTCCCTTTCACGTTAGATATACTATTGGGCTTTCTATTAACACAAAGAAATATGAATGTATGTTACTCTGTACCTATTTGATAAGTTGGGAAAGACCTAAATGTTACTGGTGAATGGCAACATTCTCTGTACAAGGCAACAGAAAGATAATATGAGTTTCCTGAATAGGTATATTAGATGTTGCAAAGTTTATCTCTGAGAAAATGAGGATCCTTTTTACGGGGGAGGGGGGTGCACTGCAGAAATCTACCTTATATATCTCTAAAGGAGTGGTTCTCAAAGCATGCATTGAAGAGCCCTTGGGATTCACGAAGCATCCTGAGGGGCTCTGTAGGTTCCCTCCTCCCCCTCCAAGCTTTCTCTCCTAGTTCATCATCATCATCATTTAATTACTTATTAATCTCCCTCCATCCAAGATGCTCTAGGCGATTGTAAAGGATAAAAATACATACATACAAATATTGATAAAATTAACATAGATCAAAAGCTCTAGTAAAAAGCCAGGTCTTAAGTGCTAGGGTAAAAGGCCCTAACTCACGCATGGCTCTCATGTAGTTCCTGCTCCTTCCCCTCCTCCCTCGCCCACAAAGCCTTTTCCCCACAGCCTCCTTGCCTCAAAAGCCTTTTTCCCTCACTTTCCTTGCTTCCAAAACCACACTTTCCTCCCACCACTCAGGCTTTCCTCCCACCACTTTTCATGCATCGCAGAAGGTGGTTAGACTGGATGGCCCCTGAGGTTTATGCTATTATTATCATTACTACTTCTACTACTACAAAGGCTTGATGGCCATCTGTTGTGGTTGCTTTGATAGTGCTTTTCCTGCATGGCAGAAGAGGATTGGACTGGATGACTCCTGGGGTATTCTACTGAAATACTGCCATGTTGGTTAAAATTGTTCTTCATTTTAAATGTTGAATTATTCTTTCTTTTCTTTCTTTTTTTTTGTTTGCATTACAAACGAGATATGTACAGAATTCATAGGAATTTGTTCATTTTTTTTTTCAATTAGTTCACACAAACACTCCATCTGCCACTGGCCCGGCCCATCTATTAAATTTTAAAACACAATGCATCAAAAAGTTTGCCCATACCTGATATATACACATTATATACAATATAATTTATAACATGACATATAAACATCTCTTGGGGCTCAATGAGAAACCTTTGCTGCAAAAAGGACTCCATGGCTGAAAAGGTCTGTGAACCCCTGCTCTAAAGAATTATTATGGCTAACTATTTTTAAAAATTAACATGGAGCAAAAGTTTCTGAATCAGATTAAAGGGCTTCACAAGTTTAGTCTGCTATTAACATGTACTACTAGAAAAAAGTGAACCAAAATGATTTATTCTCAAGCATTCAAATGAGCTTCAATGCCTCGCAGCTAGTCACAAAACAAGTGATATAAAAAGAAAGAGAAAAAGATGGATACCACTGCCATTCTCCTTGTCTTGAAAAATAATTTTCACCCCTTTTGCTAGAGTTCCATTAACAATGCTAAAATCACCTCTATTGAAATAAGCTCTGCCACTTATGCTGCAAACGTATCCTTTTTGAAAGGAGCTGTTGTGGTAAACAAACTACACAATGATATATGACAATGTTTTCAGTAATTCTTTCCACATATGTCCTGGGTGCCATTAACCATTGAATAAAGAGTGCCCGGGGATGTGATGGGTGTAGCTCACCAGCTGATTCACTGCCAATAAGTTAATAAGCCAGTGCTGTAGAACTTGTAACCCATTTGAGGTTTGCTGGGAGGCAGTTGAGATCTCTGCTGTCTTAGCAGGCACCACTAATATAGAAAGCTGCCTTCACAGGCTTGACAGGTAGCATCAAGAACAGAGGTGACCAAATCCCTTGTATCTAATTAGGTAGCACTTGCCTTCAGCTGTAGCATGAAGCTGACAAAGGGGAAAAATGAATAAATAGATGTGGTAAAGTTTGCTCTAACTTATATAAGGAACTTCTAATGGGACATGGGAGCCTCCCGTGGCTCAGGGTATTAAAATGCTGAGCAGCTGAGCTTGCAGACCGAAAGGTCCCAGGTTCAAACCCGGGGAGCGGAGTGAGCGCCTGCTGTTAACTGCAGCTTCTGCCAACCTAGCAGTTCAAAAACATGCAAATGTGAGTAGATCAATAGGTACCGCTCCGATGGGAAGGTAACGGCATTCCATGCAGTCATGCCAGCCACATGACCTTGGAGGTGTCTACGGACAACGCTGGCTCTTCGGCTTAGAAATGGAGATGTGCACCAACCCCCAGAGTTGGACACAACTGAACTTAACCTCAGGGGAAACCTTTATCTTTACTAATAGGATATGAAATCAAACTTCCAGGATCCAAACTATCCTTTCTTCCTTCTTGTCTGCATTGACTTTGTTTAATGCCCTCCTTGATTCAGATTTACCGTATTTATTAAAATCTAATGCTCACCTTTTTTGGTAAAATAACCTTGTTAAAATTGGGGTGCACATTAAAGTCACATCATATAATAATGTAAGTGCGGAGCCAAAGCAAAGGAGGAAGGTGCTTGAGGAGCTGCATCTGGAGCTCCTCTTTGAGGGACATCATCTCTAATTAAATGACATGGGCTCAGTACTATGTAGATTCACTTGATGGAGAGAGGTGGTGTGATGACTCATGGGCCTTGTAGTCCTGTTCCTAGTACTATTGTGACAGACAAAGAGGAAAACATGGGATTTTTGCCGGTTCAGCCAGAGCCGGAGTCTCCTCACCTGCAGGATGTTGATGTTTGTTCTCAAGAATTCAGCAAAACAGACCTTGGGCAGAACTCCCCCCCCGTTTCCCAGAAAAGAATCTTATTCCCGGGAAAGGGGAAACAGAGAGGCTCAGCGGAGGAGTTTACGCATTGCTGCCAGAAATCAAGCTGATTAGGCTTGCTTCCCTTGGGAAATTCTAAGGAGTCACACATCTGGATAGAGTTGGGTTTCGCTTCTCGTTCTCTAGGGAAAGAGTTCTGTTGGCGGGAAAACGAGACCCAATATAGGTGCTTAGTGCCAGGGATACTTTGCGGAGTCAATTGTTCAGCTTGAGGAGAGAGATCGTGTGTGGACTTCGTAATCCCAGTTCCTTGTTTCCCGGATCAAGTTTCCAGCCTTGTCTTGTCTCACAGACTTCCTTGGACTCTGTTCATGTTTCATGTTTGCCTCGTCTTCTAGTCACGGATCCAGCCAAGAATCAAGTTTATTTTCCAGCCTCGTTGTCTAGCTACATTGGACTTTAAAGACTCTGTTATTTCCCCACACTATTGCTTGGCAAAGTGTGTGTTTCGGTCAAGTGGATTAAAACTTTGGACTCTAATATCTTATATTGGACAATACATTTCTGGACTATAATTGACCTCATCTGAAAGGTCTACTTCTGAACTATATTCTTCACTTGTTTTTATTGTTTTTATATATTTCCTTAATAAAGATATTAGATAGAGACTGGTCTCTGTGCAAGGTTATTGGTGCTCTGCAGCCTGGGTCCTGACAGGTGGAAACATTATCCTCCTTGAAATTGACTGGCAGATAAACAAACTTCCCTCACCTGATCCCTTAGCTAGCAGCAGGCCCGTAGCCAGGATTTTATTTCAGGAGGGGCTGGGATTTTGGTTTGGGGAGGGGGAGCTGAGTCTGAGCGGGAGAGGGTCTACCCTAGCAAACTTTTTGTATCATTATCCCAATAACCCCATACATATGGGATATATTGAGCATGGTGATCAGATCATGATATGAATAAACATAACAGTTTAAATAATAAATGATAAATGTAAGGCCTCATCACGGACCACCCTTGAGAATTTTTTGGGGGGGGCTGAAGCCCCTCAAGTCCCCCCCCCCCAGCTACATGCCTGGCTAGCAGTTAAAGTGGGCTGGAAAGGCCAAAAGAATAGTTATACATTCATAACTAATCAACTGATATAGAAACTGATGCTTATTATCTTTATTTCTTCCCAACCTTTTCACCAAAACTGAGACTCAAGGTGCCTAACAAATTAAATGGTTGCAATGTAGTAAACACATACAAAAACATTAAAATACAGCCTATTCTTAAAGACTCTTTCCTTTTAAAGAAACAAAAACAAAACTATTATTGCATCCAGAGTGATTCAAAAGTTTCAGACATGGTTCTTGTCTTTTCTGACGAGCTCCTATAAAAAGTTTGTGATTGTGCCAGGATCTAACAGAAAATGTTTGGAAATAAACAAAATGTTGTATTCTCTGGTTCTTTGATCTTCAGAGTCTGAAGATCCCAAAGAAATGATAAGTCAAATCCAAGCTTACATACAAGGAAACAAAGTCTTTATTCAAGAAAACTGAACAATACAGCTGTAGGCCTTTCTCACAGTAAAGATGGATTGATCAGACAGGCAAATGTTCTGTTGGAATAATCTGCCTACCTGAATACCACCAATGGGAAATGGAGTGCAATTTATAACACTTGTTTACAGGCACCAAAGAAAACCTACATAAGTGATTAAATATAGGTGTCACATATGAAAAGTTGTATCTAAATTCTTTCCTGGCCCCATATGTTGGAATGTCAACTCATTAAAGATTCCAGATGTTTATCTGTTTTTTGGCTGTTGTTTGACCGTCTTCTAGCCAGAGACAGCAAATTTATCAATAGGAGAATGCCAGGGCTTTAAATAAAAGCCTCATAAGTCCCATGTTATAGCTTAGAGCAGCCAATATGAGTTCCATATTGAAGTAATCATATACTTTGTCTACAAATGTACATGGATCTAAAACAAATTGGGGGGGGGGGGGGATGAATAAAATCTGGTTTTTTAAATCACTCTGGATGTACCCTGTCAGAAGGTGACAAGTCTTTGTCTGTTTATAGAAGAAGACCTCAAGGAGAAAATTGTTCCAATCTCCATAGAAAAGGAGTTTCAGATATTGGGACAGTCACCAAGAAAGCCCTATGTCATCCCATCAACTGTACCTGTGAAGGTGGAACTGATAGAAGGGTATTCCAGGCCAAATATATTCATTTGCCAATCTTGTGGTCTGGGAATATGCCTCTAAAGCAGTGGTTCTCAACCTGTGGGTCCCCAGATGTTTTGGCCTTCAGCTCCCAGAAATCCTAACAGCTGGTAAACTGGCCGGGATTTCTTGGAGCTGTAAGCCAAAACACCTGGGGACCCACAGGTTGAAAACCACTGCTCTAAAGTATAAAATGAAAGCTAATATAACCTGTAGAGTAAAGGTTGTTTTTACACTATACAATATAGCATTAAACTAATTTAAGAAGCCAGATAGGAAGTATATGTGTCTGTCTCATTGAGAATCTAGCACTGACTTCAGTCTGAGCAAAATGCTCATGGAATATAAAGGTGAGTCTCATTTTGTGTGAATAAGAGATTACTTATAATAATCTTGGCACACACCTGAGCATTTAAGAAAACCTTACAAATAGTTTGGTAGGATACTGATCTGGATCACTATAAGCAGAAAAACTGTTAAATCCTACAACCCAGAGGCATGTATTTCCCTAAATTCCTGACAGCTCTAGCATGAGAAGAGAAGCTAATTTTGGAAGAGAATTTGCCAGGATATGTATGTAAAATCTACCACTACCCTTGTAGATCATCTGGATCAGAGCCATCAATGTTACATCTCAGAAAAAAAGAACAAGTGGTCTATTGTCCTGGGTGTTTTCAGAAGTTACAAAGGATGAGTTGCCACCAGGATGGTTGGTTTGCATGTGGAATTTATTTGAAAATACAATAGAATGCGGGCACATTATGACATGCAGGAATTATGGGATTACACCACAACATGGTTTTCTTCTGGAGAACTGTTGGAGATGTAGATTTGATATATATTTTGTTTCAGGATATTTGTGTGTCAGTGAAATACATGAAGCACAGCTAGAAGCGGTGGCCTCTTAATTGTAGTCAGTTCTGTATATTTCTCAGAGTCATGAGGATGGGAAATGAAGCAATCTCTAAAGCATCAGAGACAATAATTTCATCAATTATTGCTCAATTAAAGTTGTTTGAATCAAGGATGAAAGTCATTTTGTGTACACTGAGTTCCATTTCACCTTACAACTACTTTTTAAAAGGCCAGATTTCTATATTCACAGCTAGAGGAAGGCATTGATCAGGAGATAATAGAATCCAAAATGCATGAATGTAAACACGGCTGGAAGTAACTGTTTGCTGGCTGAATTTACCAGGAAAGAGGAAAAAAATGAGGTGAGAGATCCGTTTTCATCAGTACACACATGACAACCTGGCCAAGAAGCACTCTGTGCAGCTGCAAATGTTGTTTCAGGTTGGTGGGCAAAAGCAGGGCCTGTACCATATTGACATAGGAATGGACCAATTTATTGCCTGGACATCCATATTTGACCTTAATTCCAGTCATCCAAAACAATCTCTTAGGCATCCTGTATAAATAGCGAATACTCCTGCCAAACAGAAGGAGTATGGATTAAAAAAAATCCTCTAAGCTCAAAGAAAACAGTGATGAAAATAAAAGGCACATCTACTGGTCTTAGTTATTGCTCTCAGTGCTTTGGAGAATGTTCCGTTGCATCATTCCTGAAAGCTGAGATCTGTATCAATTATTTTCCCTGCAACAATATTCCTGGAAAAGAGATAATACAGTATGATTACTGTAACTGAAAGAGATATATTCTAAGACAGCCCTTCAAGGATACCTGAGACTGACCTAATGTGATGACTCATGGGCCATGTAGTCCTGTTCCTAGTACTGTTGTGACAGATGAAGAGGAAAACTTGGGTTTCCCACCGTTTCTGCCGGATTTGGAGCCCTTGCAGCTGCAGGATGTTTGCCCACAAGAAGTCAGCCAAACAAGCCTTGAGCAGAAATCTCCCCCATTTTCTCGCCGGCTTTATTATAATCAAGATAGAAGCGCTCGGGAGGCGACTCACCGGAGCGCCAGGATAGCTGCCAGACAATTAGATGATTAAGTCTGTTTCCCTTGGGAAAGTTTAAGGAGTCATGCATCTGGACACAGCATAGGTTTCGTTTCTTGTTCCCCAGAGAAAGTGTTCTTTGGCGGGAAAACAAGATCCTATATAGGTGTTTGGCCGCAAAGGAATCCTTGCGGAGTCAATTCGTCAGCTTCGGGAGTAGATTGTGTGTGGACTACGCTACTCCAGTTTCCAGGACCTTGCTCTCGTTCCAGCCCTGCTTTGTTCCCCGGACCTCGCCACGGATTTCGCCACGGACCCTGTTCTTGCTCCTCGCTTCTTGTTGCCTTGAATCAAGCCTTGTTTGCCAAGAATCTAGTTTGCTCCCCAGCCTTGCATTAAGCTCCATGGACTAAAGGACCTTGTCATTTCCCCTCACTTTGCTTGGCAAAGTGTGTGTTTCGGTTATTGGATTACAACTTTGGACCTTAATATCTCATATTGGACATTGTTTTCCTGGACTATATTTGACCTTTCCTGAAAGGTCTACTTCTGAACTATATTCTACACTTGTTTTTATTAACTTTATATATTTCCTTAATAAAGATATTAGTTAGATTCTGGTCTCTGCGCATGGTTATTGGTGCTCTGCAGCCTGGGTCCTGACACCTAATAGGGAATTGTATATTTTGACAATACTTGTGCCGGTAGCACACAGTGGAATCACACTGGAGGACCTAGAGAAGCCCAAAAATGCTTTTAGGGGGAATATTTTTTGGAGTGTGGGAATGTAATACTGTGAATATTGAGTCTGTACATAAGGGGGCTATACTGTATATAAACCAGTGCTAAAGTAATGTAAGAATGTCTGAATGGGTTCGACTGTTGATCATTTAAATGACACATGGCTCAGAAACATATTTAAAGTCATTATTGCATATACATATTTTTTGCTATTGATCCTTTCAGATCTGCATGTTATGAATGGTTCATGCCAAAACACTAGAGGGCATCTGTGTGAGCAGATTGAGCATTTTCAGTTGTGGGAATTTTTCACCTCATAAGCAGTAAACATCAGACACTGGCAGGCTTCTGATATTTAATACTGGTATATGATTCTCATTAGGGTAATCAGGTTGTAGATATTTTACTTCAAATCTTTAACAGATTCTAGAAGATTCAATCTCTAACATCCCCCCCCCCAAAAAAACACATATTTTTCTATTTCAACTTGTTAAACAAGAGGACAAAATCTGATATTTCCAATGAAATTCTTGTCCTTGCTCCATATGAGAATTACTCTAGTATGACTTCAAATGGTTCCTATGTGATACTCTTGTTTGCAAATTTAACTGTGTGTTAAATACTGACCACTTTCTATCTTCTATACTAGTCAACCAAACAATAAAAGGCCATTAAATCCCCACCTATATCAGTAATACTACACCTGAGGTTTCAAATAAGTCTGGTCAAATCATGGTTCATGCCTCATTACTAATTAAGCCATTAAACAATTGAAGGCTTTCTTCCACATGCCAGGCTAGTGCTAGAAATACCACTAAACTGCCATTAAAATGGCATTACCATGACACTACACTCAGATATGGGAGGAAATGAAGTATCGTGCCCAGAGTTCATACACAGTGTTCCTGCCTTCTCATAGATGAGAACAATCTTGTGATTTTACACATCGAGCAAGGATTTATGGCGCTGGAATCTATTGATATTATCAAGGCCTGATCTGGAAATGTTGGGGTGCAAGTAGTTGTCTAGTTATGGGATTTTTTCAGTCATTTTCAGCTTCTGTGCTAAATAGCCTTCTCTCTCCAGTATAATATACTGTATTCTTGAAGTAAAAACAAAAACAACCCAAAAAAAACTATACCCAATAAGAAATAAAGTGGTTTCTATATAGTTATCTAAAATTAATGGAACACAAGAGTAGGTTTCTAAATGCTAAGAGAATTTGCCTTTCTGAATGTAGAATTTGCTGTAAACTGCTCCCCATCTTATTAGCAGTAGTGCTCTCCTAGCACAAAAGTAACCACTAACAGCACTTCTATTAGTTATCCAATTATTTGTGAAACAGCAACAGTTTGTTACATTTTTTCTTGATTCTCATTAATAGCAATAGAAATTTCATTGTTTCAATGAGAAAACAGCTGCAGAGATGAAATATGATACCCCATCTGTTCTCTTCCTGTTCTGTAGAAAGTACTTCAGTAGTACATTTTGAATTAGCTGGGGAACATTAAGAAGCTGATATGCATCACACTTGGGTTGTATGTGTAAGAATGTGGGGCATTCTTGTTGCAGATAAATGCCTTCATTCTAAGAAACAAGGCACAGCAAACTGAATTCTGCAGACTAATCCAAGACCCAGAGAAGAAACAACTTAGAGATGATATGAGAACAATTTTCCAGTGTTTAAGGGGACATCATGTAAAAGATGGACCAAACTTGTTTTCTACCGCTCCAGAATATTGAAATTGAACCAATGGATTCAAATTATATGAAAAGGGATTCCAGTTAAACATGTTAATGAATTTCCTGTTAATAATAGCTATTTTAAGAGGGGAAAAGATTACCTTGGATAGTGGTAAACATTCCTTCATCAAATGCTTTTCAAGTGAATGGACATTGGTTGGGGATATTTTTTCTATGGGTTTCCTTCATTGGCAGGATGTTGGATGTATCTGGATGCCCCTTCTAACATAGTCATTGCAGATCCTTCTACATATATAGGTCTTTAAATGGGATGGTTGGTTCATCTTGATTGTTTAAACTAGTTATAATTTGTTTCTTTATTGTCTTTTCTAGCAAAATCAATTGGCATGATATCCAGTTGTAATGAATATCATTAATAATAATAATAATAATAATAATAATAATAATAATAATAATAACTTTATTCTTATACCCCGCCCCATCTCCCCGAAGGGACTCGGGGCGGCTTACATGGGGCAATGCCCGAACGCAACAGTACAAAATCAAAGCAAAAACAATAAACAGATCAGCCAACCATAAAAACATTGACATGGGAAAACAGTAATAAAAAGTCAATACACAGAATAATGTTAAAAACATGAGTTGGATCAAAAGATCTGGGCCAAGGTGCAGAAAAATATCAAGTCATCAGGGAGGGGTAATTACTAGGCTTGATCGATCCATGAAAAATTTGATTCTAAACTCGTTTCAAAACTAGAGGGGGGCAGCTTTTCGTTTCTGATGGTATTTCCGAATTTGGCCCCCAAAAAATTTCAAAATTAACGAAAATTCGTTATTTCCTAAATTAATACGTTAATGGCGGACGCGCATGCGCAATTCCCAAAAACAGCACAGAGGGAGAGGACTTTACAGGACTCTCCCACCCTCATTTTTTGAGTGATCTTCTTCAAACTTGGTACAGTGGTAGAACACATTTAACACTGATAGCTCACCAAAATTTGGAACGTTTCCCTTATCCTCTGATTTTTGGAGAATTTTCATAGCTTTTATAATAAACCATTTTTTAATAATTGCAGAAATCTGTTCCTGGTTTGAAAGTCTTATTTCCTGTTAAATTGGGTTGTCTTTACTGTGAAAGTCATTGTTCTACTTCAGAAACTTTGTTTTTGTGGCTGAAACTTTGTTAAATTGGTGTGTGTGTGATATATATTGTGTATATATATATATATATATATATATATATATATATATAGTCCCTGCTTGTGTGTGTGTGTGTGTGTGTGTGTGTGTGTAGGTAAAGGTAAAGGTATCCCTTGACGTTAAGTTCAGTCATGTCTGACTCTGGGGGTTGGTGCTCATCTCCATTTCTAAGCCCAAGAGCCAGTGTTGTCCATAGACACCTCCAAGGTCATGTGGCCGGCATGACTACATGGAGTGCCATTACCTTCCCAGAAACACCCAGAAAATGGGAATTCCAGACAGGAAACAATCAGGGCCAGCTAATACCTCTCAACAAAGGATTCCCCCAGGTAGGAAGCAGCCAGGCTTTGAAGCTGCAAGGCTATTCAATGCTAATCAAGGTGACCAATTGCAACATTCACACTTGCCTCCCACAGACAAGAGTTCTTTCTCCCACCCTGGACCTTCCACAGATATATAAACCCCACTTGCCTAGCTTCGCACAGACGTCAAAACCTCTATGTCTGCCACAGATGTGGGTGAAACGTCAGGAGAGAATGCTTCTGGCACATGGCCATAGAGCCCGGAATACATACCACAACAGTGTGATCCCGGCCATGAAAGCTTTCGACAACACAACCACAGTATCCATTCAAGTTCATGTAGCGTGGTATGGACTGGAGACCTGTATTGGGGGGAGGGAGGGTGCGAATCTGGGCCCCTGGGAGCAGCCGAGGACGGGCCTGGCCCACACCCCCTCGCATCCTGGGCCTCTTCCTCCTCACCGCCGGGCCCCTCTCGGTCTCTCCAGGCCTGAGCTGAGGCGAGGCGGCGGCGGCGGCCATTTCCCCCCTCCGTCTTCCTCCTCCTCCTCGGCCTCCTTCCCCCTCGCCCCCTCCCATTGGCTGAGCCTCCCATTGGCTGAGGGGCAAAAGGAAAGGAGTTTGGGTGATTTGCAAAAGCTTTTTTTTCTTAACGAAAAAAACAAAGAAATAAGAAAAAACGGCCTCTCGCGATTCGAAACCGCGATATCCAGACGTGTGGACAACCAAGGTTCTATATTGCTTCAAAACAAACGAAAATAATGAATTAATAACGGGTAACGGGAAAATCGAATTATTTGAGCAAGCCTAGTAATTACACCGCAGGTGTAGTAATTAAAGTGCTAAGTGTAATCCTAAGAAATCCTAATCATTCCTTTATTTACCACTTTTCCCTTGTCATGAGAATCAAAATGCCTTATAAAAGTTAAAACGGACACAAATGAAATTTCACATCATACAAAAGGTAAAATATAATTAATCCTATTAAGCTATGGATAGGATGAAAGCAATTAAAACATATAGCCATTTAGAAAGAAACAAACTAGCAGTCAACATAGCTGTTGTAACAAGGGAATTGTATATTCCCTCTACTCAACCCTGGTTAAATAACTCACTGTTACGTTGTGGATTAAATCATTTTTCCAAATGTTCTTCAAAGGCAGCCCCATATAGAGCATTACAGTAATCCAAT
This sequence comes from Anolis carolinensis, assembly GCF_035594765.1. Classification (NCBI taxonomy): domain Eukaryota; kingdom Metazoa; phylum Chordata; class Lepidosauria; order Squamata; family Anolidae; genus Anolis; species Anolis carolinensis. Next base: position 206,292,531 of record NC_085844.1, read on the forward strand.
CAGGATGTAAGTGAGGCATGTATACCAAAGCAAGATTGATGTTTCTAAGAATGGAACTTAACTGGGCAAATGCACTCCCATGTACCTCAGAAATTGATATTCTAGGCCCAGGGCTAATTCAAAGAATATCTCTATGCTGTGGTCTTCAAAGGAAATATAACCCCATCCAGCATAGAATGACTCCTTAATCCATGAGGCTTTCAATTGACCCTGAGCTCCTCTGTCTTCTCTGGATTAAGCTCAATTTATTTTGCTTTAATTTAAACCATCATTGATGAGATAAATAAAATAGTTACTTTGGGTTGAGGAAGCAAAGAGTAAAGAAATAGGGTTTTATCAGCATACTAATGACAAGACCACAAATCTCTGGACAATTACTGGTTTCTTGGATATTCTAATTGCCATAGGAGAGAGAACCCAGCCCTGAGGGACCACATGGGCCAAAGGGCTAGGAGCTTCAATAGAAGTCCCCCAGCACTTTCTGCATTCACCTCTCCATGAAGACATGAAGCCTCTGTACAACAATACTTCCAAGTATCATTCCAGCAAGGTAAGTCCAGATGGAAACCATGGTGGATAGTCTCAAAAGTTGCTGTGAGAACCAAAAAAGAACACACGTCCCCTGTCCCAGCATAGGTTATCCACCAAAGCAGCTCCACACTCCTGATATATACTCCAGTACCTTGTCCTGACAATAAAATTTTATTGTTATACACATAAAGGCATTCTTCATGCAGGTACACAAGAAACTAGGTGCAAATGTAAACACATGATCTGATTTTTCATAGAAGTATTATGCAGTGTAGTGCCAGCATGATTTGAACATTGGACCCGAACTCCAAGAGAACAAGGTTCAAATCTTGATCAGCCAAAAAACAAAAACAAAAAAACCCCACCCTTTAACAAGTTGTGCTCTTTTAGTCCAAGAGACAATGTAAACCCTCTGAAAACATATTGCCAAGGAACTTGCATGACAGTGTCACCAGCATTCTGTTTACTTGAAGGACAACAACAACCACTGTGTTTGGGAAGTAGATTAAAAACCTGTAGAGATTTTAATCAGTGTATGCCACACATAACCAAACGCACCAAACATCTTTCTAAAGCTTCTAGGTGTGTGTGGTTGTAGAGATTCCATCCATTCCATTACCTTGTGTCAGATACCTATTTCAGTTCTTCAGAATACCTGACTAGAACTATCTTACCTATAAAACCCTAAAAGGTTTGGGACCGTGTTTCCACCTCTGAACCTACACGATCTCTTTGTTCATCCAAGAAGGTCCTTCTCTCGCTCCCACCCCCATTGCAGGCTTGCTTGGTGGGGACGAGGGAGCGGGCCTTCTTGGTTGTGGCCCCCCAGATCTGGAACTCCCTCCCTAGGGAGATCAGGCAGGCACTCACCCTTGCTTCTTTTAAAAAGCAGCTAAAAACCTGGCTTTTTCACTGCACATTTGAATAATTTAGTCCCCAAGACCAAAATTTAGATTAATAAAACTTCTTTCACACAGGTCCCTTTCCCTATAATAAATTGGACGTCCGTCTCCCACCCTGTTGGTCGAAAAATGTTTGCACTTTGTTCTTTGGCCCCAAAGCACTTTAGAACTGTACTATTGCACTTTAGTTCAAATGGCCCCTCCACATTATCCCCCTTCACCAACCTGGTGGTCCATCTTATTTTATTTTATTTTTAACTCATTATATATGTTAAATGAGTTTTATGGTTTAATGTACTGTCTTGCTTAATATAATTGTTTTTTATAATTTTGATTTTACTGTGTTTTTATTGCAATATGTTTTAATTGTTTTACTTTGTCTAGTGTTTTCGGGCCTTTGTCCCATGTCACCGGCCCCGAGTCCCTGCCGGGAGATTGTGGCGGGATATAAAAATAAAGTTACTTACTATCTGAATGCAGCAGTAGCTAGCTAATTCATTTATTTGCAATGCATTATATTTTTAGCTTCCACTTCCCTCAGTAGAGATTCAAGGTATTTCTCAACCTAGATTAAAAGACAGGGTGAGAATTTGCAGTTTTTAGAAAAATGTCATGACCCACTAGACAAAACAACACCATGTTCCCTTTTTTTCCTCTTCTGTCTACTGTGTGTGTGTATGTGCCAGTGGGTGGTGGTACATGGGAGAATTAGTGACTGGGACAATATTGTTGGATGTATAGTGACAACATGATACTCTTGGAATAAATTGATGTGTGAGGAGAGGTGCCCTTATTTGAGGGAGGGGAATTCAGTATTCAGGAAGTCATAGCATAAAGGAGGTAGTGAATACCTCCTCCTGCAAGAACCCCAAAAATGCATACATGTATATGTTATCAAAATGATGGCAACCAGTACACAGTGAAAATCAATCACATAAGTAAAAACAAACAACTAACTTTAAAATTAAAATGGCACTGAATTAAAAAATAGTTTAAAAGCTTTAGAAATGTAACAGATGATGAAAAATTACAATACCTACCCTCATTGAAAAACCCTTCTGCAACAACCAGTAAATCATTAAACACTGTCTAATTAAAAATGCCTTTGCTTTTTTATGGAAGAGAACTTAGAGAAGATTAACATTTACTCATGAGGAAGAGAATTTCATACATGGAAATAGCCATAAAAATCCTTAGGTGGATTGGAATCCTTCTGAATCATCTGCCACCTAGTGCTTATTTGCATCTAGGACACACCATCCAGCTACGGGATAATCCTTGCAAACCAACTTCTACCTACCTCAAAAGACATTCTTCCTGAATCCCAATGTGGCTTCCACCCTCCAGAGGAACAGTGGATATGATTTTCATTGCACAACAATTCCAAGAAAAATGCAGGGAACAGTTTCAATAATCAAAGTACAAAGTACATGGAATTTATTCATCTTGCAAATACCTTTAACACCGTGAATCGTAATGCTCTCTGAATCAGCCAAAAGTAAGGTAACAATGACTTCTACTATAGAACTCCAGTATGCTGATAATAATGTAGTTTGTACTCATTAAGAGAAAACCCTACAAGCCTCCTTTGCAGAAGCACAAACTAATCTCTTTGCAGTGCTAGCAATACAGCTTAATAGTGTAATGCTAGAAAATGTTGATCATTTGCTTTTGTTTAATTAAATTTCCAGCCTAGAAATCACATAGACATGTCAATGGAATGATCAGATGGAAATATGTGTTGTCTTCATTGAGGACAAGTAAAAGCATGTGTGAGAGAATGGGTAATATGAAGGAATTGAGAAGCTTATTTGCAATCTTCAAACAAGAAGCAAATGGCAGTATGGGCACCTTTTTATCTGCCACAGCAAGGTATCTTCTTCCCAAGAATCACAAGTCAATCAGGGATAGCTAGGAGATCTGGAGAAGATGAACTTTTGATTCTGCAAGACCGTTTACTACAGTTTCCTTTAAGAGCATATAAAAAACAGCACTCAGGTGCATCAAAGTTCAGTTTATGATTGTCCCCATTGTGAATTTCAGTTATAATTCTTAATCTTAATTTGTCAAAATTTTGTCAATTTTTGGCATGGAGCCTGATCCAGTTTGTGGGAAATGGTTTGTGATGCCCATCAGGATCCAAGTCTTGGGTGAGGAGTGAGCGGGTCTTAAGAGACTGGGTAGATAAACAACTAAGAAATATCAAGCCCTCAGATTAGATTTACAACAACAAGGTGTACTCTAGGAAGCAATGGTTCCTTTAACAACATTCTCTTTGAATTATGATTAGTAGCTATTATGCAAAATGTTCTCTGGGGAGCTACGCCATTGTCAAGGCTCCCTTGTACATTTCCAACCTACTGGCAAACTCCTTCCATCAGCTCCACTTTGGTATGAATAAATAAATTCTTTGTAATGTTGTTTTCTTTTCATTATGCTTTTAATTTTTCAGTACACCTCTGCAACTTTATTCCACTTTGCCATCCCACAGAGCTCAATAACAAATATTTTTTTTTATTTTGACTGAGGAGAGAAGTCGCTTCTTACATTTTTTTAAAAAACACACACACATAAACCTGATTCCTTGCTGAGTCATTTTCTAAAACAATGTTTTCACAAGACTTCTTTCCTGGTCTAAAACTCTACTCATTTGTTTTGTATCTGTTGTTAAAACAATCATCCATGTTCTAGATGGTTCCTTCTTGTTACTACTATAACTTATTTCATCATCAGCTCTCCATCCTGTTGTGTCTCAATCAATTCACAAGTGTGTTTGCAAAAAAATATATCATTTTTCCGCTTGTCACAATCATATTGCCTTTCTATTTTTCTGTGATGATTTTCTGTCATCACATTGCTCCTAATTCAGATCAGGTGGTGATCTCTGTTGGAAGGTGGGATTAAAGTCAGAGTTTATGAAGTGTGCATTTCTTAGTAATATGGAAATAAACAATTTTAAAAGAAAAGACCATTTTGGTCCTTTAAAAATTGCTAAAAAACATTGGGAGAATAAATTGTTGCAAGAGTTTCTCCCTACATGAGAAAATGAATATTTCTCTGCAGTATTCTCCCACAACTCAAATATTTATTTTATGTATTTATTTACAGTATTTATATTCCGCCCTTCTCACCCCGAAGGGGACTCAGGGTGGATTACAATGAACACATATATGGCAAACATTCAATGCCAACAGACAAACAACATACAGTATAGACAGACACAGAGGCATTTTAACATTTTTCCAGCTTCACAATTCCGGCCACAAGGGGAGCTGTTGCTTCACCGTCCACTAGTGGCTGTACTTCCTCATTCCTTTCCTTGTGTTTTGCTGGCAGTTTTATGGTATTGTAAATTAGTTAAATTAGCCTCCCGCATAAAGCGTACCTAAATTTCCCTACTTGACAGATGCAACTGTCTTTCAGGGTTGCATAGGTCAATAGCAAGCTGGGCTATTTAATGGTCGGGGGCTTAACCCAGCCCAGGCTTTGAACTCATGACCTCTCAGTCAGTAGTGATTTATTACAGTTGGTTACTAGCCAGCTGTGCCACAGCCCAGCCTGAAATGTAGAAATTGTGTTATTTTGAGGAGAAAACTTGTTTTGTGCTTGGGCTTGTTTTCTGTGCAGAAACTTTTTCCTGAGCATGAAAAACATTTTCTGTGCAGCAGATTTTTGTAATAACCCTCTTCCCCATTTTTTCCCACGTGATAAATTTTCTGCAACCCTTTGAGGTGTTTGAGTACTAGAAGGAAAATGCAGAAAATCTCACTGATCTTAAACTGTTTCTCAGCATAGGAATAAATAATGTTGGAAATTCCATTCCTAACATTTTATCCTCAACCAAAAGTCAATTTCTTTTTCATTATGATTATTGTTGGAAAGGGAAGGCATCATTCTCTTTTTACAAGATTTATTTTTGCTCTATAGTGAATCAATACAACATGTACCACTGTATCAGCGAAACAGCCCATTTTTGATATAGCACTATAATACTACAAGTCTAAAACATTTCAAACCAAATTCAGAGGGAGAAAATTTGCTCTTCAAACTGTAGGACCACCCCAATAAAACAGTTTAAAGAATCTCAGGCAAATCTAAGAAATAGCTCCCAAGAGAATGCAACATGGGGATTTGAAGGTAAAATAAAACCTGGCACAACTCAATAGGCTATATCATAAGAACTCGGTTTCTTTCAACAAGTATTTTTCAAACTCTGGTCCTCCAGAGGTTTTGGGCTTCAGCCCCCACAATTCCTAACAACTTGCAAACTGGCTGAGATTTCTGGGAGCTGAAGTCCAAAACACCTGGAGGAGCACAGTTTGAGAAATGCTGCTTTAGACAATGTTGGAAGAGCCCACAATAGCATTCCCTGTGTATCTATTTAAGCACCACATAAAAACGGGGAAAAAATCAAGCGATATAGGAGCCATACACTCTCAGCCATACTTTCACCGAGATCCTTAAATTAACCTCACACTTTACAAGGCTAGGATGTTATTCATTGCTTGTAAACAGAATTGTCAGGAAGTGGATTTCTTTCAAGGATATTAAAAAACAGAACAAATACTTTACATTCCTGACTCATCTCTAATCTTAAAAGGAAACCTTTTTGATGATCCTGGAAGCTGTTTTGCTCAAGCTGGTGGCACTGGCTACCCTACCAGTGACATCTGGATTAGTTGCTTCTCTCCCTCCCTCCCTCCCTCTCCCTCCCTCTCTCAGAATGCCATTGGAAGAACCATATATACTCGAATATAAGCTGGGTATTTCAGCCCTTTTTAAGGCTGAAAAAGCCCTCCTCACCTTATACTTCCTGGCAGGAAAGCGTGGGGCTGAAAAAGGTGTTTCTTAAAGCCCCACACTTTTTTGCCAGAATCCTCACTTCTCCCTCCTCCTCCCGCCATGTGCCGGGTACCTTTCCAAGCAATTACCAACTCTGCTGCTCCTTTGATATGTATTTCTCCCCCACATAGTATAAAAGCAGTCTCCATTTGGAAAAATTACTGTGCATGCATGGCAAGATGAGCAGGAAGGGAGGCGTGCACCTCCATTTCTCTCCACTCGCCACGCACGCGCCCTCTGCTCTCTGCACAGCAACCCAGCTTATAGCAATTATTATTACTATTGCTATTATAATTATTAAGTTATTGTTGATACCATATTGTTTTTGTTGACCCTCCCTTTCCACTTACAGAGCTAGTTTAGTGTTTTCCTTTGAAATATGATAAATATTCAAAAACATTTAGCCTACGGGTGCCTCAATTAATGTAATTTTATTGGTATCTATTTTTATTTTTGAAATTTACCAGTAGCTGCTGCATTTCCCATACTTTATTTATTTATTTATTTATTTATTTATTTATTTTTCAAACTTATATGCCGCCACTCCCCTAGGGCTCGGAGCGGCTTGGCTTATACTTGAGTCAATAAGTTTTCCCAGTTTTTAGTGGTAAAATTAGGTGCCTTGGTTTATATTCTGGTCATCTTATACTTGAGTATATATGGTAAGTCATGTGCCAATAATTACAAGCATTAGATAAATCCTTTTTTTCCTTCAGTGTTAATAGGTGAGATAGCAGTCATAGCACTATATGGTTAGGGTCACCATATATAACTGGTCACCAGGAATAAACAACAATGTGCACAGTAGTATTCCATTATTAACCTGTTTGCTGTCCATTTCTTCCACTGTGGCTGGTCTGAAAAAAGTTGTCAAAAGCATTTATGCAAAATTCCTATGGGACTTTAAGATTCAAACTGACAAATGTTTAGAATTCAATATGCCAGATAAAACTGAAGTTGATAAAAGAGAACTCTGGATTATAGATGTGGCAATCCCAGGTGACAGTAAAAAAATCAAAGAGGAAGAAAGCAAAAAGATTATGAAATGCTGAAATTGACAAATTGAGTGTCAGTGCCCCTAGGAAAAGAAAACTACTGTGGTCTCCATAATGATAGATAGTTTTGGAGCATTTCCAAATGGACTGACCAAATATCTGAGCAAAATTGCCATCGGTAGGATCACTGTAGCAGCATTGCAAAAAAGTGACCCTGTATGGAACATGGTACATTATGTGATAATATCTCATTGAGTTATCAATTTTTGGACATAATCCAAATCTATTAATATTTCTTACCCACTCTCCCTATGGATCAATATCTGGAACAATAACAGATTAAAATACAACACAAATTATCAATTATAAACACATAGCATCTGTATAAAACCACAGAAGACCAATGCATATTAAAGCATTCAGTCCATATTTTAACATTAATAATTTAAAATTCATAATTTAACATTTATTTGGATAGACCTGCTGTAAGAGACTAATCTTTAATGTTACGTATAGACTGTGAAAGCAACAACAACAGCAACAGCAACAACAACAGCAACAACAACAACAGAATAAGGAAAATCAATTTATCAGACACAGCCATTTTTGTCAGGTCAGTTGTGATCCTTCATCAATTCAAAGCATATGACACTATTATATATTACTACTGTTCAGTGACTAGTCATGACATTTTCTATGTGAGCGGTCACCTGAAAATGTTTATGCATTTCTCTTATCAACAAGAATTCAGCCATACCATCAAGGAAGCTGATCTATACCTTTATTCTAATATAAAGGCAGAAAGAAAATATAAGTTCGGAGTGATCTGACATTTCAAATAAAAGTTAGCAAAAAATATAAAATATTGTTATAATAAATGTTATTACATCTTTGATTGTAGAAAATATTAATCATTTTCTCTAGTGTTTGTTGTTTTTTCTCCCTTCGCACAGTAGCTCAACCATATGAGTGACCCCTAGTAGAAGATGACAATGTGATACTGGCATAAATAATATAGCACCAGGGTATTAGTTTGAAATACACCTTTAATCCTCAAGAATAGGTAAACCAATCAAAACAAAAGTCAACCAAAACTTCAACACTAAGAAATGTATTACAAAGTGAGTGTGAAATTTATAAATATATAATGAAATATAGGTAAGCACGTACAAAAATAGTGTGTTGTTGTGATGCAGTTGTCCTCTGCATCACAAATTCTGTTACAAACCAATACGTATCCGTAATTGTGCACAGGCGTATCTTATCCACCAATCACCACAACATTTAATGAGCTACATGGGGTATTGTTCATTTTCCTAGAAGCTAAACATAGTACACTGAGGGCTTGGATCAGTGGTTCTCAACCTGGGATCCCCAGGTGTTTTTGGCCTACAACTTCCAGAAATCACAGCCAGTTTACCAGCTGTTAGGATTTCTGGGAGTTGAAGGCTAAAAACATCTGGAGACCCCAAACTGAGAACCTCTCACACTCATTCCACAGACCCCCCACATATTTTGGGGTGTTTCAACATGTCTATTTCTATATGGTCTATATCATTTAACCTCCAGGCAGATTACAATATTAGGTAACTTTCCTTTTATTTTTATTTTAATAAAGAATACCTGAAGCAGAGCCAACATATATCAACATAACAAAAAGAATTTAGAAGTATATTGTCACTTATCTGAAGAAGGACAACCGAAACTGGAGATATACCCAGGAAACCAGTAGTAAATGACCATATAAGCTCGGTTTTCCAAGACATAACCAGTTTCAGCCTTCCATCGGCCATTCACCATTCGGGATTAACGAATCCCATTGTTCTGGAATTCACTTTCATTATACTTTGTAAGACCTTTACCAGATTTGAGTTTTGACTGAGACTGTTTAGTACTATTTCATGTTTAATCCAGTGGAAATCCCTCCAGGACTATAAAGAGATTGAGACTGTTTAATTCCAATCCATGGTTAACTCGGTTGAAATCTATAGGAAATCTTCCCAGAACTGCGGAGGCTTGTATATCTACTTGTTTGTTTTATTTATTATTTAGATAAATAATATTTCATTGTTAATCCTATATGATCTCAGAGGACATGGTTATGTTTTAGATAACATGAAATGTATATGGTGCTCTAATATACATATTGTGTATACCTCGCATATTGGACCATTATTGTTTGCCACATTTTGATACTTCACCATTACATGATTTTCACCCCTAATTAGTTGTGTGTGAAGAGGGTCCTCTTATTATGCAAACTCATGAAATGCAGTTCTATTAATATGCAAAGAGTGTTGAATAGCATTTAATCACTCTGGAGGATCTAGCAACGCCGGGCTGTCCAATACAATCCTATGGTCAACTTCCACTAGAAATCCAGGTGGAAGTTTTGCTATACATTGATGATAGAATTGCACTGGAGGCCTAGAGAGAACATTTTTCTAGTTCTCCAGAATGATTTTATAGTATTGTTTATTTTAGGTAAGAAAAAAATAAGAGTTCCAGGTTATGTGAAAAAATGTATTATGTGAAACATCCTGGAATGGATCCCTAATGTAAGATGCTAGCTTACTGTGTAAGAAATAGAAAACAAATCCACATTTTCAGTTCAACAAAACAATTCTGAAAAAGACCTTAGGCTTCCTTTCTTTGTCGCACTTTAGAATAAGGATGTTTCCCCGCACTCTTCACCATTTGTTTTTTCCTTACATGCTCTGTGCTGAGCTTTTCCAATAGAACATCTTAATTACATACCCTTCCACTTCATAGAGTGCGCTAAATATAAAAGCAATATTCACTTGCAAAAGGCCCTAATTAACTTATTCCAGAGGCTGGTAATAGAAAGTGGAGTTTTCAGAGAGACAATAGGATGTGTGGATCGAAGGTTTTCAGTATGTGCAATGTTCTTTTAAAATGTACTTATCTTTCTGGTGAAAACACTCACCCCATACATTCGTTGAGAAATGGCTGAAGATAATTTTAGACATTATCTTCTAAAATAAAGAGTGCTGACCAGTATAGCAGTGCTAAGGTATTATTATATTTCGTGAAGCTGGAGGTTTCTTAGGAAAAGGTGAGAAGCAACAATTTATTTTCCTAAAATGCTTTCACAGAATAAAATACAATGTTCATTATTTATATACTGAAATTCTTATAATGAATATTAATAAAGGGAATGGGAACGTGCAGAGGTATAGCTGGTGGGGTATGTGTGAAATAAAAGCATTGATCCCCATATAGGAAATCTGATCACCAACCCCATATAATTGTTTTACAAATCTATGACATTTTAGAGAATTAGACATGGAAGATCATTTTCCTCTAGAATTCTTACATTAACTCTTTAACATCTTTATTAACGACTTAGACGAAGGGTTAGAAGGCACAATCATCAAGTTTGCAGATGACACCAAACTGGGTGTCCAGAAGAAAGGAACAGAATTCAAAACAATCTTAACAGACTAGAGAGATGGGCCAAAACTAACAAAATGAAGTTCAACAGGGACAAATGCAAGATACTTCATTTCAGCAGAAAAAAATGGAATGCAAAGATACAGAATGGGGGACGCCTGGCTAGACAGCAGTACATATGAAAAAGATCTTGTAGTCCTTGTGGACAGCAAGTTAACCATGAGCCAGCAATGTGATGCGGCTGCTAAGAAAGCCAATGGGATTCTGGCCTGCATCAATAGGGGTATAGCATCTAGATCCAGGGAAGTCATGCTCCCCCTCTATTCTGCCTTGGTTAGACCACACCTGGAATACTGTGTCCAATTCTGGGCACCGCAGTTGAAGGGAGATGTTGACAAGCTGGAATGTGTCCAGAGGAGGGCAACTAAAATGATCAAAGGTCTGGAGAACAAGCCCTATGAGGAGAGGCTTAAAAAACTGGGCATGTTTAGCCTGCAGAAGAGAAGGCTAAGAGGAGACATGATAGCCATGTACAAATATGTGAGGGGAAGTCATAGGGAGGAGGGAACAAGCTTGTTTTCTGCTGCCCTGCAGACTAGGACGCGAAACAATGGCTTCAAACTACAGGAAAGGAGATTCCACCTGAACATCAGGAAGAACTTCCTCACTGTGAGGGCTGTTCAGCAGTGGATCTCTCTCCCCCGGGCTGTGGTGGAGGCTCTTTCTTTGGAGGCTTTTAAGCAGAGGCTGGATGGCCATCTGTTGGGGGTGCTTTGAATGCGATTTCCTGCTTCTTGGCAGGGGTTGGTCTGGATGGCCCAAGAGGTCTCTTCCAACTCTACTATTCTATGATTCTATGACTATGTTCAGATTTTTTATAACTCTTTTTCTGCCCCTATTAGTGGGAGCCTTAACTGTATTTCTAAATGCTCAACTGAGGTTTTAAACTATTGCAATGCTAGAGATTTGGAGAGAGAAAGAAAATGTCATGGGGCTGCAGAGTTCTTGTTGAGGGAAGCAATTCCCCCATTTGGCACCCCACTCCCTAGCTACACCTTTGGCACGCATGGCAGTAAGCCTACTTCTACCACATGCATTTCTCTGAATATATATCCTCATGTAAGAAGACATAAAAATGACTACCACAGCTCAATGCTATGGAATCATGAGAGTCGTAGCTTTGCAATGTCTTTAGCATTCTCTGCAAAGGTTTCTGACATCTTAGCAAACTAAAACTCCAGGATCCCATAGCATCGAGCTATGACAATTAAAGTAGTATCAAACCACCTTAATTCTACAATGTAGATGCACTCTAAAAGGCTTTACTAAAGTAGTGAGTGTGATGACTCATGGGCCATGTAGTCCCGTTCCTAGCGCTGTTGTGGCAGATGAAGAGGAAAACTTGGGTTTTCCACCATTTCAGCCAGAATTGGAACTTTCCCAGCCAGAACTGGAGCCTTTGCACCTGCAGGAGGTTTGTCTTCCAGAAATCTGCCAAACAAGCCCTGAGTCAAAATCTCCCCCATTTTCTCGCCGTAGTTATTATCAACAACAAAAAGGAGTTCAACAGGCTAATCGCAGAAGCCTGAGAATCGCAGCCAAGCATTCAGCTGATTAAGACTGCTTCCATGAGAAATTCTAGGGAGTCATGCATCTGGACACAGAGATTGACTTTCGGTTCTGATTCCCCAGAGAAGTGTTCTTTGGTGGGAAAACGAGACCCTATTTAGGTTCCTTGCCCCAAAGGAATCTTGCGGAGTCAATTCGTCAGCAACTGGAGTAGGTTGTGTGTGGACAGCGCTACTCCCGCTTCCAAGCCTTCGTTCCTGTTTCCAAGCCTTCGTTCCCGTTCCCAGCCTTGTTTACCTCCACGGACCTTGCCTTGCTTCCTAGGACTCAGCCCTGTCTTCCAGGACCTTGCCAAGCATATTACCACGGATTTTGTCCCTGTTCCTCGTTCCTTGCTGCCTTGTATCAAGCCTTGTGTTCCAAGAATCAAGTTTACTTCCTAGCCTTGCCTCAAGTTCCTTGGACTAAGAACCTTGTCATCTCCCCTCACTTTGCTTGGCAAAGTGAGTGTTTAGGTTATTGGATTACAACTTTGGACCTTAATATTTTATATTGGACATTGTTTTCCTGGACTATAATTGACCTTTCCTGAAAGGTCTTCTTCTGAACTACATTCTACACTTATTTTTATTGACTTTATATATTTCCTTAATAAAGATATTAGATAGATTCTGGCCTCTGTGTATGGTTATTGGTGCTCTGCAGCCTGGGTCGTGACAGTGAGCAACATCACAGTTCCATATTAGTCATATACCTTCAGTCTAATAGTGTAAAGCACATGCAACATTTGGCTGTTGTAAGTATGCAACCTCACTTAGCAGCTCTAAAATTCTGCTCTACAGCAATTGAGTTGACAGTGTAAAACAATAGGCACAAGAACAGTTTATTTCAGAAGTGATTACAGTAGAGTTCCAGTTCCGGTTATCCGAAAGTTGTATTATCCGAAGCGCATGGGCGGTGCCTTGAGGGAGGGAGGGAGGCAGGCTCTGGAGGAAGTTCCAATGGAAGATTTCTTCTCCCCGCGCTGTCCTTGCTTACCTTTGAGGAGCTCAAAGGCTCCCACCAGCTGCTCTGAGGTGGCAGACGGCCCGAGAGGGAGCCCCCACCACCGCCACCATTGTGCAGGGGGAGCTCGAGAGAAGGAGAGGGAGAGGAAGGAGGACTTTTCTCTCCCTCTTCCTCTGGCTGGAAGATGCAAAGGAGGAGGAAGCAGTGGAGGGGGAAGCAGAGGCAGCCATGAGCATGGCGGCGGCTCCCTCTTGGGCCTCTTTGCAGCTCTGTGCCCTCTTCTGCATGGAGCCCGCCCTGCCGTCCAGCGCCTCAGAGCAGCTGGTGGGAGCCTTTGAGCTCCTCAAAGGTGAGCAAGGAAGGCACGGGGAGAAGAAATCTTCCATTGGAACTTCCTTCAGAGCCTGCCTCCCTCCCTCAAGGCACCTTCCCCACGGCCTGGCCAAGCCCCCGGCTTGGATAATAGCCCCCCTCCCATTATCTGTCAGTTTTGGTTATCCGAGAATGGGCCCGCCTATTTAACTCAGATAACCAGAACTCTACTGTACTTGTAAGTTTTGACCCTTTTGGTAATCTTACCAGCAGTTTTGTCAGGAACATCCTACAGGGATCATAGTTGTCATGAACTCGTTCTTTATCTCAAGGGGAAAAACTATTTCAATCTTTTTTTGTGTGTCAGGAGCAACTTGAGAAACTGCAAGTTGCTTCTGGTGTAAAATAATTGGTCATCTGCAAGGACATTACCCAGAGGACGCCTGGATGTTTGATGTCTTACCATCCTGTGGGAGGCTTCTCTCATGTCCCCATATGGGGAGCTAGAGCTAATAAACAGGGGCTCACCGTGCCCCCCGCATTTGAACCACCGACCTTTCAGTCAGCAGTACTCCCGGTACAAGGGTTTAACCCATTGTGCCACCAGGGGCTCCAACTATTTCAGTTATATAAATTATTAAAACAAATTAGCTGATATTCTGTCGGTGGAAGTTACAAATATATAACCTAGAGGTACACATTCATAGCTATTTGATACTCACAATCCCTATCTACTCCATAATTTAGGAGACATGTAAAGACAATGAAAGCCCTTCAGTCATCATTTACCAAAAAGCAACTGCTATGATAAATGCGACCCATTCCCCTGACACTTGGGGAATCTGTTGACTGATCCTTACATGAGATTCCATAAGGACAAAGTGGTGATGAGGACCAACATCGCCTTTCTTCCCAAAGTCATCACCCTATTCCATTCGGAGCAGGCCCTCCACCTCTTGGATGTCCGCAGGGTGTCAGCCTTCTATGTCGAGCGCACTAAGGAGTTCAGGAAGTCTCCTCGCCTCTTTTTGAAATATTGTGCGGACACCAGGGGGTCCCCTGTATCCCCACAGTGGCTGTCGGCATGGGTGGTCGCCATGATCAAACTCGCTTATCAGATGGCAGGACAGGAGCCGCCACCGGGGCTGAAGGTCCACTCCACATGGGCCGTCGCGGCCTCCACAGCCTTCGGCCACGGAGTATCCTTGGAGGAGATCTGCAGGGTGGTGACCTGGTCTATGCCACTTACCTTCGTATCACATTACAAGGTGGATCTGCTATCCAAGTGCCAGGCATCCTTCGGGAGAGCGGTGCTGTTTTCAGCGGTGGCATGACGCCCTCCACTCTCGGTAAGTGGCTTTTTAATCTACCAATATGTGTGCATTCCACAGACACCATGAGGAGGAAAGTATGGTTGCTTACCTGTAACTGTGTTTTTCCGAATGGTGATCTGTGGAATCCACACATCCCCACCCATCCTCCCCGCGTCATCATGCCTCTTTCAACTGCCGCTATGGTGGCGGGGAACAGGGGCTACATCCCCACCTGAGGCTATATACCTTCAGGGAAAGGTGGATGGGGCTATAGCCAAACTAGATACAGATGTTTTAAGTTCCGGAAAAGCTGCACACATGCAGGGAATTACCAATATGTGTGGATTCCACAGATCACCATTCGGAGAAACACGGTTACGGGTAAGCAACCATACTTTCTGTTTTACACTTTTAACATCTGCTGTTGCCTGATTAGGTTATGCAGGAGTCGGTGGGAAAACTGCATTTCATTCTTCAGAATATCAATTGAAGCATATTTTTAGTTTAAAAAAGTAAAATGCTAGATAGATAGGTTAGGTAAAGGTTTTCCCCTGACATTAAGTCTAGTTGTGTCCGACTCTGGGGGTTGGTGCTCATCTCCATTTCTAAGCTGAAGGGCCGGTGTTGTTGGTAGACACCTCCTAGGTCTTGTGGTTGGCATGACTGCATGGAGCGCTATTACCTTCTCGCAAAAGTGGTACCTTTTGATCTGTGCACATTAGAATGCTTTCGAACTGCTAGGTTGGCAGAAGCTGGGGCTAACAGCAGGAGCTCACTCTGCTCCCTGGATTTAAACCGCCAACCTTTCGGTCAGTAAGTTCAGCAGCTCGGCGGTTTAATCTGCTGCACCACTGGGGGATCCCACATATGTTTGGGAAGAATCATTTGCCACTCATGGCTGACTGGTGGTGATCATGACTAAATCCATGTTTCTAAAGAATATATTGCTTCCTCTTAGATGAATGCATTGTCTCTTCTAAATGGCATAATCAGTTGTTCAGCCATACTGACACATAATCAGCAGAACAGATACACAAGATTATTTGTAAGAGACAGAAATAAAATAATAAGATAAAATAAAATACTGCAATGTTCTCACATTGCAGTAGCCCAAAGCATCCTCTTTTATCAGTTCTGATGCTTGTCATGCAATGCAGGGCATAAGCTGTTGTTATTCCTTTAGTGATGATTTCCCAATCTAGCAGGGAAAAGTGAGAAAGAAAAAGTGGACATATTCAACATTTTTCTTGACATTTTTGACAGTTCAAGTTTTCAAGCTGGTTTTTTTCCCTTCTCTTCCCTATTATCAATGTTTGTAAGAAATATAGTTTCACCAGAAAGAACTGAATTCACATGAAAATCAGTCAGGCCAAATATCTTCTACTTATGCAAGCCCATTAATCTTGCACAAAAGTCTGGGTATGGACAGGCAGCAGCAGAGATAGATTAAATATTGGTGACTCTCCATGTGACTGGTTATACATATAGAGACAAGCAAATTTATGGTTTTCTCCTGCCTTTTTTAAGTCAAGGGGAAGAAAGGTTTGCTACCATTTCAAATGGTAGCTTTGGCAGCTCTCAGCGATCCTCTAGATGTCTCCTATTGTAATGAAAGTCTCAGTACTCCAGGGAAAATTCTCAGCTACAGAGCATCATTTCCTCTGGGCATTCTAGACCATCTGAAAGTTCTTTGATTTCACTCACCTCTAAAGCATTACTCATACTTTTATTTAAGCCCATCTCCCAGCAAAACCTAAAAATACCAAAACAAAATCTGTACTGAATGCCTCTTCTCAGCTCTATTTGAAATTTACAAGAGGTTTGGCCCAAAAGATATAACACCAAATAAGGGCCCTTTGGAATTATACATACGAACACCTGAACTTAATTCCTCAGTGGAATTTTAGTGGAACATAAAAGGAAAGTATTAATATTTAAAATCCATGTAGTTGAGCAAGAGATTGTTGTCTTTTCATTTGGCATGATTTTATTAGTAAAGATCTTTTGCATAATGTAGATTTTCTCTAGACAGCTCTTACACCAATTATACAATATGCCAGACGCTTTGTTGCTTGCATGTTTCTGCAACAGTTAATCGAAGTTGTGCAAGACTAGAGCATCCATTCTCTTTTATCAATGGAATTTGCATAACATATGTTCCTTTTGGACTGTGCCCCAAGCCTAGAATTCTGGATTGAGATTCAAAGACTTCTAATATTGAGAGATCAATCAATTCCTGCAGAATCTATCTCTATAGATTTGCAGAATGTATTCAATTTTAGGTATCAATTACAATTTTGTTAATGTGAAGGAGTCCTTGAAAGATAAAGCTTCTAGCTACTTCCTAAGTTATTAAGCTATTGTAAAGTGACATTGTTTGAAGGCACATGATGAACCTCACACAAGCTATCTAGGTTTAAATCTACTTTGTATCTGGATGGAAGCTCTCCCAGACCCTATATATGAATATTTGAGAACCATAATAGAGGAATGAAGAGATGAAAAGAAATGTAATAAAGCAATGTTTGCCAATGGTGGTGAAAAGATGCCTTCCTCATTTCATGGATTTATGAAATTACTTGAATGTATGGCTTCTGGTGGCCTCCAACTCCCATGTGGAGACAATTTTCAGAATTGACTGCAGGTTCAATTGACTGGTGGCAGATTGTAGTACTTTCATTTTTAATAAATCATTTTTATTAAAGAATATTTTTAAAAAGATTGACATCTTCTAGATTTGCTAAGGGAAGGTATGGGGGAGGGAAGGGTTTAGGTTACTCGGGGAGGGTTAATAGGGGGTGAATGAGTGATTCTGAGAATACTGAGGGATTGGGTACATATTTTTGGGTTGGTGAGATTTATCTAAATAGATTGACAGATAGATTTGTAAGAGGGTGGGTTTTGGGGAGGTCAGAGGGGAAGTTCAGGGAGGAGTCTGAATACAGACATCCGGAAAGGTAGCCTAATGGGGGGGGGGGGGGTAGACTTCCAATCTTCTTTCTTCCATACTATGTCTTGTCTTATCCTTTCAGTTCTTCCGCTACGTATTCTTCAAATTCGGACCAGTCTGTTTCTTTCATCGCCTTACCGGTGCTTCTTTTTAGTAAATAAGTTAGTTTATCCATATTTTTTATGTCCATTAATTTCTCTAACCACATTGCTTTTGTAGGGCAATTAGGATTTTTCCAATTTTTGGCTATCACTATTCTAGCTGCTGTTACAGCATATACATAAAATTTAGATTTATTTTCTTTTTCCCCTGGAGAGTATATTCCGTCTTTGTTTTCCATATCATAAAGTCCTAATAGGTAATATTCCGGTTTGCAATCAAAGTCATTTTTTAGAATTTTTTTACATTCCGTGTGTATCTCTTTCCAATAATTTCTAATTTTTTTACATTTCCACCAAACGTGAAAATAGTACTTTCATTTTTGAACATATCATAAACTCTAATACGTAGATGTTTTCTTCCAGGCAACTGAGAATATCATACAAATGTATCCACTCTATCTGAGTCTCTATGTTCTCTAAAATGCACAACAGAACTAGCAACTATGACCTAGCATGGGTGTGTTAAGCTAGGTCAGAAGACCATTGATTGGCCATGGATTGGCCAATAACTGCTCCCATGCTAATAAAAGTTATAATACCTACCCAAATGCAAGAAGAAATGAGTTGTATCAATGAGGCTTTATTGCCAGAAATAATGAGCCAATATTCCACAATCAATGGCACAGCACTGCACTTTCATTTTTTGCCCTTGTTCCTTAGCTACAATTTGCACTATCCCATTCCTTTGTCTTGTCTACAGTTTGACCATGTCTTACAATAGTTGTCACCATAGGTTTGGGGCATTGTTCTGAGTTTTACACTGTTGTTTTATATGCTTTATGTTTTATTTTATTGTATTGTACTGTGTGTTTATTTTATGCTCTGTTTTAGGCACTTTGTGCCATATGTAAGCCGCCCCGAGTTCCTTCGGGGAGATGGCGGCAGGGTTCAAGAATAAAGTTATTGTTGTTGTTGTTGTTATGATGATGATGATGATGATGATGATGATGATGATGATTATTATTATTATTATTATTATTATTATTATTATTATTCTGAAGGCCTTCTTGTTATTGCCATTGCTCCTCCATAATTGGAGTTCAGATGGCAACATAGTAAAAAGGGGCTGTGATGGATTAGAATGGGTCTTTAAAATCCAAAATCCTCTTGTTCCTTAACACACTCCTCAAACAAGGGAGGGGAATGCCAAATTGAAGTTAGCATAGTTAATTTCCTTTCTATAGAAATGAATGGCAAAAAGGAATGAAATCCATGAATAAATGAGAATAAAAAGAAATAAAAACACACCCACCTTCTGCTTCCATCTTTTGCTTAGCACAATCAAACACTCCCTCCCCATCTTCCTCCCTCTAGCTTCAGTACAATTGTTGTAAATATACAAATAGCACTGGAATATCTTTTAATTAACATATTTGTAATTTTTGAGATTTTCATCACAGCAGTTTTGACAACATTATAATTTTTCCAATTATATGTGCATTCAATAATTTTATTTGTATTTTTGATGTTAATTGTATTCTGTATTTGTCAGCTAATTAGATATGCATTACAAACACTTCATTAAAATGCTCTGAATCCATTTATTCAAGGATTTTTTTATACATGTTAGACATTCTTGTAAACTAGAATTTAATCATCACAGTATAACCTTGATCAAAACAGTATGGTTGCCAGATATTCAAAATATCTTTTCAAAGGAAATTGTACTTGTTCATGTTGGTTTGTTTATAATAAAAATGTTAACCAACTTTTCTCCTTCAAATGGAATTTTGATGTGCAACATAAGTAACAGTCATTAGGTATTACATTTCCTGTAACAACAGGATGGAAAGCAGAGTCTAAGACGTCATTGTGGACCAAGTGCAGTTTCCAAATTGCCTTTTAAAGCCCATTCATGTATACATCACAGTAATCCCATCTAAATTTGATCCAGGCATTAATGAAGTCAGGTCCTAGGAAATACATTCCTGGAACTTACCCCTAAACATTTTGCATTATATATTTTCATGCAAATTTAGAGTCATGTCCAAAATAATAGCAGCATAATATTACTGTATCTATCAGAAAAAATCTTTGCTCTTGAATAGGTGAGGCTAAATAGATATACCGTATATACTCAAGTATAAGCTGAGTTTTTCAGCCTTTTTTAGGACTGAATAACCCCCCCCCCTCCCCTCGACTTATACTCAAGTGAAGGTCCTGGCTGGCTTATATTCAGGTCAGCTTACACTCAAGTATGTATGGTAATCAGAGTTGGATAGTCTTATCTTAAATTGCAGTTTTATGTAAATATTCAAAACCATTTAACCTACTGATGCCTCAATTAATGTAATTAATGCAGTGGTATCTATATCTATTTTTTATTTTTGAAATTTACCAGTAGCTGCTGCATTTCCCACCCTTGTCTTATACTTGAGTCAATAAGTTTTCCCAGGTTTTTGTGGTAAAATTAGGTGCCTCGGCTTATATTCAGGTGAGCTTAAACTCTAGTAGATATGGTATATCTATTTGGCCTTACCTATTTGAGAACAAAGATTTTTCTGTCTTACTAGCATGACATATTTTTATTGGTGCATCTGAGCTTGGAATAGTTCAGTGATCATAAACAGCAATCTTTCTAAGATGGAGACTGCTGAGCAGTCTGACTTCTATCTCCACTTTCTTGTTTTATATCTTCGCTACTCTAATCAGCTAACATATCTGGTCCAGTCAGAACAACATGCTGCTTATTGCTCTCTTTTTCTACCCTAAAGATGACATAACACCAGGTACTCTTAAATCCTGGCTGCCTTCCATCAAATTACATCAGCCATCTGATTGCATCAGTGCTGTCTTCTCGAAGCAGCTCCTACTCTGAGGTTATTATCAGTCAAGTCAAATTGTTGACATTCTCAAATCTTTGTTTATACTTGTGTTGGCATTTTCTGGGGCTTCAATCCCACATATTTTAACCCAGGTCACCATGTAGCCTGCATCACTTCATGGTGAGGTAAATAAATAAAAAAATACTCATCTCTAAACTGTAGTCATGGACTTAAAGTCAAATTCAGAATCATAACAATGTAAAGTGAAAGGGCCATTAGACATTTGCTTGCTGATATACAGTATTTATGAATGCAGATCAGTAGAGGAGATATGACATTCTGCGTAATGTCAGGCTGTGGAATTTATCAGGCCCAAAGTCCAACAGATGTAACACTGCAGCCTCCAAAGGATTGGAAGGAATGTGAACCAATTTCCAGTTTTCATATACATTTCTTGCCCAGCTTTTGAGTTTTAAGTTTCCCCCCCATGCTGTCCTTAAAATTGGGGCTGACATTATATGGCAGTTCTTCCCTGCCTTGGAGTTCCTATCATTCCTGCTGTACTTTGTACAGAGTTCTTATTCCAAAATATGGTAGAAAATAAGAGTTTCTGAAAATCAGTTTTCTTGCCTACCTCTGATTCATACATAGGAACTGGCATATTGTTGCACTCACCAGTATCAGTTTCATGAACTATTGTAGGAAGAAAGAAAATCTGAGCAGAGATCAAACTGAAGTACCTAAGATGTTTTATTATGTCCAATGTATTTTCATAGGCACATCATACTGAAAGGTAAAGAGGGTTATTATAGGCCATGGGCTTTGCATACTGAATGGGTTAGCTTTAATCTTCAAGCTGAGTTCAACCCAATTGTTCTCTGAAACTCTGAGATGATCTCATCAGATAAGTACCGGTATAATCATCTAGGGAGTAGTTTAAAATCTACAAAATTATTAAATCTAAAGGAATATAAAGAATAAAGCAGAACATCCTGCCCTAGCCTTGACTGACTAGCACTTTCCACTGGTAATAATAACAATAATAACAATCAGATAAATAATTGTAAGTTAAACATCAATAGTTTTGACTTGATGCTCATCTGATAATTTTTATGTGTATGTGCTCGCAAGTCACCTATCATCTTATGGTGACTCAATTTCATAGGAGTTTCAAGGAATATTTGCAGGTGGGTTTTTTTCAAATTTTTCCTCTGAAATTTAATCTATAGCACTGTGGGCCACAACCCCACATGGGGTCCCTTTAGCTTAATGTCGGGGTCGCAAAAATAGCAAAAAAGGTTTCTGAATGCTACCTAGACATTTACACAAATCTATGAGCCACAATGTGCAGTGTTTAGGATGGACTCTGCAGGAAATGCTTCAGCTGCACTTCATTAAAAGAAAAATCAGCCTGATTCACAAACCTTAAAAAGGCTAATTGATTATCAGTAAATGTTTGATTTTTTTATACCTATTGTATATACCTATATACCTGGGGTTACATACAAATTTCTCAGGAGGAAAAGGCCATGAGTGGGAAAGATTTAAGGCCTATAGCACCTGATATTCCTTGGTAGTCCCCCATCCAAGTACTAATCAGGACTGACCCTTAGGATTGAGAATGAGGGTGATGTCAAAAAGCAAAAAATAAAAACTGCCCAAACATGTGGTCCATAAGCAAAATTTAAAAATAGGGTTGAGTAGCCATTTAAAAAGTGAAATTTCAAGCTCCTCTGAACTCTGAATATTTTGAATGAACACACAAAAAGAAAAGTACACTAGTTCCACTGCTTCTGTGCCTAGTTCCATTGTTGTCCTCATCTGGAAAGCCATTAGTTAACAACAATACACCCATCTGATTAGGGCCTTAATTTGGTATGTTTGTGTCTCAGATGCATTGAGAATGTTCAAATGTCAGAT
Organism: Anolis carolinensis; assembly: GCF_035594765.1. Classification (NCBI taxonomy): domain Eukaryota; kingdom Metazoa; phylum Chordata; class Lepidosauria; order Squamata; family Anolidae; genus Anolis; species Anolis carolinensis. The sequence goes on from NC_085844.1 coordinate 206,315,213, forward strand.
CAACTACATCCAAGAGTATTGAAGGAACTATCTGAAGTTATTTCAGAACCACTAGCAATCATCTTTTGAGAGCTCTTGGAAAATGGGAGAAGTCCCAGAAGATTGGAGGAGGGCAAATGTGGTCCCTATTTTCAAGAAGGAAAAAAAAAGAACAACCCAAACAATTACCGTCCAGTCAGTCTCACGTCAATACCAGGCAAGATTCTGGAAAAGATTGTTAAGGAAGTGGTCTGCAAACACTTAGAAACAAATGTGATCATCACTAATAGTCAACACGGATTTACCAAAAACAAGTAATGCCATACTAATCTGATCTCTTTTTTCGATAGAGTTACAAACTGGGTTGACACAGGGAACGCCATGGATGTAGCCTATCTGGACCCCCTCGATGGATTGTCACCTTGTCATGGTGAGGGGGTTTGTGTGTTCCAATGAACCTGTGGGCACAACCACTGGAGTCATGCACTCCGCACTCCCAGGAGGGGCCACAGGGGAGGATCCAGACCAAGCACAATCCGAAGACCCTAAGACCTCAACAGCGGAGCAGGCGGATGATAACATGGTACATATTACAACGGCTGTGAATGTGGAAGAAGGCTGCAACAGACTGAGAAGCCACTGTCGTTGTGTAATCACACCACTGCTGGGACCTCACTCTGTGAAGGCTGTGTGATGACCAGCCGTGCACCGACCTCCACACATTAAAAAATATCACGCACAGGCTTCCAAGAAAAATCACGTCTTCCAAGAAAAATAAAAACAAACCAACAAAAGTCCCATGGCAATCAGCAAGTGGCAACGGGGGCAGGACTGTGAAATCTGAAAGCCCCTAGTCACAGACTGGCACATGGGCGGTGGATATGGACTCAGTTGTTCTACCTCAAAGTCCAAGACAGTTGAGTAGTTTGGCAGCTGTATCCATGACTGAGCAGCCCTTTTTAGGATCCACTCTGCTCACCTCACATGGGGAAGGGGCTAGAAAAGGTGCCCTAAACATAGTCTGCCTCTCTTATCCCTGACTGGACTGCCGCGTCCAGAGGGGTCACCACTCTGCGGCCAAAAAAGAGAAATGAACTTTGGAACATGGAACGTACGGACACTGTTGGATAACACTGACAGTGAACACCCCAAACGCAGGACTGGTATTATTGCAAGGGAGCTGGGACGCTTTAACATTGACATAGCAGCCCTTCAGAAGACCCGGAGAGCAGGAGAGGGACAGCTGAAGGAAGAAAAAGGAGACTACATCTTCTTCTGGAAGGGACTGCCTGAAGAAGAATGAAGAATACACGGAGTTGGCTTTGCTATCAGAAATGACCTGGTGAAGCACCTGACTGAAGCACCCACTGGCATTAACGAACAACTCTCAACCCTCCAAATTAACCTTGCCAAAAACCAACAGGCAACCATCATATGTGTCTATGCATCAACACTAGATGCTGATGAAGACATCAAGGAAAATTTTTATTGTCAGCTGGACACCATCCTATCGGAGATACCTAAGGAGGACAAAATCATCCTCCTGGGGGACTTTAATGCAAGAGTTGGACGGGACTCTGACCTGTGGCCAGGGATCATAGGAAAAGACGGGGTCGGAAACAGCAACTCGAATGGCATCTTGCTTCTCACCAAATGCAGAGAGCACAACCTTGTCATCACCAACACACTCTTCCGCCAGAAAAACAAGCTCAAGACACCATGGCAGCACCCCCGGTCAAAGCATTAGCACCTCTTGGACTATGTAAGTACACGTGCCAGTGACTGCCGCAATGTGCTTCTCACAAGAGCCATGACAGGTGCTGACTGGACAGACCACAGGTTAATCCAATCCATGATGGCTATCAAGATCGTCCCCAAATGCAGACTCCGAGGAAGAAAAATAAGGCGCAAAATGAACACCCAAGCCCTTCAGGAGCCGTCCAAATGAGCCCTTCTCCAAACAACACTCAAGGATCATCTACCCACAGAACACATCGAAAATGTTGAGGAACATTGGAACAAACTGAAGACCTCCATCATCACAGCCTGCAAAGAAACCATTGGATACCAAACTAAGAAACATCAAGACTGGTTTGACGATAACGACAAAGAGATCCAACAGCTAATTGATAACAAAAGGAAAGCCTTCCAAACATGGCAGAGAGACACCAACTGTGCTGCTAAGAAAAAAATCTATGCCAGTGCAAAAGCTGAGGTCCAATGAAGGACCAGAGAACTCAAGAACATCTGGTGGACAAAGAAGGCTGAAGAAATCCAACACTTTGCAGATACCCATGATGCTCAGGGATTTTCAAAGCCACAAAGATCATTTACGGACCAAGAAACCATGGCATACAGCCTCTACGCTCATCAGATGGAACTAAACTTCTGAAGGACCAAAGATCAATTGCATTACGTTGGAAAGAGCACTACCAGAACCTGCTGAATCGCAGCTCCAATGTGGCCGAAGAGACCCTCTCACAAATCCCGCAACAACAAACCAGGGATGAGCTTGCAGCACTGCCTAGTTTGGAAGAAGTCAGCAATTCCATCAGCCAACAAAAAAACAACAAAGCCAGTGGACCTGATGGGATCCCTGCTGAAATCTTCAAAGAGGGTGAACCTGAGCTGATACAACAACTCCACCAGCTCATTGAAAAGGTGTAAGTGACCGAGAAAATCCCAGCAGACTTCAAGGATGCCACCATCATCATCCTTTTCAAGAAAGGGGATAGAACAGACTGCGGGAACTAACGCGGTATCTCCCTTCTAACCTCCGCTGGGAAAATCCTCGCAAGAATCCTTGCAAACCACCTTCTCCCTGTTTCAGAAGACACCCTCCCAGAATCCCAGAACGGCTTCCGTCCCTCCAAAGGAACAGTAGACATGATCTTCACTGCACGACAGCTTCAAGAAAAACGCAGGGAACAAAATCAACCTCTGTACATAGAATTCATTGACCTTCCAAAGGCATTCGACACAGTGAATCACAGCGCTCTCTGGACCATCCTTCAAAAAATCGGATGCCCTGACAAATTTGTGACCATCCTGCGGCTTCTCCATGATGACATGATGGCAACAGTCTTGGACAGCAACGGCTCCCAAAGTGACCCATTTAAGGTGGAATCTGGTGTCAAGCAGCGATGTGTTTTTGCCCCTACCTTATTTTACATCTTCATCGCTATGATACTTCACCTTGTTGATGGGAAGCTTCCCACCGGAGTGGAAATCATCTATCGGACAGATGGCAAGCAATTTAAGCTCAGCAGACTGAAAGCCAAAACCAATGTCACCACAACATCTATTATAGAACTCCAATATGCCGATGACAACGTAGTCTGTGCGCACTCAGATGAAGACCGACAAACCACTCTAAACTCCTATGCAGAAGCATAGGAGAAGCTCGGCTTCTCATTGAACATCGAGAAAACCGAAGTGCTATTTCAACAGGCACCAGCTAATCCCTCTGCAATGCCAGGAATACAGCTTAATGGTGTAACATTAGAAAACGTTGACCATTTCTGCTACCTTGGCAGCCACCTCTCCACAAAAGTCAACATCAACAGTGAAATACAACACCGCCTGAGCTCTGTGAGTGCAGCATTTTTCAGAATGAAGTAGAGAGTGTTTGATGATCGGGACATCCATAGAGATACCAAGATGCTTGTTTATAAAGCCATTGACCTCCCAACCCTGCTGTACGCCTGCGAAACGTGGATGGTCTACAGACATCACACTCAACTCCTGGAGCATTTCCATCTGCATTGCCTCAGAAAAATCCTGCAAATCTCTTGGGAAGACAGGCGGACAAATGTCAGCATGCTTGAGGAAGCAAAGACCACCAGCACTGACGCGATACTCCTACGTCATCAACTCCGCTGGACTGGCCATGTTGTCCGAATGTCTGATCACCATCTCCCAAAGCAGCTACTCTACTCCAAGCTCAAGAATGGAAAATGTAATGTTGGTGGGCAGGAAAAGAGATTTAAAGATGGGCTTAAAGCCAACCTTAAAAACTGTGGCATAGACACTGAGAACTGGGAAACCCTGGCCCTTGAGCGCTCTAATTGGAGGTTAGCTGTGACCAGCAGTGCTGCGGAGTTCGAAGAGGCACGAATGTTTAAGGTTTAAGGTAGAAATGTGCCAAGAGGAAGGCGCATCAATCCAACCCTGACCGGGACCGCCTTCCACCTGGAAACCGATGTCCTCACTGCGGTAGAACATGCAGATCAAGAATAGGCCTCTTCAGCCACCTAAGAACCCACCCCCAAGACACCAGAGATGGAAGACAATCGTCCTCAAACTACGAGGGATCGCCTAAGTAAGTAAGCCTATCTGGATTTCAGTAAGGCCTTCGAGAAAGTCCCCCATGAACGTCTGGCAAACAAACTAGTAAAATGTGGGCTAGCCAAAACTACAGTTAGGTGGATCTGTAATTGGCTAAGCGAATGAACCCAAAGGGTGCTCACCAATGCATTTTCTTAATCTTGGAAAGAAGTGACAAGTGGAGTGCCGCTGGGTTCCGTCCTGGGCCCATTCTGTTCAATATCTTTATTAACGACTTAGACGAAGGGTTAGAAGGCACAATCATCAAGTTTGCAGACGATACCAAACTGGGAGGGATAGCTAACACTCCGGAAGACAGGAGCAGAATTCATAACGATCTTAACAGATTAGAGAGATGGGCCAAAACTAACAAAATGAATTTCAACAGGGACAAATGCAAAATACTTCACTTCAGCAGAAAAAATGGAATGCAAAGATACAAAAGGGGGGACACCTGGCTCAACAGCAGTATGTGTAAAAAAGACCTTGGAGTCCTCATGGACGACAAGTTAAACATGAGCCAACCATGTGATGCGGCTGCTAAAAAAGCCAATGGGATTTTGGCCTGCATCAATAGAAGTATAGTGTTTAGATCCAGGCAAATCATGATACCCCTCTATTCTGCCTTGGTCAGACCACACCTGGAATACTGTGTCCAATTCTGGGCACCGCAGCTGAAGGGAGATGTTGACAAGCTGGAATGTGTCCTGAGGAGGGCAACTAAAATGAGAACAAGCCTTATGAGGAGTGGCTTAAAGAGCTGGGCATGTTTAGCCTGCAGAAGAGAAGGCTGAGAGGAGACATGATAGCCATGTATAAATATGTGAGGGGAAGTCATAGGGAGGAGGGAGCAAGGTTGTTTTCTGCTGGCCTAGAGACTAGGACGCGGAGCAATGGCTTTAAACTACAGGAAAGGAGATTCCACCTGAACGTCAGGAAGAACTTCCTAACTGTGAGAGCTGTTCAGCAGTGGAACTCTCTGCCCCGAACTGTGGCGGAGGCTCCTTCTTTGGAGGTTTTTAAGCAGAGGCTGGATGGCCACCTGTCAGGGGTGCTTTGAATGCCATTTCCTGCTTCTTGGCAAAGGGTTGGACTGAATGGCCCATGAGGTCTCTTCCAACTCTACTATTCTATGAAATGTAGTAGACCAAGCTTCCTTGTTCAGACCTGTTGCTCTCAATTTGAGAACAGTTATGGAACCCGAGAGATAGGTGGGAGTGAATTAAACATACTTTCATAATGAAGACATAGAGCTTTTGAAGTCGCAAGAACTGTAGTTAAATTAATTTCCAGGATGGATTTTTCAAACTGTCTCCTTGCAAAGTAGACCTCATATATTTTGTCATCACAGTAAAGGACAAATAAACATTTTCCATCTTTTTGTTAGAAAGGTGTTGTTTTCAAAGACTATTCACAATTTGGAGTTCAATCTGTACAAAACTAACCATGTATCTTTTTGGAATAGAATACAACATTTTCTCCACACAGAAATACTCTTTTCTGTGTAGGAGTTCCTGCTCTCTATGAAGGAAATGTGCTTTTTGTGCAAGAATTCTATTTTCTGCAGAGAAAAAAACTGCTTTCTGGGTAGAAAATGACTTTTCAGCTTTCCTCAAATAATTACAAGAATGCTTAAAGGAAAAGAAAATCTAATGACAAGAATCAAAGGGTTTAAATTACAGGGAGGTAGGTTTACAACATATTAGGAACAGCTATGTTGCAATAGATAATCTTACAAAGAATTAGAAAGAAATAACTCCTTCCAGCATGTAATGATAGCAGGAGTTAAAAGCTATAGCAGTCTAATTATACCTTAGTCTTTTCTGTAGTTGCTAGTTAATTCCTTCGAACTCTAGCAATGTTTAAATAAATTGCAAATATTAGTAAGAAATCTGGCTTTATTACAGAGTAACAAGGAGATCCCTGGAGAAGAAAATGGGAGTAGTAAAAGGAATCCCATCATAAATGAACCTAGATTAATGTCCATTTAAACAAGTGTTAACATGGTTCAATAACAAGCTGTCTTTAGAGTATTTAATTTTCTATTGTGGCTGAGTGTCACTGTTCAATGATTAGCTAATATATATTGAACAACCTTCTATGATTTGCTGTAGGTTGTTGTGTGCTGCTGACTGGTAGATTTTCCAAAACTGAAATAAATGGTAAAGTGTATGTTCAGTGCTATATTCTTCAAGTGGAATGCTGATTTCTGGACTGGCATGTCATTAAACAAACTGCTGCTTCAACTTCACTCATGCTTCAATATTTGAACCATAAAACAGACAGGCTTCTCTTAGCTTACAATACAGGATATTTTACTGATTTTGCTTCATATATTTTGATATGGCTTCCTTTTTGAATTCAGGCTGAATTCAAGGAGCTGATGTTAACTCATCTTAACATGCCTGGGGTGTCAAAGACAGAAGGCCACCAGATAAAGTTCAACACAGATTATTAAAGTTACAGAACTAAAAAGTGCCCGTATGAAACAAAGGACTAGGCAAACACTTGCCTTCAGTGAAAAAGATACACAAAAAAGACTCCACTGATACTAAAAGCGGTACAAAAGATAAACCGGATTAAACAGGAGTTTAATCCGGGTTAAACAGAAAATGCTTACTTCAGCCTGGCAATTTGAACAAACAAAAGTTGATAAACAAAGATTCAAAGAAACATAAAAAGCTGGCAGCAGATTCCTCTCTGCTACTTCGAAAGCTGCAAATTAGTAACTAAGGTTGTTACTCCTCCGTGCAACAAACGGAATCCGGATCCAGGCACATCAATCAGGGCAGCAACGGTCAGCAGGGTCCCAGTCCGGTCCGAGGTCGAAAGCCAGGTACAGACGTCTTTAATTCACCAATTCCACCGAAAGCCACAGAAGGGGTAGTCCGAGGTCGTAGTCAGTCAGTCAGTCCAGCATCAATCCAGAGTAGGCAATTAATGTCCGTCAAGAAGACGACGGAGGTCCAAGCTAATAAGATTAAACACAGGTTGCACAACAAAAGCCCACACAGTTCCTCCCGCCGTCTATGCCCAGTGTCCTTGGTAACTTACGTATTCAGCAAACGAAACACACCCGTCTTCAGGAAATTCCCAACAAGAACCCAAGCGTTCGTCCAGATTACCTTGCCCAACGCAATTAGCCCTGGATTCTAAACCCCATTTTATGCCAGTTTACAACTCCTCATCGCTATCAGCTGTTACCCTAATTCCAGGTGCCTCATCATCATCATCCTCATCAGAGCTAAAACATCTTTGACTACGCCCCACAGCATCCCCAGCTGTGGATCCCGTTCCCTCCCTCCAACCCGTCCACGGGTCCGATCCTGCAACCCGCCAGTCGCTTCCCATGCTATCATTACCAGGAACACCCAAATCCTCCCTCACACGAGTCCATTCCATGTCATCCTCTTCTGAGCTAACCACCTCTTCCTCCATTCCCTCGGTAAAACCCTCAAAGGAATCTTCGTCTGTTGGTTCTGCAAATAAGTCCCGCAGCCGTTTCCTCTCTCGCTCCTCAAGAGAGTCTGACTCTCGAGGAGTCTTACGACCACGTCTCCCAGTATTAGAGCCATAAGGCTCAACCATAACATGGGGAGTCCAGTAATATAAGGCTAATTTCTGCTGTATTTCTGGCCATTAATGCCTTTCTCTGAGCCTTCCATTGTATGCTTTTACCTTCAGTAATGAAATAGATGGTCACAGGATGCTGTGACTATTTTGGATGCTTTTTGTGAGAACATAGTTGATAACAAGCTTTGTATCCTTTTAAATACTGAGTGCACCCTTATTGCTTTGTTTATTTTTTGCCTGAACTTTAAGATATTATATTTGTGATCCTTACTTCCTGCCTTCCTATTAGTTTTTATGTTTATGACTTTTGAAAATTGTTTTAAGTCTTGGAAGATATCACCAAAACTATAAGATAAATATGAAGGACAAAGATTAGCAACAACAAGCAACAGAATAGGCAGAGTGAAAAAAATTAAAGGGAGGGTGGGCTAAAAGTGATTAGAAGAGCCCAAACCATTTAAACTGGCAAGCTGGTGTCTATTTGTGTGTCTTAAAAACTTTATTCCTCTTCAATAATTGATGTGGTATTGAAATGTGTCATACATCACATCCTGAAAGTGAATTAATTGGATTTAAGATTCATGTGCCAGCTAACAAGCCCTCAAGGGATCTCTTTTTTCCTCATGAAAACAAGACTCAAGGTCAGAAAAAAAAAAACAAAGAAGGTATGGAAATATTTGCAATGCTGCAACTTCATAATGAGTTTTGATTGCAGAATTCACAAACAGATTAAAACGTTGAAAACTTCCAATGAAGGCAGTGTCATTTTTAAAAGGTTTAAAAGTTTTAAAGAAAACTTAAATTGGCACAATTTACATAATAAAATAAATGTAACCCATTAATTTATCCCTGACAGCTTTCCCATCCCATTTAGTATCAGATAGTTCTAATACTGAAACCACCACTGCTGATATTTATTCTAGAGAAAGCTGCAACCAGCGAATCCAAATTCTGTGATGAGTATTTATAAAAAAGAAGAACTGCAAGACTATTCTTCCATTAGTAAATACTAAGGCTGTGCAAAATTATTGTTAGTTCTTGTAAGTTGGATCAAATTTGTATTTACATGTCTGACACATGGGTGTGGCCCATGGCAAAAACTTAAGAATCAAAACTTTCCCATTTTTTTTGTTTGAATATTGTAAACTTCAGTGCAAGAAAGCAAAGCCAACCAAAAAAGGCTGCCATTCCTCTTTAAATTAATGGTCTCTCACCATTAAAAGAGGGAAGCCTCAGGGAGAAAGCAAAGTTCATTGGGAAAGCACAGAATTCTGGGAAACGTAATTTGGGAAGGTGAGGAGCCCTATACCAGAGAATTCAAAAAGCCTTGCCCTAAACTACATTTTCCAGAATTCTGCTCATCATCAGAAAGCTCCAGTCATAGGAGAGAGATTTGTCCTTATGTAGTAGCATCCAGCCAGAGTTCCAATAAACTGTTGAATCTCTGTGCTGGGCTGGGAATAAATCCCTAAATGGAAGTTCACTTTGTTAATATGAGAGACATTCACTGAGATAGCTGTTGTAGCTTTTTAAAAAAGTTTTGCCAGAATTTCAAAAAATGGGGAAGCTTCTGGGGCTCCTTTCTCCCTCATTTTTAGAGCTATCAGCATGAAACTTGCTATAATTATAGAACACATGCACCACTGTAACACCACCCCCTCCAAGTTTCAGAACATTTCACTCACCCATTATTTTGGGAAATTTATGTGACGCCTCAAGGCAGCGTGAGCACTGGGAATCAGACACGGAGGCCAATAAACAATCTAATATCTTTATTAAGGAAATAAAGGAGACAACTAAAAATAAGCAGAGTATATAGTCCAGCAATAGACCTTTCAGAAAAGGTCAAATATAGTCCAGTAATGTGAAAGTAGATGTCCAGTATTAGAGTTCAAAGTTTTAAATCCAATAACCGAAACACACTCAAACCTTTAGGCTGTTTGAGTGGGGATTAAGGCAAGATCTGTCAAAGAGTTCCAGGGCTCAAATCCGAGGCTAGGATGCAAGGCAAGGCAAAGTTAGTCATGGTAAAGCTGAATCGCTGTCCAGGCTTGACAGGGGGACGAGATGCAATGCCGGTCTACTCGAGAGTAGCGCACTGCAGAACTAGAGTCGATGTGAATTCCTCAACTGACACATTGAACACCGCAAAGGTCAGCCGGCTCCCAGAACTTCTATGGCACTTCGCTCTCCTCTCCAGCCAGGTGTCTGAACACTCTTTCCCAAGGGAAAGTGGACTAAGTCAACAACTTGCCAGATGCAATCCTCCCGGGAAACTCTCAAGGGAACCGGCTTAATTAACGCTTGCTCTCTCTGCTAATCTAGCGCTTCTCCTCAAATTCTGCTTCTCCGAGCGAGATGTTTCCCAAAACAATCTGCGGTCAAACACAGTGTTCTCTGGAGAACTGGGCTGTGAGTCAAGGCCCTTTTTAATTAACTGTGGGCTAAAACTGTCAACGGGACATCTGGAAGGGAGCAGAATCGTGCGGAAATGGCACAAACCCCATCATTTCTTCGGTCTGATCCATAATGGCGATGGGATCACGACTCGGGGGTCTCTGAGACACTACACTATCCCCCTCCTCAAGCCCCACCCTAAAATCCCCCCCCCTGTGCAGCGTGGACGCGGCTTGGAAGGGTAGGCGCGATGGAACTGTTGCACCAAGTCAGGGGCATGAACTGTGGAAGCGTCTTCCCAAGAACGCTCTTCTGGACCGTAACCCACCCAATCAATTAGATATTGCAGGTGGCGACGATGCAGGCGGGAATCTAAAATGTCCTGGACTTCAAATTCCTCTTCGCCATCCACCAAAGCAGGGGGTGGAGATGCGCCGTTCACATCCGGACAGGTGCCATCCACCGGAAGGAGAAGGGAACAATGGAACACCGGATGGATGCACATGGAACGTGGAAGTTAGAGTCTAAAAGTCACAGGGTAAGTTGAGCCACCACAGGGTAGGGGCCAATGAAACGGGCGTCTAGCTTCCGGCAAGGGCGCTGGGAAGGCAAGTGTCGAGTAGATAGCCATACTCGGTCTCCTACCTTAATATCAGGACCCAGCTGGCGATGACTGTCAGCATGCCGTTTGTAATCCTCTTTAGCTTGATCAAGCTGCTGGTGGAGTAACTCCTGTACCGCTGTTAGCTCCCGAAGCCAATTCTCGGCAGCAGGTACTTCTGTTTTCTCAACGACCAGAGGAAAGAAGCGGGGGTGGAAGCCATAATTTGCAAAGAACAGGGCTTCTTTAGTGGAGTTCTGGGTAGCACTGTTAAACGCAAATTCAGTTAAAGGCAAAAGATCCGCCCAATTATCTTGTTGATAGTTCACATAACAGCGAAGGTATTGTTCCAAAGTAGCGTTGGTGTGCTCAGTCTGGCCATCCGTCTGAGGATGGTGGGCCGTGGATAAACGAGAGTCAATTCCCAACAGCTTTTGGAGAGCCCTCCAGAAACGGGAAGTAAACTGAGCTCCACGGTCTGTAACCAAACTCTTGGGTAATCCATGCAGACAGAATACATGTTGCAGGAAAAGGTCTGCTGTTTCCTTGGCTGTAGGGAGGCCCTCACAGGGAATGAAGTGTGCCATCTTGGTAAATAAGTCTACCACCACCAAAATGGTTGTGAATCCATGTGAGTCCGGGAGGTCTGTGATAAAATCTGCGGAGATTATCTCCCAAGGGCGAGATGGAGTGGGTAAAGGCTGCAAAAGTCCTTAAGGCTTTTCCCTCCGTATCTTGGAGCGCTGGCACACCGGACAGGTAGAGACATATTTTTCCACATCTCTGCGGATTTTTGGCCACCAAAAATCTCGCAAAATCAATTGCATGGTTTAGAATAGTCCAAAATGACCAGCAGGCTTGCTGTCATGGCATAAGTTGAGGACCCTCTCTCTTTCTGGGCCTAAGGGTACGTAAACGTGATTTCTGTGGCAAAGCAGTCCATTTCTTAGCGAGAATGGGAATCGAAGTCCCCGCTGGATTTGTTCTTGGGCCCAGACATCTGTCTGTTGGCTGGCCCTGATTTCTTGAGCAAAAGGGGAATCTGGAGTAGTGGAATCCGGGTTGGATTGGGTTTGCACTACTGGGGTTGATTCCGTGTTTGCAACTGTGAGGCTAGCAAAGTTGTCTAATTGCAGTAGATGTCACGACCCAGGCGGCAGAGGCACCAATAACCATACACAGAGGCCAGAATCTAACTAATATCTTTATTGAAGGAATATATAAAGTTATTAAAAGCAAATGTAAAAGATAGTCCAGAAGCAGACCTTTCAGGAAAGGTCAAAATTAGTCCAAGGAATTAATGTCCAATATGAAATATTAAGGTCCAAAGTTGTAATCCAATAACCGAAACACTCACTTTGCCAAGCAAAGTGAGGGGAGATGACAAGGTCCTTAGTCCATAAAACTTGAGCGTGGCTAGGAAATAACTTGATACTTGAAACAAGGCTTGAACGTGGAACAAGGTAACTAAGAACAAGAACAAGGTCCGTGGAATAACTTGGTAAAATCCGTGAAACAAGGCAAGGATTAGTCCTGGGAAACAAGGCAAAGTCCGTAGGTAAACAAAGGCTGGGAAGCAAGGCGAAGGCTGGATAGCAAGGCAAGGCTTGAGCTGAAGCGAGGCTTGAATCGGAGCGCGCTGTCCAGACACAACTCGCTCCGTAGGCTGACGAATTGACTCCGCGAAGTTGCTACGCGGGCAAAACACCTATATAGAGTCCAACTTTCTCACCAAAGCGGTTCTCTGGGAATCAGAAACGAAAGCTAAACTCTGAGACCAGATGTTAAACTCCTTAAAGATTCTCACGAGAACCAATGTTAATTGGCAACATTCTTAGCTGCTATCCTCGCACTCCTGCGCGAAGCTGAATCCAAACTTCTCTGTTGTTTACAAAACTCCCGGCGCAAGAACACGGGAGAAGTAGGCTCTGGGGTTGTTTGACATACTTCTGGGGCACAACTTTCTTGCAGGTGCAAGGTTTCCAGATCTGCCTGGGAAGGATCTGGCTGAGAGGAATCCAGTTCAGACTGGGAAGGTAAAAAACCCAAGTTTTCATCTTCATCAGGGATTACAATGTCCTGAGCAGGACTACAAGGCCCATGGTTCATCACACTATCCCCCTCCTCAGGGCCCCTCCCAAACTGGGGTCCTCTCCCCGAGGCGCGAGGTCGCGGTTTGGTGGGATAGGTCAGATGGAAGCGACGGGTTAGATCAGGAGCATGGACTGTGGAGGCGTCTTCCCAAGAGCGTTCCTCAGGCCCAAAACCCACCCAGTCAATGAGATATTGTAGGCGGCGGCGATGAAAGCGAGAATCCAAAATGTCCTCAACCTCGAACTCCTCCTCCCCATTCATCAAAACAGGAGGGGGGGCCGGTTGGTCTGTATCAGGACGCACACCATCCGCCGGAAGGAGCAGGGAACGGTGAAACACTGGGTGAATGCGCATTGAACGCGGAAGTTGGAGTTTGAAAGTCACGGGGTTTAATTGCGCCACCACTGGATAGGGGCCAATGAAGCGGGCATCTAACTTCCGGCATGGGCGGTGGGAGGGCAGAAAGCGAGTGGACAGAAAAACCCGATCTCCTACCTTGATTTCGGGGCCCGGCTGGCGGTGTTTGTCAGCGTGGCGTTTATAGTCCTCCTTGGCTTGGTCCAGTTGCTGGAGCAAAAGTTGTTGCACCGCTGTGAGTTCCTGCAGCCAATCCTCTGCTGCGGGAACTTCTGAAGTTTCAATGACAGGGGGAAAGAAACGTGGATGGAAACCGTAGTTTGCAAAGAACGGCGTTTCTTTTGTAGAAGCTTGAACTCCATTATTGTAGGCAAACTCAGACAGTGGTAACAGAGAAGCCCAATTGTCCTGTTGGTAGTTTACATAACAGCGAAGATACTGCTCCAAAGTGGCATTGGTGCGCTCCGTTTGCCCATCTGTTTGGGGATGATGAGCTGAAGATAAGCGAGAGTCTATGCCCAGTAGTTTTTGTAGTGCCTTCCAAAAACGAGAGGTGAATTGAGATCCACGGTCTGTGACTAAACTCTTGGGCAATCCATGTAGTCTGAAAACATGCTGAAGAAATAGATCCGCAGTTTCTTTGGCCGTGGGGAGGCCTTCGCAGGGAATGAAATGGGCTAACTTGGTGAATAGGTCCACCACCACTAAGATCGTGGTGAATCCACAGGAAGGTGGTAGGTCAGTGATGAAATCCGCGGAAATTATTTCCCATGGGCGAGATGGGGTAGGAAGGGGGTGCAAAAGCCCTGAGGGCTTCTCCCTTCGTATCTTGGAGCGCTGGCATACTGGGCAGGTGTTGACATATTTTTCCACATCCTTGCGGATCTTGGGCCACCAAAAATCTCTTAGGATCAAATGCATGGTTTTAAATAGTCCGAAGTGTCCTGCTGGTTTGCAGTCATGACACAGACGAAGCGCTTTTTCCCTGCCCGGTCCGGGTGGGATATAAACATGATTTCTATAGCAGAGCAGCCCATCTTTAAGCGAAAAGGGAAAATGCAGACCTTGGCGAAGTTGGTCCTGCGCCCAGGCATCTGCTTGCTGACTAGCCCTGATTTCTTGAGCACAGATGGGTCCTGGAGTAGGGGAAGTTGAACCAATGGGACTGGATTTGGTGTTCCCCACTGTGAGCGTGGCAAAGTTCTCAGGTTGTAGCAGTTGGGATTCAAAGGTCTCCTTGCGTCCTGCAGCGTATTCCGGTTTACGTGACAGGGCGTCTGCTTGCTTGGTTTGAGCTGGGGTCACATAATGGATCTGGAAGTTGAAACGTTCAAAGAATAAAGCCCAACGTTGCTGCCTCTGATTTAGTTTGCGGGCAGTTCTTAGATGTTCTAGATTACGATGATCAGTGTGGACTTCAATGGGGAATTTGGCCCCTTCTAGCCAATGTCTCCAAGTTTCAAAGGCTGCCTTTATGGCCAGTAGTTCTTTTTCCCAAATGGTGTAATTCCTCTCTGGTGTGGTTAGTTGACGAGAATAAAAGGCACAGGGGTGGAGGTGATCTCCCACCGGTTGTAAGAGTACAGCCCCAATTGCCACATCAGAGGCGTCCGCTTGCACCACAAAAGGGGTTCCAGGATTTGGGTGCTGTAGAATTGGCTGGGAGGTGAATAGTTTCTTCAGTTGCTGGAACCCTTTCTCTGCTTGATCAGTCCAGCGGAAAGGCTGCTTTCCACGGATGCAGCTAGTGATGGGGTCGGACCAGCGGGCAAAATCTGGAATGAACTTGCGGTAGTAGTTCGCGAACCCCAAGAAACGCTGCACCTCTTTCTTGTTAGTTGGCGCCCGCCATTCCAATACTGCTGAAACTTTGGCTGGATCCATGGAAAGCCCTAGAGGCGAGATGCGGTAGCCAAGGAAATCTACCTCTTGTAGATCAAAAGCGCATTTTTCTAGCTTGGCATAAAGTCCATGATCCCGCAGTCGTTGCAACACCATTTTGACGTGGTTCTCATGTTCTGATTGTGATCTGGAAAACACCAAAAAATCGTCCAGGTAGATTATCAAGAATCTGTCTAGATAGTCCTGAAAAATATCGTTGACAAAATGCTGGAACGTTGCGGGAGCTCCGCATAAACCGAAATTCATAACTCGGGACTCGAATAATCCGAATTTAGTCTGGAAGGCGGTCTTCCACTCGTCCCCTTCTCTGATGCGAACTAGATTATAAGCCCCCCGAAGATCCAGCTTGGTGTAGACCTTGGCTCCTCGAAGTCGGTCCAGTAGATCCGAGATTAAGGGCAGGGGATAGCTGTTCCGCTTGGTGATATTGTTCAATGCTCTGTAGTCCACCACCAAGCGTAATTCCCCTGACTTCTTCTTCACAAACATCACTGGGGAGGCGGCTGGGGATTGAGAGGGTCTGATGAACCCCTTGCGAAGGTTTGTCTCTAAGAATTCCCTGAGAGCTTCTTGCTCTGGTTCAGTCAGGGAGTAGAGATGCCCTCGCGGGATCGGGGCCCCCTCCACCAAGTCAATGGCACAGTCATAAGGTCTATGTGGGGGTAATTTTTCGGCTTCTTTCTCATTGAATACATCCCAATACTCGGAGTACTTCTTTGGCAAGGTGATGATGGGCTCGGAGTCTGTGGCATGGCATACCTTGGCTACGAGGCAATGGTTTTGGCAGTACGGTGAAGCAAACTGCAGTTCTCTGTTGGACCAGGAGATGTTAGGGTCGTGGAGTGTCAGCCATGGAATTCCCAAAATCACAGGGAAATGGGGAACCTCGGTAACAAAGAAGGAAATCTCTTCCATATGTTCCCTTATCCACATCCTGGTGGGTTCCGACCACTGGCTTACGGGGCCCGTCTTGAGGGGACGGCCGTCTATGGCTTGCACCACACGGGCATTCTTGAAATCATGATATTGTAATCCCAGAGAGTCGGCATACTCTCTATCGATGAAATTGTTGGTAGCTCCAGAGTCTATCATGGCGTGGATCATGACGGGTCCCCTTTTTGCTGACCATAATGTGACCACGAGAAGGAACAGGACCCCGGTTGGCGGCTCTTGGATGGATTTTTTGACCGGGTTGGCGAGCCTCTCTACACCCGGTCGTTGGCTTCCCCCGCCGGCTGTGTGCCAGTCGGCTCAGACGCCTTCGACTCCGTGGAGGACGCCGCCGCAAGACGGGCGGCAGGCTTCCCTTTGGCTGGGCACTCTCTGGCGAAGTGGCCCCCGTTCCCGCAGTACCAGCAGAGGTTCAAGCGTTGACGACGGGCCTTCTCGGCGGCATCTAGTCTGGGACGCACATTGCCCAACTGCATCGGCACCTCCTCGCCTCCTCTGGGGTATGGGGTTGGCGGCGGGGGTCTCCACACCGGACGTGGCTGAACACTGGCGGGAGCGGGGGGTTTTGCCCCGGCTCTACCGCCCTGGCCTCGAACCCATTGTTTCCTGTTGGCAATCATGACTTCAGCCCGTAAACATTGATCAATGAGTGCCTCGAGGGTCTGGGGAGGATCCACCTTGGAGATTTCTTCCAGCATTTCAATGTTGAGACCCTCCCGAAATTGTCCTCTGAGGGCTACATCGTTCCAGCCGGTGTTGTGGGCCAGCACGCGGAACTCGGCTATGTACTGAGACATGGGTCTGTCTCCTTGAAGGAGGCGCCGGAGTTTGTGACCGGCTGCCTCCAAATTGTCCTCGATTCCCCAGGTCTCCTTAAGGTGATCCAAGAAGCGTTGTGCTGAACTCAGGTGGGGGGAGGCTTGATCAAACAGGGCCGTCGCCCAGCTAGCCGCTGGTCCGTCTAGAAGACTGTAGACCCACGCCACCTTGATGTCTTCTTGGGGAAACTCGGCATCACGGGCCTCTAGATAAGCTTGACATTGGCGGCGGAAAACATGAACCTTAGCAGCTTCTCCAGAAAACTTGGTAGGCAACGCCATGGCCGGGAGGCGAACTCCGCGCTCCCTCAACCCTTTTATTTCTCCATCCTGCGCGTTGAGTCTGTCACGGATGCGGTCCACTTCGTCCTTGCTGATGGTGTAGCTGAGCGGCTGTCCAGCCGGCGCGGCTCCGGTAGACATCCTGGCCTCGGTTAGTTGGTGCTTATGGGCGGCGGAGTCAAACTGTCACGACCCAGGCGGCAGAGGCACCAATAACCATACACAGAGGCCAGAATCTAACTAATATCTTTATTGAAGGAATATATAAAGTTATTAAAAGCAAATGTAAAAGATAGTCCAGAAGCAGACCTTTCAGGAAAGGTCAAAATTAGTCCAAGGAATTAATGTCCAATATGAAATATTAAGGTCCAAAGTTGTAATCCAATAACCGAAACACTCACTTTGCCAAGCAAAGTGAGGGGAGATGACAAGGTCCTTAGTCCATAAAACTTGAGCGTGGCTAGGAAATAACTTGATACTTGAAACAAGGCTTGAACGTGGAACAAGGTAACTAAGAACAAGAACAAGGTCCGTGGAATAACTTGGTAAAATCCGTGAAACAAGGCAAGGATTAGTCCTGGGAAACAAGGCAAAGTCCGTAGGTAAACAAAGGCTGGGAAGCAAGGCGAAGGCTGGATAGCAAGGCAAGGCTTGAGCTGAAGCGAGGCTTGAATCGGAGCGCGCTGTCCAGACACAACTCGCTCCGTAGGCTGACGAATTGACTCCGCGAAGTTGCTACGCGGGCAAAACACCTATATAGAGTCCAACTTTCTCACCAAAGCGGTTCTCTGGGAATCAGAAACGAAAGCTAAACTCTGAGACCAGATGTTAAACTCCTTAAAGATTCTCACGAGAACCAATGTTAATTGGCAACATTCTTAGCTGCTATCCTCGCACTCCTGCGCGAAGCTGAATCCAAACTTCTCTGTTGTTTACAAAACTCCCGGCGCAAGAACACGGGAGAAGTAGGCTCTGGGGTTGTTTGACATACTTCTGGGGCACAACTTTCTTGCAGGTGCAAGGTTTCCAGATCTGCCTGGGAAGGATCTGGCTGAGAGGAATCCAGTTCAGACTGGGAAGGTAAAAAACCCAAGTTTTCATCTTCATCAGGGATTACAATGTCCTGAGCAGGACTACAAGGCCCATGGTTCATCACAGTAGATGAGATTCGGAAAGGTCCCTATGCCCCTCTGTGTATTCTGGCTTCCGGGATAAGGCGTCCGCTTGTTTGGTTTGGGCAGGGGTAACATAGTGGATCCGGAAGTTAAAACGTTCAAAGAATAAAGCCCAACGTTGCTGTCTCTGGTTTAATTTACGTGCAGTCTTTAGGTGCTCAAGATTACGGTGGTCTGTATGAACTTCAATGGGGACATTAGCTCCTTCCAGCCAATGCCTCCATGTCTCGAAGGCTGCCTTTATGGCTAAGAGTTCTTTTTCTCAGATGGTGTAATTTCTCTCTGGAGCTGTTAGCTGGCGGGAATAGTAAGCACATGGATATAGATGTTCTCCCACCAGTTGCATTAGCACTGCCCCCACAGCCACATCCGAAGCATCTGCTTGGACTATAAAGGGGCTTTTGGGATCAGGGTGTTGCAAAATTGGCTGGGAAGTGAACAAATGTTTTAGTCTTTGAAATCCTTTCTCGGCTTGCTCAGTCCAGCGGAAAGGTGTTTTCCCTCGGATGCAACTGGTGATTGGGTCAGACCAACATGCAAAATCTGGAATGAACTTCCGGTAATAGTTTGCAAAGCCTAAGAAGCGTTGCACCTCTTTCTTGTTAGATGGTGCCCGCCATTCCAACACGGCCGTTACTTTGGCCGGGTCCATGGATAGCCCTAGTGGCAAAACGTGGTATCCCAGGAAGTCTACTTAATTCAAATCAAAAGCACATTTTCTAGCTTGGCATAAAGTCCATGGTCTCTCAAACGCTGCAGCACCTGTCTGACGTGCTGGTCGTGTTCCTCCTGGCATTTTGAATATATAAGAAAATCATCAAGGTAGATCAGCAAAAATCGGTCCAAATAGTCTTGAAAAATATCGTTGACAAAATGTTGGAAAGTGTCTGGAGCTCCGCACAAACCGAAATTCATTACTAGGGACTCGAATAGTCCATATTTAGTTTGGAAGGCAATCTTCCATTCATCCCCTTCTCTGATGCGGATTAAGTTGTAAGCTCCTCTAAGGTCCAGTTTGGTGAAGACTCGTGCCCCCCTGAGTCGATCTAATAGGTCCGGAATTAACGGCAGTGGATAGCGGTTCCGTTGCGTGATGTTATTCAGCGCCCGGCAGTCAACACAAAGACGTAACTCTCCTGTCTTCTTTTTCACAAATAGCACAGGTGAGGCGGTCGGGGATTGAGAGGGTCATATGAACCCTTTGCGGAGGTTTGTCTCTAGAAACTCCCTGAGAGCTTTTTGCTCTGGTTCAGTCAGGGAGTAGAGATGTCCGCTTGGAATTGGGGGCCCCTCAACAAGGTCAATGGCACAGTCATAGGGTCTATGTGGGGGCAATTTCTCGGCTTCTTTTTCATTAAATACATCCCAGAATTCAGAGTATTTTTTGGGCAAGGTGATGATGGTTTCGGATTCCATGGCTTGGCAAACCTTGGCCACCAAACAGTGGTTGTGGCAATATTCCGAGGCGAACTGGAGCTCCCTATAAGGAGATGTTTGGATCATGAAGCGTTAGCCAGGAGACCACCAAAATCACTGGGAAGTGGGGAACCTTGGTGACGAAGAAAGAGATTTCTTCCATATGTTCCCTAATCCACATGCGGGTCGGGTCGGTCCATTGGCTAACTTGGCCAGTCTTTAGTGGTCGGCCATCAATGGCTTGGACAACACGGGCATTTTTAAAGTCATGGTATTGTAATCCCAATGAGTTGGCATAGTCTCCATCTATAAAGTTATTGGTCGCGCCAGAGTCTATCATGGCATGGATCATGACAGGACCTTTCTTAGCAGACCACAGCGTGACCACTAAGAGGAACAAGACCCCTGTTTGCGGCTCTTGGGTAGGAATGTCGACCGAGTTGGTGAGCCTCTCTACACCCGGTCGTTCCCTTCCCCCGCCAGCTTTGATTCAACCTCCTCCGAGGTTTCCGAATCCATGGTAGATGCTGCCGCTAAATGGGTGGGAGTTTTCTTTTTGGCTGGGGAATCTTTAGCAAAATGACCTCCATTCCCACAATACCAGCATAGGTTCAAGCGATGCTGTCGAGCCTTTTCCGCTACGTCAATCTTGGGACGAACGTGGCCCAGCTGCATCGGTTCTTCTTCATCCAAGGCTGATGTGGGCGCTGGTTGGGAGGGTTTCCAAACCGCGCAGGTTTGGGGATAGGTTGTGGAAGGGTTCTTTATCCCAGGCCTTCCGCTCTGTCCCCGGGTCCATTGCTTTCGATTGGCAATCAAGACTTCTGCCCGCAGACAATGAGCAATAGGTCTTTCTAGAGTTTCTGGAGGAGTTTCTGGAGGAATTATACAACATATCAAGGGCATCATTTCCCTCAATGTTTCAGAAAGATTCGCATATCTGCTGAATTTGGGGCAGTAACTATAGTAACTGTTGAGAGGCATTAACTACAAAGTGTACCTAGTAGGTTTCCTATTATTATTATTTGAAACACAACAAGATGTGTCCACCACAGACATTTTCCTGGCAGTTGTATTGGATCACACGTTGGACACTTCCCAAGTGTCTAGGACTGTGTGATGTATCAGCGAATAATGCGTGCAGATCCCAGTAAGGTGGCCTTCTGCAGCTGGCAGGTGGTAATTTTGTCAGAGCCAATTGTTTTTAAGTGCAGGCCAAGGTCTTTAGGCACTGCAGCAAGTGTGCTGATCACCACTGGGACCACCTTGACAGGCTTGTGCCACAGTCTTTGCAATTTGATCTTTAAATCCTCATATCGTGTCAGTTTTTCCACTTGTTTTTCTTCAGTCTTTCTGTCCCCTGGAATTGCAACATTGACAATCCATACTTTGTTTTTTAACATGATCGTGAGGTCAGGAGTATTGTGCTCCAAAACTCTGTCTGTTTGAATTCGGAAGTCCCAGAGTAGCTTGACATGTTCATTCTCTGTAACTTTTTCCGGTTTGTGATCCCACCAGTTTTTTGTTGCAGGCAGATGATATTTGTGGCACAAGTTCAAATGAATCATCTGAGCAACGGTGTTATGCCTCTGCTTGTAGTCTGTCTGTGCAATCTTCTTTCAGCAGCTGGGGATGTGATCTATTGTTTCATCTGCTTCCTT
Organism: Anolis carolinensis; assembly: GCF_035594765.1. Classification (NCBI taxonomy): domain Eukaryota; kingdom Metazoa; phylum Chordata; class Lepidosauria; order Squamata; family Anolidae; genus Anolis; species Anolis carolinensis. The sequence goes on from NC_085844.1 coordinate 206,336,745, forward strand.
GCAGAGTTTACATTTGGGATCTGTCGTCGACTTTTCAATTTTTGCTTTGATGGCAATGGTTCCAATGGCTTGTTCTTGGGCTGCCAGAATCAGGTCCTCCGTCTCCTTTTTCAACGTTCCATTTGTGAGTCACAGCCATGTTTTTTCTTTGTCAACCCATTATTATTATTATTATTATTATTATTATTATTATTATTATTATTATTATTATTATTATATTATGACACAGCAAACAAGATAGATATGCTGGATTTCGTATCACAAAATCACAAGTCGAACACTTCCCAAGTGTCTAGGACTGTTTGATGTATTTTCGGATGATGCGCGCAGATCCCAGTAGGGTGGCCTTTTACAGTTGGCAGATCGTGATTTTGTCAATGTCTATGTTTCCAAATGCCGGCTGAGATCTTTTGGCACGGCACCCAATGTGCCCATCACCACCGGGACCACCTGCAATGATTTCTGCCAGAGTCTTTGCAGTTCAATCTTGAGGTCCTGATAGCATCTGAGTTTTTCCTGTTGTTTTTCGTCAATGCGACTGTATTTATTTATTTATTTATTTACAGCATTTATATTCCGCCCTTCTCACCCCAAAGAGGACTCAGGGAAGGGGACTCAGGGCGGATCACACTGCACACATAAAGGCAAACATTCAATGCCATAACATAGAACAGAGACAGAGACAAGACGCAGGCACGGGCTGGCCTCAAACTCATGACCTCTTGGTCAGAGTGATTTGTTGCAGCTGGCTTGCTTTCCAGCCTGCGCCACAGCAGGGGAAAAACAGGGAATTCTGGGACCTGAGGTCCATGACAATTGAGAGAAAAACCAGCATGTGAAGGACTGAGGTAGACAATATGATGCAGCAAATATGTCTGTGCTCAGCCCCATCACCCTGATGCTGCTTCAGCTATGGGAGAAAATGCTTTCAGCAGTTAGTATCTACAAATCACCACATTTTGCCAAATGTTGCAGAATCCGAATTGACTGCCAGAATTTTGCACATCTCTACTATCTGGTTGAAAATATATACAACTGTTAGTTCTGATACACTGATGCTAGTTGTTGTCTTAATTAAAGGAGCAAAAAGATGAGTCCACCCATGGCAAGGGAAGCCACCTAGAGGATATTCTGTGAAAAAAAACTTAAAATTACTGACTTCCCCAATGCAGTATAATGTGTTTTTCTCTTTTTTCAATGTTTTGAAAAAGCTTCTGGCAAGATGCATAATTTGGGAGTGAATAATATATTTTGAGACAGAGCAGAAGTTCTTGATCTGAAACTAATTTGTTGTCAAAAAGAGTTAAAGGGCTGCAAGTTGTACTTTATCTTGAGCTGTTTAATGGGATGTAAATAAACCAACTGGGCCAAATTCCTCACTCAGTGATGTTGTCTGTGCATTGCTGTCACTTTCCTGAACTCTGAGGAATTGCCCTGGCATAAGCCTGATGTAATGGAGCAAATAAGTAAATCCACCATGCTTCACACACTAATGAACTGAGCTGGCTTGTTAACATAGCCATATTCTCATTGTGTAGAGTTATGTTCTAATCCTGGAAAAAAAATAGCTAGTGATTCTTTCAACAGTTTGTAATACTTCAATGTACAAAACTAGTAGTTTTTGTTATATTTTTAGTTTAATCACAAGGACTCATGAGAAAGGCTAGAAACACCCCATGTGCACACGCAAACACTTAGCAATTTATGAATGAATTTTCCTGAGCTTCTAAATAATGTAGAGGCTCCGTTGGACACTACAGTTGTCCCTCCATGTATGGGCACAGGATTTCATTAATGTGGGAAAAGGTTCTCAAATGTTCCTTACGCTTACAAAGTGGATGAGTAGGTGGCTTCTCAGATGGCAATGACTACAAAAATATTCACAACCAGCTACCAGACCTTGCATCCCCTCCAAAGACCATATTCACATTTATATAGCAGCCTGGCTTGTGTGTGTGCGTGTGTAGGATCACTGCTGCCACCTTCTTAAAGCCAAGACTGTTGTCTGCACAGTCACAAGAAAACTGTGTGTGTGTGGGGGGGGGGGTTGATTGCCACTGCTGCCACTTCCATCCTCCCAAAACTGGGTCTGGTGTGCCCCCAATCATATACCAGCCCCAGGCTCAGGAAGTGGCAGGATGCCAGCAACAGCAATCATTTGTCTCTCTCTCTCCCTCCCTCCCCCCGCCCCCGCCTCTGCTCTCTTGGCACAGAGTAGGTTTCCTGAGACTGAAAGCTTAGCCCATGCTGGAAGAGTCTGAAAGAAGTAACACCCTCTCTATTCTCTCTCCATTGGTTGTCTATGCAGAGAGAGCATGCTTTTTTTAGGCTGTGGGGTGGGGATTCTGGTTGCCAGGCATTCACACTTCTCCTGCTCTTTAGCTGCTTAGACCACAGATAGGAAACAAACTGAGCTAAGGTTTAGATGGCCTTAACACATTATACATTCCTATCTCTAAGGGCTAAAGAATTTGAGCCAAGTGCCAATTTCTGTTGAGATTGTCCACATGCTTGTGGATTTCAATGGCTTCTCTGTGTAGTCTGACATGGTAGTTGTTAGAGTGGTCCCGCATTTCTGTGTTCTCAAATAATATGCTATGTCCATGTTGGTTCATCAAATGCTCTGCTATGGCTGACTTCTCTGGTTGAAAGGAGGAAACTATGAAAATGAACAAAATCTGGCTACCAGTATTAAAAAAAAACCTCTAAAATCCGAACAGTAAATAAAGAACAACACTCTGAAAACAGAGACATTCCATACATGAAACAAACAGGGACAGCTAACACCTCCAAACAAAGGATTCTCCCAGACAGGAAGAAGCCAGGCCTTGAGACCACAGGACCTTCAAATGCTAATCAAGGTGATTCATTACAACATCCACACCTGCCTCCAACAGACAAGAATTCTTTCTCCCACCCTGACCTTACACAGATATATAAACCTTCCTTGCCTAGTTTCCAATATACCTCACACTTCTGAAGATGCCTGCCACAGATGTGGGCAAAATATCAGGAGAGAAAGCTTCTGGAACATGGCCATACAGTCTGAAAGACTCACAGCAACCCAGGATTTAATATGGCTCTCACAATGTATATTTCACCTTGGTATAATAAGCACTTAACTAAAGGATCTACTTTAAAATTAAGTTGTAATATCTGCATCCCCATCCCACTCCTGTATGGTGGAGACAAGCAACTTCTTCTAAACTTGGAGGTGAAATACTAATTTGTACTGTCATACCCTCCTTACTTTTCAGAAGAGCCTGAAAACTTGGCTCTTCCAACAGGCCTTTGGTAAGTCAGTCGACTTCCATAGTAAAGGACTGACCTGTTGCCTATCTTATTTTATTGCACTTTATTCCTTTAGCCGGCCATAGGTTCCCTTGTTTACGCCTTCCCCAGCACTTTAATTCGGACAATAGTTCAGGTATTGTCCTCCCCCCCCCCCAATTGTATCTGACACTACTGACACTTTTTTTGGCCAAGTTCCTTTTAGGAGCCAACCCTGGATTTTACTAAAGTATGTCTATTTTATGTGATCTTATTAGTTTTTATGATCTATTCTATTGTTGATTGATTTGTTTTATTGTTGTGTTTTTACATTGTTTGTTTATCCTGGGCTTGGCCCCATGTAAGCCGCCCCGAGTCCCTTTGGGGAGATGGGGTGGGGTATAAAAATATTCTTCTTCTTCTTCTTCTTCTTCTTCTTCTTCTTCTTATTATTATTATTATTATTATTATTATTATTATTATTATTATTATTCATTTGAGTAATCTTGCAACATCTGTTTAAAAAATTGAAACCTAAAAGAATTTGAATCCATACTTGATTATAAAGACAATCAGTAGTGCAATTCCATACATATTTGCTCACGGATAAGTCCTATTGCTTCGGATAGGGTTTATTCCAAAGCAATAGGCTATAGTATGTCAGATCAAGTTTGTTATGATGCACATGATATAAAAACTATATCTTAAAGGAAAATAGTAGATACTGATGTGATATCTGCTCTCAAGCATGACAGAACTTCAAAGCATGAACAAATCTGGTAATTACAGGTATTTCTTCCAAATGAAACTAAATTAAGCATGTAGCAATATATTGAATTACATAAAACCACAGAGAATCCTGAGCTGATTAAAGGTGGAATTAAAGAAAGAGGTTGAAATGGAAGCTAGAATTGCACCACTCCTATTCTTCCTCCTCCAGGCTTTTTCTACTGTTGTGTTATATATTGGGTTTTGTTCTTTTTTTTCTTTTCTTTTTCTTTGCTTTTCCTAGTTATTGTTTCAGTTTTATAGTGGAGGGTTTTTTTTGTTTTTTTTGTTTAGTGTTGGACTAGGACTCTGGGAGACCAGGGTCTTTATCCTCAGCCATGGAAATCCACTGAGTCACCTTGAACACTGTCAAACTAAGGGGGAAGAGGAGGGAAACTTCCAATGAATAAATCCTACCAAGAAGACTCTATCCATAAAAAAATCTGAGTAGGGTTAAGGAAATTTTGGCAATTTGGTTTTTCTCATACACAAACTATTTTTAAAAAACTTCTTTTCATCTCAGATATGAAGATCAGTAGTGTTCCTTTTCCCCCCCAAAACAAGATGAAAATGAATTCTCATCCATTTACATACCCAATTGCAATAGGAATCACCAACCCAAGTGTGGAAAGAACCATAAACCTGTTCACTGGAATGGTGTTAAAGACAAAGAGTCTCTGAAGAACAAAATAACTGGTAATGCAAGCATGGCATCCAAATAGGATTGAATAATTAGTACTCAGACTCTTCATTTATTTGGAGAACCTGGTCTACTCAGGGACCAGTCAAAGCAGATTCACAAGTTATGTTAAGGAATCAAGACCACATGTAAAAATGAATAACAAAACATTTATTATTAAGATGGAATACACACCAAGAATTAAAAAAAAAACAAATGCAAAAATAAGCATACATATACCCCTGATATTGCTGATTGCAATGGTTTCCAAAATGCAGTGCATTCCTTGGGCCAAATCTTGGTCAGCCAGCATGGACCCCGAGGGTACTTCCAGATAGCATCAAAATGCGGATTTAAAAAGTGGGGCAAAAAATCCAGGGAACAGACAATAAGTTAACACACAGACCTGTCAGTCCTGGGAAATACTCCCCCGCCATCCTCACACCTTCCTTTGAAGCAGATTTTACAAGATGGAGGGGGGACAAGTGACACTCGGCTGAGGTTTTTTTTTTTTTAACGTTATCTCAGAGATGTGATGGACCTCATGTGCACTCATGCAGAGATTCTAATGTGCAAGTAGATTTCTTATTCTCTCCACTCAATTCTAAATTCAAACTCTGTTTAATATGATAAAACATTAGAACAAAGGAGTGGTTGCAGAGAGTTCTCACTGCTTTCCAATTGTGCTTAGATTGAGTCACCTGTGTGTCCATGCAGGGCTGGCCCTAGGTAATTTTCAAGTGTAAACGAACAGAATTCCCCCCCCCAATCACTGAAAAATAAAAGCATTGGATAAGCGAAAATGTTGGATAATAAGGAGGGATTAAGGAAAAGCCTATTAAACATCAAATTACATTATGATTTTACAAATTAAGCACCAAAACATCATGTTATACAACAAATTTGACAGAAAAAGCAGTTCAATACATGGTAATGTTATGTAGGAATTACTATATTTGCGAATTTAGCACCAGACATTGAACTGGGATATAGGGCAGTGTGGACTCAAATAACCCAGTTCAAAGCAGATATTGTGGGTCCTTCCACACAGCCATATAACCCAGAATATCAAGGCAGATAATCCACAATAGCTGCTTTGAACTTCGAGCAAGCTGCCCCTCTCCTCCTCGCCAAGCCTGCGGCCTCCTCCTTCGGAGCAAAAGAAAAGGCTTGGTGAGGAGGAGAGGGGTGGGTCACTCGCCAAGCCCCCAGCCTCATCCTTCGCTCCGAAGATCGGCGAGGAGGAGAGGGGTGGCTCACTAGCCGAGCCCCTGGCCTCTTCCTTTGTGAGATGCCCCTCTCCTCCTCGCCAAGCCCATGGCCTTTTCCTTTGCCCTGAAGGAAGAGGCCAAGGGCTTGGTGAGGAGGAGCGGGGTGGCTCGCTCGCTTGCTCACCAAGTCCCGGCCTCTTCCTTTGCTCCGAAGGAGGAGGCCCCAGGCTTGGCGAGGAGGATGCACTTTCCCACCATTCTCTGCTTTGTTCTTCTCCTCCTTCCCAGAAAAGGTGAGCCCTGGCTGCGGCCTGCAGGAGAAAGGAGCCTTGTCCCATCCAGATGAGGCTTTGGAATGCGGAGCCCAGGAGGGAAAGGAGGGGGCTTGCTTTTGGGAATTGGGGGGGGGGTTGTGACTTTTGGAGGGCTGAGGAAGAGGAGGACACAGAATGGATCCTCTGGGAAGGGGCTTGAGGTGAAAAGTTTTGGAAGCAAGGAATGGTCAAGTTACAGGGCCACCCAAAGGCCATCTAGTCAGGCCCCATTCTGGGGCGGCGCATGCGGGAGCGCCTCAACTGTGCCCCCTTGAGGATGGCACCTTAGGCAAGTGCTTAATTTGCCTTGCGGTTGAACCGCCCCTGTGCCCATGGCTCCATTTTTTGACAGTTTGATCAGCTGTTTCGGGCTTTTAAAACATGCATGTGTGCTGGAGCAATCCCCAGAAAAAGAAGTCACATGTTTTTCTTGACAGCAGGGATATACAGTCATACAAAGGTGCACATTTTTGGGGCAGAATCTAGGTTTAGGCACACCTTTTAAACACAGCTATTAACTTGATTCCACCTGCACTTTCTCCAAACTTCATTTAGCTACTACCCCACCTTTTATCCTAGTTACTTACAGGTTTTTAAGCATGTGTAGAATGGCATTGAGACAGAGCAAGCCATCTGCTTACAGATTTTGTACAGACTTTTCTCTGAATACCTAGAAGCTATTTGTTTTTTCAAAAATAGTATGCCAGAAGACAACTCCCTCCGGGAAAAGGAAGGCAACAGTTTGAGTTTTCAAGATAGCTCAAAACATCCTTATCTAGAGAAAGAAGTAAAAGAGAAATACTTACATTACATTTGGGAGATGCTTAAATCTTGAGGTTTGCCTACCTGATAAAATCGATGCTGTGTGTAAAAATGTGTCATGACTGCAGCCAAAACCCCAGTGTATAGATTTTAAAACTGCTGTATCTCTTGCTGTAGCAACAATTCCCAGTGTGTTGTTAATCTATTATGAAATATTCCCAGATAGTTGCTTACTGGTCAACACATAAATGTCATTGTTTCCTTAAGTAACACAGATATCACATATAAGTATTTTGCAAGTGAAGGAAAATATAGTTCACTTTTGGTTTTGATGTCTTGAGCAGGGCTTCAAAACAAAACATCATTGTGGATCAAAGAGTTAACTAGAGCTCCATACACAGAGGATGGTACTGAGTGGCAGAAGAAAATACAAAATTCTAAGGATACATTGGGTAAGCTTGACAACATTCTCTAACCTGAATTACTCCGCTATATCACTGCAATAAGAGAGTTGTAACACCACTTTGTAAACTGCCTCACACAAATTTGTCAGCACCAGAAGCACAACACTGGAGAATCTTCATTATGAGTACTTTTACTGTCATTGCTACTGTTGCAATGCAATTTCATGTATATCCAAAGTGTCACCAAGGAAGATATAGTTCTATTTTCAAGAGAAGAATGGTCCTTTCAAGACAGGTCCATAGTCAGAATTATTGGATTAAGGAGTCCTTGGTATTGTTTCCTTTAAAGAAGACAATATTTTCACTCACTGATGGTTGGTGTCTCCCATACCACAGGAGCACTCAATCTTTCTAGGGTTTTATCTCCAAAATATTTGCTTCTTTCATACTTTCATTACTGTAGGTAAGCTACTCATATCCTGGTCCCTGACACACATGACAGATATGTTCCAGGCTCTAGTAGTGATTCTTCCTATTTCATCATTAAAAAACAAGCAATTGACCTGGCTCTTGCTGCTTGTTGATTCAAAAACCTGCCAAATCTCAAAAATAATTTAATATTTGCATTAAAATCTTCACTTTTGTAGGGTCTAACAAATAGATTAAATTGCCCATCAAAGGCTTGAAGGCTTGCCCTTTGCCACTAATTGCTTTTTCTTCTTCTCTTAAAGCTCTGTTAAAGACCTGCAAAGTCAATGTAAAAAGTAAAAGTGACAAAGAACATCCCTGGCTCATCCCTCTTTGGCTATCACAGGGTTTATTGATATCTCGGAGCCCCCGATGGCGTAGTGGATTAAAGCCTTGTGACTTGAAGGTTGGGTTGCTGACCTGAAGGCTGCCAGGTTCGAATCCCACCCAGGGAGAGCGCGGATGAGCTCCCTCTATCAGCTCCAGCTCCATGCAGGGACATGAGAGAAGCCTCCCAAAAGGATGGTAAAAACATCAAAACATTCGGGCCTCCCCTGGGCAACGTCCTTGCACACGGCCAATTCTCTCACACCAGAAGCGACTCAGGTTGCTCCTGACACACAAAAAAATTTAATATCTCAATTATTTCTGGGGTTTGGGGATATTATAAATTTGTATCTATGAGATAAAAATTAATCCCAATGTTCATCTTTTCCAGCACAGCCATCATAAATGACCCATTCACATTGTCAAATGTTTACTCAGTGTTAAAAAAAAATCAGTGTGCTTGTCTCTCATTATGACTTTACATACATTCCAGAAAATTCAACACACATCACATATGTTCTCATAAGAGCCTGTTAGGTAGAATACCACATTAATCTTTATGTATCAGGACCTGCACTAATGTTTTCATCTTGCCTGCTAGAACTGAAGTGAATATCTTACAGTCATTATTCAATAAGCAAATGGGCCATAACTCTTGAGGTCTTAGTATGATCACCAATTAATGTCTTTTCCTATTGTATTTCAGTTCATACTTCAATCCATTACAAGGGCATGTTTGATTCTGTAAGAGATCTTGGATATTCTGTAGCAATGATGGCCAGAAGTGCCTTTGCTCAGCATCATGAGAGACAGCAGCTATCTCAATTTACTGTGCACTACTTCAAAAGCTTTGATGTGAAACAGTTGATAAATTATAAAATTTAAATGAATTATTTAAGAGAATGACTAAGAATTGTGAGCTCAAATAATGACCAAGGTGGTTTGGCTAAGGACCAAAAAGAGGAAAGACTGCATTAATAATGAAAGTGCATTTAACTAGAGATGAGCATGTTATAACTTTCTAGGCACTGTTAACATAGAAAGTCTGCATAGTCAATAGTGAGGAAGTATAGGAACTGCAGTCTAACAACATCTGGAGGGCTACAAGTCTTTCATTCCTGATTTAAACCATGCTCACTAAAATTATTTAGCTACAATGTTGTTACTATGTCCATGTCTGCAGACCAGAGTTGTCTTGGCATAAACATTTATAAAATATAACCTTGTTCATTTTGCTATCATGTGATCTAGAGAGTTGAACTATCCTCTCCTTTGTGACCTTGGGGTAACCCCCAGGGAGGGAAATGTCAAGAGTTCTCCAATCGGAAATCAAAGAGTTCAACCACTTAATCACGCCAAGCTGAAATGAATTCTTCCATTACAGCAATTACAAGTAATTATGCCCTTGCCTCTACCTGAAGTAATTACCTTAAGCAATACTGCTAATAACACACCTCTAGCAATTGTAGAAAGCTTCATTTTCCAATTGCTGTCAGCCTCTACAGGAACTAATGGCAAACAATTCCTGAGATTTAATTTCATCAGAATACAAAATGAAAAAATGGCTGGAATTATACCAATGCTATATTGAAATACATTCATATTATAAAATGCAGTAAGCCTCCAAATCTTGTAGAAGCAAGAGCTACTAGGATGAGAGAGAAAAATAAGCTAGGAAAAATTAGGTTCCACCATATCTCTGTTTTTGAAAACTTCCACTGACAGTATTTTTCACATCTAAATAGGCCATCAGATTTTCTCTTTCATTGAGTTTCAGGTAAGATGATTCAATCCTTCTTGTCTGCAGGTATTCCATGGTTTCCTCTAGGCTGAATGGGTGCTCAATGGAAGTGCACATTCATCTCATATTCATTGGACAATTTGTCTCATCTGACATTTTAGAAAAGAAAACCTCAAGCTCTTTCCCAAAATTTATGGGGCAAATCTTGGTAAGTTGGAAATAGTCTAAAAGATCAAACAAAAGTTTCCACTGCTTCGAAAGCCAAAGTTTGATAGATACAGCATTTCCCAGTGTGTGTCAGGACCCAGGCTGCAGAGCACCAATAACCATGCACGGAGACCAGAATCTATCTAATATCTTTATTAAAGGAATATATAAAGTCAATAAAAACAAGTGAAGAATAAAGTTCAGAAGTAGAGCTTTCAGGAAAGGTCAAATATAGTCCAGGAAAACAATGTGCAATATGTGATATTAGAGTCCAAAGTTATAATCCAATAACCGAAACACACAGTTTGCCAGGCAAAGTGTGGGGAAATGACAGGGTCCTTTAGTCCAATGAAGCTTGACAACAAGGCTGGAAGCAAACTGGATTCTTGGCAACAAGGCTTGATACGTGGCTACAAAGACAATAAGCAAGAACAGGGTCCGTGGCGAGGTCCATGGAACAAGGAAAGCTTGATGCTAGAACAAGGTCTGTGAAACAAGGCTTGGAACTTGGTCCTGGAGGCAAGGGAATGGAGTAGCGTAGTCCACACACGATCTCACTCCACAAGGTGACGAATTGACTCCGCAAGGATTTCTTTGCGGGCAAACACCTATATAGGATCTTGTTTTCCCGCCAAGGAACACTTTCTCTGGGGAACAAGAAACGAAACCCATACTGTGTCCAGATGCACGACTCCTTAAAGTTTCCCAAGGGAAACAGACTTAATCAGCTAATTGTCTGGCAGCTATCCTGGCGCTCCTGCGAGTCGCCTCCCGAGCGCCTCTATCTTGATTATAATAATCCCGGCGAGAAAATGGGGGAGATTTCTGCTCAAGGCTTGTTTGGCTGACTTCTGGTGGGCAAACATCTTGCAGGTGCAAGGGCTCCAATTCTGGCTGAAACGGTGGGAAACCCAAGTTTTCCTCTTCATCTGCCACCATAGTACTGGGAACGGGACTACATGGCCCATGAGTCATCACACTATCCCCCTCCTCAAGGCCCCTCTCCAAAAAGGGCCCTCTTCCCGAGGTGCGGGGCCGCGGCTTGGCAGGGTAGGCCTGATGGAAGCGGCGGACTAAATCGGGGGCATGGACTGTGGAAGCGTCTTCCCAAGAGCGTTCTTCGGGGCCAAAACCCACCCAGTCAATGAGATATTGAAGGCGGCGGCGGTGGAAGCGAGAATCCAAAATGCCCTGAACCTCGAATTCCTCCTCCCCATCCACCAAAACAGGAGTGGGGGCCGGCCGGTCTGCATCGGGGCGGACACCATCCGCTGGAAGGAGCAGGGAGCGATGAAACACTGGATGGATGTGCATAGAGCGCGGAAGTTGGAGTTTGAAAGTCACGGGGTTAAGTTGCGCCACCACTGGATAGGGACCAATGAAACGGGCATCTAACTTCCGGCAGGGACGGTGGGAGGGCAAAAAGCGAGTGGACAGCAGAACCCGATCTCCTATCTTGATTTCGGGGCCCGGCTAGCGATGGCTGTCAGCGTGGTGTTTATAGTCCTCCTTGGCTTGGTCCAGTTGCTGGAGCAATAGTTGTTGCACCGCTGTGAGTTCCTGCAGCCAGTCCTCTGCTGCAGGGACTTCTGAGGTTTCAATGACAGGAGGAAAGAAATGTGGATGGAAGCCGTAGTTCGCAAAGAACGGGGTTTCCTTGGTTGAAGCCTGGACACCGTTGTTGTAGGCAAACTCTGACAGAGGCAATATGGAAGTCCAATTGTCCTGTTGATAGTTTACATAACAGCGAAGGTATTGTTCCAAAGTGGCATTGGTGCGCTCTGTTTGCCCATCTGTTTGGGGATGATGAGCTGAGGATAAACGAGAGTCTATGCCCAATAGTTTTTGCAGAGCCTTCCAGAATCGAGAGGTGAATTGAGATCCACGGTCAGTGACTAAATTCTTAGGTAATCCATGTAGTCGGAAAACATGCTGAAGGAATAAATCTGCTTTCTCTTTGGCCGTGGGAAGGCCATCACAAGGAATGAAGTGGGCCAACTTGGTGAAAAGGTCCACCACCACTAGGATCGTGGTATATCCAAGGGAGGGTGGTAGGTCGGTGATAAAATCCGCAGAAATTATCTCCCATGGACAAGATGGAGTAGGAAGGGGATGCAGTAGCCCTGAGGGCTTCTCCCTTCTTGTCTTGGAACGCTGGCATACCGGGCAGGTATTGACGTATTTTTCTACATCCTTGCGGATCTTGGGCCACCAAAAATCTCGTAGGATCAAATGCATGGTTTTGAATAGTCCAAAATGCCCTGCTGGCTTGCAGTCATGACATAGGCGAAGTGCCTTTTCTCTGCCTGGTCCTGGAGGGATGTAGACATGATTTCTGTAGCATAGTAACCCATCCTTAAGTGAGAAAGGGAAACGTAGTCCTTGGCGAATTTGGTCCTGAGCCCAGGCATCCGCCTGTTGACTGGCTCTGATTTCTTGAGCACAAAGGGGTCCTGGAGTAGAGGGAGTTGGTTCAATTGCAGTGGATTTGGTGTTTCCCACTGTGAGCGTGGCAAAGTTCTCGGGCTGCAGAAGTTGGGATTCGAAGGTCTCTCTGCGCCCTGCAGCATACTCTGGTTTCCGTGATAGAGCATCTGCTTGCTTGGTCTGAGCTGGGGTTACATAATGGATCTGGAAGTCAAAGCGCTCAAAAAATAAAGCCCAGCGCTGCTGCCTCTGATTTAACTTGTGGGCAGTTCTTAGGTGTTCCAAATTACGATGGTCAGTATGGACCTCAATGGGAAATTTGGCCCCTTCTAACCAATGTCTCCAATTTTCAAAGGCTGCCTTTATGGCCAAAAGTTCCTTCTCCCAAATAGTGTAATTTCTCTCTGGGGCTGTTAGTTGACGGGAGTAATAGGCACAAGGATGAAGATGTTCTCCCACTGGTTGCATGAGTACAGCCCCAATTGCCACATCGGAGGCGTCAGCCTGCACAACAAAAGGGGTTTTAGGATCAGGGTGCTGTAGAATTGGCTGGGACGTGAATAACTTCTTTAGTTGCTGGAACCCTTTCTCTGCATGCTCCGTCCAGCGGAAAGGCTGTTTTCCACGGATGCAGCTGGTGATTGGGTCAGACCAGTGGGCAAAGTCTGGAATGAACTTGCGGTAGTAGTTCGCGAACCCCAAGAAGCGTTGCACCTCTTTCTTGTTGGTTGGCGCCCGCCATTCCAATACTGCTGAAACCTTTGCCGGGTCCATGGAGAGCCCTAGTGGCGAGACACGGTATCCCAGGAAATCTACCTCTTGTAGATCAAAAGCGCATTTTTCCAACTTGGCATATAGTCCATGATCCCGCAATCGTTGTAACACCATTCTGACGTGTTTCTCATGTTCTAATTGTGATCTAGAAAACACCAAAAAATCGTCCAGGTATATGATCAAGAACCGATCTAGATAATCCTGAAAAATGTCATTGACAAAGTGCTGGAACGTTGTGGGAGCTCCGGATAATCCGTAATTCATGACTAGGGACTCGAATAATCCGAATTTGGTCTGGAAGGCGGTTTTCCACTCGTCCCCCTCCCTGATGCGAACTAGATTGTAAGCCCCCCGAAGATCCAGCTTGGTGTAAACCTTGGCCCCTCGAAGCCGGTCTAATAGGTCCGAGATCAAAGGCAGGGGATAGCGGTTCCGCTTTGTGATGTTGTTCAATGCTCTATAGTCCACAACCAAGCGTAGGTCCCCTGACTTCTTTTTCACAAACATCACCGGGGAAGCGGCTGGGGATTGAGAGGGTCTGATGAACCCCTTGCGAAGGTTTGATTCTATGAACTCCCTGAGAGCTTCTTGCTCTGGTTCAGTCAGGGAGTAGAGATGCCCTCGCGGGATCGGGGCCCCCTCCACCAAGTCAATGGCACAGTCGTAGGGTCTATGTGGGGGTAGTTTCTCGGCTTCTTTTTCATTGAACACATCCCAAAAGTCTGAGTATTTCTTGGGCAAGGTGATGATGGGTTCAGCATCTGTGGCATGACAGACCTTGGCTACAAGACAATGGTTTTGGCAATATTTAGAAGCAAACTGCAGTTCTCTGTTGGTCCAGGAGATGTTGGGGTCGTGGAGTGTCAGCCATGGAATTCCCAAAATCACAGGGAAGTGAGGGACCTCGGTAACAAAGAAGGAAATCTCTTCCATGTGTTCCCTTATCCACATTCTGGTGGGTTCAGTCCATTGGCTTACTGGACCTGTCTTTAGGGGACGGCCATCTATGGCTTGCACCACCCGGGCGTTCTTGAAATCGTGATATTGTAATCCCAGAGAGTTGGCATACTCCCTGTCAATGAAATTGTTTGTTGCTCCTGAGTCTATCATGGCATGGATCATGACGGGTCCTTTTTTCGCTGACCACAAGGTGACCACTAGGAGGAATAGGACCCCGGTTTGCGGCTCTTGAGTGGGGTTTTTGACCGGGTTGGCGAGCCTCTCTACGCCCGGTCGCTGGCTTCCCCCGCCGGCTTTGCGCCAGCCGCCTCGGCCGTCTCTGTCTCAGCAGAGGACGCCGCTGCTAAGCGAGCAGCGGGCTTTCTTTTGGCTGGACATTCTCTGGCAAAGTGGCCCCCGTTCCCGCAGTACCAACAGAGGTTTAGACGTTGACAGCGGGCCTTCTCGGCAACATCTAATCTGGGACGCACATTGCCCAACTGCATCGGCTCCTCCTCGCTTCCTCTGGGGTATGGGGCTGGTGGTGGGGGTCTCCACACTGAACGTGGCTGAACGCTGGCGGGAGCGGGAGGTTTTACTCCTGCTCTTCCACTCTGGCCTCGGAGCCACTGTTTTCTGTTGGCAAGCATGACTTCGGCTCGTAAACATTGATCAATAAGTCTCTCAAGAGAGTTTGGAGGATCCACCTTGGAAATTTCTTCCTGCATCTCGATGTTGAGACCCTCACGAAACTGTCCTCTGAGGGCTATATCGTTCCAACCGGTGTTTTGGGCCAGCACTCGGAACTCGGCTATGTACTGGGACAACGGCCTGTCCCCTTGGAAAAGGCGCCGGAGTTTATGGCCGGCCGCCTCTAGATTGTCCTCGATCCCCCAAGTCGCCTTAAGGTGATTCAGGAAGTTTTGCGCGGAACTTAGGTGCATGGAGGCTTCATCAAATAGCGCCGTCGCCCAATTGGCCGCTGGCCCTTCTAGGAGGCTGTAAATCCATGCCACCTTGACTTCTTCTTGGGGAAACTCGGCGTGGCGGGCTTCCATGTAAGCCTGGCATTGGCGACGGAAAACATGAACCTTGGAAGCTTCTCCAGAAAACTTGGTTGGTAGCGCCAGGGCAGGGAGACGGGCTCCGCGCTCCTTCAAGCCCCGTATTTCTCACTCCTGCGTATGGAGCGTATCACGGATTCGGTCTAATTCATCCTTGGAAATGGTGTAGCTGAGTGGTTGGGCTTCCGCCCCGGTTCCTGTAGACATTCTGGTCTAGGTTAATTGGTGCTTAGGGTGGCAGAGTCAAACTGTCAGGACCCAGGCTGCAGAGCACCAATAACCATGCACGGAGACCAGAATCTATCTAATATCTTTATTAGAGGAATATATAAAGTCAATAAAAACAAGTGAAGAATAAAGTTCAGAAGTAGAGCTTTCAGGAAAGGTCAAATATAGTCCAGGAAAACAATGTCCAATATGTGATATTAGAGTCCAAAGTTATAATCCAATAACCGAAACACACAGTTTGCCAGGCAAAGTGTGGGGAAATGACAGGGTCCTTTAGTCCAATGAAGCTTGACAACAAGGCTGGAAGCAAACTAGATTCTTGGCAACAAGGCTTGATACGTGGCTACAAAGACAATAAGCAAGAACAGGGTCCGTGGCGAGGTCCGTGGAACAAGGAAAGCTTGATGCTAGAACAAGGTCCGTGAAACAAGGCTTGGAACTTGGTCCTGGAGGCAAGGGAATGGAGTAGCGTAGTCCACACACGATCTCACTCCACAAGGTGACGAATTGACTCCGCAAGGATTTCTTTGCGGGCAAACACCTATATAGGATCTTGTTTTCCCGCCAAGGAACACTTTCTCTGGGGAACAAGAAACGAAACCCATACTGTGTCCAGATGCACGACTCCTTAAAGTTTCCCAAGGGAAACAGACTTAATCAGCTAATTGTCTGGCAGCTATCCTGGCGCTCCTGCGAGTCGCCTCCCGAGCGCCTCTATCTTGATTATAATAATCCCGGCGAGAAAATGGGGGAGATTTCTGCTCAAGGCTTGTTTGGCTGACTTCTGGTGGGCAAACATCTTGCAGGTGCAAGGGCTCCAATTCTGGCTGAAACGGTGGGAAACCCAAGTTTTCCTCTTCATCTGCCACCATAGTACTGGGAACGGGACTACATGGCCCATGAGTCATCACAGTGTGTATCTGTTCATATCTGAATATAATTATTGTGAATGAGTCTTCTGAGGCTGTGAGTGATAATGGAGAGATCAGGAGAGGAAGGAAGAACCCTCGCGAGGAGGGCTCGCTGGAAGATTTACACAGGAAGAGAATCAGGGAGATTGATGGGGAGTCTTCCAAGGAGGATTCATGTGGGGAATTGGGAGGGGATCTTGAGCTGGAAATGGATGCTGAGGAACCGGTGGTGACAGAGGAAGTTGGCATAGATTGGGCACGGGCTCCGGAGGATCTTGGGGAGGAATCTGGGTCCATGGATGCTGTAGAGGCTTGGGTATCTTCAGAAGCAGATCCCACATGGTCTGCCTGGAGGAATGAGGGTAGTTCCACAGGTGTGGACAGAGTTGGGTGTGGGCAGGATGATGTTGATTCTGATGAGGAGTTTGGGACACCTGATCCTGGGGCGTTGGCTGTTTGGAGCTCAGATTCTGATGAGGAACTTGGGACACCTGATCCTAGGGCGTTGGAAGTTTGGACGCCAAGGAAACCTAAATAAATTGGGGATGTTTGGCCACTATTCTTTGCATGTAGCAAGGTGTTGCTGGGCACCATTGGGTTTCCTGTATGTGATTCTGAAGACTGGCTTGAGACTTTGCAACAGATCTACTGTTCGCCTTCGTTGTTTTGGCTTTTTGTGCCATCCCTTGACGTGGACCTTCTTGTGAAGACTTCACCCTTTGGACCTTGGACTGAATCTCGATGTGGCTTATCTCTTCGCTCCCTAAATCGGCTTGGCATCATTCTCATCTCTATTGCTGTCTACCGTTGCTGACTGCTGGCTTCGTTCCCGACCCTGATGCTGTTCCCTTATCCCGACTTCGGACCAGTTTAACTTCACTACAACGCTATGCTCCTTTGGCTCCTGGTCTGGCTTCTGTCTCTGCAGCGGCTTGCTGCTAACTCCTCAGCATTTTCCAGTTTTGTTTGTTTGTGCCGCTTTCAGCAAAGAGCTTTTAACCCAGTTTGGGGTTTTGTCTCAGTTTGGAATCGCTGCTGTACTCCTGGGTTTTGGGGAAGGGTTTTGGGGCTTTGCGGTGATTTACCTTTATTTGTTTCGTCATTTTAGCCCGTTTTGTGTCTTTGGGCTGAGTTTAAGTACTTTATGTTAAATCTGGATTATATCTCTGGTTAATCCAGATTATATGCCAGTTCATGTTTATGGTGTTTTTTCTGTTTTGACTACTTAATAACACTGAAGATTAAGTGTTTTAAGCCTCTGACAATTTACTGAGCTATTTTTGAGTTATTACTTAAATAAACTATATTTTGCTCTCAGTTGGCGTCTGACCTTTGACAATAATCCTTAATGATGAGGAGCATGCTAGGGGAAAAAGTGGCAACTATATTCAGCATCCCAAATATCAATTGTATACAGGGTTTTAAAACCAGAATTTTAAAAACTGGGCATTTAAAGTCCTCTGTCTAAACATGGGCAAATTTTGGTCCTCCGGGTGTTTTGGACTTCAACTCCCACAATTCCTAATAACCTACCAGCTGTTTTATGAAGAAACATGCAGGTTTCTGATAGGTTAAGACCAAAAAATAACAATGACCCAGGGAAATTCATATCCCTCCCTAGTTTCTCAGCTCTCAGGACTCTTTTGATAAGAAAATTTAGATGCTCCAAGATTCTTTGATGTTCAAGAGTATTTCTGTATTGAATTCATCTGTGGTGAAACATGGGGTGGAGGAGGGGTGTGCTACACAGAAAACAAGGTTTCTGTAAGAATTTATAAAGCAGTAACAACACAACCTCCCAGGAAAATTCATACTCAATTTCGTATGCCAGGAATGTGTGTGTTTGTGTGTCTAGAAAAGAACTCTGCACAGCAAATTTGCTTTCAGCCCAGAAAATCCTGCTTTCTGAACAACAACAACAAAAATATCCTACGTGCTTTCTTTTTGGAATGCATTCCAACCTATGAATAGTCATAGAAAATGGCATAGTGTCCGATGGCTCTCTTGCTGAGTAGATAAAATTGTGTAAATTATTCATTACTGCTCAAAGGAATGACGTTTTCTAAAAATGTCATCCCTAGATTGGGCCTATAGGAGGCTTCATTTGGGTGGAAAACAAAGAACATAGTTTAGAAATAGACCAAAACATGGTTTTGAAATCATAATGGACCAGAGTTTAGCACAATCTGAATTTATGTGGTCATCACTGCATTGTACTGTTTAATACCATAATTATAAAAGATGCAGCAAAATGAATGAGGAGATTCCAGCTATGTGAAAGGGGAATTTGTAGCCTCTGTTTTTCCTGTCAGCACGTAAACACAAAAAGATAGTCAGTGTATATTACCACTTCTGCAAGGCACATACTTGCTGTGCAGCCTGACTGAGGACCTTATCACATGGGCAGGGGTAAAGCGGGAAACAGAAGGGGCAATCATGGGGCAGTGGAGGGAGCCACCAGGCTCTGTTACCTCTAGTTGGTGCCTGTAGTTTTCCTTTCCACAACATTTCCCATCTGTCCCCGCTTCCTCTTCAGCTCTTCTGCCTTTGGGTATGAGGAGCCAGGTGTACACCTGACTTATCTGAACTCCACAGATGACACAGAGCCTTATAGAGTCCCACCAGAAGTAGCCCAGCGTCATTTGATGGGTTCTGGGGGACTCCGTACTGGCAGAGGAGAGAGTTGGGGAGAAGATGCTAATTCTTTCCATCTGATAAGGTCATTAGTCCAAACTGAAGACTTGAAGCTCACCACACTTAAGCTTTAAATAGGTGTCAATGCATTAGAAGTCAAGTGGTAAAAATGAACAACTCCGTTGGCAATGCAAAGTTTCCATCTCAGCCTGTTCTGCTTCCAGTTAATGAAGATGCCAAACTCCAATGCTTTCATTTTGAGATTAATTCCCTAGCTCCTACTTCTTTCCCACCATGTTAAAATCATCCAGGCAAGTTGCAAACTAGCATGCCATCAGGTTAATGAATACTGCAAGTAAAGTCACCAGTCTAGGTCTGGGAGTTAGACTCTTCAAATTCAGCAGCAACAAATAAAAGGGCAGTTTTAATTACCTTCTGCAAAGGTGGCTGATGTTACTGCTTGAATACATCTTTTATTTTATCAAACACAGAATATCCTTCCTCAGAACAATTATTCCATTGTTCTGAGCTTGAACATTTGATAATCATGCATTAATTGTCCTTGGCGTACCTGCTTTCTAATCAACAAACTGTATATTCAATTCCAGATATGTATTGATTTCAAGGAACTCAGTGCTTAATTACATTTCAGAAAATTCAGTTTTAAATCTTTAAAGGACCAAGAACATGTCTGCTACAGCTTTGCATTAATCTTACTGAAAGCATCTACGCTAGAAAGGTTGTTTCAATCACCCCACAAGGATATGTGTGCCAATATTTTTGAAATATAAGACATTAATTCATTTTTTCCTTTGGCATTATTCATTCCAAGAACACATCTTACAATATTAAGGCTGCAAACCTATTCATACATATTGAAGAAACTTCAGGGTAAATAGACACAGTTTGTACTGAAAGTTTATACTATAATTTCTTGGGTAATGTTGTTACACTCTCTTTCCCAGGGGCAAAACATTTAGCTATGTTTGATTGTTCTTTTTGGAAGGAGGTTGTGTCCAGCTTGAGAATTTTTATTATATTTCCATTTGAGTCCAGGTTGAACGTAAGTGGAAGTATAGGTTAAAACAGGAGCCCCTCCATACTATAAATTATAACAATATCATTCCAACTTAATTGTCGTGGCTGCCTCCAATGGACTCCTAGGGTTTATAGTTGGTAAGATACTAGAATTCTCTGACTGAGAATTTAAAATACCTCTCCCTGGGAGTTGAAGGCCAAAACATCTGGGGACCCACAGGTTGAGAACCACTGGTGTAGCCTGACATAGTGGTTGTTAGAGTCGTCCAGCATTTCTGCATTCTCAAATAATATGCTGTGTCCAGGTTGGTTCATCAAGTACTCTGGACCAACCGGTTGGGGGGAGCATATAACAAGCAGGCTTCTTTTCTGTCTAGTCTGCACACGTGATTCCATTTCTTAGTTTACAGCTGTTTGTATGCCATTGTTTATGGTATGCCATTGCATAGCTTCTTTAGGATAACCTCAACAGCTTGCTTGTGTTGTCAAAAATGGCAGGCTTAAAGTTTGGCAGTTCTCCAAACACAAAGGTAAAGTAGTTTGTGTTTGCTGCTTGGGCTGTTTGGCTGATGTTTTCTGAATGAGGCATACCGGACTGGTTGACTGAATGGGGAATGCCAGGGCCAATCCGATGAGGCTCCCGTTTACCCCAAACTTACAATTTGGCTTAAGGGCTCCTGAGGAGATCAGACAGTTAGGCAATGTTGCTGCATACTGGATTGTTGGAAAGCAGCTGATGCATTAAAGTAAATTTCCTACAGAATGGACAGAAAACACACGCCACCTACCACAAACTTATACTTGGGAGCAACGTCCTCGTAGCACCCCCAATCAATGTATGCTCATTTAACTTCTAAACCCATGCCTGCCACTTCACAGTTCTGGTTCTGTTCTATGAGTTATATGTACTTCAGCTTAAAATTGTAATTGCTGAGATGGAAGATGAAGAATATAAATGAATAAATAAATAAACAAATAAATGAGAGTAAGCATTATTTTTTCAACAGTGGCCAAAGCCTGTGTAATGTTTGTCTTTTCAAGATCTGCTTCACAATCATTTTTAACTTATATGGCTTACATTAAGATAGTATCCTGTTTGGCTCAAATGCAAACCTTCAAGCAATTGAGGAGGTCATCAATTTCCATCTTTCACTGGGAATTAATATTCTGCATTATTCATCATTCATTGAAAAAGAAAATTCCATCACTGGAACTATGTGAGTGACTTTAAAACATTATTGAGCTTTGCCAGCTGGCTTGACATTTTTGAATAATTGCATGTCAGTAAACATATTAGTCAATGAGTTAAGAAACATTATTAAACTTAAAAAGTGGAGTATTTCTCTTGTTTACAGAACTCTCAGGATAATAACCGGAAATATGATATTAACACCCCCTTAAGTCAAAGTATTCTCTGGATGTTGGTTCCTGTTTTTGCGTGTTAAAAATGGGGCCTAACAATACAAAGTGAAGGTGGAAAGACAAAAGAGAAATGATAAATAGCACGACTTAGAAGTGGAAATAATAAACTACAATCCTGGTGATGTGGCTCTTGTAATCTTAATTCTTATTCTCTTGTCACAAAGTTTTTAGCCTCCCACAAAATGAATATTTGTTTAGAACACTATTTGACTATTCCAGTTCCGTTACACTTAAGAATATATACCAGGGCCAGGTTTGAACAACTCAGTATTATGATGCAAACTGGTCGCTACTGTAACATCCCAAGAAATGAGAGATTTTGTGTCTGGGGAGAACAAATAGTGGAAGATATCGAACATTTTTTGATTGACTGCCCAGCATATGCTGAACTTCGACACAGATATTTACATCCATACTATCTAATTTTAGGTCCCCAACAGAAATGATCTTCTGCCAGTCCTCTTGCAAGGACAAGAAAGATCCACCATAATCAGAGTAAGCCTTTTTATCCAGAAAGCTATCAAGAAAAGAGCACATTTCCTAAAAGAAAGAATCAGGAAAATAAGATTTTGACGGCAAACAAAAGGTCAGCTGCCTGTCCTCCCATCTTTTTTGCCTTGTTTTTATTTATGTTGCACTTTGAAATGGTCATATGACTGGTCAAACAAATAAATTATTATTATTATTATTATTATTATTATTATTATTATTATTATTATTATTTCTTATTCAAGGTACAAAGTGAGGTACCATAAAACTGTCAAATAGGATGAAGGTACTTGTCCACACTCATAGTCCAAAACTGAATTTTCAGCTGCAATTATCCTCTTCCACCATAGCTATTGATTTCATGGAGAAGAGTGGCACAAAAACACAACCAAATGCCCAGCTATGTTCTTGTTGCCATTGACAGACAATACACTACTAAAATATGGGGAAGAGAATTTCAATCAAACAATCAAACTGGAAAGGGAAAAGGCCAGGGAAGATGGCAGACTGCAGGGTTCTCCCCTATTAAGGTCCTAGGGAGAACTGACCATTGGTCAGGTGGTGGCATTCTTTCAGGCAACTACATGAGGAAACATGAAGGTTTTCCAGTGATTTGCCTATGTAATTGAAGAAGGTTCCTTTCCCTATTTTTAGTACAGCTATTAAAATAAGTACAGGAAAATGAGGAGCACATTTAATATTCTCTTTCCAAGTATATCAAGCACATTACTTTTCCTATTGATCATTCACATTTACCTAAATTCTCTTTTAATCCTGAGCAGAGTAGATTCATTCAATCCACTAGATTTGCAGTTTATTGTCTCACATTATATAAATTGTCAGCATTTAAATAGCCTAGAAGCCTAGAATTATCACATTCAGGGATAGCCCAAAACATTTTGCAACTCAAGGGTGATCAGCAAATAGTGCTCACAATCCACCAAAGACACATTACATTTGGAGCTACCCAAATTATTTTGACACCTAAGGCAGAAAATCCCATCAGCATTTCTTTCCATCTGGCGTTATGAATGCAACAGTAACAATGTAAATAACTGTTTGATTCCCTACAATGATCCCATATGTCTAGCCTGAGGCAACCACCTCTTCCTATTTAATAATACAGTTTGGAAGTTCTATATATAGATTTGTCATAGGTAATACAGATATAGTGTTGTTCTTTGTTGCTGTTGAATGCCTTCAAGTCACTTCTGATGTATGGCAACCTTAAAGTAAACTTATCATGGTGTTTTCTTGACAAGATATGTTTAGGAGTTTGTCTTGCCTTCTTATTAGTTTGAGAATCTATGACTTGCCCAAGGTCACCCAGTGGATTTCCATGGCTGAGCAGGACTTCAAATCCTGGTTTACAGGGTCATTTTTCAAATTCCAAACAGCTACACAGGTTCTCATAGATACAGATATGGACACAACCATGTAGCTTTACAGTTTCTTGTTTTACGGTAGTGGTTCTCAACCTGTGGGCCCTCGGGTGTTTTGGCCTACAATTACCAGAAATCCCATCCAGTTTACCAGCTGTTAAGATTTCTGAGAGTTGAAGGCCAAAACATCTAGGGACCCACAGCTTGAGAACCACTGTTTTGGGGAAATTTAACAACACATGCATTTCCATCTATTGAAGCCGATACCAGTAAAAGCTTTCATATGCTGAAGGTTAAGACACTAGTACTGTAAGTACTAGTACTTAGAAACAAATGTGGTCATTGCTAATAGTCAACACGGATTTACCAAAAACAAATCATGCCAGACTAATCTTTTTTTGATAAAGTTACAAGCTGGGTAGATGAGGGGAATGCCGTGGATGTAGCGTACCTGGATTTCAGTAAGGCCTTTGACAAGGTCCCCCATGACCTTCTGGCAAACAAGTTAGTCAAATGTGGGCTAGGCAAAACTATGGTTAGGTGGATCTGCAATTGGCTAAGCAAATGAACCCAAAGGGTGCTCACCAATGTGTCGTCTTCATCTTGGAAAGAAGTCACAAGTGGAGTGCTGCAGGGTTCCGTCCTGCGCACAGTTCTGTTCAACATCTTTATTAACGACTTAGACGAAGGGTTAGAAGGCACGATCATCAAGGTTGCAGATGACACCAAACTGGGAGGGATAGCTAACACTGCAGAAAACAGGAGCAGAATTCAAAACGATCTTAACAGATTAGAGAGATGGGCCGAAACTAACCAAATGAAGTTCAACAGGGACAAATGCAAGATACTTCACTTTGGCAGAAAAGATGGAATGCAAAGATACATAATGGGGGACGCCTGGCTCGACAGCAGTACGTGTGAGAAAGATCTTGGAGTCCTTGTGGACAACAAGTTAAACATGAGCCTACAATGTGATGCAGCGGCAAAAAAAGCCAACGGGATTCTGGCCTGCATAAATAGGGGTATAGCATCTAGATCCAGGGAAGTCATGCTCCCCCTCTATTCTGCCTTGGTCAGACCACACCTGGAATACTGTGTCCAATTTTGGGCACCGCAATTAAAGGGAGATGTTGACAAGCTGGAAAGCGTCCAGAGGAGGGCAACTAAAATGATCAAGGGTCTGGAGAACAAAGCCTATGAGGAGCGGCTTAAAGAGCTGGGTATGTTTAGCCTGTAGAAGAGAAGGCTGAGAGGAGACATGATAGCCATATATAAATATGTGAGAGGAAGTCATAGGGAGGAGGGAGCAAGCTTGTTTTCTGCTGCACTGCAGACTAGGACACGGAACAATGGCTTCAAACTACAGAAAAGGAGATTCCACCTGAACATCAGGAAGAACTTCCTTACTGTGAGGGCTGTTCGGCAGTGGAACTCTCTGCCCTGGACTGTGGTGGAGGCTCCTTCTTTGGAGGCTTTTAAACAGAGGCTGGATGGCCATCTGTCGGGGGTGCTTTGAATGAGATTTTCCTGCTTCTTGCAGGGGGTTGGACTGGATGGCCTGTGAGGTCTCTTCCAACTCTACGATTCTATGATTCTATGAAATAAAGACATAGAACTCTGCTTTAGCCCTTTGAGTAAAATGCAATAGTAGAATGTATTTTTCACAGAAAAGGTCCTATGGGTATACCAGGACTGCACAGCAGTTTTAACAGCTAAATTGGGTCTGATTTGAACTAATTTACCATCTAGATGCACACCATGACATTGCCTTTTCCCTGTGTTGAGGAGCAGAGGAGAAGGGGATGGATTCTCCCATGTCACCATCATGACTCCCAGCCAGCCACAGAGTTGTGTCCAAGTTTTGGCCATCACATGCACCTCTGCTTATGAAAAAAAGGAGGGCCCCATCCCCCTTCTTCTTTTTGGCCACCAGGGTGCCCAATCCTGCTATTAGCAGAGGTATCTATAAAGGTCAGGGGCTCAGACAGAGTTCTGTGGCCAGCTGTGAGTGGCAGTGATGACACAGAGGGTGGATTGACAATCCAGTGGGGACCAATGCAATCTAGGTCCAAGTAGACCATGGGGTTTCAATAGCTGGGGTTGGCCAGGTGCATCTGGCAACCTCTGGTATCAGTCCAGAGCATAAATACTCTGGATTGATCCTCAGGTTTAGTACAGTGCAGACCAGTGGTTCTCAACCTGTGGGTCCCCAGGTGTTTTGGCCTACAACTCCCAGAAATCCTAGCCAGTTTACCAGCTGTTAGGATTTCTGGGAGTTAATGGCCAAAATATTTGGGGACCCACAGGTTGAGAACCATTGATGTAGACTGATCTTTAGTTTATGTCAAATACAAATTATTATTATTATTATTATTATTATTATTATTATTATTATTATTATTATTATTTTATTACCCGTTTCACCTTGCACCTTGAAGTGGGGTACAATGTTGTTAAAATAGAGAGATAAAACACTATTAAAATACAAGATGCACAGAGTTAATATGCAGGTTAAAATTCATAAGCTAAAATTGACTGGATAGGCCTGACCAGATGGCTCTGAAGTTGTTTCTTAAATTCCGACAGCTGATTTCACTGTTTGATATCTTCTGGCAGAGCAATCCACAGTCATGGGGCAGCCAATGAAAAGGTCCTCTGAAGGTGCTTCCAGACTGGACTTAAATCCATGCTGAAGTCCACACAAGCAACCCAAAACCTGGGCTTTCGTGGGGAGGGTGGTTACATGCCATCTTGATAACAATGGGGATGGCATGCGGCCACTCCGAAGCCTGTGATGCCTCATGGGCCTTGTAGTCCTGCTCCTAGTGCCATCGTGACAGATGAAGACGAAAACATGGGGTTTTCACCGGTTCAACAAGAGCCGGAGTCTTTCCAGCTGCCAGATGTTGATGTTTTCGCCCAAGAACCCAGTAAAACAGACCTTGGGCATTCCTCACCCCCGTTCCCTAGGAGACAGTCCTATTCTGCAGACAGGGGAGTGAGAGAACAGACTCGCAGGAGCTTACGGATTGCAGCTAAACAACAGGCTGATTAGCCATGCTTCCCTTGGGAAATTCTAAGGAGTTTCACATCTGGACAAAGTTGGGTTTCGTTTCCCGTTCTCTAGGGAAAGAGGTCGTTGGCGGGAAAACGAGACCCCAATATAGGTGCCTGGCACGTTAGAATTGTTGCAGAGACAACAGAGCAGCTCCAGGAGTGAATTCATGTTTCTAGCCTAGTGTGGACTTCGCTAAGTCCGCAAATCCAGTTTCCTTGCCTCGTCTATCCAAGCCTCCAAGAATTGCCTTGCTTTCTCCTAGCCACGGATTTTGTTCTTAGAATCAAGTTTTGGATTGCCTTGCCTCGTTCCTAGCTACGGATCCTGATTCCTAGATTCAAGCCTTGTTTCCAGCCTCCTTGTGGAATTACCTTGTACCTTGAAAAACTCTGGACATTTCCCCACACTATTGCCTGGCAATAGTGTGTGTTTCGGTATTGGATTTTATCTTTGAACTCTAATATCATTTATTGGACAAACTATTTCTGGACTATATTTGGCCTCATTTGAAAGGTCTGCTTCTGGACTATATTTTCTACTTGTTTTTATTATTCTTATACACTTCTTTAATAAAGATATTAGATAGTTATTGGCCTCCGTGTATGGTTCTTGGTGCTCCGCTGCCTAGGGTCTGACAAAGCCCCACATATAACCCCTAAAAAGTTTTTTTTAAAAAAAAACTTAACTGGCCAGCTTTATATTGCTCCTTGCAACCTCCTGGTGCAAGAAAATGACACGCCGGCGGGGGAGGGGGGGGAGGGGGAGAGAGAAAATCCCTCCTTGGCCTCTCCTGTCTCCTGCCATGTCATTTCCTCGCATGAGGGGGGTGCGAGGAGGAGCATAATGGTAGCCAGGTAAGTTTTTTCACTTTTTAGGGGTTATGGGGGAGGGCTGTGGGGAAGGCGGGGGGGGGGGTCCTCTCGGTTTTTTGTAAGCCAGAAAAACAGAGAAGGCTGTGTGGATTGGACCCGGGGATCGCGTAACATGGTCCCCGAGTCCAATCTACACAGGCCCCACACCTGGTAAGATCCGATCTTACCTAATTAATTCAGAAGCCCTGCTTTTTTCCAAATCAATTTGGTTTTACCAGAGTTATCATTTGAATGTCTCCAGTAAATGTCCCAATTTTTGGGCTTGTCTGGATGGGTCCTAGGTGATGGTTGCCAGTCAGGTTCCACCTGGCTGGAGTTACTGAAAGTCCTTTAAATTAGGTTTGTTGTATTAGTCATCTGCGTAAACTTGAAAACTTGCTGATTTCACCTACGAGCTACTCAAGTAAATATCTTTTTTTGACATGAGCCCTGACTATAAAAGTGTGTGTGTGTGTTGTGTGGCTGTGCTAATGAGAGCAAAGTGTTCCAAGAATGAGAGATGAAAGACTCTTTAGAAGTTCAAAGTATTTCCATTGCTATCCTTGATGCTACAAAAACTAATAATCCAACTGCAGTTCTCTCACCTCCATTTATACCTTTCCAACTCCTGACACAGGTCTGTTAAACAATACAGCTTCTTAAGTGGCTCATTAGTTAGCTGGGAAGAGAATCTCCAGTGTTTGTCTTTTGCTGTGTACCCATCTACATTTTAGAGAAGAAAAGATTATGAAATTGGAGGTGGCAGAAAGGAAGAGAGGAATTGCAGACTCAAAATTTCTCCTTCCACCTAAAATGATGAAACTTTGATAACTTCCATGTCAGGAAAGTTAGAGAATGGATGTATAAAACATCAAACAGTATTGAGAAGCAGACTGTGTTTAAGAATCCCAAATTTAGCTAGCTGCAATGTAATATATCTCAGGTACTCAAGAAAAATAACATCATTGGGATAGGATGGTATCAAATATATCTGGCATGGGCAAACTTTTTTTCCTTGGGGCCACATTGTAGGCCTGGCCAGGAGGGCTGGACCAAGAGGGAAGGGGGCCGGGCACAGGCTAGGTGGGGGAGCAGGGCCTGGGTCATCCTCAGGTTGTACTTCCAGCATAAGGACGGCTGCTCATCCCATCCTTATGCTGGGAGGAAGGTGGGACACACGGCAACTGCCCTGAGTCTCCTTCCCATCCTCCCCCCCCCCCCAAAGGCTAGCCTCTTGGCATTATGCCAGGAGAAGGGCGAGACAGGCAGTGGCTGAGTGTGCTCTGGAGGGCTCTCAGCTGCTGCATGTCTTCCTTGAGCTGTCTTCCCAGCATAAGGATGGGGTCACTCACACTGCCTTTATGCCAGGAGGTGGGTGAGACACACAGTGGTTGAGAGCATTCCAGAGGGCTCTCAGTTGCTGTGTGCTTTACTCCCCCATCTTTTTGGCATAAGGACACAGAGGACCTTTGTGTCTTTATGCCAAGAGGAAAGGGAAAATGAGGAGGGCCTGAGGTAAGCCCCCGGGGGCTGCATCCGGCCCCCGGGCCTTAGTTTGCCATGCCTGAAATATATGCTGGTGCATCTCTCCACCTGGAAAAAATCCATGAAGCAGAGAGCGTTCAACAAGAATCAGCAATTGAATCCTTTAGAACAGGGATGGTTACCTACAGGTCCAATATTGCACCACCTGACATCCATCAGGAAGTAGCAGCCTGTAATGAAAGGACCATCCTCTGTTCAGATATCAGCCACCAAGCCAACACTATAAATCAAGAAATAACTTCCTAAGATACACAAAGATACTCGCAGGAATACCTCAGCAAGCGAGAGTCCAAAAGTGGCAGGTTAAAACCCTTAACTTCAATCAGTGGCTGATACCAGATGAGAGATTTCCTCCTGGGCACACAGAAGACTGGACAGCCTGGAAGGCAATGAACAAACTGTGCACTGGCACCATGAGATGCAGAGCTAACCTTAAGAAATGGGGCTACAAAGTGGAGCCCACAACATGTGAGTGTGGAGAAGAGCAACCCATAGACCACTTACTACATTGCAGTCTGAGCCCTGCCACATGAACAATGGAGGACCTTCTTACAGCAACACCAGAGGCACTCAAAGTGGCCAGCTTCTAGTCAAAGGAAATTTAGTATAATGCCAAGTTTTTAACTTTGTCAGTGGTGTTTCTATAAATTATAACTGCATTCTCAATTTGCTTCTGACATGATAAATAAATAACCTCTAAATAAATACAAATCACATATGTTCCATGAGAACATAATTTACAGTCCCTGTTGCTCCCTACAGCCTCTCAAATCACTCCCCCCCCCATTTTTTAAAAAATCCAGTTATTTTACAGATTCAGAAGCTGCTGCCATCTGAGGTATATCAATATGGCCTACCTGGTTATGTGTTTTGGGGCGGGATAAGGGAGGGAGAGACACAGTTGCCCAACAGTATTTTAAAGAAAAGAATATTTGCAAGAAATGGTTCACAGCAAAGAAATATTCCAATCATTGCTGGTGGAGCCCATATTCTCTCTTAGCCAACAATTGCATTGGGTCAGTAAAAAATGAATTCTACCCCTGACAAGCATTCTAGCTCTCCATGGTTGGCTATGGAAGCTCCTTGGCAAATAACACCCATGTAAGACTGATGAAGGATGCTCGCAAGAATAATACAGTGTAGAAGCAATTGAAATTCACAAAGGTGGCCCATTTCGTACTGTTAGCTATGAAAACCATACAAGCTAAAAAATAAAATTGACTCTCCAAGCCTTTTCTGAGCCTTCATATCCTAGCATCAGCCTACTGAGCAAGAGCAAAATAGCTCCTAAACACAAATCAACTCCCGACATGTCACTGAACAGCTGCCAACATTTGGTCGTGATGCCAAGAAGGACTGCCAAACTTATTTGCCTTCTGGCAAAAGCAACACTAATGACAAAGCTTCATCCCATTATTATGCCCTCTGATGTCTTTCTCATGTCCTTCACTGCTACCCTTCCTCGGGCACCCCTTTTGGATACCTTAAAGAAATATGATTCTGCTTTTAAACAATATACACATGTTTAACGCACTGTTGGTCTCATGGTTTTTATTACAAATATTTCTTTATTTTTTTTGTAATTACTTGAATTATAATTATCATTTTTTAAAAAATATATTTATCCACTGCTAAAAGTGGTGGTGTGGAAATCACCACCACTACACTACTGGATTTTGGAGGTGCTTTTGAGACCTTCCATTATTTCTGGTGGTGAAAAATGACCATGAGACCTATACACAAAGAATCAGGGAAGGTGGATTTGATGGCCACCTCGACATTAATGATAGGTCTAGTGATCAGAATACTATGAGGAAGGAAAAATATGTATTCAGGTTGCCAACATTCTGTTTTGTTTGCTTCCTTTCTAGACAGCAGCTCTTTGTCTTTGAAACATATTCATCAGATTCTCTCTCTCTCCCCCCCCCCTTTTTTTTCCTGGATTAAAAATAAAGAAATAAAAAAAAATCATTAATTCCCAATAGGCTAATAATAGTTTAAAATTGGCCATTTAAACAAAGTTTTGAACTGCAGGTTGAACACCCCTTATTCAAAAGCTTGAGATTAGAAATGCTTTGGATTTTTTGTCAGATTTTGTAATAAATGCATATACATAATGAGATGTCTTGGAGATTGGGCCCAGATCCATTCCAAATTGGACACAAAATTCCTGTATGTTTTGTATACAGTCTATGCACATAACCTGAAGATAATTTTATTCATAGTATATTTAATAATGCTGCACATTAAAACAAAGTCTGTATACATTGAACCATCAAAAAGCAAAAGTATCACCACCTCAGCCAACCATGTGAATAATTTTGGATTTTGAAACATTTCAGATTTTAGATTTTCCAGTAAGGGATATGTAACCTATATTAGTTGTAGTATATAATTATTTACCTTAATTTTTGTATTGTTTTACATCTATTTCATCAACAATGCTGCAGCAATTGTTGAAGATCAATTAGTATTATTATATCCATGTAAGATACAGGAAGAAAAGAGTTGAGACATGGCAACTTGGTTACAGTCAAATGGTATTTAAGCTGAAAAACTAGCAACTTTGTGCCTTCAAACTATAATTGGACTGTATGAGAAGAAAATGGCAGGAATGCCCCAATATTAAACAAGAATAAAAATAATCCAATTGATACAGCCAGATAACAGAATGATATTTAGTAGAAAAAGCAAACTTAAAACATTTCCCAGACATAATTCTCCACAACTGAAACATTCTCACAAAATTGTATTTCTGATGAGATGCAGAAAGTAGCATAAAGTTCCAAAATTTAGTGTGTGTACGCATGTGTGAACAACCAGGACTTATTAAGCTTCTTTATATAGAATCAGCAATGGGTTTTTCCAGATTAGTATTATGAGGCATAACTCAAGCTATTTTGCTGCTTGAGATAATTAATATCCCTTCTCAAATTCCAGATACAGAATAATGATAGTCCCCTTTCTACATGCTGCTGCTGCTACTACAACCTGTGCAAGTAGACTCCATATCCCCCACAGCAAAATCTCCAGTTATTTTCAGCTTTTTTTGTTTCCCTACCTCTGTTGCCCATTATTTCACTCTGCCTAAGAATAGGGGTGGCCCATATCTGTTTGAATCACAGCATCTCAGGCAAAGGTCTTTACTACCTCTGCTACCTTAAATCCTTTTAACTTATCAACAGGAAACATCAGGTCAACTGCTGATTTATTGCAAGCCGCAAGAACTTCATAGAGCTTTCTAAGCCAAGTACTACTCAAAGTGCTTTCAGACAGCATCAAAATGTATCAAAATGCGGGATTTAAAAGTGGAGCAAGTCCGCACACAGACCTGTTCTGGGAAATGCTCCCTTGCCATCCTCACACCTTCCTTTGAAGCAGATTTTACAAATACACAAGATGGATGGGGGATGGGGAACATCCGGCAGAAAGCTTTTTTTAAAAAAAAACTTATCTCCGAGATGTGTTGATCCTCATGTGGAGATCCTAAAATACACACAACTAGATTTCTTATTCTCTCTCTTAACTCAATTCTAAGTTCAAGCTCTGTTTAATATGATAAACATTAGAACAAAGGAAAGGTTGCAGAGAGTTCTCAGTGCTTTCCAACTGTGTTTAGATTGAGACACCTGTGTGTCCATGGGTCCATTTTAAGCTTTTAAAATGCACATGTGTGCTAGAGCAGTCCACACAGAGGCTCGGAAAGAAGTCATGTTGTTTCCTTGACTGCAGGGATATACAGTCATGCAAAGGTGCATATTTTGGGGGCAGAATCTAGTTTTAAGTGCACCTTTTAAACACACGCTTTTCAGCTACCCAATCCCACCGGCATTTTCTCCAAACTTCATTTAGCCACCCCCTTCTTTTATCCAGGCTTTACTGCATGTGTTGAAGGGCACTTAGAAATAGTTTTCCTGCTCCTTCCTCTGACATAGAGCCTCTAGTACCTGCTATTCTTTGACAGTCCCCCATTCAAGTACTATCCAGGCCTGTTTCTGTTATTGTTGGCTCAAAAAATGCCACTTCAGGGCAGAAAACTTTCTTCCTGTTTTTCTGAAATAATTTTTAAAATGTCAAAAAGAGAAGAAAATCCAGTTATGAGAATCAAAGGGTTTAAATTACAGGAAAGCAGATATAGAATATATTAGGAACAACTGTATTGCAATAGATAGGTTTACATAGAATTAGAAAGAGTGATGACTCTTTACAGCTCCTAATATCAGCAGGAGTTAAAAGTTTATATGAAGTAACTCTATGTTAGGCTAATTATACTTTAGTCTTTTCTGCAGTTGCTAGTTAATTCCTTCGAAGTCTGGCAATTTTTAAATAAATTGTGAATATTAGTAATTAATCTGGCTTTATTTCAAAGTAATTAAACACGAGGAGGTTTCCCGAGAAGAATATGGGGGTAGTAAAAAGAATCTCATTATAATTGAACCTAGATTAATGTCCACTTAAACTAATTGTTAGTATGGTTTAATAGCTAGCTATTGTGATCTCTCTACATTAGTACAGCAAATTTACTACTTTAAGCCTAATATACCATTTCTTATCTAGGGTGTGTGAGTGTAAGTTAGTGAGAGAGAGAAAGACAGACAGAGAGAGAGAGAGAGATTTATGTTAACTTAAAACTAGCCAAGTATTCCTATTAATCTAACAACTTCTGTCTCGATAACTGCATAACATTATTAAATTCAAATTAAATGTTTAATTGGCCTTTGTAACCCTTTTATTGTTACATGTAGTACCAGCATCAAAATGAATCAGATCCCAAGACTTAGTTTCTGTTCTTGGAGCAGGGTAAGATACAAAAAGACAGATCACACAGATGGTTTCTGAATTATTCTTTCTTCCACATATGCTTGGATAATGGGATACTAACTGTCATATTCCAGCACAATGCTGAAATGATTCACTGGGGGGAAATCACAGCAAAGCATGCATTTCTATTACCTGCAGGAATCTTGCACAGCACATCTAGACTGAGTACTTACAGTTATTTAGAAAGGCATAGGAGGAAGCAGAACTGTATACCATGGATACCCAAAACTGTAACCATCACAAATAAACCCAGAAAGGATTGACTAGTTTTTCTGAATAGATGGAGTAGCTTTCCCCTTTAATGCAGTCAGGCATTGGTAATGTCAGCAGAAACAGTATTTATTTCTTAGGGATAATATTGCCCTCCGCTGATATGAGAAGATTCAGTGCAAATGAAAAAGGTGGGCCTAGAGTTTCTGCTTCATTTCATCATCTTCTAATGCACATTGTATAAGGTTAAAAAATCAGTCCTATATAACATGTTATGTGCTTCTTTCTTCCATTTTTATAACAACTTTGGAGCAGGGTTCAACTTTCCAGTTCTACCCTTCTGGGGCCTTCTCAGAAGCTAGTCCAACATGCAACTGTATTACACTTAGAAATGCATGGGATTTGGCAAAGTTAGTGCTGTGACTGAAAAATGATGAATTAGGAAGCTGTTTTATACAAAATCAAATCAGTGATCCACCTACAGATGGCAGATGTTATCCTCAACCCAAGCTGCAACTTCCAGGGACTGGCCTTTGGGCATTCTACGAGTGCAGTTTTTGTTCAATTCCACCACCAAACTACAGATTTCCCCTTTATTGTAGATGTGGAGCTCAATGCTAGGAAAACCTGCATTTACTGAATTCCTGACTACTTTCTAAAAGGGCAAGAGTTAAGCTGGTTTTTCATATTTGTTAGGTAATATATACACAAATATTTAAAACCGAACCCTGCTTCATGAACCTTCATGAACATCTCCTCCATCTTATGCCTCTGAAGCCAATGAATTTTGCTGGACAATGTTCACTTGCTTAGCACCTGCCATGTTTTATGCCATAATGAAAATCAGTCTTCAACATAAAGAATTCCATAATTTCCCCTGCTTGAACTTTAAGTACAGAAAGGAGCCTTTCAAATCTTTACTATTTCTGTTTGAATCTCACTATAAGCCTTCTGCAAATGTGAAGCGGAGGAGTTGCTTCACCCCTACTGGGAGACTGCATTATACCATTTCGGAGCATTGCGAACATTTCCCACACAGCTTCTCTTTTAATATATATGATAATATACTGAGGAAAAGCACCCAGGTCCAATCTCTGAATCATTCTAGGTAGCCTCCAGCAAAAACAGAATGTGTCGTACATAGTTACTTTTACTGTCATGAAATAAAATGTTCTTAAACCAAAACTGTTTTGTTCATGAATGAGCACTACAAAGAAGCAACATTGGGGCATCAGTCATAATGTTTCTTCTCATTTAAATAAGAAGTATAAGCTGATATCCTGAAGGAGGGACACTGGGTCTGCAGTCTTGTGACCAAACACCTGCATCTTTATCATCAAAGAGCAAGATAATATTCCTATGTCACTAAATGCCTAACAAGTTCACCTTCAAATTATGGTCATAGATAGAAGATTCTACAGCAAGATGAAGCCTGTACTGTGAGAAGGATATAAGAAAAAATGTAGCACTGATGGCAAAGAATTAGTCACTCCTAGTTCAGAGATTAGAATTATCCATCAATTATGCTGACACAAGTTTTTTTCCATTCCAAATATGAATTATCAGCTAGGTCACACAATGATATCTATGGCATTGTTTTTGTTGTGCCCATTTTTTTTTTGGTATTTACAGACCCTTGTCTCTGTTTCTTTTCCAACAGCATGTAGATGTGGATAGAATCTTTTTTTCTATCTTGAAACAGATATCAGTGCAAACATCCTGCCTGCAGTGGTATCAAGCAGGCAGTGATATCTGGAAAATACTGGCTCTCAAAGCCAGTTTTGGATTCAACTGTCCGAGGGCAATTTCTACATAGAATAATAGAGCTGGAATAAATCACAAGAGCCACCCAAAGCCATGCAGAAATTGACAATCAAATTGCTGTAGACAGATGGCCCTCTTGCCTCTGTTTACATTGTGGGATGGGAGGTGGTGGGCTCCGTCACAAAGCTGAAGAGTAACCAGCATATGCCGCCAATTCTTACCATCTGATGAGGTCGCAAGGCAGCCATTGGGAAGTTTGCCCCAATGTTTATGAGAAATTGTTGTGATCTTTTGTTCTATCTTCAATAATATATGCTTTCAAATATTTCAACATGGCTATCATGTCACTTCTTGCTTTCCTTTTCTTTTTCTTTAATAGCTTGTATTTGATTAACCTTTTCTCAATTTGGCTTTCTTTCTTGAGTATTTAGTTGTATAAATCTTCCTCTCAAGTAGGCTTTTAATGTATACTATATTATATTTGGAAATATTCTTTCTGTTTCATTCATCTTGAAAAATCTTTTATTGCTTCTTTTACTTCTAGGACATTTTAAGGTTTTTAAAACAGGTGTTTTTTTAAGTTTCCAGCTTGATTGTCTTTTTGGTATTTAATATCAATTGAAATCATGCCACCTCTTAACCTTCTCTTTCCAGGTTAAACATAGCCATCTCCCTAAGCCACTTCTCATAATACATGACTTCCAGATGCTTTGGCCACCTATACCTAACTAGAAAAACTAATCAAAATGTTTCCCACTGATGTATGTACTTAATATTACAGCTTGATAATGCTGCAATTTTAATTTCTAGATTTTGTTTTAGGGTATTTTTAGATGTCTCTCTTAAACAACCCTGGGTTTTAGGGCAGGATCCTCTTATGGAATTACAAATGTGTAAGCACTATAGTAAGAGTACTACACAGTGACTTCTGTCCTGATCCCCCTATTCCCTCTACCAAGTAGCAACACTACAGTTGGCGGTGGTCTATTGCCCTGCTCCACAGGAAACACCTGATCCAACACTTCCACTCCATTCCATGAGTGATTTTCAGTGTGACAGGCAGAAGCAAGACCCCTGTCACAATTTCTATCAGAAATTGCAAAAAATTAGTCAGCTGCTTTCCGAATGACAGGAAAGCAGATCCCCATCAATTGCAGCAGAAGCAGCTGCCCTCTAATTGGGAAGTGGGAGCTTTTAACAGTCCCTCTGTACTAGGGGCCACATAGAGAGCATGAATACAGGATATAGGTAAAGGTAAAGGTTTCCCCTGATGTTAAGTCCAGTCATGTTTGACTCTGGGGGTTGGTGCTCATCTCCATTTCTAAGCCGAAGAGCTGGCATTGTCCGTAGACACCTCCAAGGTCATGTGGCCAGGATGACTGCATGGAGCGCCGTTACCTTCCCGCCGGAGCAGTACCTATTGATCTACTCACATTGGCATGTTTTCGAACTGCTAGGTTGGCAGGAGCTGGAGCTAACAGCCGCCGCTCCCGCCGCTCCCGGGGTTTGAACCTTTCGGTCTCCAGCTCAGTGCTTTAATGCACTTTACCACCGGGGCTCCTGAATATAGGATATACCCAAGTATATAATTGTAGCTTATTATTTATTTACATACTTCATTTATATCCCATTCCTCTCACCCCTCAGGGGATTCAGAGTGGCGTAAATCATATATTTAGGAAGCATTCAATGCCTCAATTACACAAACTGTCAAAACATAACATAAAATCATTAAACAGTATACATAAAAATTTAAAAAACAGTCATGTATTAAGCATAATAAATCCAATACACCAAAAGCACATCAATCTTTAGCTATAGTTCAGCTGCTTCATATATTTCACAGACCTTCAGTCGAGTAGCAGCTTCACATACATATTAGCCCCTCCCACCCCCATCATACTCTTGAGGCCACTAAGTGAAGATGGCACAGTCACTATGAAAGATGGAAGCCTCTTAAAAAAGTCCAAGTCCCCAGTTCAGATGGAATCAATCAATTAGCCTTCCCTTCCGCATGCCCAGCCAATGTTGTGGTTCAGTCTAATGACGATGAAAGGGGATTTGGGGAACAGCAGTTTGTTCCAGGAAATGTGGAGCCGCAGTTTGTCCCAGGGAATGTTGTTGACTCAGAAAGGCAGGTGGATTCGGGAGCTGAGGATGGCTTGGGAAAACAGACAGAAGGGAATGGGGAAATTCTCCGTTGAGCAAAGATAAGGATGACCTTCTACAGCAGACTGAGAATTGTCAACAGAGCTCAGATGGTAGTGAGGGGATGAATGCTTGTTAGATAGGGATTCCAGATTAAAGTTGAGATCAGGCCTCCATCGCTCTGAGAATTGCAGGCAGACGCAGAGAAACAAGAGTGCACAGGAATGTGTTTATGTCTTGCAAGGAGGGTTAAAAGAGATGTAATTTGGGGGAAATTCCAGTCAGAGCAACCTCACCTTTGGAGAATCATCTCTTGTCATGCTTTCAGTTCAAGCCTCGTCTCATGCCTAGAATCTGTTTTTGGATTACAGTAGAGTCTCACTTATCCAACACTCACTTATCCAACGTTCTGGATTATCCAACGCATTTTTGTAGTCAATGTTTTCAATATATCATGATATTTTGGTGCTAAATTCGTAAATACAGTAATTACTACATAGCATTACTGCGTATTGAACTACTTTTTCTGTCAAATTTGTTGTATAACATGATGTTTTGGTGCTTAATTTGTAATATCATAATCTAATTTGATGTTTAATAGGCTTTTCCTTAATCTCTCCTTATTATCCAACATATTCGCTTATCCAACATTCTGCCGGCCCGTTTATGTTGGATAAGTGAGACTCTACTGTACTTTTGAAGCTCGTGTATTCATTAGGCTTGATCGATCCATGAAAAATTTGATTCTAAACTCGTTTCAAAACTAGAGGGTGGCAGCGTTTCGTTTTTGGTGGTATTTACGAATTTTGCCCCCCAAAAAATTCGAAATTAACGAAAATTCGTTATCTTCAAAATTAATTCGTTAATGGCGGACGCGCATGCGCAGTCGCCCAAAAACAGCCCCAGAGGGGGGGGGTCGGGGGCTCTCCTGCTCTCATTTTTTCAGCTATACTGATCAAATTTGGTACAGTGGGAGAACACAATCCACCCTGCTTGTTTGCTAAATTGCAGAGCGTTTGCCCTTTCCTAAGATTTATTGCATAATTTTATAGTTCATATAGAAAAACTTTACCAATTGCAAGAAATCTGTTCCTGCTTTTGAATTGTTATTTCCTGTTCATTCAATAGGGGTTCCATCACTGTGAAAGTTCTTGCTTGTGTATCATTGTTTCAGTGCCCGTAAATCTGTCAAAATTTTAGGGCATTGGGGGACATTGGCCAAGAGACACATTTTGCTGCCTGCCACTATGCGCAATGACTTTCCCCAGGCATCAATATTGGAGGCCATTATACCCCAGTGGTCAAGCCCCTCCCCCTCCCAAGAAATGTAAGATTTCTGCGACGTTGGTTTGATTTATTGTCTGATGGCAAAATGGGTAAAGAACGACAGCCGCGAGACAAGAGAGATGCGGCGCATCGTGGGAAACACGTCGACCACGTAGGCCGACAGGCAGCTAAAACCAAAGAAAAGAAAAGAAAAGAAAAGAAAAGCCACAGGTGGAGAGGCCCATATGTTAAAATGGGCCGGCCACAGTTGGCCGGCATGCATCCCAGAGAGGGAAAAAATTGTGGCCCGCAACAAAGGAAGGATAGCCTCAATATGTACAGAGGGACAGCTGCGAGAGAAGAGAGATGCGGCGCATCATGGGAAACACGACCACGTAGGCCGACAGGCAGCTAAAACAAAAGAAAAGAAAAGAAAGGAAAAGCCACAGGCGGCAAGGCCCATACGTTGAAATACTGTCCACTAGGCCGGCCACCGTTGGCCGGCACGCTTCCCAGAGAGGGAAAAAGAGTGGCCCACACGTTAAAATACTAGGCCGGCCACCGTTGGCCGGCACGCTTCCCAGAGAGGGAATAAGAGTGGCCCACACGTTAAAATACTGCCCAGGGGGGCCGGCCACCGTTGGCCGGCACGCTTCCCACAAAGGGAAAAAGAGTGGCCCACACGTTAAAATACTGCTCACTGAGGGCCGGCCACCGTTGGCCGGCACGCTTCCCACAGAGGGAAAAAGAGTGGCCCCCACGTTAAAATACTAGGCCGGCCACCGTTGGCCGGCACGCTTCCCACAGAGGGAAAAAAGAGTGGCCCACACGTTAAAATACTCCCTAGGGGGGCCGGCCACCGTTGGCCGGCACGCTTCCCAGAGAGGGAAAAAGAGTGGCCCACACGTTAAAATACTAGGCCGGCCACCGTTGGCCGGCACGCATCCCACAGAGGGAAAAAGAGTGGCCCACACGTTGAAATACTGCCTAGGGGGGCCGGCCACCATTGGCCGGCACGCTTTCCAGAGAGGGAAAAAGAGTGGCCCCCACGTTAAAATACTAGGCCGGCCACCGTTGGCCGGCACGCATCCCACAGAGGGAAAAAGAGTGGCCCACACGTTAAAATACTGCCTAGGGGGGCCGGCCACCGTTGGCCGGCACGCTTCCCAGAGAGGGAAAAAAGAGTGGCCCACACGTTAAAATACTGCCTAGGGGGGCCGGCCACCATTGGCCGGCACGCTTCCCACAGAGGGAAAAAAGAGTGGCCCACACGTTAAAATACTGCCTAGGGGGGCCGGCCACCGTTGGCCGGCACGCTTCCCAGAGAGGGAAAAAGAGTGGCCCACACGTTAAAATACTAGGCCGGCCACCGTTGGCCGGCACGCATCCCACAGAGGGAAAAAGAGTGGCCCACACGTTGAAATACTGCCTAGGGGGGCCGGCCAATGGCACGCTTTCCAGAGAGGGAAAAAGAGTGGCCCCCACGTTAAAATACTAGGCCGGCCACCGTTGGCCGGCACGCATCCCACAGAGGGAAAAAGAGTGGCCCACACGTTGAAATACTAGGCCGGCCACCGTTGGCCGGCACGCTTCCCACAGAGGGAAAAAGAGTGTCCCACACGTTGAAATACTGTCCACTAGGCCGGCCACCGTTGGCCGGCACGCTTCCCAGAGAGGGAAAAAGAGTGGCCACCACGTTAAAATACTAAGCCGGCCACCGTTGGCCGGCACGCATCCCAGAGAGGGAAAAAGAGTGGCCCACACGTTAAAATACTGCTCACTGAGGGCCGGCCACCGTTGGCCGGCACGCTTCCCACAGAGGGAAAAAGAGTGGCCCACACGTTAAAATACTGCCCAGGGGGGCCGGCCACCGTTAGCCGGCACGCTTCCCACAGAGGGAAAAAAGAGTGGCCCACACGTTAAAATACTAGGCCGGCCACCGTTGGCCGGCACGCAT
Organism: Anolis carolinensis; assembly: GCF_035594765.1. NCBI lineage: Eukaryota > Metazoa > Chordata > Lepidosauria > Squamata > Anolidae > Anolis > Anolis carolinensis. Next base: position 206,377,824 of record NC_085844.1, read on the forward strand.
CCCAGAGAGGGAAAAAGAGTGGCCCACACGTTGAAATACTGTCCACTAGGCCGGCCACCGTTGGCCGGCACGTTTCCCACAGAGGGAAAAAGAGTGGCCCCCACGTTAAAATACTGCTCACTGAGGGCCGGCCACCGTTGGCCGGCACGCTTCCCACAGAGGGAAAAAGAGTGGCCCACACGTTGAAATACTGCTCACTGAGGGCCGGCCACCGTTGGCCGGCACGCATCCCAGAGACAGAGAGAGAAGTAAAAAACCAGGAAATGTGGGGCCAAGCCCCTCAGACCCGGGGGGCCGGCCACCGTTGGCCGGTCCCACGCCCACACCACAGAAACCACATGGGGAAGGGCGTTTATTCTTCACGTCTGCTAGTGAACTGTGGGCCCAAGCCCCACTGCCCAGGGGGGCCGGCCACCGTTGGCCGGCCCCACGCCCACACCACAGAAACCACATGGGGAAGGGCGTGTATTCTTCACGTCTGCTAGTGAAATGTGGGCCCAAGCCCCACTGCCCAGGGGGGCCGGCCACCGTTGGCTGGCCCCACGCCCACACCACAGAACCCACATGGGGAAGGGCGTGTATTCTTCACGTCTGCTAGTGAACTGTGGGCCCAAGCCCCACTGCCCAGGGGGGCCGGCCACCGTTGGCCGGCCCCACGCCCACACCGCAGAACCCACATGGGGAAGGGCATGTATTCTTCACGTCTGCTAGTGAACTGTGGGCCCAAGCCCCACTGCCCAGGGGGGCCGGCCACCGTTGGCCGGCCCCACGCCCACACCACAGAACCCACATGGGGAAGGGCGTGTATTCTTCACGTCTGCTAGTGAACTGTGGGCCCAAGCCCCACTGCCCAGGGGGGCCGGCCACCGTTGGCCGGCACGCTTCCCAGAGAGGGAAAAAGAGTGGCCCCCACGTTAAAATACTAGGCCGGCCACCGTTGGCCGGCACGCTTCCCACAGAGGGAAAAAGAGTGGCCCCCACGTTAAAATACTAGGCCGGCCACCGTTGGCCGGCACGCATCCCAGAGACAAAGAGAGAAGTAAAAAACCAGGAAATGTGGGCCCAAGCCCCTCAGACCCGGGGGGCCGCCCACTGTTGGCCGGCCCCACGCCCACACCACAGAACCCACATGGGGAAGGGCGTGTATTCTTCACGTCTGCTAGTGAACTGTGGGCCCAAGCCCCACTGCCCAGGGGGGCCGGCCACCGTTGGCCGGCCCCACACCCACACCACAGAACCCACATGGGGAAGGGCGTGTATTCTTCACGTCTGCTAGTGAAATGTGGGCCCAAGCCCCACTGACTAATGTGTCAACCGGACCATAGCAACAAAGTCTTTAGCCGCCACAAAGGCACACTCCCTGACAGCAAAACATCAGCGGTCCTGGCCACACCCTTACCGGGTGGACACAAGCTAGCTGGCAGTCCACAGGGTAGTCGTGGCCAACATCACATCAATAATGATTGTAATAATAACCACAGTAAGATCTTAATTGTTATTACCCGCCAAATCTTCCCGGAGGGACTCTGAGCGGCTTCCATGGGGCGTGCCCGTCAACAATACAATGTGAACAATTAAACCCCAAAATTTTATATTTATTAAAGGAAATGTTGCATCAATAACACATAAAATAAAAAAGCTGTCACAGTCAGCATACAGCATTACCTGCTTAAAAAACAGAGGTGTAAAAACACGGCTCTGTGGCCAAGGGCTGAATACTTCCACATAGATGAGGTAGTTTGAGAGTTAAAAATCAATAAAGTGTGAAATACTCTTGGCCTGGAAACCAATTCTTCATCTGGCAGCGATCCACCCCATAGTCCTCAAAGGCTTTTGGGAAGAGGAAGGTTTTACAGCTCTGATGTAAGGTTAATGTTTCTATGGCGTTGAACTAGAGGGAAGACTTGTGTGTGTGTCTGGTGTTATTAAAGGTCTCTAGCAGCTGATCTGGAAAGAGGGAAATGACTTCTGTTGGTATACATTTTCAGTAAAGTTGTGGATGTAAAATAATGAAAGATATTGTCTTTATGGAGTAGAAATGAATCCAAAGAACTAAAACATAGCACAACTGTGGAGACAAAAGAAACCATGAAGACATAACTCATTGCTTTCAACAGCAATACAGAGTTTCTGAGAGGTTTTTTTTTCTCTACTTATGGGTCTGCGGAAGATTAGCATCACATACCTTCTGTGTCTTATCCTCTCTGACACACGCATAGAGATAAAACTTGTGTCAGGCAATGGCTGGGATCCATTAAAAAAAGGTTTATCCCTGCCATTGTGGGATTTCACTTATCCCATATTTTAAAAGCATTGTAAAGGGGTGGGAGATAAATAAAATGTTTTCGTTATCCTAAAACAAAAGAGGCTTCGGCCAGGGTGTCCCACCTTTAACGATGGCTGTGTTAAAAAATTGGGCTTGTAAACCGCCTTTTGTATCATCCGTCAAAAAACAGTCCTCATTTTCGAATACCAAACGCAAAAAATTGTCCTGGACTGCTTCAGCAAAAGTGTTGGAAAAGTGCACCTGATACTTTAGCACAGCAGACATTTTTGCAATTACCGTAATATTTTATGATGTCAAGACATAAAATTATTTTATTACTTTCATTGAAAAGAAATTGATTCTAAATGATGTTTTTTCATTTTGTACTCATGTTGCTTGGGCCGCTGCCCCAAATAATCCGCACCGAGTCCACGCAGGGAGATGTTGGTGGGAAATATTAAATTTTGTATTCATTTAACATTGATCGTTTTATATACTCTCTGAGAGTCCTCCTCGTTTCAAAGGTATTTCTTGATATTCCAGGACCGGGAGTTTGGCCTCGAGGAAGAGTATTCTCAGATAGGTCACTCGGCAAGCTGCTGAAAGGGGTCACACCATCGTCGGCCATGTTGAATACTCTCTTCAAAGCCTTAAACTGCTAGGAGGATAATAAATGGAATGTGCTGGGTTTTTTGGGAATTCCAAGTCACATAGTCTGTCCCACGGAAAGTGTTAGTTGACATGCTGGGAACAGAAAACAGATCAACCGCCGTTTTCATGCTTGGGAACGGCTTGCGGCAGGGCCGCAGAAGTTCAGCCTCTGGAATCATCTAGCCGTTTGTCTGGAACATTAAATGCGACATGCTTGGCTAGAGGACCTGTAGGCAGGATTTGAAATATATGGAAAGCACATACAACCTATGGTATGAGATAACAGTCTGCTGGCTGAAAGACAGTAGGGGCAGAGGAGCCTTCTCTCAAAGGTGAAAGAAGAAATGACCAAAGCTGGGTTGTAAGAGAAGGAAGCCAAAGGGAACCAGAGAGATGTATAACTGTCAACAACATGGATTGGATGTGGAGGGTTTGACAGATGTTTAATTTATTCTTGCGACATCTCACTGTAGGTGTGGACTGTGGGCTGCAAGTTAGTAGAGGTTTTGCAGAGCTATGTCCACACTAGACAAAAAAAGAAAAGAGACTTCATGCAAACATTGGAGGACCGCATACTGGCATTGTCATCGCAATACCGTAGTCCAGAAACCTGCGGATGTGAGAGCTTGACCGTAAGGAAGGCAGAGCGTGGGAAAAATGGCACTTTTGAAAAGAATTGCTTTTTGCAAAAACAAGACAGTGCCTGGGAGTGTAAGAAGATCCAACTGGTCCATCCTCCATGTTTTATTGCCTGTCCGATTCAAGGAGGTAGTGAAATTACAGGCATAGTATCAGGATGGCATGGACTTGAAGGAAATGACGCCGTTGATGTCCAACAGGAAATTCTTTTCTGAATCCGTCCAAGAGTTCTCCATTGATCGTAGAAGAATACAAGTCTTATTTCTGAGTGTAAGACTTTCTGTGGTGTGATTCCACCCTCTTCTATCGTCCTACCAACAAACAGAACCTGCGCCCAGAGGTCACTAGCAGCCGCAAAGGCACACGCCCTGACAGGCAAAGGGCACCGTCCTCGGGCGCGGACAGAGGGCGAGGGGACCCTAAGGCGTCCGTCCCTCGGCAACAGCGTCGACAACCGCCTCTCAAGGTGATGGGACAGTGGAAGAAGAAAATTTTGAAAAGTGGTGGACAAGGCCGAGGTGTCCCGCTTTCTGCAGTGCGGTGATTCCACCCTCTTCTATCGTCGCTGCCAACAAGGCAGCAAAAAGCACTTCCGTAGCCAGAGAACCTGCGCCCAGAGGTCACTAGCAGCCGCAAAGGCACACGCCCTGACAGGCAAAGGGCACCGTCCTCGGGCGCGGACAGAGGGCAAGGGGACCCTAAGGCGTCCGTCCCTCGGCAATAGCGTCGACAACCGCCTCTCAAGGTGATGGGACAGTGGAAGAAGAAAATTTTGAAAAGTGGTGGACAAGGCCGAGGTGTCCCGCTTTCTGCAGTGCGGTGATTCCACCCTCTTCTATCGTCGCTGCCAACAAGGCAGCAAAAAGCACTTCCGTAGCCAGAGAACCTGCGCCCAGAGGTCACTAGCAGCCGCAAAGGCACACGCCCTGATGGGCAAACGCCACCGTCCGCGTGCGCGGCAAGAGTGCGGGGGGACCAAAAGGCGGCCGTCCCGCGGCCACAGCGTCGAGTACACTGCCTTTAAAGGCGATGGGAAAGTGGAAGAAGAAAATTTCTAAAAGAGGTGGACAAGGCCGAGGTGTCCTGCTTTCTGCGGTGCGGTGATTCCACCCTCTTCTATCGTCCCTGCCTACAAGCCAGCAAATTGAAGTTCCCACGCCACAGAACCTGCGCCCAGAGGTCACTAGCAGCCGCAAAGGCACACGCCCTGACGGGCAAACGCCACCGTCCGCGTGCGCGGCCAGAGGGCAAGAACAATCAAAGGCGGCCATTCCGCAGCAACAGCGTCAATCACAGCCTTTCAGGGTGATGGGACACAAGGTTTACATTTGGAGTAATTTGTGCAAAATCGAAGGTGTTCCACTGTCTTTGATGATTCGACCCTCTGAGTTATACCAACAAGCCAGCAAAATGCGGTTCGCACTCTACGGAACCTGCGCCCAGAGGTCACTAGCAGCCGCAAAGGCACACGCCCTGACGGGCAAACGCCACCGTCCGTGTGCACGGGCAGAGGGAAAGGGCAACCAAAGGCGGGTGTCCTGCGGCCACTGCGTCGACCACACCCGCTCAAGCCGATGGGAAAGTGAAAGATGAAACTTTAGAGAAGTGCTGGCCAAAGTCGAGGTGTTGTATTAATCCCTGTGGCAAAACACATCCTCAAAGGTTCTGATGGACAGATATCTCTGAAAAGTGTGAGTCTGGCGTATTCCTTCACCTATAATGATTATCCGAAGTATCCTCATCAAATATAACTGTGCTCTTTCTGTACAGGAACTCCGAGGATCTGGAGAAGACCAAACAGTCCTGGCTCATGAGGGAAATAATTTTTGACCAAAAAAAAGAAACACAGTGAATTGAATGAAATCCGTACTGAACCCTAAGAGGAAGCATATCCTACCTTGGATTTTATGGACTAATTCCCACAGAAAATCCTTCTACCTCTAGAGCGTCAGTATTACAGGAGAGAAAAAGTATTGTAACTTCAGACTACAGAGATGGGCCAAAAGTAACTTTATTAAGTTCAACAGGGACAAATGAAAGCAACTTCACTTCGGTAAAGATAATGGAAATCCAAGCGACATTTTTTGGGACGCCTAGCTTGACAGCAGTGTGTGAGAAAACAGTCTGTGAGTCCTCGTGGACAACAACATAACAATGAGCCTACTAGGGTTTGCGGCAGAGCAAATATCCAATGGGCTTTAGGCATGCAACAACAGGGGAATAGCGTCTAGATCCAAGGCAGTCCTGTTCCCCCTCTACTCTGCTGTGGTCAGACCACACCTGGAATACTGTGTCCTACTTTGGGCACCGCAGATAAATGGAGTTGCGGGCAAGCTTGAAAGTGTCTAGAGGAGTGTGACTAAAATGAATAAGGGTCTGCAGAACAAGCAGTATGAGGAGGGGCTTTATTAGCTGGCCATCATTGTTTAGCATGCAGAAGAGAAGGCTGAGAGGAGACATGTTAGCAATGTACAAATATGTGAGAGGAAGTCATAGGGAGGAGGGAGCAAGCTTATTTTCTGCTGCCCTGAAGACAACGGGACGGAGCAGTGGGTTCCAACAACAGGAATGGAGATTCCACCAGAACATCAGTATGAACTTCCTGACTGTGATGGCTGTTCGGGAGTGGAACTGTCTCCCCCAGACTGTGTTGGGTGCTCCTTCTTTTGAAGCTTTAAAGCATAGGCTCGATGGCCATCTGTCGGGGATGCTTTGAATGAAACTTCCTGCGTTGTTGTTGGGGGAGAACTCGATGGCCCATGAGTTCTATTCCAACTCTACTTTTCTATGATTCCATGATTCAATGATTCGGGAAACGGCCCCTTGTGATTGATGAACCCAAAAACAACAGTGGGCAACGGTGAGTGATGATAAAGACGAGAAAGGAAGGGAAAAGAGAGAGGAAAGCATTGTAGGTTAGAGGAGAGAGTTTTTGGACAGAGTCCAAAGGGGCAACCCCCCCCCTCCGGCCACCCACAAAATTAGCCAAAGTTACTCTGAAGCATAGCTGATTAAAGGAGAACTATTGCTCTATGAGCCGTCGGTGTCAAAATCCAAATCTGGGAAATTCAACACGGGAAGGTTGGCCTTCAGGAAAACCAGTTTCTCAACTGTTTGCGGGTCCAGCAAGCTGCGGTGGGGCGTGACTACATCTCCCGCTAGGCTGAAGACCCTTTCGCTCTGCACGCTCGTGGGAGGACAGCTGAGGAACTGACGGGCTACGTGTGACAGATCCGGCCACATGTGTTCGCGTGAAGCCCAATAGGCCAATGGATCACAAGATATTATCTCAGGAGGCTCCTCAAAGTACCTGTTGACCGAGCATTCGGCCGAGTCTACCTTTTGAGCAGAAGCCAGCAAAGAGGATTCTTCAGAGCAGGCTAGTATGGCCACCGTCTCTGCAAAAAAAACATTTCCTGGTCGCTGCTGGAGATCCGTATCCCTATGGCAAACCCCTACCGGCTCCCCGGGACTTTCAGTCTCGCCACTAGCGCTAGTGCTGGGGGTGACAGGCATATCCGGAAGAGGGGGCGCTGTGCCCGTTTCCTCCACCCTGGCAGCAAAGACCTCCCTTACAAGGTTAACTAGTTGGGCCTTCCACACGGTAAAGTCTTTTGGGCAGACGTTGTACTTTAGCCGGGGATCACACAAGGCCGCCAGCATATGGACCTTGCTGGAAAGAAGTGGCTCAAGGCGTTTCCGTACAGCAAAGGACAACCTCCTCACCACCTCCTGGGCCGGCGGTGTCAGCGGTCCAGCCAGGGAGTCCAGTGTTCGACCGGCCCCAAGCCTTTCTAAGTGCCTCCTTAGCCTCAAGACCATGGGCACGGCCTGGCTAAGAAGGGCTTTTGATTCCGAAAGGGTGTCAGTGGCATGTTTGAATGGCTTTAGTATGTCTACTAGCTGGGAGATGGTGTCCCACTCTTGCTTATTTGGAACAAGTTTGCTAACTGGCGCAACCAATGTGAGGGAGATGCCGTGTACCGCCTTCTGCTGCTTGACCATGCGTTCAAGCATTTTAAAGGTTGAATTCCACCGAGTTGAGATGTCCTGGAGCAGCTTGTGCTGCGGGAGGCCTTCAAGGCTCTGCCTCTCTCTCAGCTGCCGGGCTGCCTTGATGCTCCTGTGGAAGTAGCCCGCGATCTTTCTATTTATTTATTTTATTTACAGTATTTATATTCCGCCCTTCTCACCCCGAAGGGGACTCAGGGCGGATCACATTATAACACACATAGGGCAAACATTCAATGCCCATAAACACATCAAACAGAGACTGAGAGACACACACGCAGAGGCAAGTTAACTTTCTTCTGAGGGGATGTTCGATTCTGGCCACAGGGGGGAGCAGCTGCTTCATCATTCACACTGACGGCACTTCCTCATACCAGGTCGTAAATTAGTTAATCTTGCCTCCCCACTTTTATTAGTGGTACCTTATCTCCTACTTGATAGATGCAACTATCTTTCGGGTTGCTAGGTCAGCAACGAGCAGGGGCTATTTTTTTTTATTTTTTTTTAATTGACGGGTGCTCACCCCGCCACGGGCTGGCCTCGAACTCATGACCTCATGGTCAGAGTGATTTAAGGCAGCTGCTCAACAGCTGCGCCACAGCCCGGCCCGATCTACAGCGCTCGATCAGCAGGGAGATGTTTGCGTTGCTGGCTGGCTGCTCTTCCGGGCTCTTTAAACCTTCCTTGACGGTATTGTGAAGCATGTGGGCCATGCAGGACACATTCTGAAACCCGGCACTTTCAACCGCTTTGATCATATTTTTCCCAGCGTCTGTCACCATAAAGCCCCTCCTCATTTCTTCCGGCCTATACTGCATCCACTCCCCCATAATGTTTTCCAGATAGCTGCAGATGGTCTCTGCCTTGTGATCACGATCAACTACCTCCAACGCGAGGAGTGCCCAACGATGGGATGTATCCATACTGCCTTCCTTCTCCCACCAATGTGCCGTGAGAGAGAGGTAGGAATGGCCTCCTCCCAAGCTTGACCAAATGTCAGAGGTAAAATGGATGTGTCCTCCCATGGCGCTACGCAACATCTGGGAAATGCGTTCCTTACAGCCCTCGTACAAGCCGGGAATTACTTTTCTGGAAAAGGTGTGACGGGAGGGGATTTTGTATCGGGGGCACAGCCGTTTCATAAGGCGTACGAAGCCTTCTTGTTCAACCAGGCGGAAGGGATGGTGATCAAGGGCAATCATCTCTCCCACAGTTTGGGTTATCTGCTGGGGTGTGAGTAATGTTTCCCCCGTTTTCTTTCTGGGTAATGGAATGGCCCAATCCTCCAAGGTGGACTGTGTCTGCCTTCCACCATCTTCACCAGGAGAACTTTGTGTGCTAATGCTGCCACTGGAAGGGCTTGCAGTTCCCCCTCCTACCGATATGGAGGGATGGTGTCGCTTCAAGTGAGAACTCAACCCCGAGGTCGCAAGATGTCTCAGGTCTCTGCCTCTGCTGATATTTGCCCCACAGTGCCTACAAACTGCCAAAGTAGCACTCTGAGAGTGGACATGGAAATGGTCCCAAATATAAGACCTAGGCCTCCCCACAGCCACTGTGGCGACGCCCACTGAGATAGGAGTCGTGGGCACCCTTTCGTCAGCTTGAGAAAGTTTTTGTTTGGATGGTACAACCTCCTCTACCTCCTCCTCACTGTCAGTAGTGGGTGGAGGGGTGGGGTTATCTATATCCTCACTATCCACCACCTGTAGTTCCAGGATGGCTAAACCTGTATGTTCCATTGATCGTCCTGTGGTCTCGGCTCTATAAGACAACTGGCTCGATGTGGAGGGCTGTGTACTTTCTGCATGCGAACAGCCGGCTTCTTCATCAAGTCCACCCACTCCCATAGTTCGGCGTTCCAGACGGATGGGACCCACCCTTACTTTTTTGGCCCCCCACAGTGTCCTTTACCACTATCAGGACTTGCTCCCCCAGACCCGCGTACAGCTGAACGTTTCATGACAGCAGGAGTGTTTTCAGGAGACAGATGGGGGGATGGAAAGGTGTTGTGTAAGTGGTGGAAAATATTTCTTGTTTCTTGATTGGCAACGTGTTTGTTTAGGGTATATTAACTTCCGCAAAACCGTCTATTTATTTTTTAGTTATTTTTATTTTTTTACAAGGGGATACCTGTACTTTCCAGTTCTACAAAGGAGTATGGGAGGTGCTATCCTTTGGCCAAAGTTGGCTTTTGATTCACAGAAAGCGACCCTGGCACGGACAAACTGCCCTGTGAGCAGTGAAAGGGCAAAAGTGGGTCCCTTGTTTCCCAAAAAGGAGTTTTAGTTCTCCCAAGGACAATGGGAGGTGCAATCCATTTTGCCAAAGTTGGCTTTTGATCCACAGAAAGCGACCCTGGCACGGACAAACTGCCCTGTTTGAGCAGTGAAAGGGCAAAAGTGGGTCCCTTGTTTCCCAAAAAGGAGTTTTAGTTCTACAAAGGAGTATGGGAGGTGCAATCCTTTATTCCAAAGTTGGCTTTTGATTCACAGAAAGCGACCCTGGCACGGACAAACAGCCCTGTGAGCAGTGAAAGGGCAAAAGTGGGTCCCTTGTTTCCCAAAAAGGAGTTTTAGTTCTCCAAAGGACAATGGGAGGTACAATCCTTTTTGCCAAAGTTGGCTTTTGATTCACAGAAAGCGACCCTGGCACGGACAAACTGCCCTGTTTGAGCAGTGAAAGGGCAAAAGTGGGTCCCTTGTTTCCCAAAAAGGAGTTTTAGTTCTCCAAAGGACAATGGGAGGTGCAATTCTTTTTGCCAAAGTTGGCTTTTGATTCACAGAAAGCGACCCTGGCACGGACAAACAGCCCTGTTTGAGCAGTGAAAGGGCAAAAGTGGGTCCCTTGTTTCCCAAAAAGGAGTTTTAGTTCTCCAAAGGACAATGGGAGGTGCAATTCTTTTTGCCAAAGTTGGCTTTTGATTCACAGAAAGCGACCCTGGCACGGACAAACTGCCCTGTGAGCAGTGAAAGGGCAAAAGTAGGTCCCTTGTTTCCCAAAAAGGAGTTTTAGTTCTCCCAAGGACAATGGGAGGTGCAATTCTTTTTGCCAAAGTTGGCTTTTGATTCACAGAAAGCGACCCTGGCACGAACAAACTGCCCTGTTTGAGCAGTGAAAGAGCAAAAGTGGGTCCCTTGTTTCCCAAAAAGGAGTTTTAGTTCTCCCAAGGACAATGGGAGGTGCAATTCTTTTTGCCAAAGTTGGCTTTGGATTCACAGAAAGCGACCCTGGCACGGACAAACTGCCCTGTTTGAGCAGTGAAAGGGCAAAAGTGGGTCCCTTGTTTCCCAAAAAGGAGTTTTAGTTCTCCCAAGGACAATGGGAGGTGCAATTCTTTTTGCCAAAGTTGGCTTTTGATTCACAGAAAGCGATCCGGGCACGGACAAACTGCCTTTTTTGAGCAGTGAAAGGGCAAAAGTGGGTCCCTTGTTTCCCAAAAAGGAGTTTTAGTTCTCCAAAGGACAATGGGAGGTGCAATTCTTTTTGCCAAAGTTGGCTTTTGATTCACAGAAAGCGACCCTGGCACGGACAAACAGCCCTGTGAGCAGTGAAAGGGCAAAAGTGGGTCCCTTGTTTCCCAAAAAGGAGTTTTAGTTCTCCAAAGGACAATGGGAGGTGCAATTCTTTTTGCCAAAGTTGGCTTTTGATTCACAGAAAGCGACCCTGGCACGGACAAACAGCCCTGTTTGAGCAGTGAAAGGGCAAAAGTGGGTCCCTTGTTTCCCAAAAAGGAGTTTTAGTTCTCCCAAGGACAATGGGAGGTGCAATTCTTTTTGCCAAAGTTGGCTTTTGATTCACAGAAAGCGACCCTGGCACGGACAAACTGCCCTGTGAGCAGTGAAAGGGCAAAAGTGGGTCCCTTGTTTCCCAAAAAGGAGTTTTAGTTCTCCCAAGGACAATGGGAGGTGCAATTCTTTTTGCCAAAGTTGGCTTTTGATTCACAGAAAGCCACCCTGGCACGGACAAACAGCCCTGTGAGCAGTGAAAGGGCAAAAGTGGGTCCCTTGTTTCCCAAAAAGGAGTTTTAGTTCTCCAAAGGACAATGGGAGGTGCAATTCTTTTTGCCAAAGTTGGCTTTTGATTCACAGAAAGCGACCCTGGCACGGACAAACAGCCCTGTTTGAGCAGTGAAAGGGCAAAAGTGGGTCCCTTGTTTCCCAAAAAGGAGTTTTAGTTCTCCCAAGGACAATGGGAGGTGCAATTCTTTTTGCCAAAGTTGGCTTTTGATTCACAGAAAGCGACCCTGGCACGGACAAACTGCCCTGTTTGAGCAGTGAAAGGGCAATAGTGGGTCCCTTGTTTCCCAAAAAGGAGTTTTAGTTCTCCCAAGGACAATGGGAGGTGCAATTCTTTTTGCCAAAGTTGGCTTTTGATTCACAGAAAGCGACCCTGGCACGGACAAACTGCCTTTTTTGAGCAGGGAAAGGGCAAAAGTGGGTCCCTTGTTTCCCAAAAAGGAGTTTTAGTTCTCCCAAGGACAATGGGAGGTGCAATTCTTTTTGCCAAAGTTGGCTTTTGATTCACAGAAAGCGACCCTGGCACAGACAAATTGCCTTTTTTGAGCAGTGAAAGGGCAAAAGTGGGTCCCTTGTTTCCCAAGAAGGAATTTTAGTTCTCAAAAGGACAATGGGAGGTGCAATTCTTTTTGCCAAAGTTGGCTTTTTATTCACAGAAAGCGACCCTGGCACGGAGAAAACAGCCCTGCATGAGGCAAGGGCCAAATCACCAGGCTCCCTTGTTTCCGAAAACCCTTTAGCGTTTAAAAAAGAAAGAAGAATGCCCACCCCGCCCGCAACAGAAAAAATGGCGCAGCAGAAAAATTGCTGGCCGTCTGGAAAAATTGAAAACGCCAATCTCGTGAGGAAAAAAACACCCACAGGCCCTTTGCAAAAAATTATAAAAGCAACACCCAACAGTTTCCCCACACCTCCCAAACTCACCCACCCAAACTTTTCTCCCGGTCTTCTGTAGCCTAGCTCAGCTCTAGCTCAAAAACAGCCAAGGAGGCTGTGATGCAGCAATCTTTCCTGCCTGCCTGCCTGCCCAGAAACTCCCTTCCACCCTCTTGAGATTCACGGTGCGAATGAGCCACGAGGCTGAGTGCTCGCTCTTTTCATTCAGGACGTCCTACCAGCCCCTCCCCCTGGTTTAACGTGCTCTCTGATTGGCCACAAGGTGCAAACAACACGCTAGGTTGCCCCAGTGCACTTAAACAAGTTTGGGTGATTTGCAAAAGCATTTTTTAAAAACGAAAAAAAACGACGCCATAACGGAAAACGGCCAATCGCGGTTCGAAACCGCGATATCCAGACGTGTGGACTACCAATGCCGTATATTGCTTCAAAACAAACGAAAATAACGAATTAATAACGGGTAACGGGGAAAACGAATTATTTGAGCAAGCCTAGTATTCATGTTATCTTGGATCTATTGTGTTATTTTTGGGACTTTGGACTAATAATTATGAAATCATTGATCTGCATTTAAGGATTGCACTTGCAATTGGATTTTACTTTCTTTACTGCTTTTTATTGCATTTTGCTATCTTTCTTCAATAAACTAAAAACCTCAAGCCTGCTGCGGTGGAGTTTGTGTGTTGGAGCCAGGTGAACCAGTGCTGAGGTGCGACAGCCAAGTCCAGCCAAATTCTCCCCATTCCTCCTTGGGCGGGGTTCCCCAACTACCTGCCACATTGTTCAAAAATTCAAGGAGCAGCAATGAAAAGATTGCCCTAAAGACAGGAAAGTATTGAGAAGGGCAGCGAGACAGCAGTGCCACTGAAATAGTGGAGCAGTGAGGCAGCGGGGCCATAGAGGCTCCCCACACAGGTGTTCCAATCGGCGCAGGAGGCAAGACAGCAAAGCAGTGGGGCCGTTAAGGCTAGCCAAGCGGCAAAGCGGCAGGGGCCATGGAGGCTCCCCACACTGGTGTTCCAATCTGTGCAGGAGGCAGGGCAGCAAGGCATCTGGTTGTTGCTTTTTCCATTTCATCCTGATTCTAAAGTTTTGGCTATATTTTTGTAGTGTTAGATTGCTGTTCCCTTTTGGTGGAGAATGATTGATACCATTCTCGAAGCAGTACTGTATTTCAGTTTGCTTCCTGTTTTTAGCATGGCACATATTTTACATGAACTGAATGAATTCTAGGATCTTTCCAATATTGCAGGTTCTGGAAAGAATTTTCTCAGTCAGTTTAAGATTACTCTCACCACATTGAGTAGGGTTTTTTCTAGATGACCCTAGCTGAGTCAAATTAAAATGTAAATAAGAAATAACAGGGATTAGGAGAAGAAATGATTTGAAAAATTCTCCTGGTTCTGATGGCAAACTAAGTAACCTGAATTATCCACTCCATAGCATACTCAATTAGAACTTTATAATGTGCAGATTACCTTCATGGAAGCCATTAATGGTTCATGATAGAGAATTAAGAGGTTTTAATTCACTGGAGAGCAAATGGGATCCCAGTCCCTCAACACAAGCAATGACAGTGCACATTTTTTCCTCTTTCTACCAATTGTGATATTGTTATATATACACATTATATAAAGATTAAAAATCATTAAACTTCAATTATTTGAACTATATGCATTTCCATACATACCATATTTAATTGAGTCTTATGTGCACATAAACCCATTTGTATGAAAAGGCACAGAGGGACACAGAGGCATGGAGGTTTGTGCAACAGTGGCAACAGTGACCTCAGGGCTCCATGGTACCCAGAGAAGAAGGAGGAACGCTGACTGGTGACCTAATCATCACTGCTGCTTAGCTGCAAATCCTGCTCCCAAGCAGCCCTCGGGTGTCTCACCTATACATCCTCCCCCCTAAACATCCAGGCCTAAATGAAGAATCACTGAATCAGCTACAGGAATATCTCAGACTATTTCAAGAGAATTCATACAGTGATGAAACTATAGCAGCAAGCCAAAAATTATCTACAGCCATAGCTAATGCTGGGTGCCATGCCAAAAGATCTCAGCCGGCATTTGGAAACAATAGACCAGTGATGGGCAACCTTTTGCGCTTGATGTGTCAAAATTCACCAAAAAACCTAGCATGACTTGGGTGGTATGTCACTTTGAGGAAAAAAACCCCCATAATTTCACAATATGTATAGTTTAAATAACAAAAATGTATAATTGTAATATATAACTGTATTTAATAAATCAAAAACTATTTACTACCATTATTTCCATGTACAACAATCTATGGTACCTCTTGCAGTTTCCACGCTGATTTCTCTCTATTCTAGTTTCAATGTAGTCATGAATAATGAATAATATAATAATAATATAATAGTAATAATATGATAATAAACTACAATAATAATAGAATAATAATAGAATGTAATGTGCATAATTCCCATGGAGTAAACAACAAAACCACTGGACCAAATCACACCGAATTTGGCCACAAAAGACATAGTCATCCAATCAATCTGCATGCGTGTCAGCAAAAATGGCTAGGTGTGTCAGTGCTGACACTTGTGTCATAGGTTGGCCATCACTGCAATAGACATTGACAAAATTACGATCTGCCAACTGCAAAAGGCCACCCTGCTGGGATCTGCGCGCATCATCCGAAAATACATCACACAGTCCTAGACACTTCGGAAGTGTTTGACTTGTGATTTTGTGATATGAAATCCAGCATATCTATCTTGTTTGCTGTGTCATAATAATAATAATAATAATAATAATAATAATAATAATAATAATAATAATAATAATAATAATAGACATTGACAAAATTATGATCTGTCACCTGCAAAAGGCCACCCTACTGGGATCTGCTCGCATCATCCGAAAATACATCACATAGTCCTAGACACTTGGGAAGTGTTCGACTTGTGATTTTGTGAAACGAAATCCAGCATATCTATCTTTTTGCTGTGTCATAAAATAAAATAATAACAATAATACCCCTCCACACACACACACACACACCCAAGGCTTAGCTAGTCTAGTCTCATTCACAAGGCCTTCAAACTCTCCCTCAATTTGGAAGGTCTTGTCAATGAGACCAGTTGTTGATTGTTCTAGATCAATACTCAGGACTTTATTGAATAGATTGGTTGTGTTTTTTTCACTACAAAAAAATTAAAATCCTCTAAAACAAATTCCTCACTCATCGTTATTTGTGATACAACCAATTACAAGAACAGGAGAAATCTTCCCATCAAAGGGGATAACAGAGTCTGATTTGTTTATTCTTTCAAACAGCTTTTTCAGCAGAGATGGAAGAAAACTGAAGGATTTTCCCTATGCACTATCACTCTCTTCCAGACAGAGCCCGAAATGCGGGTTCAAATAACACCTCAGGTAAAAGAGAATTAATTCAGGACAGAGCAGGAAAACCCTTCTTTATCCTGAATTAATTAGATACCCCATTAGATCTGGGTCTTCATGAAAGGCTCAGTTTTAAAGGGATATGAGCTTCTGCAGTCCCAGCCCAATTCACTGTCCACTGAGCCCAATTCACTTCTTCAGACTCTATGAGCACGGAGAAACTGAGAAGGCACCCATCCCCTTCCCATCCCCATCCCGAAAGACTTAAAAATAAAGGAAAACTTACTGGGTGCCTGTTCCCACATCTTCATCAAAAACTGAGCTTTCATGTGTGGGTGTCCCCATGCCATCCCAAAAACTTTTGGGATGACATCGGACCCCCCCCCCCCAAATAAACCTTAAAAATAAAGGAAAACTTATTGGGTCAACATGAGGCTGCTCCGGCAGCCCTCCTGGTGGATAAAAACGATGCACCAGGAGGCAGGGGGAAATTGCTCTCCCCCCCCCCCCTTCCTGGCATGTCATTTTTATGCACCAGGAGGGCTGCTGGAGCAGCCTCATGTTGACCCAATAAGTTTTCCTTTATTTTTAAGGTTTTTTTGGGGGGGGGGGGTCCGATGTCATCCCAAAAGTTTTTGGGATGGCATGGGGACACCCACACATGAAAGCTCAGTTTTTGATGAAGGTGTGGGAACAGGTTTCTTTAACATGTTCCGAAGCATTTAAGCCCTGTATGGAAGCGCAATTGGTGAGGATATTCTTGTTACTGTTTTAGTTGGATGAGATAGATAGATAGATAGATAGATAGATAGATAGATAGACAGATAGATAGATTTCAACTCATTGCAAACTTTTAGGATAGTATAGATTAAGAACCCCGGTGACAGAAAATCTATGAACAGTCAGAAATGACAGTTCTTTGTAAATACTGAGTGCTAGTTTGAAAAATGCAACTTAATTAAATGTTGGTTACATAGAAAGTGTGATATTTTAATGCCATTTACAGCAAGAACAAGTTTACCCTTTTTAGGAAGACATCATAACATTATGATGGTTTTAGAATGCCTTGTTTCAAAGATAATCCTTTGGTACAGCTGTTGGCAAAGCAATGATTACTTCATGTCATAATGAACTATTCAGCAGCACAAGATAAAAGCATTCAGTCCACAGTTCTTTTGAAAATACAGTACAGTTTGATCCTTTTATATGTAAAGAAAATATTGAATTGTGTGGAGTTAGTAGTCTGACTGCTATGTGTTAACTCTTTCAGTTCCTATGAAACGGGGGTAAGCATGTCTTTTAGAATAGCACAATACTTCCATGAGATGAGAATCTCATTTGCCTAACTTCTGTCTTATCCATCATCACACAATTATTATTTCCATTTTCTATGGAATGTAGGATTTTCAGATGAAGGGTAGAGAGAGACTACTTCCCATCTATCCACCATATTTATTTAAAGAGTAAAAAATTATTGAAAAAAATATGAGGTTCTAGCAGATAGGAAGAAGGCAGATGTTATTATCATCCTGAAAAAGAGCAAAAAGAGGACTGAATAAATAATAATAATAAAACTTTATTTATACCCCGCCACCATCTCCCCAATGGGGACTCAGGGCAGCTTACATGGGGCCATGCCCAGGACAATACAATATAACCATATCATAATGCAATTAAATAATACAATACATAAAATAAACAGTACAACATAAGATCAAAACAGCAATATAACAAGGGCGGGCCGCATGAACACTACATTTAAAAACTAGATTAAAAATTAAAAACTCTGGGTGAGAAAGGGATCAGAATAAAAACCTCGAGGGACAGGGACATCAGATAGTGAACCAGTCTAGAGGATAAATATTGGGGGGAGTAGCAAAGAACATTTACTCTCCGAAAGCACACCGGAAGAGCCATGTTTTTAAATCTTTCCTGAAGGCTAAAAGGGTGGGGGCTTGCCTGATTTCAATGGGCAGCGAGTTCCACAAGCGAGGGGCCACAGCAGAAAAGGCCCTCTCCCTTGTTCCTACAAGGCGGGCCTGAGATATAGGTAGTGGCGACAGGAGGGCCTCCCCTGATGATCGGAGAGATCGGGCAGGTTTATGGTAGGAGATACGGTCATGAAGGTAGGCGGGTCCCAAACCGTTTAGGGCTTTATAAATGATGGTCTGCACCTTGAATTGGGACCGGAAGATGAACGGCAGCCAGTGGAGCTCCTTAAACAGGGGAGTAGATCTCTCCCTGTAACTCGCCCCCGTTATTAGTCTGGCGGCCGAGCGTTGGACCAATTGTAACTTCCGGGCCGTCTTCAAGGGAAGCCCCACGTAGAGCGCATTACAGTAGTCCAGTCTAGAGGTAACTAAGGCATGCACCACCGTGGTCAAGTCAGACTTCACGAGGTATGGTCGCAGTTGGCGCACAAGTTTGAGTTGTACGAAAGCCCTCCCGGCCACCGCTGACACCTGAGCCTCAAGCGTCAACGCTGAATCCAGGAGGACCCCCAAACTGCGGACCTGTGATTTCAGGGGGAGTGTAACCCCGTCCAGCACAGGTTGCCACCCAATACCCCGATCCGACGGGCAACTGACCAGGAGGGCCTCTGTCTTGTCAGGATTAATCCTCAGCTTGTTCCTCCTCATCCAGTCCGCCACAGCGGCCAGGCACTGGTTCAGCATCCAAGGGGCTTCCTTGGAGTTAGATGGAAATGAGTAGAGGATTTGCATGTCATCTGCGTAGAGATGGCAACACCCTCCAAAACTCCGGATGACCTCTCCCAGCGGTTTCATGTAGATGTTAAAAAGCATGGGGGATAGAATAGACCCTTGCGGGACCCCACAGGTCAACGGCCAGGGGTCCGAGCAGGTGTCCCCCAGCTTCACCATCTGGGAACGGCCCTCCAGGAAGGACTGTAGCCACTGCAGAACCGTGCCACCGAGTCCCATCCCGGAGAGCCTCCCCAGAAGGATACCATGGTCGATGGTATCGAAAGCCGCTGAGATGTCCAGGAGAACCAGCAGGGTCACACTCCCCCTGTCCAGTTCCCTGCGGAGGTCATCCACCAAGGCGACCAAAGCCGTCTCGGTGCTGTGCCCAGGCCTGAAACCAGACTGCGAGCGGTCCAGAAAATCAGTGTCATCGAGGAACTCCTGGAGCTGCGTGGCAACCACCCGCTCCAGAACCTTGCCCAAAAACGGGAGGTTGGAAATTGGTCTGTAGTTGTTACATACAGATGGGTCTAACGAGGTCTTTTTTAGTCGCGGTTTTACTACTGCCTGTTTGAAGCAGGATGGAACTGACCCCTGACCCAGGGAGGCATTTATTATAGCCACAAACCAATCCAACAACCCCTCTTTGGCCTGCTTAACCAGCCAAGAGGGACAAGGATCCAGATGTGATGACTCATGGGCCTTGTAGTCCTGCTCATGACATTGTAATGCCTGATGAAGAAGAAAACTTGGGTTTTTTACCTTCCCAGTCAGAACTGGAATCTTCTCAGCCAGATCTTTCCCAGGCAGATCTGGGAACCTTGCACCTGCAAGAAAGTTGTGTCCCAGAAGTATGTCAAACAAACCCTGAGCCTACATCTCCCGTGTTCTCTCGCCATGAGTTTTGTAAACAACAGAGGGGTTTGGAAGCAGCTTCGCGCAGGAGTGCGAGGATAGCAGCTAAGAATGTACCCAATTAAGTCTGCTTTTCGTGAGAACCTTTAAGGAGTCAAACATCTGGTCTCAGAGTTTAGCTTTCGTTTCTGGTTCCCAGAGAACGGCTTCGGCGGGAAAGTTAGACTCTATATAGGTGTTTTACCCGCGTAGTAACTTCGCGGAGTCAATTCGTCAGCCTCCGGAGCGAGTTGTGTCTGGACAGCGCGCTCCGATTCAAGCCTCGTTCCTGCTCAAGCCTTGCCTTGTTTCCAGCCTTCGCTCCTGTTTCCCAGCCTTTGTTTACCTACGGATCTTGCCTTGTTTCCCAGGACTAAACCTTGCCTTGTTTCACGGATTTTACCAAGTTATTCCACGGACCTTGTTCTTGTTCCTCGTTACCTTGTTCCACGTTTCAAGCCTTGTTTCAAGTATCAAGTTATTTCTTAGCCTTGCTCAAGTTCATGGACTAAAGGACCTTGTCATCTCCCCTCACTTTGCCTGGCAAAGTGAGTGTTTCGGTTATTGGATTACAACTTTGGACCTTAATATTTCATATTGGACATTGTTTCTTTGGACTAATTTTGACCTTCCCTGAAAGGTCTACTTCTGGACTAACTTTTACATTTGCTTTTACTAACTTTATATATTTCCTTAATAAAGATATTAGATAGAATCTGGCCTCTGCGTATGGTTATTGGTGCTCTGTAGCCTGGGTCGTGACAGTTTGACTCCGCCACCCTAAGCACCAATTAACCTCGGCCAGAATGTCTACCGGAACCGTACCTGGGCCGAGCGGCCAGCCGATTACCTACACCATCGACAAGGATGAGGTGGACCGAATCCGTGATAAGCTCAATGCACAGGATGGGGAAATAAAGGGTTTGAAGGAACGCGGAATCCGTCTTCCGGCCATGGCGTTGCCAACCAAGTTTACTGGAGAAGCTTCTAAGGTTCATGTTTTCCGTCGCCAATGCCAAGCTTATCTGGAGGCCCGTGATGCCGAGTTTCCCCAGGAAGACATCAAGGTGGCGTGGATTTACAGTCTCCTAGACGGGCCAGCGGCTAACTGGGCGACGGCTCTGTTCGACCAAGCCTCCCCACATCTAAGGTCAGCGCAACACTTCTTGGACCACCTTAAGGCGACCTGGGGAATCGAGGACAATTTGGAGGCCGCCGGGCACAAACTCCGCCGCCTCTTCCAAGGAGACAGACCCATGTCTCAGTACATAGCCGAGTTCCGAGTGCTGGCCCACAACACCGGCTGGAACGATGTTGCCCTCAGAGGACAATTTCGGGAGGGTCTCAACATTGAAATGCTGGAGGAAATCTCCAAGGTGGATCCTCCCCAAACGCTGGAAGCACTCATCGATCAATGTTTACGGGCTGAAGTCATGATTGCCAACAGAAAACAGTGGGTACGAGGCCAGAGCGGTAGAGCTGGGGCAAAAACCCCCGCTCCCGCCAGCGTTCAGCCGCGTCCAGTGTGGAGACCCCCACCACCATCCCCATACCCCAGAGGGAGCGAGGAGGTGCCGATGCAGTTGGGCAATGTGCGTCCCAGATTAGATGCCGCCGAGAAGGCCGGCCGCCAACGCCTAAATCTCTGCTGGTATTGCGGGAATGGGGGCCACTTCGCCAGAGAGTGCCCAGCCAAAGGGAAGCCCGCCGCCCGTCTTGCGGCGGCGTCCTCCACGGAGACGAAGGCGTCTGAGGCGGCTGGCACACAGCCGGCGGGGGAAGCCAACGACCGGGCGTAGAGAGGCTCGCCAACCCGGTCAAGAAACCCGTTCAAGAGCCGCCAACCAGGGTCCTGTTCCTTCTAGTGGTCACCTTATGGTCAGCAAAAAAGGGACCCGTCATGATCCACGCCATGATAGACTCAGGAGCTACCAACAATTTCATTGATAGAGAGTATGCCGACTCTCTGGGATTACAATATCATGACTTCAAGAATGCCCGTGTGGTGCAAGCCATCGATGGCCGCCCTCTCAAGACGGGCCCCGTAAGCCAGTGGTCGGAACCCACCAGGATGTGGATAAGGGAACATATGGAAGAGATTTCCTTCTTTGTTACTGAGGTTCCCCATTTCCCTGTGATTTTGGGGATTCCATGGCTGACGCTTCACGACCCAAGCATCTCCTGGTCCAACAGAGAACTGCAGTTTGCTTCAAAGTACTGCCAAAACCATTGCCTCGTAGCCAAGGTCTGCCATGCCACAGACACCGAGCCCATTATCACCTTGCCAAAGAAGTACTCCGAGTATTGGGATGTATTCAATGAAAAAGAAGCCGAAAAGTTACCCCCACATAGACCTTATGACTGTGCCATTGACTTGGTGGAGGGGGCCCCGATCCCGCGAGGGCATCTCTACTCCCTGACTGAACCAGAGCAAGAAGCTCTCAGGGAGTTCATAGAGACAAACCTTCGCAAGGGATTCATCAGACCCTCTCAATCCCCAGCCGCCTCCCCAGTGATGTTTGTGAAGAAGAAGTCAGGGGAATTACGCTTGGTGGTGGACTACAGAGCATTGAATAATATCACCAAGCGGAACAGCTATCCCCTGCCCTTAATCTCGGATCTACTAGACCGACTTCGAGGAGCCAAGGTTTACACCAAGCTGGATCTTCGGGGAGCTTACAACTTAGTTCGCATCAGAGAAGGGGACGAGTGGAAGACCGCCTTCCAGACCAAATTCGGATTATTCGAGTCCCGAGTTATGAATTATGGATTATGCGGAGCTCCCGCAACGTTCCAGCATTTTGTCAATGACATTTTCCAGGACTATCTAGATAGGTTCTTGATAATCTACCTGGACGATTTTTTGGTGTTTTCTAGATCACAATCAGAACATGAGAACCACGTCAAAATGGTGTTACAACGATTGCGGGATCATGGACTTTATGCCAAGCTGGAAAAATGCGCTTTTGATCTACAAGAGGTAGATTTCCTTGGATACCGTATCTCGCCTCTAGGGCTCTCCATGGATCCAGCCAAGGTTTCAGCAGTATTGGAATGGCGGGCGCCAACTAACAAGAAGGAGGTGCAGCGATTCTTGGGGTTCGCGAACTATTACCGCAAGTTCATTCCAGATTTTGCCCGCTGGTCTGACCCAATCACTAGCTGCATCCGTGGAAAACAGCCCTTCCGCTGGACTGATCAAGCAGAGGAAGGGTTCCAGCAACTAAAGAAATTATTCACATCCCAGCCAATCCTTCAGCATCCAGATCCTGAAACCCTTTTTGTGGTGCAAGCGGACGCCTCTGATGTGGCAATTGGGGCTGTGCTCCTACAACCGGTGGGAGATCACCTTCATCCTTGTGCCTATTATTCTCGTCAACTAACCGCACCAGAGAGGAACTATACCATTTGGGAAAAAGAACTATTAGCCATAAAGGCAGCTTTTGAAACTTGGAGACATTGGCTAGAAGGGGCCAAATTTCCCATTGAAGTCCACACTGATCATCGGAATCTAGAACATCTAAGAACTGCCCGCAAGCTAAATCAAAGGCAGCAACGTTGGGCTTTATTCTTTGAACGTTTCAACTTCCAGATTCATTATGTGACCCCAGCCCAAACCAAGCAAGCAGACGCCCTGTCACGTAAACCGGAATACGCTGCAGGACGCAAGGAGACCTTTGAATCCCAACTACTACAACCCGAGAACTTTGCCACGCTCACAGTGGGGAACACCAAATCCACTCCCATTGATTCAACTCCCTCTACTCCAGGGCCCATCTGTGCTCAAGAAATCAGGGCTAGTCAGCAAGCAGATGCCTGGGCGCAGGACCAACTTCGTCAAGGTCTGCATTTTCCCTTTTCGCTTAAAGATGGACTGCTTTGCTATAGAAATCACGTTTATATCCCACCCGGACCGGGCAGGGAAAAAGCACTTCGTCTGTGTCATGACTGCAAACCAGCAGGGCATTTCGGACTATTTAAAACCATGCATTTGATCCTAAGAGATTTCTGGTGGCCCAAGATCCGCAAGGATGTGGAAAAATATGTTAACACCTGCCCAGTATGCCAGCGCTCCAAGATAAGAAGGGAGAAGCCCTCAGGGCTTCTACACCCCCTTCCTAACCCATCTCGCCCATGGGAAATAATTTCTGCGGATTTTATCACTGACTTACCACCTTCCTGTGGATTCACCACGATCCTAGTGGTGGTGGACCTTTTCACCAAGTTAGCCCATTTCATTCCCTGTGAAGGTCTTCCCACGGCCCAAGAGACTGCAGATTTATTCCTCCAACATGTTTTCAGACTACATGGATTGCCCAAGAGTTTGGTCACAGACCGTGGATCCCAATTCACCTCTCGTTTCTGGAAGGCACTACAAAAACTATTGGGCATAGACTCTCGTTTATCTTCAGCTCATCATCCCCAAACGGATGGGCAAACGGAGCGCACCAACGCCACTTTGGAACAGTACCTTCGCTGTTATGTAAACTACCAACAGGACAATTGGGCTTCTCTGTTACCACTGTCGGAATTTGCCTACAACAATGGAGTCCAGGCTTCTACAAAAGAAACGCCGTTCTTTGCAAACTACGGCTTCCATCCACGTTTCTTTCCCCCTGTCATTGAAACTTCAGAAGTTCCCGCAGCAGAGGATTGGCTGCAGGAACTCACAGCGGTGCAACAACTTTTGCTCCAGCAACTGGAACAAGCCAAGGAGGACTATAAACGTCACGCAGACAAACATCGCCAGCCGGGCCCCGAAATCAAGGTAGGAGATCGGGTTTTTCTGTCCACTCGCTTTTTGCCCTCCCATCGCCCTTGCCGGAAGTTAGATGCCCGTTTCATTGGCCCCTATCCAGTGGTGGCGCAATTAAACCCCGTGACTTTCAAACTCCAACTTCCGCGTTCAATGCGCATTCACCCAGTGTTTCACCGCTCCCTGCTCCTTCCGGCGGATGGTGTGCGGCCAGATGTAGACCGGCCGGCCCCCGTCCCTATTTTGGTGGATGGGGAGGACGAGTTCGAGGTTCAAGACATTTTGGATTCTCGCTTTCACCGCCGCCGCCTGCAATATCTCATTGACTGGGTGGGTTTTGGCCCTGAGGAACGCTCTTGGGAAGACGCCTCCACAGTCCATGCTCCTGATCTAACCCGTCGCTTTCATCAGACCTATCCCGCCAAACCACGACCTCGCGCCTCGGGGAGAGAGTCCCAGTTTGGGAGGGGCCTTGAGGAGGGGGATAGTGTGATGACTCATGGGCCTTGTAGTCCTGCTCATGACATTGTAATGCCTGATGAAGAAGAAAACTTGGGTTTTTTACCTTCCCAGTCAGAACTGGAATCTTCTCAGCCAGATCTTTCCCAGGCAGATCTGGGAACCTTGCACCTGCAAGAAAGTTGTGTCCCAGAAGTATGTCAAACAAACCCTGAGCCTACATCTCCCGTGTTCTCTCGCCATGAGTTTTGTAAACAACAGAGGGGTTTGGAAGCAGCTTCGCGCAGGAGTGCGAGGATAGCAGCTAAGAATGTACCCAATTAAGTCTGCTTTTCGTGAGAACCTTTAAGGAGTCAAACATCTGGTCTCAGAGTTTAGCTTTCGTTTCTGGTTCCCAGAGAACGGCTTCGGCGGGAAAGTTAGACTCTATATAGGTGTTTTACCCGCGTAGTAACTTCGCGGAGTCAATTCGTCAGCCTCCGGAGCGAGTTGTGTCTGGACAGCGCGCTCCGATTCAAGCCTCGTTCCTGCTCAAGCCTTGCCTTGTTTCCAGCCTTCGCTCCTGTTTCCCAGCCTTTGTTTACCTACGGATCTTGCCTTGTTTCCCAGGACTAAACCTTGCCTTGTTTCACGGATTTTACCAAGTTATTCCACGGACCTTGTTCTTGTTCCTCGTTACCTTGTTCCACGTTTCAAGCCTTGTTTCAAGTATCAAGTTATTTCTTAGCCTTGCTCAAGTTCATGGACTAAAGGACCTTGTCATCTCCCCTCACTTTGCCTGGCAAAGTGAGTGTTTCGGTTATTGGATTACAACTTTGGACCTTAATATTTCATATTGGACATTGTTTCTTTGGACTAATTTTGACCTTCCCTGAAAGGTCTACTTCTGGACTAACTTTTACATTTGCTTTTACTAACTTTATATATTTCCTTAATAAAGATATTAGATAGAATCTGGCCTCTGCGTATGGTTATTGGTGCTCTGTAGCCTGGGTCGTGACACCAGAGCACAAGTGGTCGCCCTCACAGACCCAAGAATCCCCTCCACGTCATCAGGAAGAACAGGCCGGAAAGAATCCCACAAAATCGGACAGACAGGTACCTCGGTTACCTCCGCTGGAACTACAGTTAAGCTGGAGTCCAACTCACGGCGTATCTGAGCAACTTTGCCTGCAAAATGGTGCGCGAAATCGCTGCACCGAGTTGCCAAGTCATCGGGAAGCCCCTGGGTCTCAGGCGGCCGCAGGAGCTCCTCAACAACTCGGAACAACTCCGATGGCCTGTTGGCCACAGACGCTATGCGGGCAGTCGTGAAAGCTTTCCTGGCTGCTCGCAAAGCCATGGAGTAAGCCTTAATAGCGGCTTTAGCCCGTGCTTGGTCGGACACATCCCGAGATTTCCTCCAGGTGCACTCTAGTCCCCTCCTCGCACGCTTCATCACAGCCAGCTCCTCAGTGAACCAAGGAGTCGACTCGACTCTGCGCAGTGAGAGGGGACGTTCGGGAGCGATCGTGTCCAATGCCCTTGTCAGCTCACTATTGTAGTGATCAGCCAGAACATCGACAGGATCGCCAGTCTGCAGAACAGGAAGATCCCCAAGAGACCTCAGAAGTCCATCCGGATCCATCAGCCTCCTAGGGCGGACCATCTTAGTGGGTCCACCACCCCTGCGGAGGTTAGAGGCCACGGTGAAACTTAAACAAATCAGATGATGGTCAGACCATGACAATGGAAGAATGTTTTGCTCTTCCACTCTGACTGTCCCACCGTCCACAATAAAAACAAGGTCCAAGGTATGTCCCGCCTGATGTGTGGGCCCAGATATAACTTGAGACAGCCCCATGGTCGTCATGGCGACCATAAAATCCTGAGCTGCACCTGTCAATGTGGTCTCGGCATGAATGTTAAAGTCCCCCAAAACTATAAGTTGTTGGGAGACAAGAGCCACATTGGAGACCACTTCTGCTAGCTCAGACAGAGAGACTGCTGGGTCGCGGGGTGGACGGTACACCAACAGAATCCCCATGCTGTCTCGGGCTCCCACCTTCAGGAAAACACACTCGAACCTCGAAGATTGCGGAACGGTGCATCTGATCAGGGCGATGGACTGCCGAAAGATCACCGCAACTCCCTGAACCTAGAAACCAAGTTGACATCAATAACAGAGTTTGTTTCAGAACTGATCATTAAAGAGTATATTTTGATTATTGTGACTATTGAGTACTGGCATGGGTTTCTAAGGGAGGTGACATAATAGTCTTCTTCAAATATTTGATGGGATGCCATGCAGAAGATGGAGCTTCTTTTCTACTGCTCTAGAGACTAGGCCACAGAAGAATGGATTCAAACTACAAGAAATGGGATTCCATCTAAACGTTAGGAGGAACTTCCTGGCAGCAAAAACTGTTCAAAGGTGGAATATAATGCTGTAGGGAGTGGTAGACATGACATGTTTAAACAGAGATTGGATGAGCATCTTTTCTAATGCTTTTGTATACCTGCATGGCAAAGGTTGGACTAGATGGCTCTGGTGGTTCCTTCCAGCTTGACAATTCTTAATTCTACAATTTAATCTGGTTCCCGTCATTTAATATGGCATTCTGTCAATTAATATTTATGAGTTGTTACGAGTATTAAGATACTAGGCTGACCTCCAAAAAAGTGCTTTGTTAGCTGCAACTGCTGATACTCTTTCTCAGAGAATAGTTATGCAGCAATCTTTTGTCACGTTTGGCTCAGCAATACTTGGTAAATACAGATGTGTTACTCACCTTTCCTCTTCCAGGGTAATTTGACAAAACCCTAATTGCGATGATCAAAAATCCCCTTTTCCCCATTAACTAAAGCCCACAATGCCACTGATGAAGAATGTAGGGAATTATAGTCAAACAGTTCCTAGAGGGCAGGTTTGCACTGGTCTTACATTAGATAAGGTGGTCCCCATGAGAGCTGGACCACTAGCTTCAGCAAATTTGCTGCTCCTCCTTGGCAGTGCATCTGATTCTTACTTTTCCCAACCCTAGAGAACTTTCCAGCAATATCTTTCTACTCCCTACAGATCCAGAAAGAGGAGAACACAATTGTGGCAACTCAAGGCCCATATCAAGACATTTAGGGACATCAAGGAATCTGAGTTTTTCTTAGACACAGCCCAGCAGACCATTCCAGATACACAACCCACATCAGATGAACATTCAGGGCAAGGTTATGGGGAGGTCACTTCAAATGTGCAGAACTTTGATGCTTGGAAAAATGTAACATTTAGAAAGAGAAAGAAGCACTGTTATATGAATCTCTCTATTAATCTGGAGTTTCACAATTGATTTTAAGTTCTCTCACCAGTAATGGATGGTGAGGAAATACAACACCTTGGGAAGGATGAGAAATTCATAGACACAACTAAGTGAACTGTAAGGTTGTGCCTGGATCCGCTTCAAAAAATAGTATTTGGCTTTTTTGGCTTATTTAGATGCCTGTAATGGCAAGGGCTCTGCAGCCATGTTTTTTTTATTCAAAACAGACCACACGGCTGCAGATCGTAGCTATTTTTGGTTTTTATTTGGAAATACGCAGAGCGTGGAGAGGCTGCTGCATGCCCACATGGGTTTTCCCTGTAAGCCCTGCCTGTTGAGCCAATCAGAATAGAAGAAAGCTGTGAGGTGTCTTATGCAAACTAGGCTATATAAATGGGGCGAGTGCCTCCATTTTTCAGTTGCTTCCTAGCTCTAGACAGAGTTGCTTTAGTCTGATTACCTTGCTGCTTTAGCTTTTTGCTTAGCTTCTTGCATTGAATCTATTTTTATTATTTGATTTTCCTTTATTTACTTTTATTTTCTTGATTCTTTATTCTTTATTTAGTGGGACTGGAAGCTAGAAAATGTGGGTGGGTGTGCACATTTGGGAGCTTGGGAGAAAACATCTCTTGGGTCAGTGTGCTTTTTTTTTTTTTAATTAATTTGACTCTGAGCCTTGACTTACCCTCTTCAGCTTTTTCTCTCCTCTCCTCTCCTCTCCTTATATTTTTTCTCCTCCCTCTCCTCCTTCAGAAAATACTTTTAAAAATTATTATTATTACAAGTCAAATGTATATTATAAGCCAAATGTATATTATGTTTAAGCCCCAGGCAAATGGAATGAAATGCAATAAGAAATTAAGAGCAAGGAGAGAAATAATAGAATTAAACAACAGACAGAACTTGATGAGATTGCAAAGAAAAGAAATTAGATAGTCCTCCCCTCCAACCACTACCGGCCTGGTAGGAGAGACCCGTTTCAAGTTTCCCTTACCTTTTTAATTCTCAGATGGTGTAACCTCTAGCACCTGTCCCACAGTGATGAACTGCTCTGAATCACTTCAAGGCTCTATAACAATACTTCTCCAAAAACATTGGGGGGGGGGAGTTCAAACATGGCTAGATTTCCCACAAGACATGTTTTAATTTTTTTTCCAGTAGATAATACTGGAGTGTTTTTCTAATGAGGGGACATGCTGCTTGCTTGCTTGTGGATGGTGACTGGCCTTTTCCAGAATGTTGTGAGAACAAGAAATGCAAAAGCTTTAGAAGAGGTTGCTGTTGTTTTTTATTATTAAAGAAAGTATAATAATGGGTTGTGTGATGTGGAACTCTGAATATTTGACAGTTTGGCATTTGGCAGGAAGAAATGGTATCTTCATGGACAACAAGTTGAATATGAACCAACCTTGTGATTCACCAGCTAAAAAAGCCAGTGGGATTTTGGGCTGCATCAAAAAGAGTATAGTGTCCACATCGAGGGAAGTCATGGTCCCTCGCTATTCTGCTTTGGTCAGACCTCACCTGGAATATTGTGTCCAGTTCTGGGCACCATGGTTTAAAAGAGATATTGACAACTTGGAAGGTGTCCAGAGGAGGGCAACTACCATGATCAAATGTCTAGAGACCAAGCCCTATGAGGATCGTCTTAATAAACTGGGCAAGTTTCGCCTGCAGAAGAGAAGGTTGAGAGGAGACATGATAGCCATGTATAAATAAGTGAAAGGGAAGAGGGAGCAGGCTTGTTTTCTGCTACCCTGGAAACTAGGATTCGGAGCAATGGGTTCAAATTTCAGGAAAGGAGATTCCACCTGAACATGAGGAAGAACTTCCTGACAGTAAGAGCCATTCAGAAGTGCCTCGGAGAGTGGTGGAAGCTCCTTCCTTGGGAGCTTTTAAACAGAGGCTGCATGGCTATCTGTCAGAGGTACTATGATTGTGCTTTTCCTGCATGGCAAGGAGTTGGACTAGATGGCCCACATGGTCTGTTCCAACATTATTATTCTATGAATCTATTTGGCTCTTATGCGTCCTCCTTGAAACAAAACAACAATACCCTATAAGAGGATGACTTAACAGAGGCAGCGCCTAAGTAGAGTTCGTAACTTCCTGAAACAGAATTTGTAGAAAAATAGCCTCTGGTGGACTGGAGGGTATGCAATTGTGTGTTCCTCCTGGGCACAGTGGAGGCACTGCTACCATTGTGCTCAGAGCTGTAGCCAAGAAGGGGGGATAGGAGTTCAAACACTCTCAAATTTCAGCTTAAAAAACTGGTTTACTCATTAATTTTGACTGTTTAACCAAATCCCCATGCTAAGTCTATGAGAAACAGAATTGCAAGCACTATCTCAGCCAAATTTTGTCAATTTATTCACACTGTCATTACTTGCAGCAATAGGCGATATAGTGGAAGCAACCAAGTTGGCCCACCCATAATTGGCATGCCTAATGAAGGAGGTGGTTGACAGGGGTGGAGCTGCATGCTATTTGAGGCTGCTCCTCCCTTCTGCTATGCTCTTTGCTTCGGCATGAGGTAGGAGGCAGGTTCCTAATAGGAGATTAGGCTTTTCCCTCCTTGTTCCCTCTCCTCCCCTTTTCTAGATAGTAGGGTTCCCATTGCTATGCCTTTAGCCCAGGGGGACACCCTATTATTTGGGCAGTTTCTGCCCTAGGCATTTATTGGAAGGGTTTTTCCTGTAAAGCATAAGGGCTAGGCTGGAGATTTGGGTGGCTCCACTATGCAGAGCCTCCCTTCCCCCCCCCCCTCCACCTGAGTTGCCTCAAGGGAGGCACATCCTGTAGCAGAGGAGGTTTGCCCTCTCTCCCTCCCATTTAGAATAGACTCTTAATAAGTTATTGCCTGGGTGAGACACACTCTTTCCTCAAGCCTCAAGTCATGATTGCTAGGCCACAAAGGAAGCTTGCAGACAACTCCTTCCTTTCAAATATTGCTTAATGAATTGTTGTCTGGAGGGAGTCACAGTCTCTCAACCCCAAGAAGACAGTCAATTCCACTCATTAATTGTCATAACATACTGAGGCCTACATTTGTTCTGACTGCGCCTTCGAGGATTATGGTTGATGGTGATGGAATTCGAAGAGGAAGAAAAAACCCTCGTGATGAGGGTTCACTGGAGGAGTTGCGCAGGAAGCGACTTAGAGAGCTATATGGGGGATCTTCTGAGGAAGATTCAGATGGGGAGATGGATGCTGAGGAACAGGTGGTGGCTGGGGAAGCGGGCACTGAATGGGCACAGCCACCGGAGATGTCTGGGGATTTGGGGCTTATGGATACTTCTGAACCTGGGGTTTCTGCAGGAGCTGATCCCAATTGGGATGCTTGGAGAAGGGAGGATGGTTCTTTAAGTGTTCATGGGGCTAAGTGTGGGCAGGATGATTGGGACTCCGACGAATTGCTAGGTACTCCAGATCCACGAGCTCTAGCTGTGTGGAGTTCAGACTCTGAGTAGATTTGGGACACCTGGTGTTTGGGTGTGAGTGTTTGGTCACCCAGGAGGAAGGGGAATAAAATGGGAATGTTTGGCCACTGCACTTTGCGTGTGGCAAGGTGTTGCTAAGGCGCCATTGGGATCTCTGTGTTTCCATGAAGACTGAACTTGGACTATGATTTGAATCTGCTGATATCATCTAGCTTGGCTCTCGCTGTGTCTTATTGTGGACCTGTTTTGGATGACTGCACCCTCTTCAGACTTTGGATTGAATTTGACCTGGCTTCTGTCTACGCCCTCTGACTGACGGCTACTCCCGGCTTCTGACTATTGGTTTGTCTTTCGGAATTTCTGCTGCCTCCTGACCTGACCTTGGATTCTTCTGACGACGGCTATTCATCATCCCTTTGAGGCTCTCGGCTTATCTGCACCGTGGAAGCAGCTTTACTGCTTTTCTAGTTTGTTTATTTTCCAGCAATTAACTCTATTTGTTTTCCAAAGCTGAATTGAAGCGTTATTTAGTTTTTTATTGAATGCCAGCATGGGAAATTAGCGTGGCTCGTTTTTGAGTTATTATTGTCCAATCTACTCTCGAAACACTGAAAAGTGAAGTGTTTCAAGGATATTTCCTGTGTTTATGTTATTTTTTGGCTTATCTTCGGAATAAACTTTGTTTTGTATGTTAACTGGCGTCTGACTCTTGACAACATTTTATTGCATGCCTCGTGTTAGGAGTTAAGCTTTGGCCTCTTGTTAGGCTTTAAGCTCTTGCCACTATATATATATATATATATATATATATATATATATATATATATATATATATATATATGGGCTCTCTTTTGTTTCAGGCCTCATGTTAGGCTTTAAATCTTGCCATTATATTGGGAGGCATCCATCATGTTTTAGGCCTCATGTTCAGCTTTATAGCATTTGCCAATATATTAGGAAGCCTTCATTTGGAGGCCTCCATTTTGTTCAGACCTCATGTTAGGCTTCATGACTTTGGGCTGTTGTTGCCTCAGGCTGGGAACATTCTGGAAGGGGCCATGTGGTCTTCCCCTGTATCTGAGAGGCCCTCCTGAAAAGCTGGCAGCTCAGGCTCATGGCCAAACAAACTAGAAAGCATCAGTTCTGGAAGCTGTGCAGTCATACTCTCTTGGCCTCAGATCAAGGCACGGACACACTATTGGAAGTATAAATCTTCATTATGTGGCCAACTGCCTGGTTTTGGGTGGAAATCCTGGCTGTAGCCTTCCGGCCTGCATTTTCACCTCATGCTAGGCCGCACGTTGTGCCCTTCCTGAAAGAGGCTGTTTGCTTTGCTGCTACAGGGAACACCATTTTTACAGTGCTTGAGAGGATTTGGCAGGTCCTACTTCTTCAGGCTCATAGTCTAGCCCCCGGAAAGGCAGAGTTGCACTCTCTCAGCCATAGAGTACACACACTCAAATTATATATAAATCTTCATTATATTACTAATATGCATTATGGTGAATATCCTGCCAATGTCTTTTAGGGTTGTGTTTTTGTCTTATGCCAAACCTCATGCATTTGGGGCATTATAATTTTAAAATACTCCATAAGAAAAAACTTAAATTTATATATACTTTATGATGCGATAATTTGTGCTTGCTTTAAAAGTTTATACTTTAAACTATCAAGTAAATTTGGAATACTTAGGTAACAGATTAAAGTTATTTTATGTAGTTTCTAAAAATTTGATATGTTTGCGTCATTGACCTTGATTTTTAGATATGCCAATTTAAAATATTTGTGTGTGAACGCTTAAACATTTGAAAATATCAACTGAAGTTTATTTGTAACTAAAATAGAAAATTGATTTAATTTAGTCTATATAAAAATATAAAATGAACTATACTATTTAAATTATTTTGTGTTATAGAACAACTCTTCATGATTCGCTAAAAAAAAGTTTCAACCCCTCTTCCTCCCCCCCACCCCCGAATTTTTTTTCTGGATATAGCCCTGACGGTGCCTGCTTTTTTATGGGGCATGGAGCCAATTGCATGCAACATTGCCATGCTCTTTTCCTCTTTTTGGGCCTTGTTGGGTCTGGGAACACTGCAATTCCTGGGTCATTCTCATCCAGTGAAACAACATGTAGGCTGCCATGTGATGCGGTGATGGTGCCTTTATTTCTGTTTATGGCCATAAGAAAGCTGGGTGGGTCTTTGTCTGACAGATGTTTGAATTTAACCCATCTTTTATATTGGCAATGCTGTACTTGACAAGGTGGGTGAAAGGGGGACTTCAGAAATTGCTTCACTATTTGAAGCAATTTTACTGCTTGGGAGGGGCTGAGAGGGAAAGATACAGAAAATTATCAATTCATTGCAAAGTTTATACATTATATAAATGCTGAAACTTGACAGAGCTTTCAGTCAAACACTTTCAAAAGTAAACCATGTTCATGTTGTGTATTGACTACCAAGAAGATGAACAAGTGTGATCCTGTGACAGTGCTGTGACCTCCTATTTGTAGCAAAACTGCTTTCATGGGTCAAGGAAAGGACACTACTTACATTTCCTACAATACAAAGGCATTCTCTGAAACACATTTGTCTGTGAGAAACATGTGTGAGAAAGAAATCTTTCCTGATGTAGACAGGTGGGAAATGCCAGCCTTCTTTGAACTTTCCAGTGTGATGTTGTAGAATAGCAAATATGTTTGAGGACAGCAACAAATAGATCAAATCTTTTTATATATACCTTTACTACTATTTATTCGAGTCTAGTGCACCATCAAATGTAATGTGCACGCTAATTTTCAAAACCCTAAAACCAAAAATCGCAAATGCAATGTGCCAGAAAATATCTTTGACTTACTCAGAGTATATAAGCCAGAGAAAGGTCGGGAGGGTGAAAGAAAAAGTGGGCCTGAAAACAGCAAGAGGATGACAGGCCCAACAGTGCAGGCAAAGTTACATCCAGTTTTTATAATTTTGTGCAAGAAATAAAGTTTGCATACACTGAACTTCCAGAAAGCAAAAGTGTCACAATCTCAGTGTGCACCTACACCAGGCCTGCACAACCTGTAACCCTCCAGCTGTTTTAACCTCCAACTCCCAGAATTCCTGGCCATTGGACAAGCTTGTGCAGGCCTGATCTACACTGTCAAATGAAGGCAGTTTAACACCACTCAATACTATGGAGTCCAAGGATTTGTAATTTGGTGAGCACCAGCAACCTTTGGCAGAGAAAACTAAAGGCCCATGATTCCATAGCACTGAATCACAGCAGTTAAAGTCGTGACAAACTGCATTAATTCTCCAATGTAGATATAGATCCTCTGTCACCCATGAGGACAATTTTGAATTTTCAAGTATTTTGGATTTTGGAATTCCAGATAAGTACTGTTAGGAATAAAGTGGAGACTTGAAAATAAACCATTCTATGAATAACCCTCATCTTAATATGTTTGCCTTACCCCACAGACTCATCTTTAAACTTGCACTTTTTAATCTCTTTAAATATCGTTCCATATATTTTATTAACTTGCTTATATCAAGTTTAATAATCTGGGGTATATCACTAGGGATGATTATGCCCAGATAAGTAATTGAATTTAGGGAATATCAAAACTTCCATGCTTTAAATACACCGTATTTAAATTATGGTCAGGGCAGGTTTTGGCATCAAAGTAACATAAGCGTGATTTAATGATTTATCTATACATCTGAAGTATTTCCTGAATTATCTGGAACCAGCTGAAATACATAAAACAGTATAATTTCGAAAATGCTAACAAACCAGGAGCATGGCTTGCGAGAAAGTTGAGAAAGAAAAAACAACAGCAACTAATTACAAAAATAAAAAAAGGTAATGAGGTCCTTGTGAAAGACAAAGAAATACTTCAGGCATTTGAAGAGTTCTACACTAATCTGTATAAAGAAGAGAATATAAATTTAGAAAAAATCCAAGAGTATCTGGGAATACAAAAACTACAAAAAATTACAGAAACACAGAGAGAACAACTAAATAAGGAGATAACAGAAGAAGAAATTAGGAAAACTATGAAAACAATGAAAGTGAACAAAGCGCCAGGTCCAGATGGCTTCCCTATATACTTTTATAGAATTTTAGAGGAGGAACTGTTACCTTGGCTAAAGAGAATTATGAATGCGGTACTGAAAGAGAAAATAGTACCTGATTCATGGACACAGGTGGATATAAAAATGATCCCCAAAGAAAAAGGTGATGAATTGGATGTAGGTAATTACAGACCTATTTCCCTCCTTAATACGGACTACAAAATTTTTACGGCAATAATGTCAAATAGATTCAAACTGTTTTTGAATGAGTGGATTGGGAAAGAACAAAATGGCTTTTTACCTGAAAGAAATATAAAGGAAAATGTTAGATGTGTGGTTGATGCTATTGAATTTTACGAACATTATCATCAAAAAGAAGTAGTTTTGCTTGCCCTAGATGCCGAAAAGGCTTTTGACAAATTAAATTGGAACTTTTTTAAACTATTAGGCAAAGAACTTGATTTAGGCTATTATTTCTTGAATGCCTTAGAAGCAATTTATAATAAACAATCTGCTAGATTACTGATAAACGGCCAACAATCGAAAGAACTCAGTATTGATAAAGGTACAAGGCAAGGGTGCCCCCTCTCACCTTTAATTTTTATATTTGCAATAGAAATATTAATTAGAAATATAAGACAAGATGAGCAACTGAGAGGGTTAAGAATAAGAAACCATGATTTTAAAATTCGGGCTTTCGCGGATGATATAATCTGCATAATTGAAGAGCCAACAACTCGGATAAGAAAATGGATCCAGAAAATTGAAGAATTTGGCCAATTAGCAGGTTTTTACATAAACAAAAACAAAACAAAAATGCTCGCAAAGAATATAAGCAAGAAAAACCAAGAGAAAATACAAGAGATGACAGGAATAAAAGTGGTCTCAAAATTGAAATATTTAGGAATTTGGATTACAACGAAAAATGCTAAATTATTGGAGAACAATTACTTACTGAAATGGAAAGAGATTAAGAAAGATCTACAACAGTGGCAATATTTAAATATCTCACTTCTAGGCAGAATCGCAATTATAAAGATGAATGTGCTTCCTAAGCTACTATATTTGTTTCAGAACCTACCGATAATTAGGAACAATAATATCTTTAAAGAATGGAATAAAGAGATACAAAAATTTATTTGGAGAAATAAAAAGCCAAGAGTGAAATATGTTATTATGACTGATTTAATCAAAAGAGGAGGTTTCGGATTACCAAATTTGCAATTATATTTTGAGGCAAGTGCACTACTTTGGATTAAGGAGTGGGCAACTTTGGAAAACGAGAGCATGCTAGCATTAGAGGGAATGGACCTACGCCGTGGATGGCATGCATATATTGGTTATGGAAAAAGAAAAATAGAAAAGAACTTTGGGAATCATTTTATTAGATCAGCTTTAATAAAAATTTGGGAAAAATACAAGTACCGATTTTATGGTAATAAGATACCACTCTGGATCTCACCTCTCGAAGCAGAACAAAGAAATATATTAGGCTGGTCTAAATAGCCAAAATATAAGGACATTTTACTTATAAAGAAAGATGGATGTGTATTAAAATCACAAGAAGAAATAAAAAAGAAATTCCCGGGGACCTCTTGGTTCCAATATGCTCAAATAAAAGAACAGTATAATAAAGATAATATAATTGGCTTTGGTAGAAACGATAATATATGGGACAAAATAATAACAAGTAAAAAGAAAATAATTTCAAATATCTATATTAAATTATTAGAGTGGGCAACAGAAACGGAAAAAGTTAAAAAATGTATGATAAAATGGGCTATGAATATAGGCCATCCTATTAAATTAGCGGATTGGGAGGAGGTTTGGAATAAAAAGTTGAAATATACTTATGCTTCTGATTTAAAAGAAAATTGGCTAAAAATTTTCCATAGATGGTACATGACACCAAAAAAATTAGGCTCAATGTATAAAAATTATGATAAGAGATGCTGGAAGTGTAAAACTCAAGAGGGTTCATTTTACCATCTCTGGTGGTCGTGTGAAAAATCAAAAAAATATTGGAAAATGATACATTATGAAACACAATCAATCTTACAGCTGAATTTTCCATTAAAACCAGAATATTATCTATTAGGAATTTTAGATAACGAAGCTGAATTTACTAAAAATGATGATGTTCTATTTACATATTGCGCTACAGCCGCCAGGATGTCTTTTGCGAAGCTGTGGAAAATGGAGGAAATTCCGAAAAAAGAACTATGGCTATACAAATTAGAAGAGATAAAAAACATGGACAAACTTACGTTCCTTCTGAAAGAAACCAAAGGAAAATACACTAGATGCACGAATTGGAACAAATTGGAAGAATATCTTAAGAAATGAACTGAAACATACTTGAAAACGATATAAATAGACATTAGAAATTTGAATACAGTGTTAAAATGACTAGAAGGCAAAAAAAATATGGAAGATTACTTCCCTTGTTGTTAACGTTCCCTGAATTTTGTTACTACCCTTGATGTGACCCCCGATACCCCTTCCCTCACCTCCCCTCCCCCCCTTTTTTTTTTTAGCTTTCCTCCCTCACTTCCCCCGCCCTTGGTTCTTAGGTTCTTATTTTCTTTCCTTATATTGTGATCCTTATGTCTCTCACTTGTATCCCCGTTTTTAAAAGTGTGCACTGTATTTTAAAAACTATAAATAAAAATTAAAAAAAAAGTATTTCCTGAATTACCTTTCAACTTGCAAGGGCTCTCAATTGCAATGAGCAAATAAAAATGAATTCAGACTATACAAAGACTTGATATATTTTAAAACATATTAAAATATGCTATAAAAACTTATAGTCTAAAAACAATACTAAAATCCAGTTTTGAAGCAGTTACTTTAGCACTAAATGTCCTGTGTACTGTTTTGGCTACCCACTGAAAGCTCAAAGAGATGGGCCAGACTAATATCCTTAGGCAGGAATGAGGAGAGGAAACCAATTTCTGTAATACAGTTGTACAGTTGCTGGTTAGTTATGTGATCCACATTAAGGGGTGTTGGAGGCTGTGGAGATTGGGATCATGGGTTCGGTGTTAGAGGGGTAATTGTTAAAGTACGATAACTGTATGGCTAATATCAATTTTTCACATGTTTAATGAGTGTTTGCTGTATATTGTTTTGTCAACCTGTTTATTATTTTTAATATATATATCTCTTTTTTCTTTTCTGGTTGTCTTTTTTATTTTTTATAAACACAATAAAAAAATTCTTTTAAAACAAGGAAGAAGCTTTATACTATTCAATTGGAAACCAATCAGAACAAGGTGATTTTCATTTTTGTGTGTGTGTGTTCATCATTGCATTACAAATTTCTACCAGATTTTCAGGTTTTCAAAAAATGTCCTGTACATTGAGGTAGAAGATTTCTATGATAGAAGAAGACTTCCATGTTATATTTGCCTATTTTTTTCTAAGTGCTATAAAAACTTACATAAAGATATAAGTTGTCGTTTTCATGCTTAACTGCTGAAATAATATTGCCTGTTTGACTTGAAGTCCCATAGCAAAAGTGTCACTATCTCAGGGTGCACCTACACCCTGGCACCTTTGGCCATCTGAAGGTTTAGATCAGTAGAACTTCTCAACCTGTGGGTCCCCAGGTGTTTTGGCCTACAACTCCCAGAAATCCCAACCAGTTTAGCAGCTGTTAGGATTTCTGGGTGTTGAAGGCTAAAACATCTGGGGACCCACAGGTTAAGAACCATTGGTTTAGATTAAGAACAGTACTTTAGCTATTGGGCGATTTTCAGAATTGAAATTCAGAACAAATATCTGCAACCCTACTTATAAATAGTCACCTGAATTCTGACAAAGATGAGAAGATTGGCTTTCCTGTTCCTTAGTTTGTGTGTCATTTCTAGAGTGCATCTCACTGAAACTCTTATGTAATTCAGTGCTTTGTCATTGGCATCTGTAGGGCATCTCTGCAGTTATTTTTGCTGTAACCCTTGCCATCTGGGCTTGACAAAATGTTTAGCATGTGGAGCAGAACACCAGACATGCTAGTTAAATAATCATTGCTTTAAGGGAAAGGAGGGGATGATGAAGGTGCCACTGAGGGCGACAGAGCTTGAAGAAATCCTCATTTTCTGGGACAAGAACAAATCTGACAAGCCTGTGGAGGATTAAGAACTCATGTGATTTATGAAGTCTTTTGTCCACCGGCAGAAATATGCATGCTGCTGTCAGCCGACATGAGTGCACAGGGCAAAATTAAGCAGAACTTCTCTTGGTTCAGCTGATTTGTATCTCTGTGAGTGCTTCATATTTTCCAATGTGAGTAAACTCTGAGAGTTTCTCATTCCCTTTCACACCAAATGCTTAATTTAAAACTGACCAGTTTCAATAATACCTGCTTTCCTGACAAATTTAAGTAACACTGTAGAATGCTGATTAGGATCCTATCAAAGAGATTTCAGCAAGGACCACAGATAAAGAGGTCCGTGCATGGTGAGCTTCCACTAAACCAAATCAGCCAGGAAAGAGAACAAGCACTCAGGGTTGAAGGCAAACTACAGAGGTTTATTACAGTTTGGTCAAAAGGGATGCAAGTACCACCCAATGCTCAAAATGTACAAGCATAGTTCCATAGAAAAACACAAAACATTTATGCAGTTCTGAAAGCCATTCAGACTTCCCAAGCCTTCTCCTGATTGGCTGAGAAACTGTGATGGCTGGGATCCATGCAGGGATTGGTTTGAGGTTTCCTTGATGTCACTGACAGGAGAAGGAGTTCCCCATAGCAGGGAGAAGAACAGCTAGCTGATCATTGGTCAGTTTAAAGGTCCAGTCCATTGAAGAGACACACCCTGGGAGAGCACAAAACAGGGGAAATGATGACATGGATATGCAGAAGATTCCTTGATTTACTTAAGTGTCCAGCTCCCTAGAGAAAAAGGTGCAAGACTCAAAAGACAAAAGGTAATCCCAAATAACAAGGGGCTTGGCTGCCTATTCTGAAGACTAATGGATTCATATTTCTTAAGCCTTCTCTTTTGTGAGAATGACAAGCCTCCACCTTGGTCTAACGGGTAAACATTTTAAGCTCATTTTTGTAGGAAAAGGGTCATCTGTCTCACATATCATATTTTCTCGAGTCTAATTCTAATCTTTTTTGGCCATAATTAGGGTATGCATCAAATATTACAGTAATCTAACTGCCCAGCCATACAAAAAGGGGAAGTTGTTTCACTAGCCCCATGGGGCTTGCAAACATGGAGCAGCCATGAGGAAAAAAAGGAAAGGGCACAAGAGAAGGAAGCTACTTGCTTTTAAAAGATTTTCTGCCTCCTTTTGACAAGGTTAGGCTGCTTCTTGAAATCAAACGAAGGGGAAGAAGCCCAGCCAGGAGGGGAGGAGTGAGGGAGAGATTCAGATATGAATTAGTACTGACCCTGTTTAGTTTCCAAGATCAGATAGGACTTACCTCATCCCACTTTAAAACCTGCAAAGTTCTGGGGCTGATAATAATAAAGCCCCCTCCCTAAACTACAAGCCCCAGAATCCTGCAGGCAGCCACAGGATTGAAAACAGGTACAGACTAGAAATCCTATCGGGGGGGGGGGGGGCACTTTCAATTGCTGGAAGATTTGGTGTCCTAACACTATGGTTTTCAAAGAAGCAGTTCAAAGCAGAAAACCTTTGATCAAGTTTCAAGGTGCACTTTTTACAGCTGCGCATTACATTCACCAGCAAATATGTGGGTTTTTGCTTGTTTGTTTTTTGGTTTTGGGTTTTGAAAATTGAGGTTACATTAATTAGTGCACTAGATTTGAGTAAATACAGTATATACACCAAAGGATCTGTTATTACCTGGTTTGGTAGATCTCTGGAGATACTTTTTGTTAATTGTACAGCAAACTCAGTTCCCAGGAGCTTATGCAAAAAGAGGGCATTGAGAGAGCTGCTGCCTTCAGGATACATTTGATACAAGTTTCTACATTTAAAAATTGATCCAGTATACAAGCAATACAAGTTACATAAGAAATGTAATTTTTATACATTTATTTGAGGGTTTAGCTTTGATAGAGTTCGGAGTACAGTTGCTGCTGGGTCCTTCTGGAGCCTCCAACGGCTTCAATATTGAAGAGTAGAAATAGTGGGAAAGAAATAATAATATCTCTTTCTAGAAGTCTTCTTACTGATCACAGTCTTTGAGGGGGGGTGCCATGGTTTGACAACACTTTCACACTACACAAATATAGTGCTATGATTCCACTTTAACTGACTATGAAATCATGGGATCTGCAGTTTCCATTTCTCAGCCAAAGAGCTCTGGTGCCTTCCTAAACTACAAAGCATGGGATTTCATAGGATACAGTATGGCATCCAAAAGTAGAATCATGGTGATATAACTATGTAGTGTGAAGGGGAGAGGTATTTTTCAAGGCTTTAAACACTATCTTCTTCTGCCACTAAGCATTAACTGTCCTTGGTGAGCTCCTTTCTATCTTTCCTTTGTTCTAGTTACGCTGTGTAATAGGGATGGATGATAATTTCATTTAGGTTTAAACAAAACCAAAACAACTGCAATTTACCAAAGTAAATAGGATGGAAAGAACTTGACAATTTGGGGGTGGGGGGAGAGAATCCATCAGATTTGTTCATTCAGGCAGAGAACTTGAATTGCTTTCCTCAAAAAATATCAGGTTTCAAATCTCTGTGCATTTAACCATATTTTGGTGCTTAATTAGCATTGTCATCTCATTTTTCTGACAGGGCAGGCAAGAATGATATGGTTCTTTTCTATGATTGAATTTGGTTGATGCAAATGTGAGATAAATTATTTAGCTTCCAATACATATTTCACAGATTAATTCATGAGTGGGGCAGAATGAATTTGAGGGGGGTTTTTTTTGAAACATGGGATGTGAGGAGAAAGTGAAGCAAACACTTGCTCTCTCACTCCAAAGAAAAATAATCTGTTCAAGTGTGTTGCACAAAACAAGCACAAATTAACCATCTTTCTTTGCTTTCTATTTTTAAACAGAAATACAGAAAAAGAAAAATATCTTCCTGCTCTAGTATTAATTGGATATAGGTGGAAATTGCTCTAATACACAAGGGAAAATGTTTTCCCCTGTGAACATGCATCTTTCTTGTCAGTACAGCCATTAGAAAAGCCACACAGCGCAATAGAAAACATTCACTGGAAAATTAAAATGCTCATTAGCATACAGAAATGGCTTTGAAACTGAGGAGACAGCTGCAAAGTATATTCCTTGTCACCGCTAGCTTGTCAAATTTCAGGTTTGACACGATACATTGTGTTACTGCATGAGCCATTTCTCCTCTGTTTCATTCATAGTGACTAATTTTATTGATTTGTGTGTAAAAAAAGAACCAAACCACCCACAAATTGCATAAGGAGAATGAAAGTGTATTGGCAAAGAACCACTGATGCCAAATATAATAACTTCAAACATTACAGTTATCATAAAGAATAGTCAAAAAGTTGATTGGCCACCTTTCAGGCCAAACCTAAAACTTATGTTAGTTTTGAAACTATGATTATGATTCATAACAACAATAAATGTTTAAAAACATAAAAAACATATTAGTAACTAATGCAATTGAGCATAATCCTGAAACAACAAAATATGGCTAAGTAAAGAAAATAAAATCAAATAAGTCACTACAGCTAAGCCAGGCACTATATAAAGAGCCTGATAAAATCCTAAAAGAGAATGCAAATGGAATCCTATCCTTATGGTCCTTTTAATGCTGAAAGTGAGGACCACATTCAAGTACCATTTCACAATGATTTTGATTGTCTGGTCTCTGATCATCTACAAATATGGGTATGTGTGTTTACTTCAAAGTGGAATATAACTTGTATGACAGTACAGGGATGTCCAAAAGTCAAAACTGGTGCTATCACCAGACCAACTAGATCAGTGGTTCTCAACCTGTGGGTTCCCAGATGTTTTTGCCTTCAATTCCCAGAAATCCTAACAGCTGGTAAACTAGCTGGGATTTCTGGGAGTTGTAGGCCAAAACACCCGGGGACCCACAGGTTGAGAACCACTCAACTAGATATTCATCTTGGACAAAGATCTGAGAAGCTCAGTACTGACTTTTGAAGGAGACATTTAGCATTGCCCCTGATAAAAACACATTCTTTTTTTTTTTTTTTTAAAGATAACCAAAGATTGTTATGTTACTTATTCCTGGAATTTTAAATGTTTGTTGCACTTTTAGGTTTTGTGCTTTTTATATTTTTCTACCAATCATCTGTTTTTGAAAATGTAGGACACTATGGGAGGCAGGGGACCAAGGAGAAGGCAAATTTCTTTCCCCCATATTTTGTCCTCAAATCAGCATATCATTTGCTTTTAAGATATAAAGGAAATACCATAGAATTTGCTAATCTTGTACTGCTAAGAACCTAAAATTATGTCAATAATTCTCCAGAATGCCATGTAGAATATGTTGATGGGGAGATCCTCTTGTAGTATTTAGTTTTGATCTTTTGCCAGCTTTTCAGAGACAAAGAAAGAAAATCTC
Source organism: Anolis carolinensis (assembly GCF_035594765.1). NCBI lineage: Eukaryota > Metazoa > Chordata > Lepidosauria > Squamata > Anolidae > Anolis > Anolis carolinensis. The sequence goes on from NC_085844.1 coordinate 206,421,815, forward strand.
AGTGAGGATCTGGAACCCACAAAGAGGGAAATTAAAACTGAGGCCCCTTCCACACAGCTGAATAAAATCACAGATAATATTATTTTCAACTGGGATACATGGCAGTGTGGTCTCAGATATCCCAGTTCAAAGCAGATATTGTGGGATTTTCTGCCTTGATATTCTGGGTTGTATGGCTGTGTGGAAGTGCCCTGACTGATCAGGACTCAATCTTTTTATCCCCTGGGTGATTCTTGCATGTCCGAATTCCATAACAGCCTAAACTGGACAGGGGAATATAGTAGAGGAATCAGGCCTCAGGAGGAGAATAATGGAATTGTTTGAGGCTTGCCTGGCTGGTTCATCAAATTGCAATCCTATCTCAATAGCTTCTGGACCATGCACAACACCTATCCAGCAAGTTAGGATGGATACATAAGGGATGATTTACATGTATTATATTATGCTGTAATGATTATTTTTATGTAGACATATCTTTCTCCCACATACATTTCCTATCTGTTGGTAGCTATGCCAAACTTTTATTTCTTTTCCCATCAATTAAAAATAATAAGAAGAGGAAAGGACTCAAACCTTTTGTTAATAGTTGCCACATGGATTTTTGTCATTTCATTCACTCACATTCTCACTTTGTAGTCCCTATTTCTCTCATGTTTCCTTCCTGTCAGTATTTCTCCCAAGCACCAAGCAAATCCCATTGTGCCACATTCAGCTTTTAGCCAATAGACAATTGGGACTGAAATCCAGGTTATGTTCATGTGCTTTCATTTTTGCCTCTTTCTGTCAATCTTCCCTTTATTAGGCCAACGTTTGCAGAATAATACAATTTCTGGGCACATATTGGAAAATTGGCATATTAAGGATGTGTCTTGCTTTGTCTAATCATCCTGACTAGTCTGTGTCTATTGAAAGGATTCTCTATTGACACACAATGATGGCCTTTTGTCATTTAAAATGACTCCTTCCCTGCTGCTGCCTTGTGTTCAGCTGCTGAATATTGAACTTTTAATAAACCTATGCCCATGAAGAGTGATTTTGATTGCATTCTGTTTTTGCAAATGGATTTTGCGTTAATGGGTCCTTTTCATGGCTAGATGGAGTATTTAAGAGTCCCAGTGATTAACAACATAGTGACTTTGCTCCAGGAAGGGAACAACAAAGGAAGGAATTTTAATCTTTGATGCAAAAGCTGTCCATGACTCTTGTGAGCATTAGCAGTTGGAAGGGTAAACTTAATGTTACAGTGACATGGCTCTTGTCCTTGGAAAAAGGATAAGAGCCTTTCTTTTACACCTCTCTTGTCCTTAGAAAAAGGACAAGAGAGATGCAATTTCATAGGTAAACAAATATTCAGCTGTTATGAGTCATAGAGTTTATTAATGAACATGCAGTCAATGTACAGATTGTGTTTCCTGGAAACAATATTCACCGCTATTTATTCCTTATCCACAAAAGAATACAGGCACTCACAAGGCCACAACACAGTGGATCAAAAGTCACAAAGGCACCTGGTGTTTAATAACTTTTTGAAAATATTTTAAAATGGTTTTGCATATAATATGATGTAATCATATTTCCCATATATACTGTATATGATGCCATTGTATTGCAATTAAAAGAGTTATTAAATGTTGATATTCCTTTGTGACTTTTGGCACATCCTGTATAAGTTTCCTTGCATTTAAGAAAGTAGGGTGTTTGTGGGGAAGATCTCTGCTGGTGAAAATATAGGTTTGGGGCAGCATCTGGAGGCAGGGCTATGGAGATGTCATTATGTCTCTGTGGCTATGTCTCCCAGTGCAAGATCTGAGCCAGTGTGTATTTCTACATTTCCTGAAACTATGCAGAAATATTTGTGCACTACTTCAATGAGAAAAAATACTGCAGGAATTAGTCGTTCTTTCCCATAATGATGGACAATATGAAAATGTACATTCCTAGCTCAAAGAGTCCTCAAAGATGAGCATACTTCATGATTCTGGGTTCCCCATTTGAAGTCTAATACAAAGATATGCACTTAGAAGTAAAGCTTCAGAGCCCAGAATTTGGTTTGAGTTGAAGAGGTAAATGAAGGTTACCATTCTTCCTCATAAAAATCCACTCTTATTTACCCCAGTATGATATATGTGGGAATGGGCTACCACATCATCCTATAATGGCTTTAATCATCCTATAAAGTCTTGAATTTTAAAGCTTAGTGGGGGGAAATAATAAAACAGGACACAGTAGATGGCCTTCTAGGCTGTGGTGCCCCACTTATTTAATGCCATCTTCTTGAAGGCCCAACTGACACCAGCATTGATTTATTTTCCATGTCAGATAAAGACAAGACTTTTTATTAAAGCCTTTAAGACCTGCTTTCCACTAAATCATGTATATTTTCCCCAGTGTTTATCTTTTTAAAGCTGTTTGATTTGTTTGAATTATTTAATCTGTTTTTATCATTTACAATTATTTATGTATTTATTTATTTTGGAATCATCTGAATTGAATGTATTGTTGTATCTGTCTGACATGATGGGGGTGGGGTGGGGTAAAATATTTACGTATGTAAGTCAGTAAATACTTTCTTTTCATAAACTAAGTCTTGTGCTTACTTCTATTGAATGACTGAGTGCAGCCAAAGAGTAAGAAGAGCCTATAGAAGAATGATCTCTTACTGATGAAAATGACTGGTAGCAGATTTGGGGGGGGGGGGGTAATTTTTCACCTATGGCCTAATTAATTGACAGAATTCACTGTGGTGAAGTCACTTGCTGTGATCTTGTTATGTGCCTTCAAGCCGATTTACAGCAACCACATCACAGAATTTTCTTGGTAAGATTTGCCATTGCTTTCTTCGGAGGTTTGCCATTGCTTTCTTCAGAGGCTGAGAGGGCATGACTTGCCCAGGTAATTTATATGCTTTATCTTCCAGCATTTACCACCTGGGCTGTAGCACAGCTGGTAAATCACCAGCAGTAATAAGATCTACCAGCCAGAAGGTGGCCAGTTCAAAACCCGGTTGGGGTGAGCACTCGACCATCAAGCCCAGTTTGCTGTTTACCTGAGCAGTTCAAAAACAACTTATGGGCTGTATGTAGAGAAATTAGGCACTGCGAATTGTGGGGAAGGTATTTTACGACACCATAAATAATAAGAGCAGAAATACGGTGACTGAGAGGAGGGTGGAAGGAGAGAATCCTGATGGCTCTTCATCAGAAAAAGGAGAAACAGCACTCCCTGTGACTGAATCTGAGTGCAACCATAATCTCCAAGGCACCAAAAAGCTGGTCTTCAAGACTACATACCTCCTCCTCCTCTTGTTCTGTTCTGTCCTGTCTCCAAATGGCATTGAATGTTTGCCGTGTATGTGTACTGTGATCCACCCTGAGTCCCCTTGGGGAGATAGGGCAGAATATAAATAAAGTGTTGTTGTTGTTGTTGTTCCAGAGTCCTAAAGTCAAACCACTGTACTACATTGGATTCCCTAGGTTAGAAAGCTGTAAAAGGATATAAAATATTAGCACAGACTGCCAAATCCACAAACAGTTAATAATCCAGAGAGCTAAATGGGACTACTGCATGTAGAAACATTACTAGCTGTGTATCCAAATGGATAGCCAATGCTGTAGGTTGGAAACCCAGTAAAGATAAGTGGGAACATAAAATTGGATCAATGAACACAGGTCACATATTGAGAATAGATGCTACTGAAACATTGACAGGTGGGGTGAAATTTCAGTGAAAATAAATGCAAACAGTGTTCATTTTAAATGAACCACATAGGAAGGTTGTGTCCTTCGTGCTTTACTTGTGGGCTTGCTGAAAGTATCTAATTGCAAGAAGCCACTGTATAAGAAACATGATGGACTAAATGGATCTTTCATCTTAACCCAATAATGGACTTGCTGAATTTAGTCCCCATAGCATCAACAACTATATAATCATTTTACTTAAAAAGAACACTTTGGAGTAAAAAGTAGAAATGTTTTAAAGTCCAGGGACCTAGTTTTTTTTTTGGGGGGGGGGGGTAGAAGGAGGAGCAGAGGTACCAGAGGCAAATACAGAATTGGTTGAGACAAAGCAAAATTGTCGGGCCAAGATCCAGTTTTTACCAATTGGTCATTTTGCTACCAAGTACACAATGCAGAGCCTATACTATACATTAGGCTTGCTCAAATAATTCGTTTTCCCCGTTTACCGTTATTTATTCGTTATTTTCGTTTGTTTTGAAGCAATATCGAACCTTGGTTGTCCACACGCCTGGATATCGCGGTTTCGAACCGCGATTGGCCGTTTTCCGTTATGGCGCCTTTTTTTCGTTTTTAAAAAATGCTTTGGCAAATCATCCAAACTTGTTTAAGTCCACTGGGGCAATCTAGCGTGTTGTTTGCACCTTGTAGCCAATCAGAGAGCACGTTTAACCAGGGGGAGGGGCTGGTAGGACGTCCTGAGCGTGCACACGCCTCGTGGCTCAGTCGCACTGGGAATTTTGGAGAGGGTGGAAGGGAGATTTTGGTGCAGGCACTGGCAGCCAGGAAAGATTGCTGCGTCACAGCATGGCTGTGTGAAGACCGGGAGAAAAGGTGGGGTGGCTGGCTGAGTTTGGGTGGTGTGTGTTAGTTGGGTCTTTCTTTTTCTTTTGTTTTTGCAAAGGGCTGTCCTGTGGGTGTTTTTTTCCTGGCGCAGCAATTTTTCTACTGCGCCATTTTTCTTCTTGCGGGCGGGGTGGGCTTTCTCCTTTCTTTTTTCCACGCAAAAGTGTTTTTGGAAACAAGGGATCCGAGCCAGGGACGCTTCCTGATAATCCTAAGCCAAGTTTGGGAAAGAGTTGCATATCCCATACTTCCCTGTACAAAATACAACTCCTTTTGGGGAAAGAAGAGGGGGTGCCTTTGTCCCTTCACTGCTCTCAAACACAAGCGGGGCTGCTTGTGTCTCAGCCAGGGACGCTTTCTGATAATCCTAAGCCAAGTTTGGGAAAGAGTTGCATATCCCATACTTCCCTGTACAAAATACAACTCCTTTTGGGGAAAGAAGGGGGGTGCCTTTGTCCCTTCACCGCTCTCAAACACAAGCGGGGCTGCTTCTGTCTCAGCCGGGGACGCTTCCTGATAATCCTAAGCCAAGTTTGGGAAAGAGTTGCATATCCCATACTTCCCTGTACAAAATACAACTCCTTTTGGGGAAAGAAGGGGGGGTGCCTTTGTCCCTTCCCCAGTCTCAAACACAAGCGGGGCTGCTTGTGTCTCAGCCGGGGACGCTTCCTGATAATCCTAAGCCAAGTTTGGGAAAGAGTTGCATATCCCATACTTCCCTGTACAAAATACAACTCCTTTTGGGGAAAGAAGAGGGGGTGCCTTTGTCCCTTCACTGCTCTCAAACACAAGCGGGGCTGCTTGTGTCTCAGCCAGGGACGCTTTCTGATAATCCTAAGCCAAGTTTGGGAAAGAGTTGCATATCCCATACTTCCCTGTACAAAATACAACTCCTTTTGGGGAAAGAAGGGGGGTGCCTTTGTCCCTTCACCGCTCTCAAACACAAGCGGGGCTGCTTCTGTCTCAGCCGGGGACGCTTCCTGATAATCCTAAGCCAAGTTTGGGAAAGAGTTGCATATCCCATACTTCCCTGTACAAAATACAACTCCTTTTGGGGAAAGAAGGGGGGGTGCCTTTGTCCCTTCCCCAGTCTCAAACACAAGCGGGGCTGCTTGTGTCTCAGCCGGGGACGCTTCCTGATAATCCTAAGTCAAGTTTGGGAAAGAGTTGCATATCCCATACTTCCCTGTACAAAATACAACTCCTTTTGGGGAAAGAAGGGGGGGTGCCTTTGTCCCTTCCCCAGTCTCAAACACAAGCGGGGCTGCTTGTGTCTCAGCCGGGGACGCTTCCTGATAATCCTAAGCCAAGTTTGGGAAAGAGTTGCATATCCCATACTTCCCTGTACAAAATACAACTCCTTTTGGGGAAAGAAGGGGGGTGCCTTTGTCCCTTCACCGCTCTCAAACACAAGCGGGGCTGCTTCTGTCTCAGCCGGGGACGCTTCCTGATAATCCTAAGCCAAGTTTGGGAAAGAGTTGCATATCCCATACTTCCCTGTACAAAATACAACTCCTTTTGGGGAAAGAAGGGGGGGGTGCCTTTGTCCCTTCCCCAGTCTCAAACACAAGCGGGGCTGCTTGTGTCTCAGCCGGGGACGCTTCCTGATAATCCTAAGCCAAGTTTGGGAAAGAGTTGCATATCCCATACTTCCCTGTACAAAATACAACTCCTTTTGGGGAAAGAAGGGGGGGTGCCTTTGTCCCTTCCCCAGTCTCAAACACAAGCGGGGCTGCTTGTGTCTCAGCCGGGGACGCTTCCTGATAATCCTAAGCCAAGTTTGGGAAAGAGTTGCCTATCCCATACTTCCCTGTACAAAATACAACTCCTTTTGGGGAAAGAAGAGGGGGTGCCTTTGTCCCTTCACCGCTCTCAAACACAAGCGGGGCTGCTTGTGTCTCAGCCGGGGACGCTTCCTGATAATCCTAAGCCAAGTTTGGGAAAGAGTTGCATATCCCATACTTCCCTGTACAAAATACAACTCCTTTTGGGGAAAGAAGAGGGGGTGCCTTTGTCCCTTCACCGCTCTCAAACACAAGCGGGGCTGCTTGTGTCTCAGCCGGGGACGCTTCCTGATAATCCTAAGCCAAGTTTGGGAAAGAGTTGCATATCCCATACTTCCCTGTACAAAATACAACTCCATTTGGGGAAAGAAGAGGGGGTGCCTTTGTCCCTTCACTGCTCTCAAACACAAGCGGGGCTGCTTGTGTCTCAGCCGGGGACGCTTCCTGATAATCCTAAGCCAAGTTTGGGAAAGAGTTGCATATCCCATACTTCCCTGTACAAAATACAACTCCTTTTGGGGAAAGAAGAGGGGGTGCCTTTGTCCCTTCACTGCTCTCAAACACAAGCGGGGCTGCTTGTGTCTCAGCCGGGGACGCTTCCTGATAATCCTAAGCCAAGTTTGGGAAAGAGTTGCATATCCCATACTTCCCTGTACAAAATACAACTCCTTTTGGGGAAAGAAGAGGGGGTGCCTTTGTCCCTTCACTGCTCTCAAACACAAGCGGGGCTGCTTGTGTCTCAGCCGGGGACGCTTCCTGATAATCCTAAGCCAAGTTTGGGAAAGAGTTGCATATCCCATACTTCCCTGTACAAAATACAACTCCTTTTGGGGAAAGAAGGGGGGGGTGCCTTTGTCCCTTCCCCAGTCTCAAACACAAGCGGGGCTGCTTGTGTCTCAGCCGGGGACTACACCAATTTAACAAAGTTTCAGCCACAAAAACAAAGTTTCTGAAGTAGAGCAATGACTTTCACAGTAAAGACAACCTAATTTAACAGGAAATAAGACTTTCAAACCAGGAACAGATTTCTGCAATTATTAAAAAATGGTTTATTATAAAAGCTATTAAAATTTGCCAAAAATCAGAGGATAAGGGAAACGTTCCACATTTTGGTGAGCTATCAGTGTTAAATGTGTTCTACCACTGTACCAAGTTTGAAGAAGATCACTCAAAAAATGAGGGCGGGAGAGCCCCCTAAGTCCCCCCCCCTCGGGCTGTTTTTGGGCCACCGCGCATGCGCGTCCGCCATTAACGAATTAATTTCGAAAATAACAAATTTTCGTTAATTTCGAAAAATTTTGGGGGCCAAATTCATTATTAGCAACAAAAACGAAAAAATGCCCCCTCTAGTTTTGAAACGAGTTTAGAATCAAATTTTTCATGGATCGATCAAGCCTACTATACATATGTCACTCAGGGGTAAATCTCATACCAAAAGTATTTTTATCTGCAAACCATAGCTCAATTATAGCTTGAATATTTAAGGATTAAGTACCTTCAAATGCCTGCCAACAGAAGAAAAGTTTGTGAGCTAGGTAGAGAGATCTCATATGGCATGGGTTCCCCCTCTCTGATTTATGTTAATGCAAGTGGAGAAAGACTCTTTTATGAATGCACAATGTTTTCATACTAGTAACAGATGCTTCACACACACATGTGCACATATATATATACAGTAGAGTCTCACTTATCCAACACTCGCTTATTCAATGTTCTGGATTATCCAACGCATTTTTGTAGACAATGTTTTCAATATATTGTGATATTTTGGTGCTAAATTAGTAAATACAGTAATTACTACATAGTATTACTACGTATTGAACTACTTTTTCTGTCAAATTTGTTGTATAACATGATGTTTTGGTGCTTAATTTGTAAAATCTTAACCTAATTTGATGTTTAATAGGCCTTTCCTTAATCCCTCCTTATTATCCAACATATTCGCTTATCCAACGTTCTGCCGGCCCGTTTATGTTGGATAAGTGAGACTCTACTGTATGTATGTGTGTGTGTGTGTGTGTGTGTGTGTGTGTATATATATATATATCACATTACTTCAGCAAAGACTTGATGAAGTGTTACTCGCAGTGTGTTTTTAAGAATTATTTCCTGGTTTGCAACATTTATACTTGAGCTGGTGGCACTCTCATTTCATATTCAGACATTGTTATTTGGGATATTGAACTCTGGTGTTTGGTTAAGAAAGTTACTTTTAAGAGAATGAATATAATGATATGCTGAAACCATCCTTTTTAAAAGAGTGGTAAGAAAAGATTCTGGGATCTCTTTTATTTCCGAACACAGTGGCATTTCTGCTGTAGCTATCATGAGGCCCTTTCACACTAGACAATTAAAGTGTGATGTTTCCATGTTAAGTGCCATAGTTCTTTCTATAGACCCCTGAGGTTTTCAGTTTAAGGAATGGCAATAGAATCCTCAGCCTGGGTCTCCACTGCCTCACCAAACCCCAGGATTCCATAAAATGGTTCTAAGGCTGTTAAGTGGTATCATCTATATATATAAAATGGTAATGGAATCCCGGCACCGAGCAAAACAACAAAACTACATATCCCACAACCTCAAAATTTGCCAGCACAACCCCTCATCCCTGCCTCTGGGTTCATACAACTAAAATAAACAACAGGAACCACCACGGGGCCTAAAAACAAAAACGCTCCATGTGTGCCTCCGCCACAACGAACCCCAGGCACGGAGAGAACAACCCCCACCCCTCCCCTCAACAGGCGCTCCAGCGCGCTCCCCTCTTCCTGCTCCGAGGCACCGCGACCAAGAAAAACCTCACCCAGCGGCCCTCAACATGGCACCAGGGAGGAGGGACCAGCAAGGCCTACACAGACCCCCCACTGCCCCTGGCGAGGCCTGGCCGGGACTGGGGCCGGGGGACGTGGCCAGGAGAGGGCCGGGAGGCCAGGCCTCCTCCCTGGCCACCCTCCTCCGGGACAACCTCCTCCTCATTGTCATCAGGGAAAGAGAGCGAGGTGGGAGGAGGGGCCTTGCCCACGTCGCCCCCTCAAACAGGCACACCGAGGCCACGGAGGGGCGGGGGCCAGAAGGGAAGCAGGAAGAGTTCTCCCTCAATTACTTTCAGTTTCTCCTCCTCTACACCTCAATTCCAATACAGTAAAGTCTCACTTATCCAACATTCTGGATTATCCAACACAATTTGGTAGTCAATGTTTTAAATATATCGTGATATTTTGGTGCTACATTTGTAAATACAGTAATTACTACATAGCATTACTGCCTATTGAACTACTTTTTCTGTCAAATTTGTTGTATTGCATGATGTTTTGGTGCTTAATTTGTAAAATCATAACCTCATTTAATGTTTAATAGGCTTTTCCTTAATCCCTCCTTATTATCCAACATATTTGCTTATCCAACATTCTGCAGGCCCGTTTATGTTGGATTAGTGAGACTCTACTGTAAAAACAATCACAACCACAACAATAATCATCAACAGCTTCACAGGCAAGAATCACCCAGTCACTGAAGCTGCAAGGCCATTCAGTGCTAATCAAGCTCGCCAATGGCAACATTCACACTTGGCCTCCAAACAGACAATACAGTAGAGTCTCACTTAGCCAAGCTTCACTTATCCAAGCCAGTCTGCCATTTAGTAGTCAATGTTTTCAAATTAAATGTTGCTATGTTTGCGTGCTACATTCGTAAGAACAGTAATTAATACATAACATTACTTTATATCATATGTAATAATTACTATGATCTAATAAGAAAATCAAACAATAGAATCTCTAAAATCAGGACACAAAATACAAAACAACACTCAAAAGACAGGGACATTCCAAACACGGGAATTCCACACAGGAAACAATCAGGCCCAGCTAACACCTCCCAACAAAGGATTCCCTCAACCAGGAAACAGCCAGGCCTCGAATCTCCAGGGCCATTCAATACATTCAAAATGTAACTAATTGCAACATTCATACTTCCTGCACTCAGACTATTCATTGCTATTCGACCTGCCTAACCAACAATTCCACAAGGTAGAAAGCGGCCAGGCTTCAAAGCACCAACACTATTCACTCCTCTTCAACCTCTCAAACCAATATTTCCCCTACATAAAAAACCCTCACATTTGGAAGCCATCACACCACTCCGTCCCATTCAACCAGCCAAAGCAAGGAGGCCCATATATAGAAAGCACCAGGCTTGGAAGCAGCGAGGCGATTCAGTGGAATTCTAAATGGCCACAGCAACGCGTGGCAGGGCACAGCTAGTAATTCTATAAATATGTAATGTGAAAGGGCTTCCAAACACACAGAAACCCTGGCAATAAAAATAAATCACACAAAGGTGAGATTGCCCTCCTTGAACCCTTTTGGACTGCTCTTTCCTCAAAACCACACATAGTAAGTAAATCATTGATTTCATTTTGCATTTAGAAAAACCAGAGTCTACTTGATTTATCTCTCCATTTTATTTTATTTTATTAACTTATCCCCACCACCACTACCAGAAATCTTCAATTTCTGAGTTACAGTTGAGAAAGTAATCACATTCTTGAATACTGCCAAGAAGAGGAAAAAAACCTACAGTCAGCACAAGGAAACATCGAAACTAGCAGAAGATGTGCATTCTGCATAATGTATGTGTGGCGGTATTCATGTTACCTGTCAACACAAGGTGGCTCCCATCAATTACAGAGGACTTTGTTAGGCAAGGAATATTTCAGAGGTGGGAGGGACCCTTCGGGCCCCTGCCAAGAGGTACTGAACTATGTTCAGCATGGCTGGGCAACGGACATTCGCTACTGTTGTTGAGGTGACTCAGGAAATTCCTATCAGGCTGCCAAGTGGGCTCAATCCAGGATCTGGGATGCCAGATCAAGCCCACATCTTCTATCGGCGTATAGCTACTCCATGTGTCAAACCCCTGTTCCAGCATGAAAACTGACTGCGGGTGATTCTAGCCAGCCACAATTTCTCAGCCTCAATGGCAAAACTCCTCTTAATCTTGCCAAGAAACCCCTATGCCATAAATAAGAGTTGCATGAAATCATGTAACAAAAACAATTTAGGAACAATGTTTATGAAGCATGACATAGTAAAATGACATAATAAATGACATATGCAGTTACACAGTAAAATGAGGTCCTTATTAAAGGTATGCGAAACAGTAGAAATCTGTTTTGAATTTTGTATAAAAATTCAGATGGCCCCCGTTCCATTTCAAAAATATTTCAAAAATGGGGGGGGGGGGGAGAGACATTTTGTTTTGAATATGAAGTTTGGAACTTTTGTTTTGTTTTGTTAGGTTTGTTCCATTGGCGGCAATGGAAAACCTTTGGGGGCTTGTCTCTCCATCATTTTTAGGGCTATTAGGATGAGATGTGCTATAATTATTATTATTATTATTATTATTATTATTATTATTATTATTATTATCAACAACTTTTATTTTTATACCCACTACCATCTCCTCGAAGGGGCTCAGGGCAGCTTACATGTGACACCAAGCCCAGAGCATACAACAAGATATCAACTAAAACGCAGTTAAAAACAAAATACGTATAATTGAACAATTAAAAACAACAGTGTATAAAAACATTATTAAAATGTATCAAAACCAAAACTCAACAACCAATAATCAGGGATATGTTGGGCATGATCAGAATTAGAGAGGGCTGGGCATGGACTTGTGCAAGTAGCAGACTATAGGGCCAGAGCTAGGGGTGCTGAATACAATCTATCAGTCAATTAGGGTTGGACCTGAACCATTTAGGGCTTTGTAGGTGATACCCCCTCGATGGATTGTCACCTTGCCGTGGTGAGGGGGCTTGCGTGTTCCGATGAACCTATGGGCACAACCACTGGAGTGATGCACTCCCAGGAGTGTCCACAGGGGAGGTTCCAGACCAAGCACAATCCGAAGACCCAAAGACCTCAACGGCGGAGCAGGCGGAGGATAACATGGTACATGTTACAACGGCTGTGAAGGCGGAAGAAGGCTGCAACAGACTGAGAAGCCACTCTCGTTGTGTTAACCACACCACTGCTGGAACCTCACTCTATGAAGACTGTGTGTTGACCGGCCGTGCACCGATCTCCACACATTAAAAAAAATCACGCACAGGCGTCTTCCAACAAAAATAAAAACAAACCTACAAAAGTCCCATGGCGATCAGCGAGTGGCGACGGGGGCAGGACTGTGAAATCTGGAAGCCCCTAGTCACAGACTGGTGGATATGGACTCAGTCGTTCTACCTCAAGGACCGAGGCAGTTGAGTAGTCCGGCAGCTGTATCCATGACTGAGCAGCCCTTTTCAGGATCCGTTCTGCTCACCCCACACGGGGAAGGGGCTAGAAAAGGTGCCCTAAACATAGTCTGCCTCTCCTACCCTGACTGGACTGCCGCATCCAGAGGGGTCACCACTCTGCGGCCAAAAAAGAAAAATGAACTTTGGAACATGGAACGTACGGACATTGTTAGATAACACTGACAGCGAACGCCCCGAACGCAGGACTGCTATCATTGCAAGGGAGCTGGGACACTTTAAGATCGACATAGCAGCCCTTCAGAAGACCCGGAGAGCAGGAGAGGGACAGCTGAAGGAAGAAAGGGGAGGCTACACCTTCTTCTAGAAGGGACTACCTGAAGAAGAGCGAAGAATACACGGAGTTGGCTTTGCTATCAGAAACAACCTGGTGAAGCACCTGACTGAAGCACCCACCGGCATCAATGAACGACTTTCAACCCTCCGAATTATCCTTGCCAAAAACCAACAGGCAACCATCATATGCGCCTATGCACCAACTCTAGATGCTGACGAAGACATCCAGGAAAATTTTTACTGTCAGCTTGACACCATCCTATCGGAGATACCTAAGGAGGACAAAATCATCCTCCTGGGGGACTTTAATGCCAGAGTTGGAAGGGACTCCGACCTGTGGCCAGGGATCATAGGAAAAGACGGGGTCGGAAACAGCAACTCAAATGGCATCTTGCTTCTCACCAAATGCGGAGAGCACAACCTTGTCATCACCAACACGCTCTTCCGCCAGAAAAACAAGCTCAAGACATCATGGAAGTACCCTCGGTCAAAGCATTGGCACCTCTTGGACTATGTTATCACACGTGCCAGAGACCGCCGCGATGTGCTTCTCACAAGAGCCATGACAGGTGCTGATGACTGCTGGACAGACCACAGGTTAATCCGATCCACGATGGCTATCAAGATCGTCCCCAAACGCAGACTCCAAGGAAGAAAAACAAGGCGCAAAATGAACACCCAAGCCCTTCAGGAGCCCTCCAAATGAGCCCTTCTCCAAACAACACTCAAGGATCATCTACCCACAGAACATCCCGAAAATGTTGAGGAACATTGGAATAAACTGAAGACCTCCATCACCACAGCCTGCGAAGAAACCATTGGATACCAAACTAAGAAACATCAAGACTGGTTTCATGATAACGACAAAGAGATCCAACAACTAATTGATAACAAAAGGAAAGCCTTCCAAACATGGCAGAGAGACACCAACTGTGCTGCCAAGAAAATGATCTATGCCAGTGCAAAAGCTGAGGTCCAAAGAAGGACCAGAGAACTCAAGAACATCTGGTGGACAAAGAAGGCTGAAGAAATCCAACACCTTGCAGATACCCATGATGCTCAGGGATTTTTCAAAGCCACAAAGATCATCTACGGACCAAGAAACCATGGCATACAGCCTCTACGCTCATCAGATGGAACCAAAATTCTGAAGGACAAAACATCAATTGCACTACGTTGGAAAGAGCACTACCAGAACCTGCTGAATCGCAGCTCCAATGTGGCCAAAGAGACCCTCTCACAAATCCCACAACAACAAACCAGGGATGCGCTTGCAGCACTGCCTAGTTTGGAAGAAGTCAGCAATGCCATCAGCCAACAAAAAAACAACAAAGCCAGCGGACCTGATGGGATTCCTGCTGAAACCTTCAAAGAGGGTGGACCTGAGCTGATACAACAACTCCACCAGCTCATTGAAAAGGTGTGGGTGACCGAGAAAATCCCAGCTGACTTCAAGGATGCCACCATCATCACCCTTTTCAAGAAAGGAGACAGAACAGACTGCGGGAACTATCGTGGTATCTCCCTTCTAACCTCCGCCGGGAAAATCCTTGCAAGAATCCTTGCAAACCGCCTTCTCCCTGTTTCAGAAGACACCCTCCCAGAATCCCAGAATGGCTTCCGCCCCTCCAGAGGAACAGTGGACATGATCTTCACTGCACGACAGCTCCAAGAAAAATGCAGAGAACAAAACCAACCTCTGTACATGGCATTCATTGACCTTGCAAAGCATTCGACACAGTGAATCTCAGCGCTCTCTGGACCATCCTCCAAAAAATCGGGTGCCCTGACAAATTTGTGAACATCCTGCGGCTCCTCCATGATGACATGATGGCAACAGTCTTGGACAGCAACGGCTCCCAAAGTGACCCATTTAAGGTGGAATCACATGTCAAGCAGGGATGTGTTATTGCTCCAACCTTATTCTCCATCTTCATCGCTATGATACTTCACCTTGTTGATGGGAAGCTTCCCACCGGAGTGGAAATCATCTATCGGACAGATGGCAAGCTATTTAACCTCAACAGACTGAAAGCCAAAACCAAGGTCACCACAACATCTGTTATAGAACTCCAATATGCCGATGACAACGTAGTCTGTGCGCATTCAGGAGAAGACCTACAAGCCACTCTCAACACCTTCGCAGAAGCATACGAGAAGCTCGGCCTCTCACTGAACATCGAGAAAACCAAAGTGCTCTTCCAACAGGCACCAGCTAATCCCTCTGCAAAGCCAGGAATACAGCTTAACGGTGTCACATTAGAAAAGGTTGACCATTTCCGCTACCTTGGCAGCCACCTCTCCACAAAAGTCAACATCGACACTGTAATACAACACCGCCTGAGCTCTGCGAGTGCAGCATTTTTCCGTATGAAGCAGAGAGTGTTTGATGACCGGGACATCCGTAGAGATACCAAGGTGCTTGTTTACAAAGCCATTGTCCTCCCAACCCTGCTCTATGCCTGCGAAACGTGGACTGTGTACAGACGTCACACCAAACTCCTGGAGCGTTTCCATCAGCGTTGCCTCAGGAAAATCTTGCAAATCTCTTGGGAAGACAGGCGGACAAATGTCAGCGTGCTGGAAGAAGCAAAGACTACCAGCATTGAAGCGATGCTCCTACACCATCAACTCCGCTGGACTGGCCACGTTGTCCGAATGCCCGATCCCCGTCTCCCAAAGCAATTACTCTACTCCGAACTCAAGAATGGGAAACAAAAGGTTGTTGGGCAGGAAAAGAGATTTAAAGATGGGCTCAAAGCCAACCTTAAAAACTGTGGCATAGACACTGAGAACTGGGAAGCCCTGGCCCTTGAGCGCTCTAATTGGAGGTCAGCTGTGACCAGCAGTGCTGCGGAGTTCAAAGAGGCACGAACGGAGGGCCTAAGGGTGAAACGTGCCAAGAGGAAGGAGCGTCAAGCTAACCCCGACCAGGACCGCCTTCCACCTGGAAACCGATGTCCTCACTGCGGGAGAATATGCGGGTCAAGAATCGGTCTCTTCAGCCACCTAAGAACCCACCCTCAAGATGGAAGACAATCGTCCTCGAGCTACGAGGGATCGCCTAAGTAAGTAAGTAAGTAAGTGTAGGTGATAACCTGCACTTTGAATTAGGACCTGAAACTTATTGGCAGCCAGTGGAGCTGCTTCAATAGAGACACATTAATGACTGTAAGCCCCCTCCCCCCCCCAAGTTTCAGAACATTTCGCTCGCCCACTGATTTTGGGGGAAAATAACATTTGAAAAAAGCTACAACAGGGATTTCTGGGATTTAAAGTCCAAAACAGTGCCACAAGAGGGGAGGAGAATGGAGAGAAGCAGTTCTATGATTGGCTGAGAAATGTGATGCATCTAGCTGCATTCAGGCACTTGGGGGGGGGACTAATTTCTCTGTCATTTTTAGGACTATCAGAATTAAACTTGCCACACTAGTAGTAGAACACATCAATGACCATAAGCCCCCATAAAAATAGTTTCAGAATGTTTCATTCATCCACTGATTTGGGGGAATTTAAAAACTTTTTACCAATAACATTAAAAAAAACTACTACAGGGATTTCTGGGATTTGAAGTCCAAAACAGTGCCACAAGAGGGGAGAAGAACGCAGCGAAACAGCCCTGTGATTGACTGAGAAATGTGAGAAAGAGCATGTGAGCTTCATGGGGGAGCCTTTATGTTCCCTCCAGTTCTTTGTGTCCTCAGTTTCTAATCCAGATATTTTTGATTGGCTGGTTCCCCTTTGGCTAAAACGAAGCAGACGACTTGCTGCTCAGTCCCATAGGAGAGATTGCTTGTGCTTGCAAAACAAACGGTCAGAATATTAAAAAATACTTACAAACTTTTCCCGGAATTTTGGTGGTGCCTATTTCGTTCTGTTCAGGGGGGCTCAAATTCAGGTTCGTAAGTCAAATCATAAATGCAAATGTTGCCAAAATTGCTACAACTTATGAGCCCCATCCAAAATTTTGCACAGTTCTAGTCCTTATATAAAATGGCAAAACCAAGTTTTGCTTTTTGGATTTGTGTGTGTGAGTGCAAATATTTTCAAGCAATGGATGGTTGAATTTGTGGATGCAAAGGTCAGGTGCTTTGTTCTGGAACAAAAATCACAAGTTCACAAACATGTATGCATTTTTTCTTTGCAAACCCCTTGGTTGATCATGAGTGAATTCATGGCTTGCCAAAAGAAACTTGAAGCCTATATGTGGTCCACAGGTCGCAGAAATAAATTTAGGACTGCCTAAATGAGTTTGTTTGTGTGTGTGTGCGCGCTTATGTTTTGTTTAGGTCCCCTAAAATATCAACTGGTATGGTAATCTTGAATTAGTACATTACCTTAGTAATCACTGCAAAACAGCTGACTGGTTTTTCTGATGGGCTTGTTTCATCTTCGATGCCTTCAGGTAGAGAATGTACATGTCATTCTATCAAGAGGACTCCAGAGCAGGCAGCTGAAATGATCTGAAGGCATTAGAAATGGTGTGCCCCAAAATAGATCATTGACATGAATGGCTCTGATCAAAGTGGAAATGTTTGGAAAGGTGCCCAGATGAAAAGAAATGACGCACAGAAAAGTAGAATGATAAAAGGCAACAAAAACCAGAGGGACACAGAAGACTTGCTGTGCACAATGCAACTAAGCTGAGAACCAACTCAGCTGAAGAAAGTGAATTGATACAAAGGAAGAACACAGTTAGCGCTTACTGCCAGTGAGAATATTTGGCTGGGAGAAAAGCCGTCTCCTTGGGGTAAGGAAAGTGTCTGTTCTTTTTGCTTGCCTGCCATGAGAGGCTCATTGATGTTTGTAAGGCACTTGGTAAAAAGCCCAATTAGGCAACAATGTATGGTGCTCGGGCTGGATGTGCACTAACTAAGATATTAACATTAAAAGGCATCTTTGGCACTGCTCACTGGAGAGAGACAGGTGGCCATCACTTAAGTGCTGTAAAGAACACAAAAAAGCATGGTTGTGATAGAGACTTTGGGGAAATTATGTGAGAATACGATAGTTGATGTTTTCTTGGTAAATTTACTAATCATTAGTAGAGCTTTTTGTTCAATAAATAACATTTTCACGGGAGTTACGATCATGACTATAATATCAAAATCATGACTAAGTAGCAATCATGCATACAAAACAATTATGGATGAGTAAATCTAGGTAAGTATTCCCTGTTTAGAATATCTAATCACTTTATATTAGTAAAAATTCAACAGAAAAAGCTTGGGTTGACTTATTTACAGGTCAATATGAGTATTGTACTTAAACTCTTATTTATAATGGAACCATCCCCTTCTCTAAGTAGATGGGCAAAAGGCAAAAACTTAGTCTGTCCTGGGAGAAATGTAAAAAAAAAAAAAAGTCCCAGCTCCTCTACTGCCATGATGCCATTTCTGGACTTTTCAAATGTATGTGTGGGAAAATGGTAGTGGTGGCCAGCAGTGATCAGCCACCTGTGATGGTGTTGGTGCTTTCCCCTTTCTGTATAGTGACCCTCAACTTATTCACCAGTTGTATCAAAATCCCTACTTTTGGTTTCAAAACCTGCCCTATACATGGGGTCAACTTATCCATAAGTATATACAGTAGTCACAATTATGACACTATTGCAACATTAATAACTTTCCCCCCAACTTTCTATAACATGCACCAGCTGTATGGAGAGAAGGAGATTAACCTGGGGAGTATAAGCCCAAGAGAGATTACTTAACAAAGTACACTATACTTAATTAAGTAGCTGACAGAGAATGCTGGCCATTATTACTACCTCTGGAATCGTAGCTAAAGTGAACAAGGATGTGTATGTTTGCATACAACTTCTTAAACAATTGCCATTTAAAAGTTTTTTGTCCAAAGGAAACTTGTCTTTTAAAATATTTACATATATAAAGGTTACGCATCTCTGTGTTTCTGAGGATGGTGGTGTCAAATTTGGACTTGTGAGGAGTTTAAAAACAAACTCCCATCAATACAGAAATCCATGGTGTTTTATAAACTGAGTCATGTACATCTTCTTTCCACTCTCGCACCCCTCACTTGGCAACCTATATTTCCCTTGCATACCTCATCCCTAAAGCCTCAATATGATGAGCTTTTCTTGATGACATGATTTCTCCATCAAAAAGCAACCGCTTTTTCTTCCAAGCTTTTTCTTGCAAGAAGCAATGGAAACTAGCAATGAGGAGTGCTAGCTGGAAAGAAGGAGAGTCTGGACATCTGGCCCCCAAGTCTTCAATGATCGTGAGCATATTGAACACAGAACATGCATTTTCTATGCTTACTCACTTGATGTATTGAGACATGGGAAAATAAATAAAACCCCATCCACTCTGGAAGAAAAACATTGTTAAAATGCTTTAAAGCCTCTGGACCTGTAAGCTTAAGCATATATCAGTATATCTTCTATCTCCTCTCACATTGTTCCTGCCTTGCTTTACAAAATATGTATTTGTGAGATGAATGAGTGAATGAAGTATCACTGAGGAAAGGTTCTTTAGTACTCTCTTACTTTGATAAAAGTTTTTTTTTGAATAAAACTTAGCAACAATTGAGCTCATTATGAGGTGAGATGCAGCCAAGCTCATCCTTCACTAGTTCTAAATATAATAACGTGTGTAGTTAACAAACTAAGCTCCCCTGGCATCTTTAATTGGATGAAATATTACTTGTTACAAAACCCCAGCTTACTCCTGCCATTTTTCTTGTGGTTATATGTTACAAGGCTTTGTCAGATTGCCACATAGATTGTCCAGGGAATCAGGGGATCTCTCTGATCACCTGCCCTACATTTCTGTTGATTTAACACAAAATGCAAAAGTCTGTCCTAATGGAGAGGGTGCTAGATCAGTGGCGGAACATACACATTATATGACCATTATATTCTCCAATGAAAAATCTTTTATATTATAATTGTTTAGCAATGCACATTTTTAAAGAACCATATCCTAAAGAATGGGGAAAAGGTGAAGCTATCATAATTTCATTGAAATAAAATTAGGCAGATAAGGCATATACATACACATTTCAACTTGGGAGTATATAAGTGCCAAGCTATATTTCTAGTACAGCCTACATTCTTATAAAATACATACAATTTTCCAACATTCTCCAGTTGTCTGAATAACAATGTTCGAATTTCTATTCCAAAATGAGTGTAAAAACAATATATAGTTTAACTTACATTACATATAATCTAAGTACAAAACTCCATAATTAATTTATATTATTTTGCAGCAGAATTGTAGTTGACAAATTGGAGCTCTGCACTTCTTCACGTGAAAGATTTTAGAACACCTGAACTATTAGCCAATTAACAGAATATCAGAGATTTGCCATAGAGTCTGTTGAATTAATATTTGAAATCCACTCTCACATAGTTTAATTAAAATTTCATCTTTGCCTGGACATCTTGATTATAATCTAAAAGTAATCTCATTTTTTTCTTGTTCTTTTCTGCCAGTTCTGATAATGCACTTATCTGTGTTTTCAAAAAAGGTCATAAGTTTCTTTTGTTTTTTTAGTGCTAAATAATGGCAATAAATTTTATTAACAAGGTGAACTCAAATGCTTCTCTAACACAATAACAATAATCTAAGGGCCTCATCACATGGATGAGTTCCCATGAGGTGATTTGCCACGTGTCATGCAATCCTGGTGCCCCATGCCTTGCCTTGCCAACAGCTGATGCTTTCCCATCTCATGTGGGGAAGCATCACCAAACAGCTTTGTCCTGTGGTTTTCAACGAAAAACAGGAATCCTCCTGTGTTACAAGGGAACCCTTCTGCAATGCAGTCAGGACACTTCCTCCCCAGGGGCCTGTTATAAGTCATCGTACATCATGTGATACCATCCAGTGGGTAGCAAGGAGGAAGTGTCCTTGAAGCATGCTAGGACACGTAATTTATCTCATGTGATAAAACTGTAAGACACCAAGTTTCAAGATGATGGGACTATGAAGAGTTGTTTATTTATCATATTGTATAGTTAGTTACAACGCAGAATTTAACAAAATGAATGGAAGCGAAAAATATCTCTGTGGATTAGGAAAATATATCAGTTTGAGTGGGGAGAGGGGGAGGGGGAACTGGAAGTTCATGCTGTATAGCTTGTAAAGTAATTTGCATTTACTTTTTGGATAGAGGTAGCTGGTTCCTCTTCTGAAGATCAGATTAAAAAGAAAAAAGAGAGACTTTACAGGTGATTATACTGGCCCACATTTTTACTATATATGGGTATGTAATATATGTAGAACATACCCATTATGATATAGCAGGATGATATGGGTCACTTAACAACACACAAAAAGAGCTCACTTCCAGATATCTTGTGCAACAGCAAATGTTTGATCTGTTTGTGGTGCAATTCCATTCTTGAACACAGAGTATGAATTACGTTCAGGTTTTCTCCTCATGCCTTTTTATCTATTAAGTTGTAATTTCATACTGGAGTAAGTTCAAAGTTGCATTTATACATAAAACCAATTGAATTTTAATAAACAGCTTCTTTTATATCATCACTCATCACTAGGGATGAAAAATAATTTGGGTGGTTTTGATATTCTTGCCAAAACTATCCATTTTACATCTCCCAGAGCTCACTTTACCCCAGAAATATATACATTTGAAAGGCTAATGGCACATTTTATATGTATAAAACCTGCTTTCTTTAAAAAATTATATAAAATGAATGAAAAAATAGAAAATAATATGCATAAACATGCTTTAGTCAATAGGGAAAATAGGTATGCACCTTAGGAACTTCGTGTAAATAAAGTATACATTAAGGGAAATGCATATGGAAATTGCATTATGCATTTACATATTGGAATTAAAAATAGAGTTTTTCACGGTGATAAGTCCTAAGGATGGGAGAGGAATGAAGGTGGAATTCAGAAAAATAGAACAAAATTGATGTAGAGTGTTTTTCAAATCTCTATCCAATGCAACAGAGAAAACAACGCATGCTTTCCCAAAGCAGAAAGAACAAGGTTAATTCACAATTAACCTGAAATAGAATTATTTGACTAATATATTTGAAGGCTTCCAATTATTCAGTGGCCACCTACCCTTTACAACCTTGATGTTCAGGCATTTCAGTGCACAAAGAGATGTCCTTCCACCTTTCTTTTTGACTCAGATTTAGCTTCAGGTTATGTGTCATGCCTTTTTTCCCCTTTCATCTCCAAGAAGTTCAATGTGAAAAAAGAAAGAAAGAGAAGGAAGTACCTACTAGCATAATTTCAAGCCATGAAGATTTCTTCGAGGTATATCATCAACAGCTTTCACCCATGGCTGCCACCGTTCCCAACTAACAACTATCTTCCTGCTGGGTAATTTATGCAGTGTTTCTTGTGCTCACAGCTGCAGTGCAGCTATAATAAAACCCTATAAATGCCAACAGAACAGTGAAGAAGAAACTTTTTTGCTACACAGAATCACCCAGGGTCCTTCTTCCAGCCCCTGAATGGCAAATTCACCTTGTTTCCAGACACCAAATCCCTACA
Organism: Anolis carolinensis; assembly: GCF_035594765.1. Taxonomy (NCBI): domain Eukaryota; kingdom Metazoa; phylum Chordata; class Lepidosauria; order Squamata; family Anolidae; genus Anolis; species Anolis carolinensis. The sequence goes on from NC_085844.1 coordinate 206,444,280, forward strand.
TCTCCTTTCAAGTGCCTTAACTTTGTCTATTTTGTCTTTGTGAATTGGATGCCATAAAAGCCCAGAATGAGATGAAAGTCCCTCTTTCAATCCCAACTACCACTACCCTGGCCTTGGCGGGAGAGAAGAATCAGATGCAGCTCCATCATGCTTAGGTCCAGAAGCAGGTCAAAAGCCCTCTCACCATCCCAGTTGTCACCACCCTGGATGCAGATGGAGAGAAACAAAGGCAAGACAACTCCACCATGCCTTGGCTCAGAAGCAGTTGAAAAGTCTTCTGTTTCAACTGCAACTGCCCTGGTTGTAAAGGAAGAGAATAGGCAGTGTCTGCTAGATTGAATCCCCAACCATCTTGCCATCTCCTTTTCTTTTTGTGCTATGTCCTAATTAGACTGGAAGCCTAAGGGTGAAGGTGAAAAAGAAGGAGAAGAGGAGGTGGAGGAAGAATAATCATCATCAACAACAACAACCAAAGCCCACAATTTGGCTACCCACAAATGCTCAGTTCAGGCATCATTGTTTCTTAAAACAATTACTAATCAACTGTTAAAAAGATAATTGTATGTCGTCTTTGGCACAATTGATTTATGGCTGTATTATCTCTTACTTTGTTTTTCACTGAGCAACAACACACCACCATAATAATATATGAATATATGTCACAGTTATAGCAGCATAGAAGGAAAAACATGAAAAGTACATCCATGTGCTCTGTGATTAATTTCCCCACAGAAGGAACCTGGGGTTGATCTTTCCACATAGTCCAATGACAAGACCCATGAAGAATTATGTCAGGTTTCAAAACAATATTTCATATATCTAGAAGCCTGGATTGAGCACTCTGGATTTACTCTGAGGAATATATAAGATTATATTTTAAAATACAGTTATAGAGAGCTACACATTTATAAGATGCTTTTCAGTCTTGTTGACACACCGCATGTTGAATAGTAAAGTCAGATTTATTAAAGGCATGCACCTTAGGATTCATCTGTTGTTTAGGCAATAGTATAGTATAAATACAAGACATGTTATTTAGCCAGTGTTTATAGCTGGTGAAGTGCTTGTTCTAATAGATGAGTCACAAAACAAATAGTCTCTGCCTCTAACATTAGTAGGAAATATAGAATAGAACCAAACTAGAACATTATAGCAGGTCAGGCCAATTTCAACTGCTGTATCTCCATCCTATGTAAACCTGGAGTTTGTATTGGTTGAGGTACTTAGAATTCTCTACTATACTGCCCTGAACTAAACAACGTTAGAGGTCTTTGACAGATAATTCTAAGTATCTCATGAAAATACAAACCCAAGGATTATATAGGATGGAGCCATGGCAGTTAAAGCAGGATTAAATTGCTAATGTTTTTTTTTTCTAATGTGAATAGAACCATACTTGAACTCAAATATGACAAGTTTTAAAAAAATAGATTATCTATAAATCCAATGGTTAGTTCCAACTAGAATGAATACATTAGATCTAGTGACATATACCACAGAGGGGCAAATGGAAATTTAGTAAATCAACAGTAGTTAGTATGAAAATTTGAATATTGAAATAAGACGATAGTTTTAAGGCATTGATGAGATGTGTACAGTAGAAAAGGTTGTAGTTTATGATAAGCTATGGATGAATCAGTCTATTTTAAATCCATGCCAGTTTCACATATTCTCACTAATTAGTTTGTAGTCTGGTTTTTGCTGTTTCTTCTAATACAATATTCTGACCTGAACCAAGGTTCTTCATCTCAAGTGCAGTCAAGCAATACAAGCCTTCTCTGTTTTGTTTGACTAAAAGTGAATCTTATGCAAAATTATGTGTCCACTTTGTACCAGGGAAAGGCAGATAGGGGCGGGAGAAAAGTATTTCTTTTCTGAAGAAATGGTGGAAATGAAGAAGGGTAAGTGGTTGACACATCATTTTCTTATCCTAAGGCATGATTTAAAAGGAACTGTCCAGCTGCAGTGATTTGGAGGAAGTAGAATGTCATTCGCAAAACCCATGATTCAACTTTTGGGATAGGGAATGAAAAAACCATCGAGTCACAAAAAATGCATAAGACTTTGGGACGTTAAGAGGGTGTTTCTATTGTTTGTGAGTTATTTTAAGTGCCTTAATCATTTTGCTGCTTCACACAACCCCTTGCTCTTTTGAAAACTGACAGCTTGCCAACTTTTATATCATTTTCAGGCAAATGTCCCCAAAAATCCTGGTGGAAAGATGTCATACCCTTTGTTCCCTTCAGGGAGATTTTTAAAAATCTTATCACTTCTGTTTTTCAATGCTCAATGCTCCTTTTCATTGTTTGAAGATATTTCTCAGTAAATAGACTTGTTTCAGATGATCAGTTCCTCTAGTCACTTCACAAAGACTACATGTTTGGCCACCAAGCAAAGGAGGAGGAGGAGGAAGAGGAGGAGGAGGAGGAAGCAAGAAGAGGATCATTTGTTTATAGAGCATCATCATTATTTATGGCACCAAAAGAACCAGAATAGTTTTCAAGTGAGTCTTGAGAGCACTGATTCATTGCAGAAGTAAGATCCCTGTTTTCTTGGATTTGTACATTGGTTCAAGAACAGGACATGCAGTTGGATAGTTGGATATCAGAACACCAGGCCATCCTGGTTGGAGAATTCTAAGACTTGTAGTTCAAAAACTAACTTATTGAAGCTGTGGATGCAATACAGCAATGCTACATCACAAGAAACGCACTCACATTTGACATTGGAATTGCATAACCTTTAAGCGTGTAGACAACATCCTGGAGTCAAGGATGTGTCATGAGTCACTTGGATCCCAGACAGCCACATCCATTCTTCACCTGCATTTACCCTTTCCCCTGAGCACCCCCCCTCCCATGGTCTATTTTTTGCCCACACATTTTTAAGTTTATCAAAAGGGATCTCCACAATCTGCTGCAACAATGTTTCATCCCAACTGTTTAAGGATATTTGATATCAAGGACATATAATGCTAATTTTCTAACCAATTGGATGGTTTATAGACACATTACCCTACTGATGGTGAACAGGTTAGTGAATTAATTTCATTTCCTGGCAATGCATATCTAGCAAGCAACACTTAAACTATAGAAATAACACAGAAAATAGGATCTCAGAATGCCATGGTCTACATCAGGTCCTCATATTGTATATTTACATTTGGCTCTGTAAAGTGCACACATTTGATAAGTCTCAACAAGTCTTAGAAATATCAAGGCACATTGCCATTTTTCCTTGGGCAAGATGTTGTTGCTATATTTAAAGCCTATTTTTCCTCTTCTACTCACACATTACTGCCATTAGCGATATAAATGAGAGGTATGTGGAGAAGAGAGGGTACCCCCAGGGTAGCAATTACCAGAACTAAATTTTGTAATGCAAGTGGCAACATTACTCTGATGTAATTTGATCATAAAATAAATTGCATTGCCCATAAACCTGTTAGATGCCAGTGTTTTCTTACTGATGGGTTCCATGTGTTCAAAACCAAAAAAAGACCATAGGGAAATAACCTGGTTCCAGCCGGCTGCAGCCACAATAGTTTACGAACTCAGAAAATAGTTATGTTGATATGAACAGCTGAATATTGAGAAGAATGAGATAATCTAAGGATGGGATGCCAGCATTCCACTCTACCACTCAGGTCTGTATAAAATTTCAGTTACATGGAGGAAAAAAATATCATATTCTATTTCAAACTTAATCAGAGGATATTTCCCAGCCAACATTTGGACTCATCAGAATTGAATCAGGTTCTCTCTCTGCTTGATGTTTCCTAATAGCATTGATACTAGTCTATGGCTGATATTTTGCCATTTCACATCCAGATCCAGGAAAAATTTCCAGTTTTTAAATATCAAAGTCTGTTCAAATATGGATTAGTCAGTTTGAGATTCAAAACAAAATTGAACATTTTCATGACCATGTGCCACTTCCTTGGGTTCTATGAGGACACTTATAAATGATTGTTTCAAACACCATTGAAAAAATTAAAACAATATGTTGTTGTATGATTTGTAAAAACCATATAAATCAGAAAAGATAGAATGCTTTGAGTACATATTATACTATCTCCCAAAGTCCTATAGACCCCACAAACCACTAATTCTGAGATTTTGCTGCTCAGTCATGATTGCAACCAACTGTAAAGCCCTAAATAAGAATACAATATACATACAAGCAGAATTCAATATATAAATTGTACCTTTGTGTTATCTTTTAAATGTATGCATTCAAAATTGCATTATCTAGTTCCAAGGGAACAAGGCCTATTATTTTCCCAAGCAAACATTTCTCCTCTCTCTCCTACACAGAACCAGCAAGCAGTCTCTTCTTCAAGGTCTCCCCACCCACTGTGCCAAACCAATAATTCATAAGTATTACTTTTATTCAGAGCCGGCCCTAGGTATTTTTCAAGTGTAGGCAAACAGAAAATCACTGAAAAATAAAAGTGTTGGATAAGCGAAAATGTTTGATAATAAGGAGGGATTAAGGAAACGCCTATTAAACATCAAATTACATTAAGATTTTAAGCACGAAAACATCATGTTTTACAACAAATCAACAGAAAAAGCAGTTCAATACCTTGCGAAGGCAGGCTGCAGGAGACAGGAGTTGCCTCGATGGCGCCCTCAACAAGATGGCGCCACAGGCAACTGCCTAGTTGGCCTGGTGGTTGAACCGTCTCTGCTTTTATTCTGTATATTTTTTTAAACCAAAAACTTTGAGTAGTTCCAGAATTCTTGTTGTAAAAAGACAAGAAAAAAGAATTCAAAGTATTAGAAATCTGTTGTTATTTTTGACACATAATACAGGCATACCCTATGCATAAAACTTCCACTCTTCGGGCATTATTTAACAAACGGATTCTCCAGTTTGCTTTCAAGACCATCTGATTCAATGATTACATTTTTTTTGGAGATGCCTGTTTCCCTCTGAATCAGAATTGCTACTGAATCTTCAGGCGCATTCAGGATCAGATACAGATTTGGTTACCTTTTGAAAACTCTCACTATCAATTCACATCTCCAGAATCTGTCTGAAACCAAGGGATTCATTTTGGAATTCATCTGAATCTGAAGCATGCCTAAGCACACACAAGGAACAATCAAGGTCTGAGAGACAATACTAGTCCCTATCATCACACAAAGCCCCATTCTCTTTCATGTTGCATCCGATGAAGTAGGATAATTTCCATAAAAACCGATGCTAAATAATAATTCTTATGCTTTGGTGTGCTATTGTTACCACTGCAAAAGATTAACACATACACATCTTAGTAAACATTGTCATTGGATATTGTGTGAAAAAAAATGCTGGCTGAATTGAACACAATTTCAAATCTCTAATCAACAGATACACATTATAACTTCTACACATAAATGAGATGAGGATCTCAATATTCTATTGAGCAAATGTTTGTTTCATGGCATATCCTGGTGTTCTAATGCCTCTCTTTTCTGTTTATTCATGTGCACACAAATTCATCTTAAAAAAAAAAACATTTCTGAAACAGTTACAATCTATCACCTATTGTGGATAGGGGACTGACCTAGTATGTGTTGCAGATGATCTTGGTTGAATAGAACTAACTATTCCTTCAGTGTTTCCTCCAGAAAGAAAATAATATCCCTCAGTGTTTTGAAGTTTGATCTTGCTCACTTTTCAAATGTGCATTGTGGTTGGCTTTAGTTAGTCTAATTCTAAGCTTGCTCAAATGGAGATATAAATCTTCATTTATTCTGCCATTATTCCGCACAGTTTTCAAAAACTGCTCCTGTTTGGGAACTATTCTGTTATCAAGGTTGAGGAATAAAAACATCTTGGGCCCTGTGCAGGAAGGAGCCTGATAACATGAACCAGCTTAGACTGGAAGAATTGTAGGCTGGATGGAGAAACTTTTGGGAGTTTGGGCAGGGCATGTTTCTGGGGTATTGAACTGAGAAGCTTCCTGTGATTTCTTCATTCATAACTTTACTGTATAGCAGTAACCTAGCATTAAAGACATTTCCAAGACTTCATTGTGAATGAATTTAACTGCTACTAAGGTTCTGCAATCATCACAGTTTTCTATTCAGAAATACAATTTTCTGAACAAAAAAGCATTTTTCTGTACAAAAATATTTTTTTCTGTGCAAAAAAGTCCTACCTAAGTACATTTTGTTTTGCACAGGGTGATTTCGAACTGTGATTATTCACATTTATCTTGCATTCACCATTTTTCAAATATTTTCCATATTCTTTCCATCACTAGCCCACACAGACTGAAGAAGTCCTTAATACTTTATTTAAATATACTAAATAGAGTTCATTTATGATACATACTAATTTGCAATTTTGAATGCACTTCAGATTTAACTGTTGAAATGATCATGGCAATTTATTTGAGTTGTTTATGAATACAAATAGTTGTATTTGCCATTCATGAATTGTACTGTTGGTGTTTGCCAATAATGACTCTGAATTTCTTCATTTCTAATTTATGAATTCAGGGTTATATAACTATGTGTATGCAGTTTGTAGATACATTGAAAGCATATTTGGATTAAATAAATAGAAGAGTAAACAGGAATTAGAGGCATAAAAATTACATCTTAAAAATACATGAATGTGAATGGGGCATGGATGAATGAATTAAAAATACTAAAGGCTAAAATGGCAGCATGTGTTTCTTGGTTTTGTTAATTTTAGTCAAATTTGCAGCAGGAGCAAGAGTGTGGGGAGGCAACAGAGATAGAATTAGGTATAGACGGAATTGCTTTGGAAGTGTATAAAAGGCTGAACAGAAGCCAAGCCAAGTGGGTCATTTTTGAGCAAGATTTATGTCCAAAGCATTGGCATGTATTGGGACAGTATGAATTGGTTTATGAACTAACAAACTCTTTTCAAATCATCTGACCAGCAGTGCTGCATACAGTGCAGCAGTAACGTCTATTGTTGAACTAAGTGGTAGCAATTCCAATCAGGTTGGTAGGTGTTTTGTCTTTTTAAAAACAGCACCTGTATGATAGGTTGACATTTTATTGAGTTATCTAAAACAAACCCAATATCCTTTCTTGGTCAGTTGCTGCCAGATCCTATCAGTATAAATGTGAAGTTTTGTTTTGGTCCTATTATGCATCACTTCACATTTACGTAGACTGAATTCTGCCTGCAATTTCAATATCTGTCCAGTGAATTTGAAGATTATTCTCAATTTGAGACTTACCATGAAAAGAAAGGAATTTTGAAAAAAACAAACAAAATCCCACTTCCCCTCCTCCCTGCCCCAAAGCAAATAGCCTTTAACTGCAAAAAAAATGTTTCTTATATAAAAATAGTATTTTCTATTCAGAAGAAAACATTCATGGAGACAAAACATATTTCCTGCATATAAAAGAACATTTTGTAAAATACTATTTTATGCACAAACTAACCACATCTGGATTTTGCACACAAGTCGTAGATTGCAAATTGTTGTTGTTTTTGTTGTGTATCTTCAAGTCATTTCTGGTTGATGGCAGACTTATCACAGGCAAACCTATTACAGGATTTTCTTGGCAAAATTTGTTCAGAGAAGGGGGTTGCTGTAACCAGTGTGAAAGAGTCACAGATTCCTTGGCATCTAGTAGCAGCTAATTCAGTTGTAGATTCTCTCTAGGAGAGGGGGAAAGGAGGAAGGATAGAAAGTCTATGTGTATGAGTTATAAATGCAATTTGTGCAGGTTTGTATATACTCCTTATATCTACTCCTTAATTTTAAAATACAGAAAGCATATGACCCTTGGGGCATGCTGTTGCTAATAATAACAGAAATCAAATGTGTAGTTTTACTTCAGTACTCAATCAAAATACATTAATATAAGGAAGATATTCCTCTATCCTACAATGAGTGATTTTGCATGCTCTTAGGCAATTCCAAAATTTGTCAACAGGCAAATGACAAACTTGTGTTAGGAACAAAACATTCTAATGAGGCACCTCTTCCTGCAGATAACAGAGTGAGATCTCACTTGAGAAATGCTGGAGAAGGAACTAAAACAATTTAGATCACATTTTTCATCTTTAAAAACTATTTCTCAACCTGTCTTGAATGAGAGAACCTGTTAGTCACTCCTACATCTTCCCATAGTTGAGAAAATGGTGCAGACCAGATGATTTATTTGCCTCCTCAGGTTACTGTTGAAGTGGCAGTTGTTGGTGGGGAGCTTCAAAGCCCTTGTTCTCCAACTTTTGACTTTTTATTTTTAAACCAGTCTTGGAATAGATGGTCTTCCAAGTAGAGAACCATTCTCAGTAAAGTAATAATAATAATATAATAATTTTATTTTTATACCCCACCTCCATTTCCCCGAAGGGACTCAGGGTGGTTTACATGGGGCCAAGCCCAAATGGTTACAGACAAAGTGATAAAAACAGATCAATAAACATAATAAAATCACATTAAGATAAAACCTGGTTTAATAAAAAAAAACAGAGGAAGTTCATCAAAAAGTAGGACATATGGCAAGGGTATTTCCAACCAACTCCGTTCCCTTGCACAAAGTCTGAACTGCTTCACATGACCTACAAAAGATATCATTTTCATTCTATAGATCCTTTACCTAGAAGTCTCTCTTCTTTTGGGGCAACTATTTATTGTTATAGATCTGGTCCCACTTCAAGCTTTCTAGAAGAAATTTTGTTTCCCTTTATTCTTACTCCCCTAATAAGTATAAGGCAGCTGAATTCAACGAGCGAGTGCAACCGCCATCACCAGCTTCTCAGTCCACATTAGACATCCATAGTCCTGACAGGGGCCTAGTTCATATGTGCTGACAAGAAGAAACTGTGACAGCAGCCATAGGACCAAGGTTACTAAGCTCCTTTCTAGTAAGGAAGTAAAATAAAAGGGCACCACATATTTGCCCTTCATCCAATCAATACCATCATTTGCTACAGGACTCTATAGTGTTTTCCCCATATATTTATGTGTTGAAAATTGCTTTCAAGTTTTTGTCTTAGTTATTTTAAAAACTTGTCAATCTTCCATGTACCCCATAGAATACAAGGAAGCAGATGCAAAGTCATTATCTTTAGAAAGGCTTCCAGTTCCAAATGATGGCTCATCTTAGCCCTGAATCTGGACACTAGTGGTAGGTAGGTAGAGATGATGAGGAACCTCAATAAGGCTTGTGTTGTTGAAGGCTTTCATGGCCAGAATCAAAGGGTTGTTGTGTGTTTTCCGGGCTGTATGACCATGTTCCAGAAGCTTTCTCTCCTGACATTTCACCCACATTTATGGCAGGCATCCTCAGAGGTTGTGAGGTATATTGGAAAAAACTAAGCAAGGAAGGTTTATATATCTGTGGAAGGTCTAGGGTGGGAGAAGGAATCCTTGTCTGTTGGTCTGTTGGAGGCCAGTCTGAATGTTGAAATTAATCACCTTGATTAGCATTTGATGGCCTTGCCAAATTCATTTCCTGGCTTCTTTCTGCCTGGGGGAATCTTTTGTTCAGAGGTGTTAGCTGCCCCTAATAGATTCATGTTTGGAATTCCTCAGTTTTCAGAGTGTTGTTCCTTATTTACTGTTCTGATTTTAGAATTTTTTTAAATACTAGTATCTATATTGTGTTCATTTTCATCATTTCCTCCTTTCTGCTGAAATTGTCCACATGCTTGTGGATTTCAATGGCTTCTCTGTGTAGTCTGACATGATAGTTGTTGGAGTGGTCAAGCATTTCTGTATTCTCAAATAATATACTGTGTCCAGGTTGGCTCATCAAGCTCATCTGCTATGGCTGATTTCTTTGGTTGAATCAGTCTGCAGTGCCTTTCATGTTTCTTGATTCATGTTTGGGCGCTGCATTTGGTGGTCCCTATGCAGACTTATCCACAGCTGCATGGTATACGGTAGATTCCTGCAGGGGTGAGAGGATCCCTCCTGTCTTTTGCTGAACATAGCATTTGTTGGATTTTCTTAGTGGGTCTGTAGATAGTTTGTAGGTTGTGTTTCTTCATCAGTTTGCCTATGCGGTCAGTGGTTCCCTTGATGTATAGTAAAAGCACTTTTCCTCTGGGTGGATCTTTGTCCTTACTCTCAACCTTGTTCTTGGCCTTACACCTCTTCTGATGTCTGTGGTAGAGTATCCATTGAGCTGTAGAGTCCAGTTTAGGTGGTTTAGTTCACCTTGGTGGAGGTGAGGTTCACATATTCTTTTTGCACAGTCTGCCAGGACTTTGATTGTGCTTCTTTTTTATGTGTGTGTGTGTGTGTGTGTGTGTGTGTGTGTGTGTGTGTGTGTGTGTGTGTCAGGAGCAACCGGAGTTGCTTCTGGAGTGAGAGAATTGGTCCCCTGCAAGGACATTGCCCAGGGGATGCCTGGATGTTTTTGATGTTTTACCATCCTTGTGGGAGGCTTCTCTCATGTCCCCACATGGAGCTGGAGCTGATAGAGGGAGCTCATCCGTGCTCTCCCCAGGTGGGATTTGAACCTGGCAGCCTTCAGGTCAGCAACCCAACCTTCAAGTCACAAGGCTTTTATCCCCTAGGCAACTGGAGGCTCTTTTTTGACTTGGGTGATGATTGGAGTTTTTATGAAGGTATCTATCAGTGTGTATAGGTTTTCTGTAAACTGTGTGGCCCAATTGTTGATTGGGTTTGCGTATGACTAGAACATCTAGAAATGGCAGTTTTCCTTCGTTTCCTTTTTCCATGGTGGATTGGATGTTTGGGTGGATGCTGTTGAGATGGTAGAGGAACTTTTTGAGTTCTTCTTCTCCATGGCTCCATATGGTAAAGGTGTCATTCACATATCTGAACTACATACAGTAGGCTTTTTTGGAGTCCTTTCTAGGACTTGTTTTTCAAAGTGCTCCATGTAGAAATTTGCTAAGACCGGCCTGAGAAGGATCCCCATGGCTACTCCATCTTTCTGTTCATAGAATTCATTGTCCCACTGAAAGTAGCTTGAAGGTGAGGTAATGGTGAAACAGGGCTGTGATGTCTTCTGGGAAATTCTGGTTGATATCACACCATCATACTTATCAACCAGGGAAATCAGGGGGAATTGTCTTCTTTCCTTAGCATTTCATTCCATTTATAATAAAAAAGAGAGTATATTGACTCCCATCAAATGCAATGTACTTTTGTCCATTTCTATGCTAATTCTTCACATTCTGAGCTATCACATGGGCGATTCTAGTCCCCACCCATTTCACATTATTTTTGTTTTTCAAAAAAGGAGACTTCAGAATGGCCTAAGTCTGAAATCTGGGTTTAAAAGGAGAAATATAGAGACAGTGAAGTGGTGATATATCAAAATTGCACAATTGCTGAAGATAAATTACTTTTTAAAAATATCATAAATGTTCCATGCAAGAAGATTACTGGCAGGAAAAGGAGCAGTGAGGCACATTTTAAGACTGCCCACAAGAACCCACTCTTTAACATCACTAAAATGATCTAATATGGGGGAATCTGATGGGGGAAACAACAAACTGGTTCAAGATTGGGAAAGGAGTGCAGCAGGGCTGCATACTTTCACGCTCCCTATTCAACTTGTACGCAGAACACATCACGCAACATGCAGGGCTTGAGGAATCCAAGGCCAGAGTTAAAATTGCTGGAAGAAACATTAACAACCTTAGGTATGCAGATGATACCACTCTGATGGCTGAAAGTGAGGAAGAGCTGAGGAGCTCTATCACCAAGGTGAAAGAAGAAAGTGCAAAAGCTGGGTTGCAGTTAAACGTCAAGAAAACCAAGATCATGGCAACTACACCTATTAACAACTGGCAAATAGAAGGAGAAAACGTGGAGGCAGTGACAGACTTTATATTTCTAGGTGCAAAGATCACTGCAGATGCAGACTGTAGCCAGGAAATCAGAAGGCGTTTACTTCTTGGGAGAAGAGTAATGGCCAACCTTGACAAAATAGTGAAGAGCAGAGACATCACACTGGCAATGAAGGTCAGTATAGTCAAAGCAATGGTATTCCCCATAGTAACCTATGGATGCGAGAGCTGGACCATAAGGAAGGCTGAGCAAAGGAAGATACACACTTTTGAACTCTGGTGCTGGAGGAAAATCCTGAGAGTGCCTTGGGCCACAAGAAGATCCAACCAGTCCATCCTCCAGGAAATAATGCCCGGCTGCTCACTGGAGGGAAGGATATTAGAGGCAAAGCTGAAGTATTTTGGCCACATCATGAAGAGACAGGAAAGCTTGGAAAAGATCACGATGCTGGGGAAAATGGAAGGAAAAAGGAAGAGAGGCCGACCAAGTGCAAGATGGATGGACGGTATCCTTGAAGTGACTGGCTTGACCTTGAAGGAACTGGGGGCGGCGACGGCCGACATGGAGCTGGTCCATGAGGTCACAAAGAGTCGGAGATGACTAAACAACTGAGCAGCAGCCCGTTTCTGCACAAATCGAGAGCTCTGAAGACAATATCTACTAAATTCCTAAAAACTCTGTTTCTCCACACTTTAAACACACTTTAAAGATGTAGTCCCACAGATAATGGTTGGAAGTAGTTTTGCATGATATGATGGACTCTGTGGGACTCTTATCTTTGAAATGCTTTTAAAGTATGTGGAATGGGGGGGGGGGGAGAGCACTGAGTCTAATGAGGTCCCAAATCTCTTTGTCTTCCCCTTGTGGTTATACTGACTGCTGGATTCTGAAATGGCTGAGGCCTTGCTACTGCACTTCTCTTCAACCTTGGTAAGCTCCATTGAATACTTGTGTATGACCCAGGCTGGCTTGATGCATGTGTAACTGCTTCTCCTTATTCCTGGCTCTCCTAGTATTTCTGTCTGTAAGCACAGGACAAGCTATTTTCTGAAAAATCAGGTATTAGATTAAGTACAGGGAGTGAGGTTGTTCATTGTGATTGGCATTTGTCATAGCCTTCCATCAAGGACACAGCACACTTCAATGTTCCCATCAGTTTCAACTGGCCCAGCCAACGGTGAGCATGATGAGAGTTGCAGTTCAACAGCAGTTGAAATTCCATAGACTATTCAGCTCTAGGAAACCCTATTTACCAGATGATATTTAGTCACAAATTTCATCTGACAACAAAATTAGGACTCACTTTGGGAGATGAGTCCCTCTGCTGAACATTGTTTAGCAGTAAATGCTTGGAGCCACCATAAAAATAAAAGATTGCTAGCAAGGAACTGCCAACTGACTATGTCATTCAGTTTGCAAAGGCTCATTGCTTCCACCCTCTACTCTACCTGCAAATTATACTTCATTCTCTCTTCTATTATAGCTTGGTTCGGGGCTTTTTTTTTTTACACATTTAAAGGGCTTTCTTGTTGATGAAAAGAATGAAAAGTGCACACTTTTAAGTTGTATAGAATTACCTGCTGATTAAAAGTGCAATTATTTAAATTAGAACGGGAGTATTAGAAGGTATCACATTGTCTACTTTGTCTACTGATTAGAAACACTGGACTTTTTCATTTCAAAAAGTAGATCCCTGCTGTGAAAGTTTTGTATGCGTGTGTGTCCGTGTATACGTGTGAATAATGAATACCTGGTCTCTGTTCTGAAAAAAAAAAGTGAGTCAAAGTCTGAAAGAATGAAAAAGCAGAGAAGAGCTAAGCTTTTGTTAGAGTGCTGATTGCAACTTTCCTATCAATGCATCCCCCTTTTGTGATATATCTCTGGTTACCTTGAAGCTTGTCAGAATTCCCATTACATCCTGTGAAAAATGAGAGCCCCTCAGAGCTTAGGGCACTAGTACAATGGTTCATTTGAATGAGAAAGGCAATAAGGTATTACCTTGTAGATATATAATATAGTGATGCAGGGAATGTTTAAAAGAAGAAGAACCTCAGTATTCTTGTAGAGGTTCATGAAAGGTCACTTGGTTCTGATAAGAAAAGAAAAAAGTAACCAGGGTTTTCAATGGAAGTACCAAAACAAAACTAAGGTGCATGCAGAATCTAAATAAGAACTAAAGATATTTCTTGAACACTGTTACATGTGGTACAACACCAGCAAGGCTCCATTTGAGCCTATAGCTCTATAAATCTGTGGATCTCAGTTCTAGATATAAGCAAATAGATATATTCCTTTTCTCCCCAGATCTGTCAGTCTAACAAACACAAATTAGGGCTCCCAGTGCAACACTAGCATTGCTGTCTCAACACAAGAAATTGAAGGTAGAGATCGCACAAAAACTGGGAAATGCATATCTCCATTAGAATAATTTCAGTGCCAGATTTATTTAAAAGAACTCAAATATGCATTTATGCCATATTTGGTTATATGCATACCTTCAACACCAAATTCAGCACTAATCAGGTAATGAACTCATGTCTGCTGAATATTTCTTACATGGACACCCCTCTCTCCCCGTGGTTGATTTAAAAGATAATTATTTAGAGTAGGGGTGGGCAACTGTAGTGGATGCAGGGAAAACTCTTCTGCTCCTGAAACACTTAGAGGGCCACATAGAGTGCCAAAACTGCCCCCAAAAGAAACAAACAAAACAAAACCAGAAGTCCACTTCTGGGTTGAAAAAACAGTTTTTATGTTAAATAGTATAGAGTGCTACCAACTCAAAGGTGGATTCCCACACCTGTAAAATTCCACATGAATAAATTCACTCTTTTAAAAGACCACAGAAAAGTTACTACGTGAAGCCTAGAAAAAAGAGATACAAAAATAAGCTTGCCCATATCTGAGTTAAGTTTGAAAAACCTTTCAAAATCATGGTTTTTGCTCAGACTAGCAGGCTTGTATCTGGTGACAAGGGGTGCATCCACACAGGGCTTAAATCCACTTTGGAGCGGATTAAAGAAACCCACTCTGAAGTGAGTTTAAGTCCCCACACCTCCCCACAAAACCCAGGTTTTCCTGGGTAGCTGTCCCCATGCAGTCCCGAAAACTTTGGGAATGGTATTGGGCCACCCAACATCTCCCCCTCAAAGCCTCAAAAATAAAGAAAAACTTACCGGGTCACCATGAGCTGCTCCGGCAGCCCTCCTGGCATGTAAAAATGATGTGCTAGGAGGAGGGAGGGAGGATAAATTTGCCCCCCCCCCCACACACACACACACTTCCTGGCACATCATTTTTATCCACCAGGAGGGCTGCTAGAGCAGTCTCATGGGGACCTGGTAAATTTTTTGTTTTGTTTTTACTTTTTAAGGCTTTTTTTGGGGGGGGGGAGGTGATTAGTGCCCTCTTTGCTTCTCCAGACTTATGGAGCACGAAGAAGCAAATTGGGCTGCAGAAACAACTCCTGGGACTACAGAAGCAATCCCAGGAGTTTGTCCCCACAGGGCCCATACCCCTTAGAACCGTACCTTTCAAGAAGGCCCGGATCTAATGGGTATCTAATTAATTCAGGATAAAGCAGGGTTTTCTTGCTTTGTCCTAAATTAATTCACTTTTACCTGAGGTGTCATCTGGATGCCTTAGGTAAAAGTCTGACAGGGCCCACATTTTGGGTTCTGTCTGGAAGGGCACAGAGATTTTACAGGAGGACATAAAGATGGTACATACTAGTAACTTGAAGGTTGGGCTCTGCAATGTGTTTGGAAATTTCATATCATGAGGCAAGATGACTCACTGGAAAGATGAGAATTGATAAAGTAGAAATTAGAGTACAACACTAATCAACTGTACATCTGCTAAAAGAACTGCAAAACTTCTTTTTTTGCTAGCTTGAACAAAATGTAACTGCAATTACTACATATAAAATGCCCTTAATACAATCTAAGATGTATGACAATCATAGAGGATTAAAAAACAGAGCAAGACAACAGTTGGAAATAATCTTTGGAAGAAACTTTTAAAATACACAATGTGAATTAATACAGGAAGCTGCTGTGGAGAGGGGTGGTGTTTGATGCTTTCAGTTCATCTGCCTGGTGTTGGCTTTTCTGATCATGGCTTGCTGGGATCTGTGAAAAAGGACTTTTCCAAGACTTTTAACCAGATTCTTTATCATGAAATGCTGGGAATTAACCTCAAGACTTCATGCAAGCAAAGCATGTGTTCTGGCACTGAGCAATGCTCTTCTTTCTTTCTAAAGGGCAGTAATTTGTGTGAGTGGCTAGACATAAAAAAAGAATTTATCAGAGGAAGCTGTTGGAATTCCAAATGCAGTATTTATTTATTTATTTATTTACAGTATTTATATTCCGCCCTTCTCACCCCGAAGGGGACTCAGGGCGGATTACAATGAACACATATATGGCAAACATTCAATGCCAACAGACAAACAACATTCAGTTTTTTTAGACAGACACAGAGGCATTTAACATCTTTCCAGCATTTAACATCTTTCCAGCTTCTTTCCAGCTTCACGCTTCCGGCCACAGGGGGAGCTGTTGCTTCACCGTCCACTGGGGCTGTTCTTCCTCATTCTTTTCCTCGCGTTTTGCTGGCAGTTTTATGGTGTTGTAAATTAGTTAAATTAGCCTCCCGCATAAAGCGTCCCTAAATTTTCCCTACTTGACAGATGCAACTGTCTTTCGGGGCTGTATAGGTCAACAGCAAGCCAGGGCTATTAATGGTCGGCGGCTTAACCCGACCTGGGCTTTGAACTCATGACCTCTCGGTCAATAGTGATTTATAGCAGCTGGTTACTAGCCAGCTGCACCACAGCCCGGCCCCAGTAGCTTTATATAAACAAATTGAAGAAATAGCTGCCAGACATTTGAGAAAGCTGCTCAGCAGTTTCAACCCCCACCCAAGACTGAAAGGTCCTAGTGAAGATTATTTTCATGAGATGCTAACTTTTGACTATGATGCTTCCCAGTTCCACAAACTTACATCCTACTGTTTTCAGAGGAAGCAACCAGAGGGTCACAGTTAAAATATGGAAATTGCATTGCAGATTACAGGTCCCAAGAAAAGAAATGTAAGGGTTGCTTAAAATCCTCCAGTAATCTGCCAAGATCTTCCTAGTAAAATATAGTTTTCCTAGCTACACCAGTCTTCCCATACATGAGAACCAGCAAAGATTCTCTGCAAATTGGGGAGGTAGACAAAAGTGCCAGTATACACATCCATGGACCTTGAAGAAACTCTGCCTTTTCTTTAGAATGTACCCTCTTCTCTTAAATAGAAGATTCAGGGTGACCTAACCTATGTTCAGTACAAGTATATTCTGTTGTTCTGGCAAGCTGGAATAAGCCTCTCATCAACGTTATACTAATATATGAAAAACTGAGAACAGAACTTCAATCTATAAGAGTAAAACAAACTTCATTTATTTTACTCCACAAAGAATGAGTAAACCTTAGAGTTTAGGTCATTCTTATTGATTTTTCTGTGCAATATCTTTTCCTCCCTCCTCCTCAGCTAGCAACAGATGCCAAGTGAACATAAATAGAAGGGAATAACTTTGCTCTTCATTATAGCTTGAGCTCATGTGTAATTTCATTGCCTGTATTAGAGAAAGAGGAGGGGGTGGAAGCTTAACCTAGTTTTCTTTTCTTGAGGCCATTGAAGCACAGATAAAATAACATTGCAAGCCATCAGTGATATGTGGTTAAGTGAGTGCAATCAGTTTAGACAAATTATAAGGACACTGCTTCTCCTTTGATATTATAGACAATATTTAATTTTCCTTTCCCTATCTTCCTCCCCTCTCCTTCTTTTTCTTCCTATTGCATGATGTATAAATGGAGGGTCTCTTTCTATCAAGCTCAAAAATATGATCATGTAAGGATGCATCCCTAAAGCACTGCTCTTCAGTATCTGATGTTTGGCATTTACTGAACTGCAGCCAGTTTGTCCTTTATAACTAAAATCACTTCTCAGCAAGGAGACATTGACCCATGCCTCTGGCAAAAAGCTACTTGTGATACAACACTGAAAATATTTGCGTTCTGGTTTGGACTCTGTTTTGCTTTGGGATCACATATTAGACTGCTATTATTGTGGTTCTAGCCTTGAGATTTGTTAACATCATTGTTCTTATGCTACAAGCATGTAAAACAAGATGCTGAGTGAATGTGTGTACCATACTGAAAATGAGGTTGCACAAGACCTGAGAAATATTAAGTGTCATGGATAACCCCTGTGATTGCTTGATACAAAAAACTAATTATACTATATCAGGGATGGGAGACATGAAGCATACCCTCCAACACTTCAAATATGAAAAACCAAAACGTATGTGGCCAAGCAACATAAGAATACGGTTAAGATGCCAATCATTATTAAGGAAGAACACACAAGCAAGGAGAGGCTACTGTAGTTTGCTTTTGCCTCGAACTACAGGGAAAGGCATGATTCCACCCCTCTGCCATGGAGTCAAGTCTAATGTAAAAGGAAACACCAGAGTGCCTCCATGTCATGGCATCCAGCCATGGTCAAGAATGTAGTGGCAGGCCTACCATGAGAAAAAGAACAATAAATCTCTAGACCTGCCTGATAACCAACTGATAACAGTGGATTGGAGCAGCCAGCAGCTTGGTTTTTTGGAGATATTCAACCAAGTGTGTGGATGTTTTTTGGCTTCAGTAGTAACTTTGTTGTTGTGTAGAAAGAAATCTAGAGTTAGAGATTTCTGAGGTTCTCTCGTGAGTGCTTTAATTACCATAGGGATTCTGCATCTCATCACACCCTCTCTCTGCCTCAGATCAACTAAGTGCAAACTACTTTTGCATTTTGGACTAAACTATGCAACTAAAGTAAAATTGAAGACAAAGGAAAGAATGGGAGGAAGTAACAGAAACTGAGTTATTTCAAAAACATTGGGAAAAGCAGCATGATAGAGGATTGATTCGGACTACTCTTGCCAAATCAGAACAGTTGGAGAATATTATGTAGTCCTCCAGATGGTGTTGGACTGCAATTCTCCTCGTTTATTATATTGACTTTGCTAGTTAGGGCTAATGAGAGCTGTTGCCCAACAACATTTGAAGGCTCACACATTCCTCACCTCTGCTGTAAACCTTTTAGACCAGTGATGGGCAACCTTTTGCACTTGGTGTGGCAAAATTCGCCAAAAAACCTAGCATGACTTGGGTGGTGTGTCACTTGGAGAAAAAAACCATAATTTTGCAATATGTATAGTTTAAATAACAAAAATGTATAATTGTAATATATACAGTAGAGTCTAAATGGGCTGACAGGACGTTGGATAAGTGAAAATGTTGGATAATAAGGAGGGATTAAGGAAAAGCCTATTAAACGTCAAATTACATTATGATTTTTCAAATTAAGTACCAAAACATCATGTTTTACAACAAATTGACAGAAAAAGCAGTTCAATACACGGTAACATTATGTAGTAATTACTGTATTTACTAATTTAGCACCAAAACATCACAATGTATTGAAAACATTGACTACAAAAACATTGGCTACTAACAAATTGACTACAAATAAATATAGAATTGCATAAAATGAACTTACAGTAACAACATTGTTGGAAATTCAATCCATAAAAAGTTCAGTCCTTGCTGCCTAGAGAAACAGCTGTGGATCCAGATGGGAGGCAGACTATGTTGGATAATCCAGAATGTTGGGATAAATGAATGTTGGATAAGTGACACTCTACTGTAGCTGTATTTAATAAACCAAAAACTATTTACTACCATTAGGTGATTCATTGAAGGGTGACACAGGGGATCCTGGTGATGTCACTGCTGTCTGGAATCCAAGGGAATGCAACCCATCCTCCAATCCTCCTGTTTTCCTGCCTTCCTTCCCTCCCCACCAACCACCACCTCGCCCAGAACACGCACCTCGGAGCCCCGGGTTGCCCTCCTTGGCCCGAGCAGCTTCCTCCACTTGGCACTTGTGTATCGAAGCCACAGCAAAAGCTGCACGGGTGCCCCACGTGCAGCCCACATCCTCTGAGAGAGGGAGGGGGGGAGGAAGAGGAAGTGGGTGGAGCCTTCGGGGCAGAAAGGAGGGGTGGCTGGAGCCTGATAGCTGCTCACTCCCCTTCCTTTTAGGGCGCATCTACCTACATGAGGCCTGGGCAAACTTGTGCCCAATTCCCCTCTTGTATGTCAGCAAAATGGCTAGGCATGTCAGTGCTGACACGCGTGTCATAGGTTCACCAACACTGTTTTAGACCTATGCTGAATGGGTTTCTTCCTTCTACAAAGTCACACTTTAATATGTCTTACATATGTGTGGTTTGATGGCCTAATGAACACTGAGTGATAATACATTAGTGTCTAAGAAGTACAATGAAGTTATTAGGGCAGGATACAATTTGGCAGGCGTTGCAAAATAGTCTGATGTACTTTCTATGCAGATTCAAATTCAACCTGCCAAATAAACATTAGAATCCAACATGTATTCCTCAGTCATTGCTATTTCTATAAACAATGCAAATGAAATGATTTGGCACAAGCATCATCATAAGAAACTGAGCTTATGATAAGATGTTTGCTGACAATGAACTCTACTCCCACCTTGTCCTGTTTGTTCATATTTTCTGACAGGAAGAACTGTATATGAATACAATCTGTTCTTCTACAGCTTTAGATTGAGCTTATTATATATATATATATTTGGTGTGTAATGATGTTTACCTGTACCACACATCCCAAATTGTTCATTAGATCAGGACACACAATTTAACATTGTTAGGAATATGATACTTTGTTCTGACATTATAATTCATAATTTCTTATTAATTACAAGGAATTTTTGTATTAACATTTTTTCATTCTGAACATATAGGATGAAACAAGGGTTTCTTCCTCCATGAACAAGGTCATTTGTACCTGTTCTGATTTCCAGTCTAAAGTCCAAATCTCCGATTCTGACTTCACATATGTTTTCATGGATCCAATTTGCTATCATGTTATGTACTTTTCCTGACAGACAACCTGTGCCACCTCACTCTATATCAGAGCTTTGATACAGATGGAAGATGAAAGTTTGCTGTGATCTCACTTGCAAATGGATCCATCCTCTCACAACACACTGATTCACTGTGTCTTTAAATCGAACACCTATAATTAAAAACAGATAGTGCTAAATAAAATGAAGCTTCCTTGGCATTCTTCTGACTTGGCTGGGTAAAAACTGAAAATTGTCATTGCAAATACACAGTGAAAAATTTTTACCAATCTGGAGCTGTGTTTAAGAAAGTGTGCAGCAAATATGTGTTTTCTTAACTTGATGAAAAACAAAACACCAATTAACACAGAGAGTATTTAATATATCGGGTGCTATAGCCAGACTCAGTTAAAAGTTAACAATGACATCTTAAATCTCAGGGATTTCATTGGATACACATACAGACACACACACACACAAATATATTTATAAATTTATTATTATTATTATTATTATTATTATTATTATTATTATTATTTCTGTCCTATTGAAACATTGAGGATTTGCCTATGTCTGTTGACACTTTTTTATTGTGGGTGAGTAGTTCCATTTTAGATTCAGTCAATAGTATAAATCAATTTAAACAATGAAGGTATGAGTGTACACATTTATAAAATTTTAATGTAAACATCTAGTAATGACCTTCATGACCTCAAAGTGACCTGGAAGTACAACCCCAGCTTCATATGAGAAGATGAGAATAGATCATCATAGGGCTTTCATGATAGAAGACATTCAATAATGGTTAATAATAATAATCATAATGATAATTTTATTTTTAACCTGTGTTGTCGAAGGCTTTCATGGCCGGGATCACAGGGTTGTAGTATGTCTTTCGGGCTGTGTGGCCATGTTCCAGAAGTATTCTCTCCTGATGTTTCGCCCACATCTATGGCAGGAATCCTCAGAGGTTGTGAGGTATGGACTGACCGTTCTATCTACCTGGGCTGACATTTGG
Organism: Anolis carolinensis; assembly: GCF_035594765.1. Classification (NCBI taxonomy): domain Eukaryota; kingdom Metazoa; phylum Chordata; class Lepidosauria; order Squamata; family Anolidae; genus Anolis; species Anolis carolinensis. The sequence continues at coordinate 206,466,041 of NC_085844.1, forward strand.
AAAGATGGATTCAGGAACACTCCAAAGATGCTGTTAACAAGTGCATGCTTCTGTGAAGCATGAACAAGTGTTAGCTATGGTGCCATTAGCATTGTCTCTGAAAGTTCTTCTGCCAGCATCTCACAAACACACACACTACACTTGTTGTTGAGAATCTGTTTGACATGCTTAGTCTGGCTCTTCAGAAACAGCCTGTCTGACATGGAAGACCCTACTAGCAACAGTGCTACCATCAGCATAGCCTCTTACGTCACAGGAGCATTCAGTCCCACCATCATATAAATGTAGTGTTGGTGGATGAAAGTTCTGTGGACATCTATGCTGTCCACAGAACTTTCCTGCCAAAAAGTCAAATAAATAGGTTTTATTGCAAATCAAGCTTGAACTCTCCCTACATGCCAGGTCGACTAATTTGAGACTGCATGAGAAGGCAATGCTGATTAGAAAATAAAATAATGTTTGGTAAAATAGAAGGCAGTAAGAAAAGAGGAAAATCCTATTGCAGATAGATAGACACAATCAAGGAAGTCACCGCCCTATGACTGCAGGATCTTAGCAGGGATGCTGATAACAGAGGGACTTTTAGATCTCTGGTTCATAGTGTCACCATAAGTCAAAGTTGACCAAAGTTGACATAGTGTCACCATAAGTCAGAGCAACAACAAATTGCCAATGCACAGCAATATACCTATAGGTAAAGGTTTTCCCCTGACGTTAAGTCCAGTCATGTCTGACTCTGGGGGTTGGTGCTCATCTCCATTTCTATGCCGAAGAGCCGGCATTGTCCATAGACACCTCCAAGGTCATGTGGCTGGCATGACTGCATGGAGCACTGTTACCTTCCCGCTGGAGCGGTACCTATTGATCTACTCACATTGGCATGTTTTCGAACTGCTAGGTTGGCAGAAGCTGGAGCTAACAGCGGGCGCTCACTCCGCTACCGGGATTTGAACCTGCGACCTTTCCGTCTGCAAGTTCAGCAGCTCAGTGCTTTAACACACTTCGCCACCAGGAAACCTTAAATTTGCATTAAAATGCTCTCTAGGTTTTATTGCACCTCAAATAAGGCTTCCTTATATAACTGCTAATAGTTCACTTAGATGTCAGAGGACTTCTCATAACCAACAATCTTTTGGTGGAGCTGTTGAATTTCTCACCAATACTGACCAGAAGTATAGGCAGAAATTACCATGATTGTGAGACAAACTCTGAGCTGGTGTTCCAAAATAATTTGCAAGCACTTGCCACAGAAAGACCCAATTATTTTTCTTCTATTAGTAGCCAGACCGTGTGTAGCATGTAACTGGAAAGGAAGATCAGCTTTAAGACCAACAGGCTGGTATTAGAAAAACTAACCAACCAAATCAGCAGAGAAAAAGGAAAATGAACAAAGACACAATCAAAGCCATTTGGCTTCCCTTTATTGATTTTATAAATAAAAAGGTATAGGTTTGAATGGATCACCAGTGACAGAAAGCGGAGCCTGGAAAGATACACTCAATTCAACAACAGGTTCAAAATGACACTCAAACTGCCCCCTTGAACTTTCCACATTGTGTTTCTTGATAGCAAAAATTTACTTAACTCCTGCACACATTATAATAGAGCTATGCTAATTTATTTAATTATCTATTATAAAATATCTGGAATTTTATAAGCCACTGGTGTGAACTATAAGGTCAAAATAAGATAATGGCACTGAGATATACCTGAGTTGAATAGCTATGTCTTTATAACCATATTTCCCAAGACCACTTCTCTAACCTCACCTCAAAGCAGTGCAGTCTCCCCAACATGGTCACTTCTCTGGTTTTCAAACAGAGGGCGTGTTAGCAACTACACACTCTGCTGCTTTCCTGAATTTGGAACAAACCATCCATAGGAACCTCCAGGGGGGCTTGCTTCTATTATATCTGATATCAGTAGATCAGGTTTGGCCCCTTCTGATGTCCATTCCCTTTTCTAAGTAGAATGGAGAAATACCTGTCTGAATGCTTGGATGGAAAAAATATAATTGCTGTCACTTAAGGCAGCACTGGGTGCCTTTCCCTCTCCATTAAATGATCCTCAATTTATCCATGGGTCATCAAAATCTATAATTTCAGCCCTTAAAATCTCCCCTTGATTTACACATGAGGTTGGCATCTACAAGAGTGTATACAGCACATTTGTTCCATTGCTTTCAATAAGTCTACATTAGTCAGGACTAAAATGGGACTCAGCCCAAATATTTTTATACAATGTAACTTTTTATTTTGATTGTCTACAAAATTAAAACAAAAACAAAAGCAAAATAAATCCAAGAACAAGAAAAAAATCCCAAAGAGAATATTCATTTGATGAAAGCTAAAGTGTCAACAAAGGAAGGTGGGATTTTTAAATAGACCTGTGAGTGGATTTCCTTATCTGTTTTTATAATTATGGGCAAAATCACTTTGGCAACTAAGCATAAGCTGCAATGGCTGTAACATGAAACAACTAGGAACAAGTGCCGGTTTGGTTTATAAACCAGCCAAAGGATAAACATTGTCCCAAAGAATATAATTAGGACTTAGCTAGAGTCCCACTTCAATGCTCCCCAGGTGCACAGTGGACTGGTGACAATGTTATTACCTCTCAGTTCCCACATGCCAATTTTCTGATTAATGACATCCCAAACCACTTGAAGCCATATTGATTCTCTGTTCAGTGAAAGGCCTAGCTGTTGCTGGCCAGGATCCATACATTTTCTTTTGCAAATAAAATTTAGCAGTGCCAAGTAATAAAGTAGAGACATTCCCAAACCCTTTCTTAGTATTTGGCTCCCTTTCTCCAGGAGTGAAATAGGCAGCACTGAGAGAGGAGTGAGGAAAAACCATTTTTTTCTACAGATAGAAAAAATATTCAAAATATTCAAATCATAGATAAAAATTGAGTTTCCAGGGGTCAGGAAATCCTGACTAAGACAATGCTAGGAGGACAAGAATCTTTACTATTCTAACTTGTTTGGTGAGAAAACCACAAGGGCTTTTTGCTGAATAAATATGACACTTTTATGCAGAAAGCAAGATTCATGCATAGCAAATACAATGTTCTATGCAGAAAACAAGGCTCCTGTACACAAAGCATGTTTTCTGATTCTAGTGCTCTGAGGCAAGGCTGTCACTCTTCTTAAAGTAGGAATATTAAAAGATGTTTTTATGATGTCTTTGGGGCTTAGTTAGGCATAACACTTAACGCTTGTTTGGAATCCAGAAATGGAATTTTACTCTTTTAATATGAAACAGTCATGCTACACAAACCCAACCTTAGCCCGTATGGTCAATGTAGACTTAATTCATCACAGTCACATCTCCCTGCTAATTACTAATTCAAATGTTTAATGAAGTGACCACAGAAAATATTTACACGGCCTTCAAGGCAAAAAGTTTATAAGATAGCTCAAGAAAAAATAATACGACATATACAAGTAAAGAAGGAATGATAAAGTCTTCTGAATTGTTTTATACACATAAAGGAGCATATTAATTTGAGGGTAAAATGCCAGTACTCATGTTGAGTTACTTAAGCCCATAAACCTACAGGGTTACAGAATAGAAATCCTTGCTAATTAACAGGGTGAATTAGAGGAAATGTCTCACAGATCAGCATGGTTGTCAGAGCTCACACAAGGGAATATCATTCTGCATCCTCTACTTCCATTTAGCTCTAATAAGTGCTATATAGACAGCTCCTGTGTATCTGTGCCTCAGAGGACCTTCCACTGGTCACAACCCACTCTCATCACTGCCACTCAGAGTTTCCTTCATAGCAGAAAGTCTGCAAAAGGAAGAACTGTCAAAAATGTATAAGCTGCTCTGAGAGGTTTTGTGGCTAAAGAGGAGGGTGTAAATATGCTTAATTAATTAAGTGATATGAAACTGCAAAAGAAACTTATGGAATTTGTGAAAATACTAATCAAACAAAACATGTGATCAGAAAAAAATAGAGCAAAAATACCCTAAGTGGAACTGTCTGGGAGTACAGGATGTCTGTCCCTACCCACACCCACCCTCTGGATCAATGCTGGCTACTAGGCTTGCTCAAATAATTCGATTTCCCCGTTACCCGTTATTAATTCGTTATTTTCATTAGTTTTGAAGCAATATACGGCCTTGATTGTCCACACGTCTGGATATCGCGGTTTCGAATCGCGAGAGGCCGTTTTTTCTTATTTCGTCGTTTTTTTCGTTAGGAAAAAAAAGCTTTTGCAAATCACCCAAACTCCCACCATTCAGGCCCTTTCCTTTTGCCCCTCAGCAAAAGGGGCGTCACGGGCTCAGCCAATGGGAGGGGGCGAGGGGGAAGGAGGCCGAGGAGGAGGAGGAAGACGGAGGGGGGAAATGGCCGCCGCCGCCTCGCCTCAGCTCAGGCCTGGTGTCTCTCTGTGAGGCGAGAAGGCGGCGGATGGAGCCGGGAATGGAGAGACCGAGAGAGACAGAGAGGGGCCCGGCGGTGAGGAGGAAGAGGCCCGGGATGCGAGGGGGTGTGGGCCAGGCCCGTCCTCGGCTGCTCCCGGGGAGGGAGGGAGGGAGGACTACGACTCCCAGGGGCCCAGATTCGCACCCTCCCTCCCCCCAATACAGGTCTCCATGGGGGAGTGGCAGTGCTCAACAAAGCCAAACTGGTCTCTGCACAGCTGAGCAGGAGCTTCTTGCCAGCATCAGAACAGCCCAGGGTGTCCCTGGCAGGCCACAAAGTGGGCCAGAAATTGCATATCAGACACCAGTTCTGGCCCACCTTTTATGTGTAGAATTGGCCTAAAACTGTGGTTCTCAACCTGTGGGTCCCCAGATGTTTTGGCCTTCAACTCCCAGAAATCCTAACAGCTGGCAAACTGGTTGGGATTTCTGGAAGTTGTAGGCCAAAACGCCTGGGTACCCACAGGTTGAGAACCACTGGCTATAATTATAAGTGGTAAACTTGGGTGCTCCAGATGCTCAAAAATTGTCAGTAAATAAAAATGTAAACCCTGAAAGCTCATTTTGAAAAAAATATCTAGTAAATAGTGCAGGGGAGGCTTGTAATCTATGTAAAAAGTAGACTGCTGCTTCTAGAGATTTCCAAGAGACAGAATTCACAATTTTTCTGTTAAATCTGAGAAATCTGTAATGTTTGAGAACTGCTAAAACATAACATCTTTTTGTATGCATTTGAAAAATGGACACCCTTTTTAAGTTCATTTTTTAAATGTTCACATTTGATCATAAATAGTTCTGAAGTCGTGTCCAACCTGCAGGCAGTTGGGTGTGTGGACTGAAAAAAGTTCAGTTGAAGCTTACTGAAATTGATTCCCTCACATTTCCCTATCCATGGCATGGCTATTCTGTGCCTGTAGTTCTCCTTACACTCCAGGAATCTGGACTGAGAGATGCAGGAACACTACCACACAGCTTTAATACACCACCAAAATCACACTGAGCCACAATGACAAAGAAGAAAAAATACGTTTCTTTCCCTCATCAACTACTTTGTTGCTCTTACAAAGCCACTATGCTTATAATATTAACAAAGCATCCCTAGCCTCTCTAATTTAGTTAATATAGGCATAGCCTTTTGAACAAAAAAAAATGAAAGCATGAATGGTTAGCTGAAAGTGTTCTCTATATTTTTATGGAGCATAGCAAAAGATCCTTTAGTGAGTTCAGCATTTTTCTTTCTCTGCAGAAAGCACTCATGTTGCAGGAGGGTACCTATAGCAAATGATCAAGTAGGTCTCAGATATTAGTCATAATTTCCAAAGAAGCTTACTTTTCAATTTTACCATGGGGGTGTTGGGGAAGAATACAAGTGTGAACAATGTCTATGTCTAAAGCTTGGGAGTTATATAATGTGCATAGCAATGCTGATATTTCTCAGAAAACACTTGCATCATTTACTTCCATGTACACTGCACTAAAGTACTTTGAAATATTATGTCTTTATTGAGTTCTGTGTTGAAGACAGTAAAGATGTTAATGTAAATTGTGATGTGCTATTAGTCAACTTTGACTTGTAATAATCCCATGAATGAGGGACCTCCAAGAATCCCTATTATTAACAATTCTGCTGAGGCCTTGCTAACTAAAGACAGCTGTGGAGTCTCCACTTGTTGGTAACACAATTTATCTGGGCATTAAACAAAACCAAAACTTTGTTTCCATTAAAATTGATGATATTTTGTTTATTTATTGTTTAATATATTAGACACCCTGCCTATTACTATGTCAATGTTCATATAATAGCCAATACCAGTTACTAGGCATGTGCGATCCATGAAAAAAATAATTCAATACTCACTTCAAAATAGAGGGTGCTGGCGCTTCGTTTCTAATGTCATTTCCGAATTTTAAAGCAAAAAAATTCAAAACTTTCCGAAACTTCCGAAACTTTGTATGTACTTTGTTAATGGCGGTTGCGCATGTGCATAAAGAAAAACATTATTGTCAATGGGGAAAATTGAGGGGCCTCTCTCTCCCTCATTTTTTGAGCTATCCTAATGAAATTTGCTGCAGTGGAAGAACACATTTAACACTGTTAGCTCACCAAATTTCAGAACGTTTTCCCTATCTTCTGAGATTTGGTGAATTTTCATAGATTTTATAATAAACAATTTTTTAATAATTGAAGAAATCTGTTCCTGGTTTGAAAGTCTTATTTCCTGTTTCATTGGGTTGTCTTTAATTTGAAAGTCATCATTCTATTTCAGAAACTTTGTTTTTGTGGCTGAAACTTTGTTAAATTGGTGGACAATGTCCCAGGAAACCGTATGTCCCATATGTCATAGCACCATGTCCCTTGCGCAAAGACAACATTTTGGCAGTGTAATAAAATTTTGCCATGTTTCCATGACAGAACCAATTAGGAAATGACATTTATTATCCAGGGACAGAAATCATAGTACACCATCAAATCACTCCTGACAGATGGCCATCAGCCTCTGAATAAGGAAATCTGTTCCTGGTTTGAAACTATTTCATTGGGTTTCCTGGGGCTACCCAGTGGGTTTCCATGGCTGAGTGGGGAATGAAGCCACAATCATAGTCAACTCTCAAACCACTACACTACACCATGCAGTCCCAACAAGGGGCCACTGTTTCTTCCTATGAGGCTTAAAACCTCAGTCTTTTGTTTTTTATGAATGCTCCCATGAGAAAAGGTATGGGTGAACTACAATTCCCAAAAGTCTTGGGACAACCATCCCAAAACTCCCCCAGGATTCAAAGCTGGCCATGTTGGGTCTGTGTGCCAAACTTGGTCCAGATCCCACTTTTCTTATCCCAGATTATATGGCAGTGCAGACTCATATAATCTAGTTTAATTCAAATAATCTGAAAATCAGATCCTGGGATATAAGGCAGCGTAGATTGATCATGAGGCCCCTTCCATACTGCCCCCTATATCCCAGGATCTGATCCTAGATTATCTGCTTTGAACTGGATTATATGAATTTACACTGCCAGATAATCTGGGATTAGAAGATAATGGGTCTTAGCCCGCTTCTAAGAAAGGAAGTGCTCAGGAGTGAGTTTCTTCCGATGTTACACTATGTCTTAGGTAAAAATCTCAGTCTTTTGTTTTTTTTTTTATGAATGCTCCCATGAGAAAATGTATGGGTGAACTACAATTCCCAAAAGTCTTGGGTCAGCCCTCCCAAAACTCCCCTAGGATTCACAGTTGTGTGCCAATATGCGTCACTTTTCTTCTTATCCCAGATTATATGACAGTGGGGACTCATATAATCCAGTTTAAATAAGATAACCTGGGATAAGATCCTGGGATATAGGCCAGTGTAGATCCAGCCTGATCTTGCAAACGAGGAGGAGGAGGAGGAGGAGGAGAATATATGTCCCCACTGCAGCCATATAATCTGGGATAAGTCCCTGGGATATAGGACAGTGTAGATCCAGCATGATCTTGCAAACGAGGAGGAGGAGGAGGTGGAGGAGGTGGAGGAGGAGGAGGAGAAGATATGTCTCCACTGTTGCCATATAATCTGGGATAAAATCCTGGAATATAGGCCAGTGTACATCCAGCCTGATCTTGCAAACGAGGAGGAGGGGGAGGAGGAAGATATATATCCCCACTGCAGCCATATAATCTGGGATAAGAAGATGATCTAGGAGTGGGTTTCTTCCCACACTCAGGAGTGGATGGGGCTTACACGTGTCACATACACAGGAATACTACTAAAACATAGATTTAAAATGCAACCTTTTCACTTCCCAGAATGAATATATATATATATATATATATATATATATATATATATTAATTATTTTAAATTACCCTAGAATCATAGAGTTGGAAGACACCTCACGGGCCATCCAGTCCAACCCCCTGCCAAGAAGCAGGAAAATCTCATTCAAAGAACCCCCAACAGATGGCCATCCAGCCTCTGCTTAAAAGCCTCCAAAGAAGGAGCCTCCACCACAGTCTGGGGAAGAGAGTTCCACTGCCGAACAGCCTTCACAGTGAGAAAGTTTTTCTTGATGTTCAGGTGGAATCTCCTTTCCTGTAGTTTGAAGCCATTGTTCCGTGTCCTAGTCTGCAGGGCGGCAGAAAACAAGCTTGCTCCCTCCTCCCTATGACTTCCCCTCACATATTCTATCATGTCTTTTCTCAGCCTTCTCTTCTGCAAGCTAAACATACCCAGCTCTTTAAGCTGCTCCTCATAGGTTTGTTCTCCAGACCCTTGATCATTTTAGTTGCCCTCCTCTGGATGCTTTCCAGCTTGTCAACATCTCCCTTCAATTGTGGTGCCCAGAACTGGACACAGTATTCCAGGTGTGGCCTGACCAAGGCAGAATAGAGGGGTAGCATGACTTCCCTAGATCTAGATGCTATACCCCTATTTATGCAAGCCTGATATTATTATTATTATTATTATTATTATTATTATTATTATTATTATTATTATTATTATTGGCACCCCACCTTTCTCTCTAGATTTGAGATGGAAAGGGACTCACGTTAATATATAACATGAGTCCCTTTCCGTCTCAAATCTAGAGAGAAAAGTGGGGTGCCAATAATAATAATAATAATAATAATAATAATAATAATAAGAAGAAGAAGAAGAAGAAGAAGAAGAAGGTAATTTAAAATAATAAGGAGGAATTGTGGAAAATCCTTAGCAGGGTGATAGTTAGTTTGCTTTCCCTGCCCATTGGGTGCAGAGTTCTAGTTTGGGGTTTTGCCAGCTCATTGGGATTGATTCCCCCCTCCTTTCCCCCCTTTCCTCACTTAAAGTTTCTTGCAAAGGTAGGAAAGGTTTTGCAAGGGAGATCTTGCAGAGGCAAAGCCCTGCAATTATCAGGCTTTCTCCCTTCTGCAAGCCCCGGTTTATCCTCCCTCCACTTTTGCAAGCCCTCCTCCCTTCACTTTTGCGAGCCCAGGTTTAAGCGCGGGAAGACGAAGTGGTTTGCAAGGGAAATCCTCCCTCCACTTTTACAAGCCCGGGTTTAAGCGCGGGAAGATGAAAATCCAGGCTCTCTCCACTTCTGGAAGCGGGTTTAACAGACCCATAGAAAGCAACCACTCCAAAACGGGATGGGGGATTTCTCTCCTGAATAGCAAAGGTTGGTTGAATTAAAACACTTTCCCATATATCCGAAGGTTATCCGAAGGTTTTTAGAGGCATGGGTGCCAACGCTTCGAATTGGAAGGTTAATTCCGAAGCGCCAAACCACCTCGGAAACCCCTTCGGATCTATTTTGAATAATGAATTTATTACAGTAAACGACTTTTTCCAAAGATTCGCCCATCCCTACTATTTACACACTATTCATGCCAGGGTTTTTAAACTTTTTCACTCAGGACTCCTTTCTGCCAGATATTTTTTTTTAGTGATTTCTAGTATATAAATGTGTAAATTAGGTATAAAAAAACAAACATTCACTGAAAAATAAATAGCATTAGCAAGGCTTACTAAAATGCTGGTTTTCCTTTTCATGAAGTACAGCTGAAGCATCTTCTGCAGAGTCTACTGTGACAGATTAGTGTAAATGTCTAAAACAGCCACTAGGTGACATTCAGAAATTTCAGCAACCCAACATTAAACTACGGGGATTCCATTTGGAGTTGGGACCCACAATTTAAGAAACAATTATTTAAATACCCAAACAAGTGAATATCCCTACAAATATATATAACCATATAAAATAACAGTAACAGTAGATGTTCAATGTGTTGTCGAAGGCTTTCATGGCCAGAATCACTGGGTTGCTGTTAGTGTTCCAGGTTGTATTTCCTCTGAGGATGCCTGTCATAGATGTGGGCAAAACATCAGGAAAGAATGCTTCTGGAACATGGCCATACAGACCAGAAAACTCACACCAGACCAATAACAGTAGATTTGAAAAGCTGTAAAATAAACCAGAACATCATTCCAAAGTTTGTAATGTAAAAATGACACTTTCCTTAAAACAAATTACAGGGTATGATAGATCATTCCAAAGAAATGGTGCTATCACTAAAAAGGTCTTGTTTGGTACTAAGACAGACTAATTCTTCTTGCTGAATGTTCTGATTAAGGTTGATAGAGGAAAAGTGAGTTTAATAGATAACTTGATCAATATAGTTTGTGTCTTTAAAGGTCAAACCATTGTTCCATTGATTTCAGTGGCATCTAACACCTCCTAATTTGAAATACAGTACATATTGGCAATCATTACAGCTTTCTCCCAGCCATTTTTCATACAAATGAATGCCAATATTAACTTGGATTGATACAAATATAGCCCATGTATAAGCAGTCATTTTTGTGAGGAAGCAGTGAGAATGATTTTGCTCACAGAAATCTGCATTTTTCCTAGCAGCAGCAGTATTTCCTTAATTCTATACATTTTTATAATGAATGAAAAATTGGAATGAATGGGACCCATTTGTTAGCAATAAAGAAAATAAATGCCTGAGTTTCAGATTTGCATTTGCTTGGAGACAAATACCTTATTTATTCATTAATTCTTATTCCCTAATTTCTCCAAAGACAGCAGCAAAGAGCGCTTTTCAAATTTTAATAATTCCAGTACACAACAATAAATCCACATTGTTAGCATTAAACTATTATAATTTGGCAATGATATATACATTTAGAACTCATTTAGCTGGAGGCATCAAAATTGACTGGATTGGACTGTTATTCTGGAAACCAGGGTTCAAATTGCTGCTTAGCCATGGATACTCACTGGCTGGGCAGGTCATATTCTCTCAGCCTCAGAAGAAGGCAAAGGCAAACATGCTCTGAACAAATTATGATAGGTTCATCTAAGGGTGGCCATAAGTTGGAAATGACTTGAAGGCAAACAACAACATAAGGCTGATTAGTTTAGATAAATATCCCAAAGAGTGTTGGGGAAGAGAAGGGACAGGGGATCAGAGAATGAGACTCTAAAATGGCTTGTGATCAGCTCAAATACAATTCATAAAAACCTCCAGTTGTCTGCCTTTCTATAGATAAGTGTCCACTGTTTCAGTAAGGGATGGTGGGATGTGGAAGGGTGAGATGAAAGCTATGTGTACTGTGTCTCCCTGGAGAGTTTGTGTTTGCAGTGTTCTCTGTTGGTCTGCCTTACTTGTAAAGATAACTAATCACTGCTACAATTCTGAAGCTTTAAATGTAAATACCATTGCAGTCATTTATTTATTATTTTGATGTATATCTCACTTTTCTTCTGAATGGATTAAAGCAGTTTACGATATACTATATACTAAAACTGAATTTTTCACACAATATGGGGTACAAGAGTTTTAAAAGTGTGAAACGATACATTCAGTTAAAATACTACTGTTAAGACATTTGAAAGTAAAACAATACAACAAAGAACGAGTTAAAATAAAAGCATAAGAAAACTAATATCTCTTTAATTTCCCTGTTAATGTAAAGTTATTTAAATTAATGTTTTAAGCTGCTTTTCAAAAAAAAAATCTGAATACTCCAAGTTGCTGGTCTGTAGTACAATATGAATCTGTCAGGAAATATCTCCCCTTCCTAGAAAAATTCAATGAAATAGTGGTAATAGAAAGCAGAGGAGCACTGTACCAAAAGGATTGGGATCCCATCTACACAGCCATATAATGGACTTTGAAACTGTTGAGATCCCAGAGTTTAACTGCATTATATGAGTCTACACTGACAAACTGCATTATATAGCCGTGAAACTGCATTATATAGCAGTGTAATGGGGTCTGGGATCACATGAGTTAATGATCCCATTCTGCCAACCTGGTTGACCTATGATGTTAAATTTCTTAGCTTATTTCTTCCAGAAACCTCTGCTGCTCCATCTGATGCTATGTTTTGGCTTTCACTAGTGTTAGACTTGTATAACCTTAGCATCTGGCTGTGCTTATCATCACTGCATGCTTGGCACAGCCCTGGGATTTGGGGAAGAACTTGTACCAATCACTTGTTAAGATTTAGCCCTCTCTTGTTAGACACACACAGAACGACATATAGGCAAATCAATTGTCGGAATAAGCATTATTAATTAGCTTGTTTAGACATATGCACCAGGTGCCATTAATCAAAAGCATATATCCAGCAGACAGCAGCTGTTACCAATGGGGAGTGCAGGAGTGCATGCCAACCCAAGGGGTTTTATGTCTATAAAATCTCCTAGAGAATTTCCTTGGTACAGAGCAGAAGGGCCAGCAAGGTGTTGTTCATGATCAGCCTGGGTTACCTCCATTGTTACATCTCTGGGGTCTCAACAGTTGATTAGAGATGTCAGATGCTCTGTGGAGTTTGCTGTTGAGAAAGACATTAACATTTGTAAACCTCACCTGGTACTCAATAAATCTGTCATCCCTTTCACCTACTGATGTGCTTATTGCCTCCACCTCCTAAAAGAACCTCTTGATTTGATGTAAGAATAATCTCTCCAATTTCTCTCTGCAAATGAAAGAATGTGAAGGGGTCACAGCTCTATAGACAGTTTTCACTCAGTTACTGCTGGTACAGTTTGAGAATTCATTATCTCAAATACTTCAGACCAGAAGTGTTTTGTTTTCCCCCCAAATTTTGGGATACCTGTATTTGCAAATAAAGATATAAGGAGATATCTTGGAGATGGGACACAATCTAAGTATAAAATTCATTTATGTTCCATTTACACATTATAGACATAGCCTGAAGATACATTTGTACAATATTTCAAATAATTTTGTGCATGAAATACATTTTGTACAAATTAAACCTATTGAAAGCAAAGATGTCAGTATTTCAGCCACCCATGTGAAGAATTTCAGATCTATATCATTTCAGATTTTGGAATATTTTTGATTCTGAAAGTCCAGATAAATAATGTTCAATCTATATTTCCTTCAACCATCCTGATCCCATTTACATTGCCTATACCTATTTATTAGGGGTGTGCATTTTTTCGTTAGTTCTCGTAATTTGGATAAAATTTGTTACATCAATACTTACAAGGCAATATCAGATATGTGGGTGTGGCCCATGAAAAAATGTAAGAATCAAAACTTACCCTATACCTTCTATTTTAGTTTTTTAAATCTTGGAAGGCTCCCAAAATCAGTTTCATATTCAGTGCAAAGAAGCAAAGTTGAAAAAGCAAAGTCAAAAAGGCTGTCTTAGTACCTGCCTTGCCTTTCCTCTGTAAATTAATGGTCTCTTGCCATTAGAAGTGGGGAAAATGTTTTCTGAGAACAACACAGAACTCTGGCAAATGTAGTTTGGGAAAGGAGGAGCCCTATGCCAGGGAATTCAAAAGGCCAAGCCCTAAACTACATTTCCCAGAATGCAGTGCCCTGCTCAGCATCAGAGAGATTTGCCCCTCTGTAGCCAGCCAGAGTTCCAATAAATTATGATTTTTGTTCCTGGGTTATAAATGTCATTTCCTAATTGGTTCTATCATTAAAAAATGGCAGAAGTTTATTAAACTTCAAAAACCTTTATGATGACACCTATCAGGATATGACATTTATAACCTGGGAACAAAAATCAAGTTACATAGGACCACATCACACTGAGATCCTTAAGCTGGGGGACAGGGGGGCATCCGTGGGGCAGTGGGGCAAATCTGTGGGGCAGCAGGGAAAACCAATGTTAAGCATCCTGCATCGTTCACATTGCCCTTTTTCCCAGCACATGGTGGAAGCCATACCTGCCCAGCTTCCCCCCACACTATCCCCAGCTTAGCTAATGAGAACATGGAGCCAGGATGGATCCCTGCCGGAAGCAGCCCTGCATCATGTGATGGGCTCCAGCAGGGTTCATCTTGACTCCATCGTGGAAGCGTCACAGGATGGCGCCCTGGCCCCATGTGATTAGGTCCATAGTGGGATTGTGCTGGTGGTGGTGATAGTCAATATGATGATCCAAAGAGCTGGATGTCTATTGCTGTTGGGGAATCTTTATTTTACTGCACTATAAATGTATTTATTTCCTGCAATCCTTGTGTGAGGTGTATAAGGGTTTCTTCCTCGACTTTGAAGAATTGTGGGGGGGGGGGGGGGGGGGAGAGATTACATCTCCCTAAAGCAGTCAGTGTAACATTGAGGATTGCTAAAATACGCACTGTGCAAATCATTAGATTGCTTCTATATGGCTATTTGCTTCCTGTTGAGCAAAATATATTAATATATTCTTGATCACTTGTTCTGTTACTCCCTTAATGTTTTGCAGATGATAGATGATAGAAGGATTTTCCCTCCACACAATAACTGTCCCTCCTTCCCTCCCTGCACCGCTACTGTGTTTTGCACACAATACTGCCAAATCACTGGTCTAAGAAATTGCATTTTTTGTTTTTGCTGATGAGCAAATTTTGAAGGACAAGACAGAGAACTCCTTAGAGGTAAATTATTTAAACACGACTTTTTTTTTGCTGTAATGGTAAAACTAATTGGAATATTTTTAAAATTAACCTCCTTCCCTCCATATTTTATTATTTTGACATTTGCCCAAAAGCACTAAAATGACACATGTAATTCTCTGAGAAAATCAGGGGCTGCATCCAATGATACTTTGCGTCTGAGGCGGTTGGCCCCATAGGCTGTATTCCTCAGGAGTCTGGTGCATTGATGAGGAAAGAAATTGTTGTGTAACCCCCTAGAGGAGTTTGCCTTGCAGATTTTCAGCAAGACACCAAAAA
Organism: Anolis carolinensis; assembly: GCF_035594765.1. NCBI lineage: Eukaryota > Metazoa > Chordata > Lepidosauria > Squamata > Anolidae > Anolis > Anolis carolinensis. The sequence continues at coordinate 206,481,157 of NC_085844.1, forward strand.
CCAAAAGGGAAGAGAGATGCTGCATTTGGTGGGATGCCTTGGGTACTGGACATGCCTAGGGTGCCATAGCTAATTCTGCAACAGTAAAGAGGATTGGGAACAAGGGATGGCAGAGGAGGCCATTGAGGAAGGAGTCCCTCAAATAAAAATACAAGATTCATTGACTACTCTGAATATATTAATCATTTCGTTTTTTAAAAGATAGGAAAAGAGAAAGAGAATGATAAACCTGCTACAAACTTTGGGTACAGTAATCCATGCCCTCAATCATTCAGATATAGGTAACAAGACGAGATTTACAAAAAATCTACCCCCTTCCCTTCCGTCATCTCCAATTGCCAGTCCCAATGGTCAAAGAGAGTGTTCTCTCTCTCATTCCTGATTCCATTTTTCAGGGTGTGAACCTGATCATCCTATATTTTCCAGGCATTCTATCCCACATTCTCCCTGGCAAAACCAGTTAAAACTGCTAGTTATGATTATAAAACCTGAAAGCTGAGTCCACAGTAGCTGAAAAACCATAATTTCCCCATATGAGATTATCTGAATTTTATAGTCTTCAGGAGAGGGCTTTCTCTTGGCCCCACCACCTTCTCAGGCTTATCTAGTATATCTAGTGGTGATACATGAGGGAGCCTTCTTAGTGGCGTCTTCAGTGCCATCACTAGGATTGATGTTATCCAGGAAGGAAGGCAACCTGGGGCTTCAGATAATCACACTCACACACACCAGGGGGAAGTCTGTTGTCTTCTTTACCAAAGAGCAGCCTTGCCACATGTCAGATGGATGCTTCCAGTAATGTGAGAGAAGGGAGAAAGGTGAGGCACTTGTCCCAAATGGAAGACTCCTTTCTCATTCACTATTGTTTCAGTAGCAGCCACCCATTCATCCTTCTAACAGGATTCATTTTAGAAATATCATAATGTTAGACCAGAACTTGGTGCCAGGGTCTATAAGGGGCACTAGGCTTACTGGGAGGAGGGAATAAAGAGGAAAATAATGAAGGCATGTAGCCTTCTACCTGCTCTTGCCACATGGAATGGGCAGAAATCCATGCCAGGTGCCCCCTATGGACAAAAAAATCACTCTCACCTTCCTAGTGATGCCACTAGATTACTTACAGGCTATGAAATTCCCTTACAAAGAAAATTCAGTTGGGCCCCATCTGATCTGTTCTTCTCAGCAGGTTAAAACTTTTTATATTTGAACAGGCTTTCAGCTTTTGATTGGCTGAGGCACTAGGATTTTTTAATGGTCTGTAATACATATTTTCAACAATTCCTTCTACATGTGTTAGCTGTTTTAAATTACTGTTTTGATTGGGTTGTCCAAAGCTTGTGTGTGTGTGTGTGTGTGTGTGTGTGTGTGTGTGTGTTTTAGCTGTAGCATATAAATTAAATAGTGAATTAGTAAGTTTTCATTCAGCACCACTTTCTCCTTCACCCTTATCTTCTTCAGATCTATGATCCTATCACCCATAATTTCATCATATTCTTCAGCTTACTACAGTACAATTCTGTATCCATGGGACATATGTTCCTGAACCTACCATGGAAACTGTGGATAGTAGCGCATCCTTTTGAAACGAATGAATTTCTCTGGAAGTTACCATAGTGTCACCCTGGAGGACCAAGAAAATACCACGACATGTATCTTTTCTAGGAATCTGGTAGGTTTTCCAATACAACTCTGTAGTAACCTCCAGAGGACATACACCATAGAATTGTCTAGATGACTTAGAAAATTCCTAGAAGCGACATATTTTGTCGGATGCAGATAGATGAAATCATGAGTACCAGTCTTGCAGATGCACAGGTTGTTTATAGTTTTTCCTGCAATTTTTTTACCAACTTAAGTTTCATCCAGCACTGTCTGTTAGCAGTCCTTTCTGTCGGTATGATGGAATATTTGGTCTTTAGGCCTTGTGTGAATCTGTGCTATCTTTTCAGTAGCCTTTTTTTCCCCTTCCTGTCTTTTCCCTACTTTATTTTACTCAGAAGTCATCTTCTTTCAACAACTCTGTTCGCAACACCCTTTCCACTGCCTATTTTGATTCCTTTGTTCTGCGGCTCTGTCTCTATGTCAATGATTCTAAAATTTTCATCTTCCAGATGTTTTGGATGTCAGCTTCCAGAATTCTTGACTGTTGGCCTAGCTCCATGGAGCTTCTGGGAGTTGGGCAAGTGATGGACCAATGTTTGTAAATTGCTACTTTAAACTCTCAGCTATCTACCCTATGGCTTACTTAATCTTCTTCTGATTTGATATTTTATTCCTCATCTTTTCCCACACATCTTTTTCTCAGAGTTCCCAAATCTCAGTCCAGAGGTATATGATTCATTTTACTGAAGCTAATAATGTTTGCTTCTACCCAGTACCATAATAAAAGGCCACTGTGTAACTATATCACAACGAGTCCCATAATAGAAGAAATGTGACATATAAATATGTTAAATAAAGGAATAAGCATAAAACCCCAGGGATGTTATTGCCTCTGTTTGGGCCATCAATACTGACTGCAGTGCTGGTTTCACTAGCATTCTCTTCAACACCCCTTGATTTGGAAGAATTTCAGATAAAAAGAAGGCCTTCAGGAAAGAATGACTCACCTGGAAATAACTATACTGTGATATGCCAGCACCCACCCCAGAATGGCAAATATGAGATAGTTTGGCAAGCAGAGTGCAGTCGTGTAAATAATCCCACAGCTCTTTGATTTGACTTTATATCCTCTTTCAGAAAGTATTTGGATGGCTAGATAAAGCACAGTAAGTGGGAGGCAGTCTGGAGTGAACAAGAAGTCAAGAAGTCAATGCCCGTTCTGATGAACAATCAATAAGATGCAGGAGGCAACCCAGGTAGCAAAACCTGGATGCAGGGCCAGAGAACAAGCAAATGCTGAAAGGAATTTGCAAGCAAGACTTGTTGTATGCTTTCAACTTGTTTCCAATTTATGGCTACCCAAAGGCAAACCTATCATGAAATGTCAATCCTTTGCTTATTTCATTTTCATAGGATTTTGAAATGTCAATACTTTGCTTATTTCGTTTTCATAGGATTTTCCCCTTCTGGGTAACATTCTGGATGGGAGTTTTTGTTTAAAGATTTTAGTGATTTCTTTTCATTTGGGACTTTTCAAAAAAGGGGGTGGATAATATGCAGAAAGCTCCATTTTCATGCAGAAAACAGTGCATTGTAAGCCACAGTTGATACATTTATGTCTTATAAAATGGGAAAAGCCAGCAAGACAAAAAGAGGAAAATGATCAGATGTGAGTCTCACAGGAAGAGAGTACCACCATTTAGAGCAGGGGTCCTCAAACTTATAAAGCAGAGGGCCGGTTCACAATCCTTCAGACTGTGGAGGGGCCAAACTATCATTTGGAGGGAAAAAAATGAACAAATTCCTATGCACACTGCACATGTCTTATTTGTAGTACAAAACAACAACAACAATGAAAACAATTGTAACCAACATAAACCTATCAGGATTTCAATGGGAAGTGTGGGCCTGCTTCTGGCCAGTGAGATAGTCAAGTTAATTAGGATTGTTGTTGTTGTGTGCCTTCAAGTCATTTCAGAGTTTGGGCGAGCCTAAGTCTAAAATTATGTATTTATTTATTCATTTACTACATTTATTTATTACATTTATATCCCGCCCTTCTCACCCCGAAGGGGACTCAGAGCAGCTGTATGTACATACAATATATTATATTATTAGCATAGCACAATATTAGCACTATATTGAACTATACCACTATACTGTAATATTATATGTAATATATATCATATAATTAATATTATTATATGGTATTATTATTAGTATTATATTGTATAACATTATAATATTATCAATATTATATGTACAGTAGAGTCTCACTTATCCAACGTTCTGGATTATCCAACGCATTTTTGTAGTCGATGTTTTCAATACATCATGATATTTTGGTGCTAAATTCGTAAATACAGTAATTACAACATAACATTACTGCATATTGAACTACTTTTTCTGCCAAATTTGTTGTATAACATGATATTTTGGTGCTTAATTTGTAAAATCATAACCTAATTTGATGTTTAATAGGCTTTTTCTTAATCCCTCCTTATTATCCAACATATTCGCTTATCCAACGTTCTGCCGGCCCGTTTATGTTGGATAAGTGAGACTCTACTGTATATACAATATATTATATTATTTAAAATGATATAAAAATATTACATTATAAAACTGAGGGCAGGGGCCAGGTAAATGACCTTGGAGGGCCGCATCCGGCCCCCGGGCCTTAGTTTGGGGACCCCTGATTTAGAGCATACCACAGGTCCAGATTAAGATTCCACAGTAGGCTGATTTTCCTCCGGTGCCTGAGGTTCTACACCTGGCATATAGATTCTCACAAAAGAGTAAACAAACTTGTGAAACTGAAAAAGCCCCTTGGTTTTATTGATCAGGGAGATATGTCCATCACAAGTCCAACTTCTGTTAATGGAGGAGCACTCTTTCTCACTGGCAGTTGTTAATCAAAGAAGGAAACCAAAAGGGCATGCTATCTGCTCCATTGAGATCTTCACATTTCATCTGAAAAGTACACGTTGCTCGACAGACTGTGTTCCAGTGAGAAACTCATTGCAGATTCCAAAACCAGCTCTAGGGCTTTCACAAATCAGTGAACCTATTTTCTTCCCTTGTTTGCAGGCTTAACAGCTCACTGGTCTTTGCTGACATTCAACATTTTGTCAAGGTTTGTTTTTCCACTCCTGGCTCCTAATAATTTTCATTATTTCCTGTTAGGCTTCCTTATAAAATCCAAACAGAAGTTTAGATTATAAATTAGCAAGGAAGGGAAGTGATGAAGAAAAAAATACATGTTGTTTAAAAACAAACACGCCAACTGCCTCGTATGCCCTGGAAGAAAAAAAAAAGTATTGCAAGCAAAACAGAAAAGACATACAAACATAAAAATAGTGAGTAGTTGTTAAGCACCTACCATGTTAATACTGTAAACTTTGACCTTGCTGATCCAATAAGTTAAAATGTTTTTACATTTTTACTTAGGCCATCGTATGTTGAGATGAACCTGTGTTGTGAAGGGCAAATTTTGCCTTTTCTGCATTTTTAAAAAATAGTCACAGAATTATAGTACAAAAAGTGCTGTATCACTGAGGTGCTGTAAGATAAAGGTAGAGGTTTCCCCTGATGTTAAGTCCAGTCATGAACGACTCTGGGGATTGGTGCTCATCTCCATTTCTAAGCCGAAGAGCCGGCGTTGTCCATAGACATCTCCAGGTCACGTGGCCGGCATAACTGCATGGAACGCCATTACCTTCCTGCTGGAGCGGTACCTATTGATCTACTCACATTTGCATGTTTTCAAACTGCTAGGTTGGCAGAAGCTGGGGCTAACAGCGAGCGCTCATTCCACTCCCGGGATTTGAACCTGGGACCTTTTGGTGTCATATTGTTATCTATAAAATAGGAATTCATTCCCCAGTATGCTTCAGTCAGAAAAGAACATCAAGTGAGAGATCTGAGCCATTTCATTTTCTCTACAGCAGGGTTAGAAAAAGAGATGGAGGGCCTGAATCCGCTCCCAATCTTTCTTAGGAAAAGAGGGCCAATACAGGACCAGTGGACAATCAAGGAAACTGAGAATCACGATTTTTATGACAAGTATTTTGCTTAACACTACTCTGTGGGATTTATGTGAAAGTTATACTTAAAATATAAAAAAGTCTTCATTGGACATTATAAAACATAGAAGAGGGTCATGTGTAGGCCTTAAGATTGTCTCTTTTTCATGCTGTCTATCTTTTTTGGCAGAGACAGTCCTGATTAATCCCCTGTCTCCTTACACAGATTTTAAAATGTACCAGTTTCTCTCTCCTCCTCTCACTTTTCCTATTTGAACCCAGATTATTTCATTTACTGTAAATCGAGTTCAAAGTTCAAAATTAGTTTGCACTCAATAACTTATCCTCATAGGCTCAGGCAAAAGCAAATTGGGCCGGGTTGTGGCGCAGCTGGCTAGTAACCAGCTGCAATAAATCACTACTGACCGAGAGGTCATGAATTCGAAGCCTGGGTTGGGTTAAGCCCCCGACCATTAAATAGCCCGGCTTGCTGTTGACCTATGCAGCCCCGAAAGACAGTTGCATCTGTCAATTAGGGAAATTTAGGTACGCTTTATGCGGGAGGCTAATTTAACTAATTTACAACATCATAAAACTGCCAGCAAAACACGAGGAATGGAATGAGGAAGTACAGCCACTACTGGACAGTGAAGCAACAGCTCTCCCTGTGGCCGGAATCGTGAAGCTGGAAAAAAATGTTAAATGCCTCTCTGTCTGTCTATATATGTTGTTTGTCTGTTGGCATTGAATGTTTGCCATATATGTGTTCATTGTAATCCGCCCTGAGTCCCCTTCGGGGTGAGAAGGGCGGAATATAAATGCTGTAAATGAATAAATAAATAAATAAATTGCTACAGACTCTCCTAATTTGTATAATCTTTCTCATATTAATAGTTCCCATACTCTGAAGTTGCTTGGACACAGGGCCCCAATTTTCAGATTTAGTGCATTGAACTGGGTAATATGGCAGTATAGATTCATATATTTCAGTTCAATGCTGTTCAATCTGCATTATATGAGTTTGCACTGACTATTTTGATGCAGTTTCAAACTGCATTGTATGACACTGTAGATGGAACCATAGACTCTTTCTAATGTCTGTTGTATGAATGGAAGCCAGATTTTTTTTTCAAAATCTGTTTCACTTGTAGATTTTCTTAAATTTTTTGATCACCTGAGTTTCTTTTGGCCATTTGGGCTTATAAGTGGCTGTGAGAACTAGATTTGTAACCTATGCCATATTGAACTAAGGATAGTGATAGATCACAGCTCTTTCAGTAAAAGAATGGATATGGTATCTCTGTGAAATGTCTTCTGTTTAAAATTGGTCCAAATCAAAGAATGAGATAAAATGAGACTTGGTATCCAATTTGGATTATGTTATCAAAAATTGAGCCCCCTCCCAAAAGAATGAATTAAAACATTATTTCTACTAAATATATTTTTAGATTAATATAATTTCTGCAGCTGCAGAGATTCAAAGGTCTAATCTTGCACAATGACTCACTTCCAAAACTGCCTGGAGCCAGGAAATTAATTTAACCTGTTGCCAAGCCCAACAGCCCCCGTGGAGGTGTAAGGGAAATGTTCCTCAAACAATAGGAAAACCTTACACCCCTCTCCTGTATGGCTTTTGCCCTAAAATACTTTGAAGTTTCTCCTAAGTCTGGATTCATGTTTATGATTTATTGATAATAAATGAACAAGAGGAGAAAACTCACAGATATATTTAATGGGGATTGGGCTATTGGTAGAGAGCAGCCACAGACATGTTCCAGGGAATTCAAAAGAAAACGATATGCTGTACATGCTTGTGAAACTGTTAGGGTTGTGCATCTAGGAAGTTGGTCCAGTGTCTGGTTGAGTGGGAATCCCCTCAGGGAAGCAGAGCAAAGACAGAAAGATCCTATTTAAAGATGCAATTAAAGAGAACTTGTGTGATAGATAGATATAGAATTATGTGCAATGACTATTGGAATGGCCCAGATCACTATTGTGGATAGCGTAGTTAATAGTGAAGGAATTGTTTTAAATGTTTTAATGTATTTTATAATTCTATTTTTAAATGTTTATTTTAATTGTACATCAAATAGTTGCCTATGTGTAAAGCTACCTTGAGTCCCCTCCGGGATTGAAAAAAGCGGGGTAGAAATGTCGTAAATAAATACATAAATAAATTAAGATCAAGTTCTGGGAATATATCCAGGTGTTTTAAAAAATATCAGATATGAGCTGTGCCAGTGGGATTTATATTGTTCTGTATGTTTTCCCTTCAGTTGTCTATATTTATATTAGCCTTCCCATTGTATCAAAAACTGGCTCCTTTTATGGACTCCTATAATCCCATCCTGGACTATTTACAGTGCCTCCAATCATTTTCCAAGTCTTGTCCTTTTTCTCCTGGAAGGACCTTGCCAATGGTTCCAGATTCAAACAGGACCAATCAGGGGAGGGAGTGGCTCCTTTGAATGACAGTCTTGCACTGTATTGTATGGATATGTCCTATTCCTTTTGAGGAGATACTCTGCATCTGACATCCTTTAGGCCTGAAAGCTAATTAAACTTCTGTTATTGCCTTCAAGCTTGGTCTATGTTTCTTCTAATTGTCAAAGTAATCGGGCAACAGATCCACTTTGCAGATGCCAGGTGACAGATCCACTTCGCTCCTTAAGCAGCTAGCTGATATTGGCTACAGTTTGTTTGCAATACCCCATATTCTTCCTTGTATGCATAAAACTATGAACATACAGTGACATAGTTAATTTGTATCCTTTATATAAAATCACAAAAACAAGATGTGGCCTTTTTTGGATTTGAAGAAAATATTTTCAATCCATGGATGGTTGAAATTGGGGTTGCAGAATCTGTGGATATGGAGGGCCAACTGTAATCTCTATGACAGTGTCCATGGATATGAAATCATTTGAACTCTTAAAAACTGTATCTGTCATTCCTTTTTTTTAAAAAAAAAAAATAGGAACTGTAATTATTTGTTCCACCAAAGAGGAAAACATCTTGTGCAGCTTGCACAATGGATGTCCTTGGGGAAGGCAGAACAGCTGTACTTAGGGTGGGTGATATATAATGGAAAGCAATGAAGTCAAGGAAATGACTTTAACAATATGATATTGAAAGATGCATATTGAGCACATATGCGGTTCCTTTTCCCCTGCAATGGCAAACAAATTTACTTTGAGGAAAAGAGTCAAATATGCCTTGGAGAGATTCATTAATACCTTAAGTGGAAGGAAGGCATTTCTTTCTAAAAATTTAATATACATCAATTCCTCAACTCCAATGCCAAGAAAACATTATGCCTCTAACAATGTTATACCAGAGACCTCAGCAGGTAGCAGATGTCATTCTGCTTCTTTTTTCCTTTTTGGTCATGCCTTATTATTGTAAAAATAAAAGCATTTCCATTTTATTAAATTCAAAAATTAAGCTTGCATTTGTGGGAGCCGGAGGAGGGAATGGAGACATGTTCCTGCTGGCATCATTTGGGAACAGTACAATATTAAGAAATCTACATTAAATCAGCTTCTAGAATGAACAAAAATCTATTAAACACAGTATGTGTGTACATTTCCTTCATAAATCCATAAAATCTTGTTTGTGGCCATGATGTTTGTTTCATTTAATCTGTCATTAAAGAGCTTCCTCTTACTGTATCAGAAAGCTGCAGTAGGTTCTGCAGGGCTCAGACAGTGCATAACAAAGCTGATTGCTTTTGCATCTAACTTAATCCCATGGGGCTGGATACACTCTGAGTATTATTTCTTCTTTCATTTTATTGTACTGACAATGCTGAGAGCCTGTATATTTGATGGACTGTTAGAATTATGCCCATTGAACTATATTACATTCCAGATCACTGTTTACTGTGGAGGATCTAGTGTGGAGAACATCAACACCCTGCAATATTGCTTCCAGATCAACTATTTTGTTTCCCCGAAAATAAGACAGTGTCTTATATTAACATTTGCTCCCAAAGATGTGCTAGGTTTTATTTTCAGGGGATGCCTTATTTTTCCATGAAGAAGAATTCATATCCCCTAAAGAATCAAAGTGGCACACTGGTTGCCTGACTCATACACAGGGACACAAAAAATAAGGGCTGTAAAGTACCTGACTCCCACACACTATCTGGAGACTGTAACCATCTCCTACAGCAGTTCCTGGACCACTTGTACAGCAGGGATGGTATTGCAGCTTCCAGCCACCAGGATGAGCTCATCACAACAGACTCGCACAGCAGGGACAGAGTGTACGGTATGGCGGCTTCCGGCTACCAGGAGGAGTGTGCTTCCAAATAAAAACTGCTATGTCTTACTTTCGAGAGAGGCTTTATATTTAGCAATTCAGCAAAACCTCTACTAGGTCTTATTTTCAGGGGGTGTCTTATTTTTGGGGGGAAACAATATGATTAACAGATCATTATTACTGTAAGAAAATACTGAGTAATGTTTTCATTCATCCTTCTTCCTGCATAGCATGCATGTTGGTTAATATTTCTAGAGAAAATGGCTCAGTATATTGCCAAAGGCTTTCATGGCTGGAATCACTGGAATGTTGTATGGCCTCTGGACTGTATGGCCATGTTCTAGCAGCATTTTCTCCTGACATTTCACCTGCATCTGCAGCTGGCATCTTCATATGATCCTCTGAAGATGCCAGCCACAAATGCAGGTGAAACGTCAGGAGAAAATGCTGCTAGAACACAACCATACAGCCTGAACACCACATAACACTCCAATAGCTCAGTACCTTCTAGCTCAGTGGTTCTCAACCTTCCTAATGCTGCCACCCCTTAATACAGTTCCTCATGTTGTGGTGACCCTAAACCATAAAATTATTTTCGTTGCTACTTTATAACTGTCATTTTGCTACCATTACGAATCGTAATGTAAATATCTGATATGCAGGGTGTATTTTCCTTCACTAGACCAAATTTAGCACAAATACCCTATATGCCCAAATTTGACTTGGGTTGGGAGGGGAATGATTTTGTCATTTGGGAGTTGTAGTTGCTGGGATTTATAGTTCACCTACAATCAAAGAGCATTCTGAGGTCCAGCAACGATGGAAATCAGCCGAACTTCCCACACAGAACTCCCATGACCAACAGAAAATACTGGAAGGGTTCTGTGGATGTTGACGTTGAGTTTTGGAGTGGTAGTTCACCTACATCCAGAGAGCACTGTGGACTCAAACAATGTTACATCTGGACCAAACATGGCAGGAATACTCAATATGCCCAAATGTGAACACTGGTGGAGTTTGGGGAAAATAGACCTTGACACTTGGGAGTTGTAGTTGCTGCTGATTAAAAGTCTGGCTGCTTCCGGTGAGCCAGAGATGGCGGCGGGTCGGACTTGCTGAAGCTCCTCCAGCAAGCCACTTACTTTAGCAGTTGGGTAGAGCTTTCAGCTCCCCTCTCCCCGGGGATAGAACCGGGGGGGGGACGCAAGCCTCTGAGCGGTGAACGTGGGTCTGGGGCGAGCTTTGGATGCAAGGCAAACCCCACTGTCCCACCAAGCCGCGGAGGTCCACGAACCGCCAGTCAGGAAGCGGGCGAAAGCCTGTATTTACTGCCGACCGGGCTCATTTTAAACTAAGAAGAAAGAAGACTGTAAGAAATCGATTCAGCGGGATCGTAAGTGTCATACAAAGAAATTCCTACCGGACTGGGATACAAATCTGGTCGAAAAGTTTAATTTAGTTTTGAATTTTTATTGGATGATTTGACAAAGTGGACAGACTCGATGATCCAGGACGCATACCTTCCTGGGCAATAGACATTCCCAGCAGTCTACAAAATTTGGACCTTTGGATCAATATAAAAACTCTATAAGTCGGTCGGGTTGAGATTTGAATCTCCCCTCTCCCAAGAAAAGCAAGGGAGGAACGCATGTACCCCACCGAGCCAAAACCCTTTGTCTGTTAAATTTTTGGAAAGGGTGTGTGAAGATCGGGAGAGGCCGGGGGGATTCGCGGGCCGTGAAGAATCGAAGTAATTGAAGATATATTGGAAATACATACCTAGGCGAATGGGAAACCAGACGACCTTGACGCCATATTGTTATGTCTATGATGGGCACTTCTTGTAAACAAAAGAAAGACATACTGAAGACGGCGGGAAATAAGAGGAAGTGAGAAAACGGAAACGGAAGGATATATCCGGACGGGGAAGAAGAAGACGCCGAGGGAGGACAGGACGTGTAAAGAAGGGCGACAGGGCGTGCGTAGAAGGAGAAGAGCGAACGGGCGCCCCCAAGTGGGAGGAAGACGAAGGACAGAATTAAGGGTTCAAATTGGTCTGTATAGAACTGTATAGATCTACCTTCAGGGGAAAAGAAAGGAAGATGAAATGGATTGTTAAGACTTAATACAATATATAGCTCATAAAACAAAAATAACAATATTAATTACAGCATACGCCTGCTGGAAGGACTGACTGAGACTGATGGCGAAAAGAGGAAAAGAAGATTAATTCCCAAATAGCGGAATACGAATAGCATACTTTCTTCTTTAATCTTATCCCATCTAATTAATTTAGAACATGGCTGTACCTAAATTTAAACAGGATAAAGACCTAAAAGACACAAAAGGGACAATGAGAAGACCTTCCCAAACGGAAGACTTAGCCTTAAAAGACATTTTGAAAGAAATTCAGAAACTTTCTGATAAGCAGGACCAAAATGCAGAAGAGCAAAAGAGATTTCAGCAGGAAATGCATCAAGAGATGCTAGAAATGAAGAAGGAAATAAAAGAAGATATAGCACTTATAAAAAAATGAAATCAAAGCAACGCATGAAGAGATTATAGATTTAAAGAAAGCGAGGGAGAAAATGGAAAAATCACAAACCAAATTTCAAAAGAGTGTGGATGAATTTCAAAAGAAGTCTATGAAATTGGAAAAAGCACAAGAACTAATGGAACAAAAAGAAATGGAATTTCAACTCCGATTTAGGAATTTAGAAGAGGAAACTAATGAGAACATAAGACAAAAAATCATACAGATTACAGCAAAAATACTACAAAGAACAGAACAGGAAATGGGGAATGAGTTAGATAGGACATACAGAATACAAACCAACTTCTCAAAACGGAATAAGGTGGCCAGAGATGTTATAGTCAACTTTGTGAAAAAGAGAACCAGAGACGAAATATTGATGATTAATAGTCGGAAACCTACCTTCTATAAAGAAAAAAAAGTTATTATATTGAAGGAATTCCCCGTTGCAACATTGAATAGAAGAAGAAATTATTTTTTCCTCACTGAAGAACTTAAGAAACGTAAAATCAGATTTCGCTGGGAAAAGTTAGAAGGAATCATGGTTACCTTTAAAAATGAGAAACATTGGCTGACCTCGATAGATAAAGCGAAAGATTTCTACAAAGAACTTATGAAAGGGAACCACGAAGATTCTTTAGAACTACCACTACCTCAGAGGAAAAAGAAGAGATACCATTCACCACAAACAGGAGACGCAACTACGGTAACAAATACAATGGAAGGTATAGCCGAGATGAATTTACTTGATTTGGATTCTGACGAAAAAGGGGAAGAAAGTGAGGAAGAAGAACCCGTAACCTCACTCACAGAACCAAAAAAGTTGATTTAATGGATGAAATTATAAGGCAAATTAAATGCTATACAAACAACGTGAATGGTTGGAATTCTCCAAGTAAAAGAAAAATGATCATGAGACAAATTAGGAAAGGGAAATATGATATTATATCAATTCAGGAAACACATATTTCTCAGAGACATGGAGCACACTTGGTCAATAAAAGTTTGGGGAACAAATTCTATTCATCAGACATTAAAAAAAAGAGGGGTGGTCACATATGTAAATAATAACATTCACGCAGAATTGAGATTTAAGGACACAGAAGGGAGGGCGGTTGGAGTGGAAATTACGATAGACAATCAAAAAATATTAATCTGTAATATATACGCCCCAAACGGGCCGAAGACAAAATTTGTAAAATATCTCCGGGAACAAATATTGAATACACATTTGGAAAACGTGATTATTTTAGGAGACTTTAATGGAGTCTTAGACCCCAAAATGGACAAATCGATAAATAAAAGAAGGAGTAAAGACACACAAAGCACTCTTCCCAAAAATTTTATATCATTAAAAGAAGAATTTGATCTATTGGATGTATGGAGACTGATAAACCCAAATGTTAAAGATTATACCTTCTTTTCTTGCAGACACGCAGTTTGGTCCAGAATCGATATGATATGGGCCACAAGAACTTTATCTACAAAAATGGATAAAATATTCATTTTACCAAGAGATAAATCTGATCACTGTGCGATAGAGATGATTATAAACCAGAAAAGAACCCCACCCAAATGGAGATTTGATGACAATCTGATGAGAAAAGCGGAAGATATTCAGAGATATAAAATACTCTCCAAGGAATACTTTGAATTCAATGATAGTCCAGAAATCAAGGATGCAACACTCTGGGATACTTACAAAGCGGTAATCAGAGGCCACTTAATACAGCAAAAAGCCAGAATGAAAAAGGAAAAAACAAACAAACTTGATGAGTTAAATTTGGAAATCAGGAAAAAAGAAATCATATTGAAGAAATCACCAAATAATAGCGAGGCATCAAAAGAATTAAAAACCTTGAAAAAAGAAAAGTATAGATTTGAATTGGAGGAAACAGCCAAACAATTAAGACTTATCAAACAATATAATTTCGAGAACGCCAATAAGCCAGGAGCGTGGCTGATGAGGAAAATACGAAAGAAAAGACAGAATCAACAAATAATACAAATCAAGAAAGAAGATAAAATTATTACAAAAGATGATGAAATCCTCCAAGAATTTGAAAAATTCTACTCACAATTGTATAAAGAAGAAACCATTGATTTGACGAAAATAGTGCAATACCTTGGGAACCAGAAATTAGAGAAAATTACGGAGGATCAGAGAGGAATCTTAAACAAAGAGATTTCTGAAAAGGAAGTAAAGAATGCAATAAGATCATTGAAACTATACAAGGCACCAGGTCCTGATGGCTTCACAGCAGGATTTTACAAAACAATGCAAGAGGAGATAGTGGTATATCTGAAAAGAGTAATGAATAAAGTACTGCAGAACAAAAAATTCCCGGACACATGGAGAGATGCAGAAATAATTGTAATACCTAAGGAAGACCAAGACACCACAAATGTGAGGAACTATCGGCCTATCTCTCTACTAAATTTGGATTATAAAATATTTACATGTATATTGGCGAATAGATTTAAAGAATTTCTCTTAAATTGGGTGGGTCAAGATCAAACTGGATTCTTACCAGGAAGGAAAATGAGTGAAAATGTCAGATGCATCCTAGACATTATAGAATACTACGAATGGAATCACCAGAAAGAACTAGCACTTCTCTCCATCGACGCTGAGAAAGCCTTTGACAACTTAAATTGGTCTTTTTTTAAATTGTTATTCAAAGAGATAGATATTGGCTTTCAGTTTTATAATGCGATAGATACTATATACGAGGACCAAAGGGCTAAAATCAGGATCAACAGGCAGCACTCACAAAATATTAAAATTGGAAAGGGGGTGAGACAGGGGTGTCCCTTATCGTCTTTAATTTTTATTTTCGCCTTAGAAGTTTTATTAAAAAACTTAAAAAAGGATCAACGGCTGAAAGGTACAAAAATAGGGACACATGAATTTAAAGTAAGGGCCTTTGCAGATGATATTATCTGTATTATTGAAGACCCAAGATCAAAATTACAGTTGTGGTTATCCAAAATTCAGGATTATGGGGAAGTTGCTGGATTTCATATAAACAAGAAGAAATCTAAGATTTTAACAAAAAATATATCTAAGACAAATCAAGAAATCATACAAAATATGACAGGAATCTCAGTCACGAAGAAAACCAAATATTTGGGAATATGGTTGATGGCCAAAAACGCGCATTTATTGGAAAACAATTATAATGTAAAATGGAAAGAAATCAAAAAGGACTTACAAAAATGGCAACACTTAAACATCTCACTACTGGGAAGGATTGCAACGATAAAAATGAACATTCTACCAAAAATCTTGTACCTATTTCAAACTCTACCCATAATTAGGACAATTAAAACATTCACAGATTGGAATAAAGATCTCTCGAAATTTATCTGGAATGGTAAGAAACCCAGAATAAAATATGCAACGATGACAGACAAAAAAGATAGAGGAGGATTTGGCCTCCCTAATTTTAGACTCTATTTTGAAGCCTGTGCACTGTCATGGATTAAGGACTGGTGTAATCTAAAGCGAGAACACATCCTAAATTTAGAAGGTTTTGACTTGAGGCGGGGATGGCATGCGTACATATGGTACGATAAGAAACAAATAGAGAAAAATTTTGGGAATCATTTCATCCGCTCCGCCCTAATAAAAGTATGGGAAAAATATAAAAGATTTATGTACGTTAGGACCCCATTATGGATATCGCCGTTAGAAGAAAACAGCAGGAAATTATTAGGCTGGCCCGAATGGCCAACCTATAAAGAAATTCTATACAAGAGAGATGATAGTTATCAGATAAAACCTCTGGAACAAATTAAAAAGAAATATAAAAATTTGACTTGGCTTCAGTATGCCCAAATAAAGCAAAAAATTTTGGTGGATAACGAAATTGGCTTCACTATAAATGAAAACTTCTGGGATAAGATCCTCCAAAATGATAAGAAAGAAATAACTAAGATATATGATAGATTATTAGATTGGATGAACGCAACAGATGAAGTCAAAAACTGTATGTTAAAATGGGCCAAGAACATTGGCAGACCAATAAGTATGGAGGAGTGGGAAGTCTTATGGAAAAAGAAACAAAAATATACCTACGCATGGGACTTAAAGGAGAATTGGTTAAAATCATTTCACAGGTGGTATATTACACCGAAAAAATTAGGAGAAATGTACAAAGAAACGCAAAACACTTGTTGGAAATGTAAGACCCATATTGGCTCATACTTTCATACCTGGTGGTCATGCTCTGAAACAAGGAAATACTGGAAAATGATACACTTAGAATCTCAAAAAATACTAAAGAAAACATTCCCATTGAAACCAGAATATTATTTATTGGGGCTGACACACTTGGAAACAAATTTCAATTCAAATGAAGACAAAATCTTTACATACATCTCCACAGCAGCAAGGATTATCTTTGCGAAATATTGGAAACTACAAGACGTTCCAACTAAAGATGAATGGCTAGGAAAAGTTGATGACATTAGAGACATGGACGAATTAACATTTCTGTTAAGATCCTATAGAGTACAATCAACAAATAAGACTGACTGGAATTTATTTAGAGATTATATGGCAACTAACATTACTTAATTCCTTTTTTTTATTGGAAACTGGTAAAATGACTAGAAGACACAGGCTCTACCAGGACAAGACATAAATATAATATAATTTAATTAGATTCTCATAAGGGACGAATGGAAGTACAAAACATGTTACATGTGCGTTAGTGTTTTGTTTTTTTTTCTTTCTTTCTTTGTGTAATCTATATATATATATATATATATATATATATATATATATATATATATATATAAAATGTATGTGTGTGTGTATATATATATATATATATATATATATATATATGTATATTTTAAATCTCTCACCCTTCTCTTTTTTATTATTATTATTATTACTTATATTTTTTTCTCTCTCTCCTTTCTTTAATTTTTGTGTTGTTTGTGTTGTTTTTGTTAATGTGACACTGGTAAACTCAATAAAAATTATAATGAAAGGGAGTTGTAGTTGCTGGCATTTATAGTTCACCTACAATCAAAGAGCCCCTTGAACCCCACTAATGATAGAATTGGGCCAAACCGCCCACAAAGAACCCCCCATGACCAACAGAAACTGTTTTCTTTGGCAACCCCTCTGATACCCCTTCGCAACCCTCCCCCAGGTTGAGAAATGCTGTTCTAGCTGAAGTAGCAACCTAGTCTACACATATAACAGAATGAGATGATAGAATCCTGAGATGACAAAATGGCACCACACTGTCATTCTTAAGTAATTCCACCACTTTAACTGGCATGGCTCAATGCAATCGAATTATGAGATTTGTAGTTTGGTGGGACACCTGCACTCTTGGACAGAGAAGGCTGAAGGCCTTGTAAAACTACACAAGGAGATAGGGTGGGATATAAATAAAGTTTATTATTATTATTATTATTATTATTATTATTATTATTATTATTATTATTATTATTATTATTATTACAACTCCCAGTATTCTATAGTATGGAGCCATGGCAGTTAAAATGGTGAAATATGAAAATATCTCTCCTTGGATTGTGTCTTGTTCCCATATGCCATTCTACTAGCTTCGGAGTCTGTCATTGAAATGCCATCTTGTCCTTTTGTGTGCGTAAAGCAAGGCTTCATTTTTCTAGGGGAAGATGGCAATGATCCTAAACAATATGTAATCATTTACATTAGCCATAGGCAACAACAATTTCCAGAATACATCACAGCAAAAAATAGACTAGAAATGACACAACAAATGCATAATGCATAACATCAAATAACGTTACCCTGATCCAATTCCGTTCATGTGTCAATAAGTTAGAGCTTGAAAATAATGTGTTAGAAGAAACAACATTGCCTGCAGTATGTTGGGAATAAAAAGAAAAAGCAGTATTTTGGGAATAAAAAGAAAAAGCAATGTTTTTGAAACAACCACAACAGAATGACTGTTAACATGGGTTTTTTAAAAAAAATTGGTGCAGCAAGTTCATAGTCCTGAACTACTGCATTTGAAGATTCATTTTGAGATATTTTCTGCCATTTTTGGAGTTCTATACAAAGTAAACAAAAATAACCAAAGTAAATAAAAGTAATTATTGAAACTTTTGCTCAAGTTCCTTTGGAAAATTAATCTGGATTGCTGTAAAGTGGATTTCAATGGAGATGGTTCTTTTTTAAAATGCTTTGTGTATTATTTGCTTTAGATTTGTTCTTTTCAAACTAATATTTTAAATCTTGCACTTGCTTCATTTATTTTATTGTGATCCGCCATTTATATTATTGTGTGCTACCACTGAGAAAGAAGCAGATGATGCAGTAGAGTTGTGAGAGTCAATTAAAAAAAACAAAAAACACTTTTTTCTGTCCATTGGCTATGGTATTGTTTACATCATGAGTTATCACATGGTTGAATGGACTCAATGAAACAACCGTGCATTAATCAGTTTCAGCTTTGTAGAATTTAACAATTCAGTACTAAATTTTCACCCCTTCTCAAAATAGATTGGTTCAATAGAGAAAACATGAAGATAGGATTTATACAATCTCTGCCTTTAAATGTACATTTGTTTCAAAACTTTTCAACAGTGCTTCCTTGCAGGCTTCAACATCCAAGGTGTTTTGCAAAGTCATTTAACTTAAAAATAAATGTATTGTATCTGTTGTTATTTTATAGGTTTTTATATCTTTTATGCAAACTTTTTTTTATATAGGGTGGAGGATGAAAAGTCAGGAAAGGCTTTCCAGCAAATTAATACGTCTTTGTTCATTTCCTCTATGACAGAAATTATTTTCTTCTTCTTTTAGAATCATCCTTCTTATGACTTTTGATTTGAAAACTGTCATAAAGGGGTACTTTTTTCAGCTAAAATTTAAAGCCTGGGATAGGGACGGGAATATCAACTCCGGGAGAAACAAGTTCTCTCTCTTCATAGAAGGAGAAGGACAAGGGCAAGTTTTGATAATAATATTTCTAAAACTTCTCAACCTTTCTGATCAGATTTCTCTTGCCAGCTTTTGGGCATTTTCATAGACAACATGCATAGAGGGTGACTTGGAGTAATAAATCCCTTTTGAAATTGTTAAGAGGGTATTGTGTGAAAAGCTGAGAGAACAATAACTGCCCTTGGCATAAATTAATGCTCAGAAAGGTAAATCAGACACTTTAAAAGCTGCTCCCATGATTATATATTCCTAAATGTTTTTTAAAATGTGCATTTACTTCACTATTCACATATGCATGTAAGATTATTCCTTCCCTGTGTATGTGTCTCTCCGTCAACTGCCCTTAGGAATACAATAATGTAGTATGAATCACCTACAATTATATGGATCCAAAATTCTGCATGGGTTCCCCAGTCCATTCACAACCCAATCTGGATCCCAAATCTAAACTCAGTCACAGACATTTAGGCCTCTTCCACACAGGTGTATAAAATCCACATTGAACTGGATTACATGGCAGTGTGGGGACTCAGAGAAATCAGTTCAAATATTGTGGATTATCTGCCTTGATATTCTGGGTTATATGGCTGTGTGGATGGGCCCTTAGACCACCAGTCCTCCTATGTTTGTTTTTCATTTAGAAATCAAAATTCTTATCACTTGCTTTTGCATAGACCTACATAGGTACATTCAGCAGTTCTGTGTTAGGAATTTATTTTTTTAAATAAATGATTTATGTTAGTGCTTTTCTAATATACTAAAATAAAATATTCTAAAGGGGAAAGGGTAGTCAGAGGGATAGATAGGAAGGGGTTTTCAGTTGAAGGGGAGGGAGGGGGGTTGGGTAGTGGGATTGGGGGAGTGTGAGGTTAGGTTAAGGTGGTTCAGGAAAGGAAAAGGAAAAAAGGGATTAGCTACATGCCAGGGAAGGTAACTAAAATAGGGGGGGGGGGGGTGACTTCCATTCTTCCTTCTTCCAATTTCTTTCTCTTCTTTCTCTAGTTGTATTCTTCTTTCAAATATTCTTCAAAAGCTGTCCAGTTCATTTCTTTCATAGCGTTACTGGTATATTTCTTTATTAAAAATGTTAATTTATCCATGTCCTTTATCTCTATAATTTTTTCTATCCATAACTCTTTAGTGGGTAAGTTTTCTGATTTCCAAAACTTCACTAGTATAATCCTTGCAGCGGTTATAAAAAAATAAAATAAAATGTTTATCTTTATTTAAATCTTTTTTTTCCTGAGGGTCATAAAGGCCTAATAAAAAGAATTCTGGTTTCATTTCCAGTTCTAAATTTAATATTTTATTGCACTCTAATTGAATAGTTTTCCAATAATTTGTTATTTTTTTACATTTCCACCACATGTGGAAGTAAGATCCTACTTGTTCCTTACATCTCCAACATTTGTTATTAACATTTTTATACATTAGGCCTAATTTGTGTTAGGAATTTATAAGGGGTTGGTTTTTAAAATGTATTCAGTCCTGACAGTTCATGCTTCTTGTGTTCCAAATTATCTGAGGATCCCCATCATATACATTTAAATAACTGTATAAAAGTCCAGTGGAGGAGCACTGGAAAGAGGCATGTAGACATCAAGGCAAGCAGAGAAACAGAACAGTAGTCTTCAGATTCTTCTCAGTTTTGGATCAGAATGATAACCATACTTTGTCAGCCACCTAAGTCTGTTGAAGTTTACTAACAATGGTAATGACATTAAAGATAATACAGCTTACTTAAGGAGTTGTGGCATTTTGCTTCAGCAGCCCAACTGATGGGATTCAGTGATTCAACAGTAGAGAGTGATGAGAAGTTACTTTAGCAGCAGTTCAGCTAGTGAAATTCCTTGGCAATGTCCTAAGTTTTTAAAACATATTTGGTGAACTTGGCTAACATTGGTGGAAGACTCTTCCCTTGGCTTCTATTTGTATTTAATTAAGATCTGTTAGAGGATGGGACTTTCTTTGTGTTTCCCTGCCGGAGGCAACATAACGTACATGGGAGAGGCCTTTTCTGTGTCACCCTAATTATAGAATCCAGTGAAAAGTAGAAGTGTGGTTTTTTCATAGAATCATGGAATGGAAGAGACACAATGGTCATCCAATCCAACCCCTGCTTTCATTGCATTATCCCATTAGCATTATTTTAAAAGTTTTTTGCCCATGTATTGCTTTAAATGAAAAATAATTTGATACGTTTTTTAAAATTTGAAAGTGTTGGTTGTTGTTTTAATTGGTTATAAATTGATTTTGTTGTGCACTGCCCTGATATATTTAATGACACACAAAAATTAATATATATTGATATTTAGATTTTTAGAAACACTTCCCACAATACAAGTGTTAGATATCTTTTAAAGCATGTTTTTTCTCTCTCATTATAATCTGTAGTAGAAGAATCATACAGAGAAAAGCATAAAGGGACAAGATAAAAGAAGTATTAATGAAAGAGAAGACTATCAGTGTCTACTTGTCTTGATAACAGGCTATCAATTGTAATTTGGCTTCTATTGACTTATTAAAATCTAGTGTACCACCTAGGTTTAGTCTTTAGCTTCCTGATATGGAAGGTTTCACACTGCTCTCTGTCTGTATCATCAGACAACTCAGAATTATGTGATGATCAGGGTACCTGTGAGCTCTCTTGGCAATGAAAATGGAAAGAAACTATTATGTGGGAATTGAAGAAACTGAAAACTGGTGCTTACCAGTTCTCTTTACTAAACAATATCTATCCTGCTGCTGGAGATACATTCAATGACCAATACCTTAAGGAATCAGAATTTGGGTTTTTTATTTCTTCTCCTGTCTCTCTTTTGTGTGTGTGTGTCACTATGCTCAAAGAAGAGCTCTGGCATACTTGAAAGCTAAACATAAAATAAAAATAGAATATTACTCTCAGTGTCAGAAGGTAGTGAGCCAGCATGGTGGATAGAATCAGTATGGTGTAGTAATTTGAGTTTGAGAGACCTTCTCAGAGTGACCTTGAGGAAATTACATTATAAGGGGAAGGCATTAGCAAATTTTGCCAAAGAAACCCTAGGAGAGCTTCACTATGACCTGTGGTCAGCTTGGAGGAATAGGAGAACAATCAGAAGCAGCATGTTCATGAAGACTAAGTGCTAGGAAACTGCTATTGTGCTCACGACCTATAGAAATAAAATACTATACTGGATCAGCCTTTTCTTATTCAGCAAGGCTCTCCACCATACATTTTAAGACCTACTTTTGCATATGTAGATAAACTTAGCAATGGCTGAAGAACATTTTAGTAGCTGGAAAAGCACTGATATTTCAGCAACTACAGTTCTGCAAATCTAACAAATTGTGTTACTATATGTGTTGATCCCACTTATATAAAAATTAAATTGGTGTTACAGATTCAATGAGGATTGGACAGTCCACATGCAGAAAGGTTTTGAGCTCAATATTACTTGTTGAGAGCTATTAACTACAGTTATAGTTCCAAGGCCAACATACGAATTTCCACAACTAATACTTCATATTATTTCAGTCAGTGTATTTTTAATATCTATGAGTTTTTATTGCTTGTTTTTCTTCTGCTTGTTTTTTTCTGATCTTTTCTGCTTATTATTTTATTGTAAGTGTTGTTTTCTTTGCATAAACTACTTCAAGGGCTCTTGGAGATAACTGCTAGAGTATAAATTTACAAATAAATAAAAAAGGCCTAGATCAGACTTCAAATCCTATCCCTCACTCTCAAAGCCAGGGAATGAAGGGATAGCTC
This sequence comes from Anolis carolinensis, assembly GCF_035594765.1. Lineage (NCBI taxonomy): Eukaryota > Metazoa > Chordata > Lepidosauria > Squamata > Anolidae > Anolis > Anolis carolinensis. The sequence continues at coordinate 206,504,286 of NC_085844.1, forward strand.
ATCTTTTCCCTTTAGGAATGGCATTGAAGATTTGGTGGTCCAGTTGTGCTATCAAAAGAGAATAACACACTTGAAGATAGCATAGACATTTTCTTAGCTTTTGTCAAAGATCTATGAATATTCAACAAAGAAAGTTTAACATTGTAAACTAAAGCTAGATGTGATAATTCTATGATTTTCAAAAATCTGGTTTATTTAAGAGCATAAAATTTTAATTTGATGTTTTCTAGGAGGTGAATGTTTAAGTATTCTTTCCCTTGCTGAGCCATCATACTGTAATGTCTGATAGCTGAAAACACTTTTACTACTTTGCAACCAATACTATATCTGAGAATTTTTTCCAAGGCTCTCTTAGGGAGCTAGAAGAAATACATGATTACAGCCGTGGGGCTGTGTAATAACATCTACAGACATAAGAAAATATGGTGAAAGGAAAACCTCTGGCAGGATGTCTCAGCCCTTGCAGACAGGCCTTTAATGTGAAACCTGTCTCACTTTTGCCAGAGGCATCCAAACGACGCCTCTAGTAAAAGCAAATTAATTTGGAGTAACCTGGGTTTTAATTAAACACCTGGCAAGATTTTGACTGTAAGTTAAGGTCCGAATCTTACCAGCTGCTGGCCCTGTGTGGATTGACTCTCAGGACCACATCTTGCCTAGCGGCCCCCTAACCCCCCCCCCATTTGGGTCCCAAAGTTTACCAGAAACAACCTGACAGCCACCAAGCCTCTTCAGAAAAAGGGGTGTGTAATTTAGCTAAACCCCATACTGTTTACAGTGTCCAGATTTTGGCGGCCTCCCTGATCCATTCTTCAGGAACCTCTCGAATTCTGGTGGGTGAAACTCTGTTTTTTGATCCAGCAGCTGAAAGACCCATTTTGACTCTCAGAAGATCCGGCCTATTGGTGGCAATGGGGGAACTTCCCTTTCCATCCTTTTTAATCCTCATATCCTTCAACTGGACCTAGGTTTAAGGCATCAGACTTAAGAAACCATCCTTTCTGGGATCCTTTCTCCTCAGTTCCTTCAATAACACCTGGGTTTAAGGCATCAGAGTTAAGAAACTATACTTTCTGGGATCCTTTCTCCTTATATCCTTAAATAACACCTGGGTTTAAGGTCCCAGACTTAAGGAACAACTACCCTTTCTGGCATCTTTTATCCTTAATACTTAAATAACACCTGGGTTTAAGGCATCAGATTTAAGAACCATGTGAAGGGTACCATCAGTGGCAGTTTCTTAAGGGTGTAGAAAGGAAATGCTCATTTATTGCTATTTGAGTAAAAACAAACAAACAAGGCAAGTGATACAGTGCTGTAAGTGACATTTAGATCACCAGTTGACTGGATCATGATCTGTCTGTGTCAGAAGCATCTCGCAACAAACAAATACACTTCTTGGCTTTGTTCTGTTCTGATTGGCTCAACAGGCAGGGCTCATAGGGAAACTCAGTGTGGGTACATGTCGGCCTCTCCACTCTCAACATGTAGCCAAATAAAACTGAAAGTAGCCGTGGTCAGCCACTGTTTGGTCTGTTGCAGTCAGGGAAGAAATTACGGAGGTACCTGTGCCATTACGGCTGGCCAAAAGAGCCAGAACAGCCAGAGTCCATTTTAAAAAACAGATCTCTGCACAGCCATAGCAGAGAGACATCCTAAGTTGAGCTAATGGCATGTCAGAAGGTGGGTGGGTCCCTTTTAACCCCTCCCATCTCTAGTTTTTCTTTTTCCTTCAATGATTTTATTTTTTAAAACTCTTTCTCATTAAGATTTTAAGATACTTGTGTTCCAATTCAGTGCCTTGAATCCCATGACAGGAAGAAGATGGAATAAAAGTGAGGATGTTAGTGAATTAATGAATGATGCACCAGGGTTCAAGAAAAGATGAAGAGCCCTGCTGAATCAGACCCAGAGCCCCTCTGGTCATTCATTCATCTACTAGATGCCTCTGAAGTCTACAAGCAGAGCCTGAAAACAATGGTACTTTTCCTTTTGTGGCCCAACAACTGTTATCCAGATACTTTAACTGAAATTCTGTCGGTGAGGTGACATATGCACATGTATGCCAAGGATCTTTGAGACTAACTGAAAAAAGGTTGATAGCACTAGCTTTCATACTCTAGTAGACCCTACACAATACCTAAAATGCTGAAGAACGTGGGATTAAAGGGGTGGTGGCTAAATAACATTTGCCGAAAATGTGCCTCACTTATTTCTCACAGATTATGAGACTGTCTGGAAGTACCCTATGAAAACTTATACTGCCAAATAATTTCTCTCAATTAGTCTCGATTAGTGTTATAAGATCCTTTTCTATACTGATATTCCATACTAAAATGACAATATCTTTGAATATACTCATTTAATTTGGGATTTTTTAAATTAAGATTACCTGGCAGAAATTAATTTCTATAAATAATTTTCAAAATAATTTTTCAGAACACAAATTTATAATAATAATAATAATAATAATAATAATAATAATAATAATAATAATTTATTTTTAACCCACCCTATCTCCCCAAGGGGACTCATTTGACATTTTAAAATTAACATTCACTTTAATTTTAATTTTGTGGTACCATGTTTGTATTAAATATAAAAGTCTCTCTCTTGCAAATCAGACCAGAGAGCAGTTCAGATAGGGCAACATGCTGAAAAGTCTTTGTCTCAGTCATGACCATTTTCTCACTGTCTTTTGGAAAGCTGCATTTGAAATTTGCCTCAATTTAAGTCAGTATTACTATATGTTATGTGATATAAGGCTGATGCCTGCAAGACCCAAGCCAGCATCTTTCTGATCATGGAGAAACAGATGAACAGTTCTTTGATTTATGGTTTCTATATTCCTTGTCATTTATCATCTATCATGTATCATTTCCACTAACAAATATACATACAAACAGCCCACTATGTGTGCCTGCACACACACACACACTCTCTCTCTCTCTCTTTCTCTCTTTCCCACTTGGAACGTCTATTCCACATTTTAATTTCCTACTGTCCACAGCTTCAAATAAAATCTGCTGCCAGTTAGCAAAAAAAATGAAGTAAGTACTGCAATGCCATAAAAATTATCATTTGTGTGGTCAACTGATAAGCTACTTGAGGTCTGCCTGCTTACATCTCTTGTCAGAGAATTGAAGTTATTGTTTTGTGGGAACTTAAAAGAAGCACAAAGTTTCCTCCTGCAAGCTATGGCAAGCAGGTTTCACTCTGCTGCTGAATAATTCAGCATACAAGGCTTTGATTAATTTTGTGGGGGAAAAGAAACAAAATCTGCAGTAACTATAGGCCATTTCAAAATATGGATTGCCAGCAAAATGTGCAAAGTGCTGTCATGAGAGGATTAATTACTTAGATTAAATATTTTATAAGTTAAATAATGTGTGTTTTCTGAGACAAAATGGAGTGTCACTTTTTGGTTTCATTTTTCTCTCCAACCCAGCCCCAAGATAAGGAAAAGTAGCTCTATTCACTTCTTAAAAAGCAAGTCAAGTACATATAATAGGCAAGGATGGATTGGGGTGGTAATTTCCATCTGGTGTTCAAATAAATCTCCTGAGCAGCATTTCATCATCTCCTTATAAGTATTGCTTCAAGCTTCTAAAGTCTCTGTGTCGGTCGTATGGCTCTTCAGAGAGCAAAAAGTAATGGGGCCCACACTATTATAATTCAGTTTGTACTCTGTAGAAAAATTGAGAACATTGGCTTTCAAACTTTTTAGCCATATGTTCCTCTGCAAACAATCACATTTAATTTCTGTGCTCAGTAGGGATGTAAAGAACATTCACAAATGTTCGCTCCTTCATTGAGAAAAGGGATCTCAAGAGTCCCACAGACCAAAGGTAAAGGGGCAAGGACTGGAACAAATCAATTTCTGCAGTCTGAAAAGGAGACCAAAACCTGTTTGTGTTGAATATTTTTCTTTTTTTCTTTTGGTATTTACCAGTAAATTTGAAAACTTACTTTTTAATTATTTATTACAGTATGAATAGGTTGTTCTGTTTGTTTGACAAGCATAACAAACTAACTATTATAGTCTAAGAGTGAGGATATTATCACACAAGTCTTCTACAATGTATTTTACCATTGCAAAGCCATTTTGCTTGAGAATGGAATACACTTCCTAGCCCCTCTTCTTATCACACCAAGCCTTATTCACACCAAAGACAGCACAAACATGGATGCTGCAGGTGAGGGAGTGCCTTTGATGGCCTCTCTGGAGAGAGAACAGTATTAGTGCCCTTCTACACATAGCTAAAAACCCAGAAGCAACTGGATTAAAGGGGGTTAATCAACATTTAGCCAAAGTGCAGGTGGAATCGGGTTAACAGCTGAATTAAAAGGGTGTCCAAAAAGTGTGCACCATTGCATGACTATATATCCCTGCAGTCATGCAAAACACATGCTTTCCTTTCCTTCCCCCTGCATGAACTACTTCAGCGCACATGTGCTTTTTAAAAGTCCAAAACAGCTGATCAGCTGATCGGACTGTCAAAACATGGAGCCATGGCTCAAGGGAAGCACAAGTGGAAAGCTATTAGAACTCTCTGAAACTCTTTATTTTATACTTTAGAATTTTAAACAGAGCAATTAAGAATTGGGTGAAGAGGGAGATAAGAAATCTGTTTGTGTTTACATTAAGCTATTTGCATGTGAAGATTGTTTTGCTGTGAGTTTAGGGTGTCATGCAGTAAAAAGTTTTTTAATATGCCGCTAAGGAGCATCTAAGGCAGCTCACAAGAGTCAGGCAATAACATCCTAAGGTTTATTAATTCTAGCATTTAAAATTTTATTTCAGTTAGTAAGCAATTTTCATTTTTTAATTGTACAAATTACATCTTAAAATCAAATTCTTAAGTTCTCAAAGTTTCCACTTAGTCCTTAGCTGTCCAAACTCTCCATGACATGAAATAATAATAATACTCTTAGCTTTGATTATGGGCTTGTCTATACAAGCCAAAAACCATGGACCCACTAGAAATGGAAGATTGATATTTCTTTATTATACATAACTTCAGGGCAGCCTGGACAGTGGGATTAGGTCTAATTGGGACACTTACGCCATCACCCTTTTCCTGTGCACATCAGCACCGGGAAAGGGTATAAATCATGGCCATATTGCCACTATTGCCACTCCTTGCCAGCCACAGAACTCTATCAGAACAGGGGACCCATGTGATCAGCAAAAAAGGAGTAATCATTCTGACATCAACAGAGCCATGATCTTGGATGAAATTAGGAGTAAACACGACAGTCGCATGGAGGAGTCAAGATGCAGGCCACCTGGTGAAGCAGATACCCTCCCAGGCCATCTACATAATAGCCCCAGATTCATGCTGAACATGCTGAATCCTAGACTGCTCTGGGGCAGATGTACACCTGGCTAAACTGCCAAGTTAAATTAGTGAGATGCCATACCCCAAATATTAAAGCAACTAGAAGCTACAAAAGAGAATGACTGAAACAATCACTGCTCTATGTAGAAAGGGAATTAATTAGAAGTGTAACGAGTTTCTTCCAAGCGCTGTCTGCCAATAGACCAGCAACTTTCCTAACAGCAACCTGTAAGCATGAAAATTCAGATGTTTGCCTCATACACCACCAGCATACCACAAACTAAAAAGTGACAAGGATTTGCATTCTTAGCTCCAGCAGGACTCTGTTGTCACAATAAGTTACACAGTTTTCTGTCACAGCATGATAAGCTGTTCTCAGATTTGCAGCATATTCATGGCAGCTTGTGTGTGAAGTATGCTTCTAAATCCCCTTCACAACTGGCCCTTGTGTTGTTTTTTTCTTAATGTGTGATAAGGAAGGAGAAAGGCCAAGAGCTTTGGGGAATTTTTAGGAGGCTGAGATGTTAGCAGTCTAGAGATCTGTGTCACAGGATCCTCACAAGTCTTATTTTAGAAATCTGTGATTCCCGAGAAAAATTCCTTCATGCTAAACAATTAAATGACATTTAAAGCCAATTTTTATTTATAATGTCGAGGTGGGGCATGCAATGATTGTAATATAAGTATCCATTTTTTGCTTACGGAAAATCCATTCCAAGAGCATGTCCTCTCTAAAAGCAAAACCATATTTTTCTATCAGCCAGCTGAGAGGAAATAAACATCCTTTTCTTTTTGTTTCACTATTTACTGACTTCTTCATCTCCATACACTTGTGTTCTCCTCTGGGATTACTCTCAGGTTGCTTCCTCCTAGCCTTTGTTTGTCATCCCAGTCACAATGCGAACTCACTAATGGCTGGAACTGAACTTTTGGCCTTCTAACATTTAGAGTGGAAATTCTGGTCTGCATTGATTTAGGTTGTATTTTTTATTGCAGCTCTTGGAAGCTACACATTTCTGCATTGTAGAATATAACAGAAATGTTTATGAATATTTGTGGCTTTGCTGAGAAGGAAAAAACGCTTTAGCATTTGCTGGGAACTCATATACAATTTGTGGGCTGCCTCTGACCTCAGCTCCTGGTGCAGAGCACTTTCTCTTTGCAGACTGAGGCCTTGACTGAACACAAAGTCTGGACTTCCAGCAAAAACACCTGCTTGCCCTACGGGGGTGGTGGCACCACCAAAGGGGGTTCAACCCATTGGGGGAGCTACTTCGGGGGTGGCACGAGGACGAGGGCCTGTCCCTTTGCTTGACTGACCTCAAGTCTATTACCTTGTTTTTAATATCTGCCTTCCTGATTTTAAATAAGGTTTCTATTTGCCATCAGTTGGCCTGCCGCAGATAGGAAGGTTATGTTTTCTAGAGCAGAGAAGGAGTCCCCAGATTTATGGGGTAGCCATACTGGGCAGGGGAGATGCAAAGGGAGGAGACTGTCTCAGTACCAACAAAATGGGGAGTGAAATACTGCTTATTGCCCTGAAACTGTCTCCTAATAGCATGGATAGCCAAGGTGACAATTGCCCTACATTGAAAATGCTGCTGTTGTATGCCAGGTCAGGAAATGAAAAAACAACTGCCATCCAGGACATGATTCTGGATGAGCATGCTGATCTGGTCTGAATCATAAAGACCTGGCTGGATAAGATGGGGGGGATCTCTCTCAGCTTTGCTCACCAAGTTTTTCTGTACAGCGGCAGGCAAGGAGATGAGGAGGTGGAGGTGCAGTAGTTTATTGTGATTCCATCCCACTGACCGAGTGCCACATCCTACAGTTAATGGCGTGTGTTTAACTAAAGGTGGGTAGCCAGGATGAGATAGGGATTTTGTTGGGGTACCGCCGACCCCGCTACTCAAGAGTCTCCCTTCCTGAGCTAGTCGGAGTAGTCTTGGGATTGGCTACTAGTGGTGGGATAAACATCCATAGCGAGACTGCCCTGTCAGGAGTAGCTCAGGACTTCAAGGCCTCCATGACAACCATGAGTCTGTTCCAAGTGTGTGTTTCCTACTCGTACTGCTGGACACACTTTGGACCTAGTTTTCTGTGCAGGATGGGATGGTGATGGTGGTGGTGTGGAGGAACTTGTCACAATTCTATTGTATTGGTTTAGACTCACTGGGACTTCAAACCTCTGCAGGGGTGGGGGATTGGTTAAGATGTTCCACCCCAGATGGATTCCAGATAGCTCTTGTGCAACAACAATAATAATAAAAAACTTTATTTGTATCCCACCCCAAGGAGACTCGGAGCAGCTTACAACAATATAACAGTATAAACAAAATAAATTATAATAAACATTAACCATTTAAAAATTAAGTAAACAAACAATAACAAAGCAAAATATATGAAAAATGTGAACAAAACATGTTAAGTATAAGACAAGACATAATCATAAATAAAATAAAATAAACAATGATTGTGCAATTCTACCATTAAAACATCCAAACCACTGTTCTAGTTAGATTCAGTTAAAATTTTCCCATTTAAATCCTCCATCCATAAGATAGGAATACATTTAGCCTTGGCCTGTCGAGCTCTCTCTTTCTCTCTCTCTCTCTCTCTCTCTCTCTCTCTCTCTCTCTCTCTATCTATCTATCTTTTGCCATCGTTGTCAGCTCCCCATCTGGCCCCTCTGGGGCGGCTGGTGGGGGTTGATCTAGGGCTGTTCGCTCTGCATGCTGGCTGTTGTGGAGGACCTGTTCTGCGCCCTGTTATTCAACCTGCTGCCAGGGGTGCAGAGGCACGGCCCTTGTTCTTTGCTATTCTGTTGCTGAATACGCATGCCCAGTGTGGAATACATCTCACCATGTTAAAACAGTGGATGTGGCTCTTAATGAGACAAGCCTCATTATCACAAGATGTCTACACTCTACATCACTGGAGAAATTATATTGTTTAGCCAGTATTGAACCACCTGACATCTGTCAGCAAGTAGCAGCCTGTAATGAAAGGACCAAGGCATTGACATCTCCAGCCCATCTTCTGTTCAGATATCAGCCAGCAAACCAATGCCTTAAATCAAGAAATTGCTTTCTAAGATCTACAGAGATACTTGCAAGAACACCTCAGCAAGAGAGAATCCAAAAGTCGCAGGCTAAAACCTGGAAACTCCAACCATAATTTTGACATCAAAATCTACCCTTGACTTATTTATGAGGTCAAACTATACCCAAGTGTATATGTTACATATATGTAACCCCAGGTTTTACACACATATGTCACCAACAGGGTTCTGGTCATTGTATCCATGTTTTGTGCAATTTGTAGTCCCTGTGTTATTAATACCGAAAATTCCGTTTGACAATTAATCTTTGTAGATTGAGAAAGCGTGAGTGGATAGCTTCTTACATATGCATCTATCTTTACCTCAGCACTTCCACAAACAATATTTCATCTGACTCATAACTGATCTGTATGAATGAGTTATTATTTTATTAAACTCCAGAGCAAGAGATGTAGTATTTGCTTCCTCACAAATATCTCATTACTGACTCAGTGTCCACACACATTTATTCCCATTTTCCCATTTTCTCTGCAATCTTTCATGCCTATTGACTTTTTATCTCCAAATCCCCTTTCACATTAAATACCGACCCACATGTGCACCATCCCATTTTTCTTTAAAATAAATCCTACTTCCATGCCAGAAATGGCTTGGGGTGTTCTTCAGAATTTGAAAATTTCTTGTGGGAAATGCCACAGAGCACAAGTCTGAATTTATTAAGCAGTTGCTCAGCTTTTATATATATGTTTCCCACTGTGCATTTTGACAACATTTTCCCCTCTAAAGGATTTTTACCTACCCTTGACACTTTGAACAGTTTACAACTATACAGCAAAGGCTTTGAGAGCTTCATGTATTGCTGAATAAAGTACCAAGCAAGTAAAATGTATGCAGATGTTTATTTCTTTACCAAGGGCCATAGATCTGGAGTGCAATATGATGACAGTCTATGACTAAAAGTCTATCAGATTTGTCAGAAGACCTACTACATGAACCAAACACTAGATTTACCACTGCTGTGGCATATATTTGACAGGTGTCTAAAAGAAGGCTAGTTCGAAATTCTATATAATTTCATGTCTTCGTATTTATTTATTATTTATTTACAGCATTTATATTCCACCCTTCTCACCCCGAAGGGGACTCAGGGAGGATCACATTACACATATAGGCAAACATTCAATGCCTTTTAACATAGGACAAAGACAAACAACATAGCTCCGAGCGGGCCTCGAACTCGTGACCTCCTGGTCAGAGTGATTCATTGCAGTTAATTGCAGCTGGTTTGCTCTCCCATCTGCGCCACAGCCCTGTATGCTCATGAATAGATAGCATATGCAAGACTGTGAAGTTCTTGAAGTTTACATGGACATTTTAAGAACTCTTGCACATGCAGTATGTTAGATGTGATGATGGCCATGGTCAGGATCATAGCCAGAAAAAAAAAATAGGGGGGGGGGGGACTTTTTTAAAAGTGAATCATGAAGAGTAGGTCCATAAAACAAAACAATTTAAATTATATGATTCATTCTATATTCCAGCCCTTATGCTCTGCTGGAAAACCCCTGCCAATAAATGCCAAGGGCAGAAATTGCCCAGAGTATGGGCTTGGACACCTGGTGTCTCCCTGGGGCAAAGGCATAGCAATGGAAACCCTACTATCAGGAAAAGGGGAGGGGAGGGAGCAAGGAGGGAAAGTCCTAATCCCCATTAGGAACCTGCCTCTTTATCTCAAGCTGAAGCAAAGAGCACAGCAGGGAGTCGAAGCAGCCTTAAATAGCCTGCAGCTCCATCCCTGTCAACCGCCCTCATGAGGGCCTTAACCCCCCCCCCCCCACCACCACCACCACCACCACCAATGCATTAGGCTTTGCCTGCCAGTTATGGGTGGGCCAACTTGGTTGCTTTCACTATATCAACTATTGCTGAAAGTAAAGACAGTGTGAATAAATTGTCAAAAATTGTCAAAAAATTGCTTGTAGTTCTGGAGGGACTTGTTAAATTTTTGCTTCTCATAGACTTAGCATGGGAATTTGGCTAACCAGTTAAAATTAATGAGTAAACCAGGGTTGTTTTTTAACCTGAACATTTTCCAGGGGGTAGGGGTTGAACCCCTAGCTCTCCCACCCCCTCCCCCTTGGCTACAGAGCTGGCCATGGTACATATCCAACTCTATGATTCTGTGATTCAGTCTAGGTGTTTTCTAGACAACCTTATAATAAGATCACGTTGTCAATGAAGTAAGTAACATAGTAATGTGTTCTAGAATACATAGGAAACAAGCTAGCTAGCTACCTCTAACAAAGGCATTCTTAAAGACCTGCTATTTGTCACCTACTTTTTAAGCACTTTAAGAAAATTGCACCTATTCACCTCAGTCTATAGTAGATACAATATATTATGTAGTTCAGTCAAATATATGTCTAAGGTACCATTCTTTTTGTTTACATAAATTATTGTGGCCTGAAGATATATTGAGGAGCATCTTTTCCAAACATGCCTGAGTCATCAATATTTATAACATTTAGCAGAGTATGACTGACAACAGGAAGCAATAGATAACTTGTTGCAAGGCATTGAATACCATGGAGGAAGGTCTTAAAGAATATGTCCAGATCTATGTGCATGGGAGGGAGCCCTATTGGATTCTAGAGTGGATTTGCTACCTCAGCAACATGGACTGGGGTTCCTGCCATTTTCTCTTTATAAATCATTGTATAAGAAGTTACACACCAGTAGGCATTATTGAGTGCTATTAGATTCATAGGCTGGCAACTTTGTATAGCTTCTAAATTTCAGCTCAGTGTTCAAACCCTTACAAATAAGGTTTTCTATTTGACATTTTCTCAGGCTTTTTCTTAGTGGATGGAGAGGGTTGCTCAGACTTTAAAGCCACCTCACATCAAGCTCAGCCTTGCCATGCCCCCTGCAGCCCTTTCCCAAGCCCAGACCCGCTGCCTTGGTTTCTCTCCCCCCATTTCTTTCTTACAATCATGAGTAAGAAAGTAAGTAGTAAGTAACTTTATTTTTCTATCCTGCCACCATCTCCTGGCAGGGACTCGGGGTGGCCAACATGGGACAAAGGCCCAAAACAATAGACAAAGTACAACAATTAAAACGTATTACAATGAGCCCTTTCCCCCCTTGATTTGGATACAAGGCTGGGTTGGAGAGACACCTCAAAAGCAGGAGAGTGAGGCTCTGCGTGCACCAAGAGCAGAGAGAGAGGGGAGAGAGCCATTGTGTTTCCTTTTTCCCCTCCTCTCTCCCTTGCATATAAATGGCCTCCCAACAGGACTATTTATTCCCTTCCCTCCCTTCCCTTTGGAGATGTGTTTTCCTCCTCCTCCCAGTTTTTTTTTCATGGGAAAGAGAGCCACCCGCTCTCGCCTTGGATTGAATGAAGGAGCACATATCAAAGGGTGCAGTGTTTCCAATCTGTCACATTATGGTGTCGGTTAATACGGAATTAATACGGATAAGTGAAGATTGGGGAAGCGAGACTCTACTGTATAGCAATTCTCCAAGACTGGTTTCACAGACCCACTAAGCCAATCAACACTGAGAACATGATAGATATTTAAAGAGCCTAATTTTAAAACATTTCTAGATTTCATATCTATATCCCAACCCCATATATGCTAAAAATCAGTCAAGCAAAAAACCTTTGGGTTTGGCAGATGTTAGATCTCAATTTTTGGGATTATTGAGTTGCAAGGCACTGAAACTATTTACTACTCCACACATCTACTAGCCCATAGTTGGAGAGACATATTGGCTTCTACTGACCCATAATGTAGAGACATATTGATGATATACCTTTGAATACTCCACATGATTAGTTCTGCCCAAATGCCAATTGGAAATGGTGTGCAAGAAGGCACTTTGAGCATTGTCTATACCAGTGTATTAGTTACCCAAGGGCCAATCAAAATTTAATATAGGAATGTGAGGGCCAGAGACATTCCAGAAAGAAAATGAATTGTATAATTAATATTGAAATACATGAATTGGTGGGCCACATGCAGTCCATGGACCACACTGGTCTATACTATTCCTGATAACGTATGGGTACAGCCTCACTCTCATGCAGGTATGGTGCAAAACTATTTTAGAAAAATAGTCCTTTGCTACATGCCTTGTAAATTGAATGCACTTCCAGCATTGGATGTCCTTTGTGAACATGGTTGCATCAGCTTCCTACACAATCATTTCCCTCAGGTTTTTGTTCTCTCTCTCTTTGGAATTGTTCGTTCATTTGAGTTCTTTACATCTAAAAAGCAATATATACTGCATGTGAGTTGTTTTCCCTCAGGGGGTCAGAGGGCCTATAATTATAAAGAGGCAGGAAAAAATTAAGCATCAGTCTATAGAAGATTGCTTCTCTTTGTGCCAGAACAGCTACAGTTGGCAATCAAGTAAGGCATGGGGAGGATGCACCAAGCATGTGACATTTCAGTTAGGAACAGATATGCTTTCAGAAAGTTACTGAGCTCCTCTTTGGGACCATTCATTAAAAGTTTCCTTCAGATAACAGTTTTACCATCTTGTTAAGGGTCTTGCTGAAATATTTTGGTGGTGAGAGAGAGGAGGTAGTTAAAATAGCTTAGTTCACCTTCCATTCCTATTCTCTGTAAATCAGTGCAGATACCAAAATAGATTGCTCCCTGTTCCAATGACAGTTAACTTCTTTCTCCCCATAACAATTTCTTACCTACTGCAACTCAAAAAGGGACAAAAGGCTGGAAAAGCGAATTACAGCTGGGAAACTCTACCTGAAGGTCGCTGACTTCTCTCTGGCTATACATGGGTGTCAACTGGGGCTTCATTAGTCACACAGACATTTCCAACAATGCAGCCTGTTGGCTTTGTTCTGTATAGTTTAATGTGAAAGAAAAGCTGACATGGAGATAGAAAAAAATGATAAATGGCTGTCTCCTTCACAAATTCACAGTACTTTTGCCTATTGTATTGTATCAGGAAAGCCAATGTGTACTGAGCAGTTGCTCTTTACCAGCTATGCTAGAATCAGTCCCTTTCAGTACCATTCCCTGCCAGGCTCATTAGCTCTAATAGGTGTCTAGAACTTTAATGGTTATACAAACAAGACAAATCAGTGGACAGAAGGCAGAAACTCAGGGCAGAAGTAAATTGAAACCCACAACTCAGCTATTATTTTGCCCTTGTCATGAATATGGCTTTCAAAGGGCGGGTATTGGCTTCAATATTCTAACAGGTTGACATACACATGCACACTCCTGACAAGTTGGTTTTGATAGCCTCTCCCTCATTAAATACAAATTTACCCTGAGTTGGTTTCAGGATATCTGGACAACACTGATGAAGTAGCCCAAGATTCACATCACAATACATTTGACAATATGTAAGGTGTGCAGCGGATTAAATTGCTGAGCTGCTGAAGTTGCTGACCGAAGTTGCTGACCCAGCTTCTGCCAATCTAGCAGTTCAAAAATATGCAAATGTTGGTAGATCAATAGGTACCTCTCTGGCAGGAAGGTAATGACACTTCATGCAGTCATGCTGGCCACATAACCTTGGAGACATCTACGGACAATGCCAGCTCTTCGGCTTAAAAAAGGAGATGAGCACCACCCCCCAGAGTCAGACACGACTAGACTTAATGTCAGGGGAAAACCTTTGCCTTTACTTTAAGGTGCTGTGAGACTGTAAGGATTGCTGCAAAGAATAATTTAGCTAGCCATTGCCATCACCATCACCTCTGCCTCTTACTCCTCCTTCCTTGTTCTTCTCTTCCTCACAATTACAGCATGATCCCATATCCACAGGACCAGAACCTGTAGTTTCATTTATCCACCTTCAACAAAATATGTCCTTTCTAGATATTTTCTAGATCCTGTAGTGGGACCATGTGTTATCCTTGAATCATAAAATCTTCATTTCAATAGGGTTCTCTGTTAACCATTGTTTCACATATCTATGCAAAGTTCAGGAACATATCCCCTGCAGATGCGTGAGTAAGACTATATTTGTTATTTAATCTATTTGAGAGCCATCTTTTCAGAGTCATTTTGCACTGACATCTTGGCCCTAAATATAAATCTTAGCCCCAACTAGAAGAAATCATTTCAGTCAATGTGTACCCCGTATACTAATACCTATAGATAGACTAGGTCTACTTTAATAGGGAAGAACAACTGGATTTAGATGCTGATTGTCACACCTAAAATATATTCAAAGCATGGTGAATCACATTATACATACAAAGCATGACAAATAACATGTATTTTTTTTAAAAAAGAAAACTTTAAATTTATATATGCCTACATCTTTCCTGAATTAAAATATTTGTATCTTGTATCTGAGCATTGCAAACCAAGAACCAAGAACCAAATTTTTCATAAAATGTAGCTCTGAGTTTTAGATATGTCCACTGATTACACAAGAGAGTATGTATTGTTTCACCATCCCATCTGTTCTGATGTTAGCTTAGGATCCTTTTTTCCATGAAAAAAGGAAGGACAAAAGTAATGATGAAGACAATTCAGCACCTTTCCTGCCCAACAAAAAAGGAAGTTAAGAAAGAGCATAGAAATGCAGAGCTGTTCTTGAAGAAGTATTTGTATTCTAATCTGTGGTCTTATAAGATGTAAATATATATTAAAGCAATTAAAAACAGTCATTTTATCACATACTAGGGTGATTTGCAAGCATATCTGAAATTAGGTGAATTCAGAAGACTTGAGCATGACTGCAGATAGTTTAATTATGTCAAAGTACTAGATATTTGGAAACATATAATATGCATGATTTGATGTTATAGTCTAAATCCCAAATTTTCTCTTGCTGAGGTTCAAGGAAGTTTCCTTCCAGCAAAATCTATTCAAATAAAATTGTTTCTGATTGTTTCTGCATTAAATGTAAATGATTATTTGTTGCTACATTATGTATAAATGGCTGGTTGGATTTTTACCTAATTTGGAAGGGATGTTTGAGATGGTTTGATGCTACAGGCCATGTGGCATATTCACTTTCAGGAGGTGTTTGGGGAAAGCACCCCAGTTATCATTTCATTTTGTGAAGTATAGTCCACTTGGCAAGCAATCAGAAAAGTCTTACCTTCTCAAGGACAAGTGAAACTTATGAGTAACTTTAGTAATTTTTGAATAATAGGGCTGTGCAAAATTATCATTAATCCCGTAAGTCGTTAATAATTCATTAGATTTGTGCAAACAAATCGCTATTAAAAAAACTTGCAAAAAAGGGGGGAGAAATTTTCAAGAATTGAAATACTCACTAATAATTTTTGTTAAAATTCTGTAACATTCAGAACCCTCCTAAAGTCAGTTTAATTTTTATTATAAGCATTAAACAACTTTGGTAAAGCCAAAGAGGCCATGCTAGACCGAGGCTGCTTGCCAGTCACCATAAGGAAGGGTAGCTAGCTGGGCTGGGTGGGAGACTGAGAGCACAGCAATCTGGGAAATGTAGTTTAGGAAGGTGAGGCCTCTTGTCATGGAAAAAATCAACTTTGGGCCAAACTTTCAAAGATGGGTTAAACAAATGTATAATGAGCAAAGTGCCCAAATTTTGGTCAATAGGAAACAGACAAAATCTTGTAAAATACAAAAAGGGACCAGACAAGGCTGTTCCCTCTCCCCATTTTTTTGTTGATAAAGACATTTTGAACTACACCATAAGAAAGGCAGAAGACATCAAAGGAGTAAAGATAAAAGGACCAAGTTATAAGTTGAAAGCCTTTGCAAATGACTTTGTGATTTTTTAGAGGATTCTCTGAACACAGGTAGAGGTCTGAACCCTATCCTGAAATAATGTGGAAGAGTATCAGGATTTAAAATTTATAAGGAGAAAACAACAATGATAACCAAGAATCTGACAATAATGGAACAGAAAGTCTTATCTAAGAAAATGGGGTTTCAAGTTGTACAAAATATAAAATATTTAGGAATAAATATTTCTACTAAGCCAAAATTTGTATCTTATAGTTTTAACAAATCAAACGTACATTGACATCACTTGAAAAAAAGAAAGCACAGCAACCCTTCCACCATTACTTTACAAGAAGAGTAATCCAAAATTGGCTCTCCCTTAAATCTGTAAAAATAATTGGTCTAAACTGAGATCATCCAACATTCAGGGCTGGCCCAAGGTAATTTTCACGTGTAGGCAAACAGAATGTTGGCGCACCCCCCCCCCCCCAACCAATCACTGAAAAATAAAAGCATTGGATAAGCGAAAATGTTGGATAATAAGGAGGGATTAAGGAAATGCCTATTAAACATCAAATTACATTAAG
This sequence comes from Anolis carolinensis, assembly GCF_035594765.1. Classification (NCBI taxonomy): domain Eukaryota; kingdom Metazoa; phylum Chordata; class Lepidosauria; order Squamata; family Anolidae; genus Anolis; species Anolis carolinensis. Next base: position 206,520,988 of record NC_085844.1, read on the forward strand.
ATTTTACAAATTAAGCACCATAAAACCTCCCAACAAAGGATTCCCCCAGGCAGGAATCAGCCAGGCCTTGAAGCTGCAAGGCCATTAAATGCTAATCAAAGTGATTAATTACAACATTTACAATTGCCTTCAATAGAGTTCTTTCTCCCACCCTGGAACTTCTACAGATATATAAACCCCACTATCCTAGCTCCCAACAGACCTCACAACCTCTGAGGATGCTGGGTGAAGGCCCCAGAGGGCGGGCAAAGACCCCGGAGGGCAGGCGAAGGCCCCAGAGGGTGGGCAAAGGCCCTGGAGGCCATGCCCAGGCCCCGGAGGGTGGGTCCAGGCCCTAGAGGCCGGGCAAAGACCCCAGAGACCGGACCTTCCAGCGAGCGCCTTCAGGCCGGTGTGGGCCTTCCGCCCAGTGCTCCGGCGAGCGCTGGGCCTTCCAGTGAGTGCTGGGCTGCCCGGCGCTCGCCAGCCTGAAGGCGAAGGAGGCAGGGGGTGGCGCCATCCTCCCGGGGGCCTCAACTGTGTGCCCCCGGGACGATGGTGCCACAGGCGAGCACCTATTTCACCTCTCGGGTGAACCGCCTCTGCCAACATTAGTGCTGTTAGGAACAGTTGTCTTTAAAGGTCTCGCCTTTACAGAGAATAAGAAAGGAATTGTGAGGAGGGGCAATTCCAATCCATTTGTAATTATGGGGAGTGAAATTCTTCCCTCTCCATGAAAACTGGTAGTTCATCTCAAAGGAAAAGCAGAAAATTCTGTATGCAGTAGTACCATGCTTTTCTATATGGAACGAATGTTTCAATAACCTTCAGCCTTTCTTATGGTAAACCTATGGCTTCTCCATGCATTTTTCCTAGACGTGTGCTTCCTTTTGTATCTTATGCAAACTGGCTTCCTTTTGTATCTTATACGTGGGTCAACTGGTGAGAATGGGGAGGAGAATCAATTATGCTCACTTATGTATTCCATGCATGCCTAATGTGGGAATCATGACTGGTGGTAGCTGGTAATTGAGATTCCAAGAAAACAATGGGATGATCTGTCTATGTTGCTAAGCTAGCTTTCATTTACATAGCTATTATTTTATCTGAATATGCTGCATAAAATTATGTCTACTGGAAGCTCTGTCACAGTGACCACTGCCATAGCAGAAACATAGGTCCAAACTTCCCTGTAACAACTATTATTCATGCAGAATATTTGGGAGTTCTGGGAGTTCAGAGTAAATCCCTCTAAGAAGAGATATTTGATTGAATTTTTATTCATTCCTCCCAAAATGTCTTCTATAAGAATCCTGCTTCCAATATCCCTATTCATCATAATGACCACTAACTATAATGCCAAGTTTTGCCTATGATTCATTTTAGATGCTACCTTTTTGTATGCATGTTTCCACTTCTATTCAGATATTACTGAGGTCCAAAAACAGAACCTGAAATATTACCAGCTGTGGTGGGATTTTTGGTCTTGTTTTCCATATGGCTCTGTTATGAAACAGAGTGCCAAAAATGCTTCCATGTTACATACATTTTGACAAAATGTATGGTTTTAATTAGTCCCCTTAGAATGTACCACAATAAAACCTGTTTTCTTGGCAACTAAAATAGATGGGAATGCAATGTAGGGGTCAAACAGGTGTTGGCCAGTAGCAAGACATAGAGCTGCATGGCCATGCCAAAGGGACTTTCATCAGCCAAAAAGAGAGTTCTGCAACTTTTTAGGTAAGCTGGAACTACATTTTTTTAATGACACTTGATTTTGGCAGAACAGTCAACTTTATATCTGAATGGGTGGGGGAGGTAAGAAACTGAGTGGGCAAAGGAAAAGATGACAGTGGCTGGATTCAACCAGTGGACCATGCACTTAGAATTGAATATATGCAGTAGAGCCAAGACTGCAGAGACAGGCAATCGTCTACGAGGCACAAACGTTCAAGCAGAAAAATGCTGGCGTACATGGACATTTGGCTTGTGGAACACTTCTACAATCTGTTGAGCTAGTGGACTAATTAAATCAAATTAAAATAGGATGCTTTTCCAGCTCAATAACCATACTAACCATAAATATATCACAATCTCAAACCACTTCCAACCCCATTTCCTTCTTTCTTGTATTTATATTTAGGTTTTTTCCTTCATAATGTGTGAAGGACTGTTTGCTCTGACATACTGAAATGAAACCCAAGACTCTTGGCTTAACTCATACCATGTATTTATGAAACCAAGTCATTCACACTGCATTGAACACAGCATATGTTTAATACAAAATTAAATGTGGGCTCCTAATCAGTTGGAGGCAAAACTCCCAAATGTCTCAAAAGTAAGAGGGTGACATCATCTTCATTCTATGCTCAGGGTTTCTGGGCTACGTTTATTGCTGCTCACTATAAAGAGAAGTCAAAGTGGTGACCCTTTCTGTTCTTCCATCCCCCATGGAGGAACATTTGGATGTAAAAAGCCCCAGGGGCCAAAATAAACATCCTATTCAACCCCAAAGCTCACCAAGAGCTCTTTCATACTACACAATTATAGCAAAATAACTACACTTTAACTTCCATTGCAACATACTATGGAATTCTGAGATATGCAGTTTAGGGAGATGTCTTTCTAATTCGTAGCCAGAGAACTCTATTGTATTACTAATTGACCCCCTCAATGGATTGTCACCTTGTCGTGGTGAGGGGGGTTGCATGTTCCAATGAACCTGCAGGCACAACCACTGGAGTCATGCACTCCCAGGAGGGGCCACAGGAGAGGATCCAAACCAAGAACAATACAAAGACCCTAAGACTTCAATGGCGGAGCAGGCGGGGGATGACATGGTACATGTTACAACAGCTGTGAAGGCGGAAGAAGGCTGAAACAGACTGAGAAGCCACCGTTGTCATGTTAATCATGCCACTGGCTGGGACCTCACTCTGTGAAGACTGTGTGTTGATCAGTCATGCACTGACCTCCACACATTTTAAAAAATCATGCATAGGCATCTTCCAAGAAAAATAAAAACAAACCAACAGGGGCAGGGGCAGGACTGTGAAATCTGGAAGCCCCTAGTCACAGACTGGCACATGGGTGGTGGATATGGATTCAGTCATTCTACCTCAAGGTCCGAGGCAGTTGAGTAGTCCAGCAGCTGTATCCATAACTGAGCAGCCCTTTTTAGGATCCTCTCTGCTCACCCCACACGAGGAAGGGGCTAGAAAAGGTGCCCTAAACATAGTCTGCCTCTCTTATCCCTGACTAGATTGCCATGTTCAGAAGGGTCACCACCCTGCAGCCAAAAAAGAAAAATGAACTTTGGGACATGGAACGTACGGACACTATTGGATAACACTGACAGCAAACGACCTGAATGCAGGACTGCTATCATTGCAAGGGAACTGGGACAACTTAACATCGACATCATAACAGTGCTTCAGGAGACCCGGAGAGCAGGAGAGGGACAGGAAGAACTGAAGGAGCAGGAGAGCTGAAGGAAGAAAAGGGACTATCAGAAATTACCTGATGAAGCACCTGACTGAAGCACCCATTGGCATTAATGAATGATTCTCAACCCTCCGAATTAACCTTGCCAGAAACCAACAGGCAACAGACTGCAGAAACTATCGTGGTATCTCTCTCCTAACCTCTGCTGAGAAAATCCTCGCAAGAATCCTTGCAAACCATCTTCTTCCTATCTCAAAAGACACCCTCTCAGAATCCCAGAATGGCTTCCACCCCTCCAGAGAAACAGTGGACATGATCGTCACTGCATGACAGCTACAAGAAAAATGCAAGGAACAAAATCAACCTCTGTACATGGCATTCATTGATCTTGCAAAGGCTTTCACCACAGTAAATCAAAGTGCTCTCTGGACCATCCTCCAAAAAATCAGGTGCCCTGACAAATTTGTGAACATCCTGCGGCTCCTCCACGATGACATGATGGCAACAGTCTTGGACAGCAATGGCTCCCAAAGCAACCCATTTAAGGTGGATTCAGGTGTCAAACAGGGATGTGTTATTGCCCCAACCTTATTTTCCATCTTCATCACTATGATACTTCACCTTGTTGATGGAAAGCTACCCACTGGAGTGGAAATCATCTATTGGACAGATGGCAAGCAATTTAACCTCAGCAGACTGAAAGCCAAAACCAAGGTCACCACAACATCTATTATAGAACTCCAATATGCCGATGACAACGTAGTCTGTGCGCATTCAGAAGAAGACATACAAGACACTCTAAACACCTTTGCAGAAGTATACGAGAAGCTCGGCCTCTCACTGAACATCGAGAAAACCAAAGTGCTCTTCCAACAGGCACCAGCTAATCCCTCTGCAATGCCAGGAATACAGCTTAATGGTGTAACATTAGAAAATGTCGACCATTTCCACTATATTGGCAGCCACCTCTCCACAAAAGTCAACACTGACACTGAAATACAGCACCACCTGAGCTCTGCGAGTGCAGCATTTTTCTGAATGAAGCAGAGAGTGTTTGATGATAGAGACATCCATAGAGATACCAAGGTGCTCATTTATATAGCCATTGTCCTCCCAACCCTGCTATATGCCTGCGAAATGTGGACTGTCTACAGACATCACACTCAACTCCTGGAGTGATTCCATCAGCGTTCCCTCCAAAAAATCCTGCAAATCTCCTGGGAAGACAGGCGGACAAATGTCAGCGTGCTGGAAGAAACAAAGGCCACCAGTATTGAAGTGATGCTCTTATGCCATCAACTCTGCTGGACTGGCCGTGTTGTCCTAATGCCTGATCACCATCTCCCAAAGCAGTTACTATACTCCCAACTCAAGAACAGAAAATGGAAAGTTGGTGGACAGGAAAAGAGATTTGATTATGGGCTTAAAGTCAACCTTAAAAACTGTGGCATAGACACTGAGAACTAGGAATCCCTGGCCCTTGAGCACACTAACTGGAGGTCAGCTGTGACAAGCAGTGCTGAGGGTTCGAAGAGGCACGAATGGAGGGCTTAAGGGAGAAATGTGCCAAGAGGGAGACGCGTCAAACCAACCCTGACCGGGACCACCTTCCACCTGGAAACCAATGTCCTCACTGTGGAAGAACATGTGGATCAAGAATAGGTCACCTCCGGACCACCTACGGACACACCCCCAAGACACCAGAATGGGAGGACCATCATCCTTGGCTTTACTAAGTAAGTACGTAAGTAAGTATCACTAATCAACAAGGCCCTGGATTCCATTTGGCAGGAGTCATGGTAGTTAAATTGCAATCAGAGCACTATAACTGTAATATAAAACAATCTCAAGAAACTAGATAGTGTTCTCTCACCAAAAGCTACCAAAACAAAGTGTGCACAGAATGTTGGGACATTTTATTATATGTGGCAGATATGTGGAAAAGATTTTCCTATTATTATTATTATTATTATTATTATTATTATTATTATTATTATTATCACTTGAAACACAACAAGATGAGTCCACAGCAGACACTCTGCTGACTGTTGTATTGGATCACACGTCGGACACTTCCCAAGTGTCTAGGACTGTGTGATGTATCGGCGAATAATGCGTGCAGATCCCAGTAAGGTGGCCTTCTGCAGCTGGCAGGTGGTAATTTTGTCAGCACCGATTGTGTTTAACTGTAGGCCAAGGTCTTTAGGTACTGCACCCAGTGTGCCGATCACCACTGGGACCACCTTGACTGGCTTGTGCCAGAGTCTTTGTTGTTGTTGTTGTTGTTGTTGTTGTTGTTGTTGTTGTTGACACAAAGACATAGTATGACACAGCAAGCAAAATAGATATGCTGGATTTCATATCACAAAATCACAAGTCGAACACTTCCCAAGTGCCTAGGACTGTGTGATGTATTTTTGGATGATGCGTGCAGATCCCAGTAGGGTGGCCTTTTGCAGTTGGCAGATCATAATTTTGTCAATGTCTATTGTTTCCAAATGCCGGCTGAGATCTTTTGGCACTACACCCAGTGTGCCGATCACCACCGGGACCACCTGTACTGGTTTCTGCCAGAGTCTTTGAAGTTCAGTCTTAAGGTCCTGATAGGGGTTGAGTTATTCCTGTTGTTTTTCATCAATTCGACATATTATTATTATTATTATTATTATTATTATTATTATTATTATTATTATTATTATTATTATTATTATTATTTCTTGTTGAAATGCATTTTGTTAGTTTTGGCCCAGCCGTTTAATCTGTTAAGGTCATTTTGAATTCTTATCTTGTCCTTTGAAATATAAACTATCCCTCCTAATTTGGTTTCATCTGCAAACTTGCATGCTCTCTAAACTTTCATCTAAGTCATTAATAAAGATGTTAAACAGTACTGGGCCCAGGACTGAACCCTGTGGCACTCCACTAGTTACTTCTTTCCAGAATGAAGAGGAAGCATGGGGGAGCACTCTGGCTTCAGTTGCTTAACCAATTAAGGATCCACCTAATAGTAGCATTGCCGGAGCCACATTTAACTAGTTTGTTTGCAAGAAGGTAATGGGGGACCTTGTCAAAGACCTTACTGAAATCAAGATATGCTACATGCACAGTATTCCCTTCATCTACCAAGCTTGTAACTTTATTGAAAAAGAGATAAGAATGGTCTGGCATAACTTGTTTTTGAGAAATCCATGTTGACTTTTAGTGATCACAGCATTCCTTTCTAAGAGATTTCAAGCTGCTTCCTTAATTATCTATTCCAGACTCTTCCTTGGCATTAATGTCAGGCTGATTGGACAGTAATTGTTTGGGTCCTGCTTTTTCCCTTCTTGAAGATAAGGACATTTGTCCTCCTCCAGTTTGCTGGGAATTCTGTTCTCCAAGAATTCTTAAAGATTATTGACAGTGGTTCTAAAATTACTTCTGCTAGTTCCTTCAATACTATTGGATGTAGTTCATCTGGCCCCGGAGACTTGAATTCATTTAGAGTGGCCAGGTATTCATGGACTACTTCTTACCTATTTTGGGTTACATTTCCCCTATTACTTTGTCCATTCCATATTGCTCAGGTTGATAACTAATTTCTTTTTGTGAGAAGACTGAGGCAAAGAAGGTGTTGAAGAATTCTGCCTTTTCCCTATTCGCTGTCCAGCATTCCACTACCTTCTCCATGCAGAGGCCCTACCATTTCCTTGTTCTTCATTTTTCTACTGACATAACCAAAAACCCCTTTTATTGTTTTTAATCTCTCTGGCATGCCTGAGCTCATTTTGAACTTCACCCTTATGAATGTTTTCCCTAGATGTGTTGGTTATTCATTTGAATTCCTCTCTGGTGATTTCTGCCATTTTCCATTTCTTGTGCACATCTCTTTTAAATCTTAACTTAGTTAAAATTTATTTGTACACCTATTTTGGTTTCTTTACACTTCTCCTATGTTTTTTTTCTCCTTGCTGGCAATGTTTGTGATTGTGCCTTCTATATCTCACTTTTAAGAAACTCTCATCCATCATTAACTCCCTTTCCTTTTAATATCCCTATCCATGGAATCACATTCAGTATTTCCTTAAATTTCCTGGTCAGCTCTCCTCAAGTCTAGAATGCATGTTTGACTTTTCTTAGACCCCATCTACACTGCCATATAAAATCCAGATTATCTGCTTTAACCTGGGTTATATTAGTCTACACTACCATATAATCCAGTTCAAAGCAGATAACCTGGATTTTGTATGGCAGTATGGAGGGGGCCTTAGTTTTCCCCTTCCTTTGTATCACAAACTCCAGGAGCACATGGTCACTCCCACCTAAGGATCCCACCACTTCCACTCCATTGACCAGGTCTTCACTATTTGTTAGAAGCAGATCCAGAATAGCTGATCCCCTTGTTGCCTCTTCTACATTCTGGACAATCAAATTGTCTGCAAGGCAAGTGAGGAATTTGTTGGACTTTGTCCTCTTAGCAAAGTTTGTTTTCCAACAAATATCAGAAAACAGTAGAACCCCGGTACTCCGAGTTAAACCTCAACTCAGTCAACCGGATAACTCAGATTACCAGCCCTTGTCCCCACGGAGAGGCCTCCCTTTGGCGGAGGCCTGGAGCCAGGGAAGTGACTCCCACTTCCCTTGCTCCAAGCCTTCGCCAAAGGAAGAAAGCCCCTTCGTTCGGCGGGTGGGTGAATGGGGAGGAATGCAAAAGCCCTCCCCGTTCACCCACCCACCTGTCCGCCCATGCCTCGGCTCCTTCGTCACGCCGGGGCGGCAACACCGGTGCCCGGTGAGGCAAAGGAGTCAGACGTGCGTGTTGCTAGGTAGATAGCAAGCTACCTAGCAACACACACAGGGCGCTCGCCCTTTGGGAGGTGCCCCCTGTGTGTTGCTAGGTAGCTTACTATCTACCTAGCAACACGCAGGGGCCACCTCCCAAGGGGCGAGCGCCCCGTGCATGTTGCTTGGTAGCTTGCTATCTACCTAGCAACACGCACGCCAGCAAGCAGGTGAACGGGGAGGGCCTTTGCGGCCCTCCCCGTTCACCTGGTCGGATTGCACGGAGGCTCGAACGAGCAGGGTTTTACTGTAGTTCAAATTCCCCATTAGTACTATATCGCTTCTTTCTGCATGTTTGGTCATCTGATCAAGGAAGGCTTCATCCAGTTCTTCAATTTGGTTTCCAGGATTGAAATCTTGAATCTCTACACAAGTGTAAATATTTTTGACATATAATACTACTCCACCCCCTCTCCTGTTCAGTCTATTTCTCTGAAATAAGTTACACTCTTCCATTGCTACATTCCAATTATAGGACTCATCCCACCAGGTTTCAGTTATGCCTATTACATCACAACCATCTTGTTGACAAATTAAAAGGAAACACAGAAAACAATATACGACCGCTGCAGCTAGATTTTATATGCCAAAACCCAAAGAGCAGATTAATACCAACAAAAGAACACTAGCTGTTAAAACTGAATGACTTTTCTCAAATGGATAAATTATCTATTCTGAGAAAAGAAAAGAAAATCATTAGTGATATTTTTGAAGGACTGGAAACCTTAGATTGTCCTTTTGCAAAAATAAAGAAAGATTACTAACTGTGTGCTTTAGTAGTTTTGCTAATTAGAAGGCATTTATGGATTAATTGCTTTCGCTACAGAAGTCAGATTTATACATGAAAATGTATCACCACAGTAAAGAAACTTGGAAGTCATTGTAAAAAAACACTCACACACCAAAGGCCTGCGTGACTACCAGGCTGTCTTGAAACTCAAATTCACCATTCAGCCAACATTATCTGCCATAAAATTGAGCAAACTAGGCTTGCACAGAGACACTGATTTCATAGTTTGGTTTGAAACCAGTATTAAAGAAAGTGATTTTTAAAGAAAGTGATTACACTGTAAACTTTGGAACCAGTTTGAGGTTGACTTTGAACTGATTTCAGGATCAACAGTATCCATAAATAGACAGCTGTGAAAAATACCTTTTTTCCCAACTCCCCTCTCCAGAATGTACATGTGCACATTAGTAGAGTTCTTTGAATGTCCATACAACTATTTGCATTCTGTGAAGTCCATTCTGCTGGTTAATACTATAGATCACAGATGCACAAAAAAGCACTTCATTTTAGTTTTTTTTTCTCCAACTTTGCTTGTGTCAGATTATTGGTCTCACTCACTTACCAGTTGGAGTGAACACAAAAGCAGTCCTCAAACGAACAAAAAAAAAATCTACACCAATGCCTTGTTACCCATCCTAGATGCTATTCTGGTTTTTGGCAGAATATTCAGGTTTAAGCCAGGTTCAGTGAGTTTATAATTATCGTACATAAAGAAATAATCTGATGCTATTCTATCAAATGTTTCCATCTGAAAAATGGCAGAGTATCAAAGAGAAAATGGGATGCAATATAGTCTATCATTCTGTTTCAAATCAGTGTTTGGCCAGAGGCTCCTGGGAAGCTCAAACACAACAACATTTCCAGAAGCATCTGCATATGTTCATGCAGGTACATTCTGTCCTACTTCAGCATCAGTTGGTGATATTTTGGGTGGAGAGAAATAAAACACAAATGTTGTAGGGGGGAGGGCAATTGATACATTCCTTTTTTTCACAAACATTTCAGTATACATTTAACTGAATTCAATATATGCTTTTATAAACACATTGTGGTAATATATATACATGGTCTTGTGGGAATTGCCAATTAAATACAAAGGAAAACAGTTACTTAAAGTAAGCATTGTATGTGTATTTTGTTTCTGATGTTTGAAATATTGAAACATTGAAAAATGTGAAAAATCTACAATTAGAATCAAAGGTAACCTGTGTGTGTGCATGTGTTTGGCACGTGCAACCTTTGTTTTACAAATATGAACAGAAATCCTGATACAAATGTATAATGTTCTACAATGTGTGAGTTCAGATAAACAAAAATGAGGACTTGTTATAAACAGTCCAATCGGTCCTAGCAATCATTATATTCCACTACTGTGCTAAGCAAAAATTGGAGAAAATGTGTTGAAAGGATTAAAGATCCAGTTAGAATGGATATATTTCATTCTGAATTGCAATGATTTAGGGAAAGAAGAGTAACAGCCATGAATGCCTAATGATGGGCAATTACTTTCTCCAAGGAGCTATCCATTCCTAGTCTCTGTGCAGTTCTCTGCATAGACGTTTTATGGCTAAAACAAAGGGACTTTGGCTATGAAAATAAATTTCAGGGGAGAAGCAAAACAGAATAAAATATTTGGGCCAACTCCAAAGTATAAAATACATTACGTAAACTTTCAAGACCTCACTGGCTTCTTCACCAGGCAAAGATGTTAAAAATCATATAGGAGAAAAATGTGCCTACATTTTGTCATTTAAGATAGTACTGCATGATTCCCATATCTGTGGAGGATACCTTTCATGAAGTAGAAGTAGATACCTGAAACTGTGGGTGGTAGTGAAACTCATATTTTGGCCATACATGGATTGGAAGCATACCATAGAATAGTACTGAAAAGCCAAAAGGGTTTACAAACACTTCTTGGAGACAATGGATATGGGGATAGTCCTGTATTGAAGGATTTTTGAGTTGATGGAGACCATTCTCTTTATTGACCTTGTGAGGACAGTGTTTCCATCTTATAAAGTCTATACTGTGAACAGACTGATTGTGGAGCTGCTTTTCAGTCTCTTCCCATCTGTTTATCATAATGCTCTGCATCTCATTAACATTCTGCCAAGTCATCCACTAAAAGAGGGCTTTTCTTTATAGCATTTACCCAGATCTTCAGACATCTAAGATACTGCTAAATCTTTCAGAAAGAGGAAAAGAATGTTTTAAGTATATCATAGGCACATCAGCCATGAACCAACCCATGAAGCCTGCTAGTTCGTAGGCTTGGGGCAGGGGTACTTGGGTATGTCCATTGCTGCTACTCTGCTTTTCTGAAGGCCAACATATTGATTGTAACTTTGAGAGGACAGAACAGTAGTGATAGCCCTCACCAACAGCAGTCCATAGCATGCCCAGCAGGTATTATTTATTTATTTATTTATTTTATACTTATTTATCTCCCCAAACGGTTTGATATAAAAGTATTAGCACAGAATTTAAAATATACAAATATACAAAATTAAAACAGATTTAAACACAAACAGCAGTTTAAAAAATTCAGTTAAAATCCAGCAAACTTATTCAAAGTTTTAAAAAAACACACACACAGCACCCCTTGTCAGGACCCAGACTGCAGAGCACCAATAACCATACACAGAGGCCAGAATCTATCTAATATCTTTATTGAGGAAATATATAAAGTTAATAAAAGCAAGTGTAGAAAATCGTTCAGAAGTAGACCTTTCAGGAAAGGTCAAAATTAGTCCAAGAAAACAATGTCCAATATGAAATATTAAGGTCCAAAGTTGTAATCCAATAACCGAAACACTCACTTTGCCAAGCAAAGTGAGGGGAGATGACAAGGTCCTTTAGTCCATGGAGCTTAATGCAAGGCTAGGAAGCAGACTAGATTCTTGGCAAACAAGGCTTGATTCAAGGCAACAAGAAGCGAGGAGCAAGAACAGGGTCCGTGGCGAAATCCGTGGCGAGGTCCGGGGAACAAGGCAGGGCTGGAACGAGAATAAGGTCCTGGAAACTGGAGTAGTGTAGTCCACACACAATCTACTCCCGAAGCTGACGAATTGACTCCGCAAGGAATCCTTTGTGGCCAAGCATCTATATAGGATCTTGTTTTCCCGCCAAAGCACACTTCCTCTGGGGAACAAGAACCGAAACCTATACTGTCCAGATGCAGGACTCCTTAAACTTTCCCAAGGGAAGCAGACTTAATCATCTAATTGTCTGGCAGCTATCCGGGCGCTTCGGCGAGTCGCCTCCCACGCGTGTCTATCTTGATTATAATAAAGACGGCGAGAAAATGGGGGAGATTTCTCCTCAAGGCTTGTTTGTCTGACTTCTTGTGGGCAAACATCCTGCAGCTGCAAGGGCTCCAAATCTGGCAGAAACGGTGGGAAACCCAAGTTTTCCTCTTCATCTGTCACAACAGTACTAGGAACGGGACTACATGGCCCATAAGTCATCACACTATCCCCCTCCTCAAGGCCCCCCTCAGAAATGGGCTCTCTTCCCGAGGTGCGGGGCCGCGGCTTGGCAGGGTAGGCCTGATGGAAGCGGCGGGCTAAATCAGGGGCATGGACTGTGGAAGCGTCTTCCCAAGAGCGTTCTTCGGGGCCAAAACCCACCCAGTCAATGAGATACTGAAGGCGGCGGCGGTGGAAGCAAGAATCCAAAATGTCCTGAACCTCGAATTCCTCCTCCCCGTCCACCAAAACAGGAGTGGGGGCCGGCCGGTCTGCATCGGGGTGCACACTATCCGCCGGAAGGAGCAGGGAGCGATGAAACACTGGATGAATGCGCATAGAGCGTGGAAGTTGAAGTTTGAAAGTCACGGGGTTAAGTTGCGCCACCACTGGATAGGGACCAATGAAACGGGCATCTAGCTTCCGGCAGGGACGGTGGGAGGGCAAAAAGCGAGTGGACAAAAGAACCCGATCTCCTACCTTGATCTCGGGGCCCGGCTGGCGATGACTGTCAGCGTGGCGTTTGTAGTCCTCGTTGGCTTGGTCCAGTTGCTGGAGCAATAGTTGTTGCACCGCTGTGAGTTCTTGTAGCCAGTCCTCCGCTGTGGGGACTTCTGAGGTTTCAAAGACAGGGGGAAAGAAACATGGATGGAAGCCGTAGTTTGCAAAGAACGGGGTTTCCTTAGTTGAAGCCTGGACACCATTGTTGTAGGCAAACTCTGACAGAGATAACAGGGAAGCCCAATTGTCCTGCTGATAGTTTACATAACAGCGAAGGTATTGTTCCAAAGTGGCATTGGTGCGCTCAGTTTGCCCATCCGTTTGAGGATGGTGAGCTGAAGATAAACGAGAGTCTATGCCCAATAGTTTTTGTAGTGCCTTCCAGAAACGAGAGGTGAATTGAGATCCACGGTCTGTGACTAAACTCTTGGGCAATCCATGTAGTCTGAAAACATGCTGAAGGAATAAATCTGCAGTCTCTTTGGCCATGGGGAGGCCTTCGCAGGGAATGAAATGGGCCAATTTGGTAAAAAGGTCCACCACCACTAGGATCGTGGTGAATCCAAGGGAAGGTGGTAGATCAGTGATAAAATCCGCAGAAATTATCTCCCATGGACGAGATGGAGTAGGAAGGGGATGCAGTAGCCCTGAGGGCTTCTCCCTTCTTGTCTTGGAACGCTGGCATACCGGGCAGGTATTGACATATTTTGCCACATCCTTGCGGATTTTAGGCCACCAAAAATCTCGTAGGATCAAATGCATGGTTTTAAATAGTCCAAAATGTCCTGCTGGCTTGCAGTCATGACACAGGCGAAGAGCCTTTTCTCTGCCTGGTCCTGGAGGGATGTAGACATGATTTCTGTAGCATAATAGTCCATCCTTAAGAGAGAAAGGGAAACGTAGTCCTTGGCGAATTTGATCTTGAGCCCAGGCGTCTGCTTGTTGACTGGCTCTAATTTCTTGAGCACAAAGGGGTCCTGGAGTAGAGGGAGTTAGTTCAATTGGAGTGGATTTGGTGTTCCCCACTGTGAGCGTGGCAAAGTTCCCGGGCTGCAGCAATTGGGATTCAAAGGTCTCTCTGCGCCCTGCAGCATACTCTGGTTTCCGTGATAGAGCATCTGCTTGCTTGGTCTGAGCTGGGGTTACATAATGGATCTGGAAGTCAAAACGCTCAAAGAATAAAGCCCAGCGCTGCTGCCTCTGATTTAACTTGCGGGCAGTTCTTAGATGCTCTAAATTACGATGGTCAATATGGACCTCAATGGGAAATTTGGCCCCTTCTAACCAATGTCTCCAATTTTCAAAGGCTGCTTTTATGGCCAAAAGTTCCTTCTCCCAAATAGTGTAATTTCTCTCTGGGGCTGTTAGTTGACGGGAGTAAAAGGCACAAGGATGAAGATGTTCTCCCACTGGTTGCAAGAGTACAGCCCCAATTGCCACATCGGAGGCGTCAGCCTGCACAACAAAAGGGGTGTTAGGATCAGGGTGCTGTAGAATTGGCTGGGACGTGAATAATTTCTTTAGTTGCTGGAACCCTTTCTCTGCTTGCTCCGTCCAGCAGAAAGGCTGTTTTCCACGGATGCAGCTGGTGATTGGGTCAGACCAGCGGGCAAAGTCTGGAATGAACTTGCGGTAGTAGTTCGCAAACCCCAAGAAACGTTGCACCTCTTTCTTGTTGGTTGGCGCCCGCCATTCCAATACTGCTGAAACCTTTGCCGGGTCCATGGAGAGCCCTTGTGGCGAGACACGGTATCCCAGGAAATCAACCTCTTCAAGATCAAAGGCGCATTTTTCCAACTTGGCATATAGTCCATGATCCCGCAAACGTTGTAACACCATTCTGACGTGCTTCTCATGTTCTGATTGTGATCTAGAAAACACCAAAAAATCGTCCAAGTAGATGATCAGGAACCGATCTAGATAGTCCTGAAAGATATCGTTGACAAAGTGCTGGAACGTTGCGGGAGCTCCACATAAACCATAATTCATGACTAGGGACTCGAATAATCCGAATTTGGTCTGGAAGGCGGTTTTCCACTCGTCCCCCTCCCTGATGCGAACTAGATTGTAAGCCCCCCGAAGATCCAGCTTGGTGTAAACCTTGGCCCCTTGAAGCCGGTCTAATAGGTCCGAGATTAAAGGCAGGGGATAGTGGTCCGCTTCGTGATATTATTCAATGCTCTATAGTCCACAACCAAACGTAAGTCCCCTGACTTCTTTTTCACAAACATCACTGGGGAAGCAGCTGGAGATTGAGAGGGTCTGATGAATCCCTTGCGAAGATTTGACTCTATGAACTCCCTGAGAGCTTCTTGCTCTGGTTCAGTCAAGGAGTAGAGATGTCCTTGCGGGATCGGGGCCCCCTCCACCAAGTCAATGGCACAATCATAAGGCCTATGCGGGGGTAGTCTCTCGGCTTCTTTTTCATTGAAAACATCCCAAAAGTCTGAGTATTTCTTGGGCAAGGTGATGATGGATTCAGCGTCTGTGGCGTGACAGACCTTGGCTACAAGACAATGGTTTTGGCAATATTTAGAAGCAAAGTGCAGTTCTCTGTTGGTCCATGAGATGCTAGGGTCGTGGAGTGTCAGCCATGGGATCCCCAAAATCACAGGGAAGTGAGGAACCTCGGTAACAAAGAAGGAAATCTCTTCCATATGTTCCCTTATCCACATTCTGGTGGGTTCAGACCATTGGCTTACTGGACCTGTCTTTAGGGGGCGGCCATCTATGGCTTGCACCACCCGGGCGTTCTTGAAATCGTGATATTGTAATCCCAGAGAGTCGGCATACTCTCTATCGATGAAATTGTTTGTTGCTCCTGAGTCTATCATGGCATGGATCATGACGGGTCCTTTTTTTGCTGACCACAAGGTGACCACTAGGAGAAATAGGACCCCGGTTGGCGGCTCTTGAGTGGGGTTTCTGACCGGGTTGGCGAGCCTCTCTACGCCCGGTCGCTGGCTTCCCCCACCGGCTTTGCGCCAGCCGCCTCGGCCGTCTCCGTCTCCACGGAGGACGCCGCCGCCAAACGAGCGGCGGGCTTTCTTTTGGCTGGACACTCTCTGGCAAAGTGGCCCCCGTCTCCGCAGTACCAACAGAGGTTTAAACGTTGACGGCGGGCCTTCTCGGCAACGTCTAATCTGGGACGCACATTGCCCAATTGCATCGGCACCTCCCCGCTTTCTCTGGGGTATGGGGCTGGTGGCGGGGGTCTCCACACTGGATGTGGCTGGATGCCGGCGGGAGCGGGAGGTTTTGCTCCAGCTCTCCCACTCTGGCCTCGGAGCCATTGTTTTCTGTTGGCAAGCATGACTTCGGCTCGTAAACATTGGTCAATAAGTCTTTCAAGAGAGTTTGGAGGATCCACCTTGGAGATTTCTTCCAACATCTCGATGTTGAGACCCTCCCGAAACTGTCCTCTGAGGGCTATGTCATTCCAACCGGTGTTTTGAGCCAGCACTCGGAACTCGGCTATGTACTGGGACAAGGGCCTGTCCCCTTGAGAAAGGCGCCGGAGTTTGTGGCCGGCCGCCTCTAAATTGTCCTCAATCCCCCAAGTCGCCTTAAGGTGATTCAGGAAGTTTTGCGCGGAACTTAGGTGTGGGGAGGCTTCATCGAACAGCGCCGTGGCCCAATTGGCCGCTGGGCCATCTAGGAGACTGTAAATCCACGCCACCTTGATGTCTTCTTGGGGAAACTCGGCCTGACGGGCTTCTAGGTATGCCTGGCATTGACGACGGAAAACATGAACCTTGGAAGCTTCTCCAGAAAACTTGGTTGGCAACGCCAGGGCAGGGAGACGGGTTCCGCGTTCCTTCAAACCCCGTATTTCTCCTTCCTGCGTATGGAGCATATCTCGGATTCTGTCCACTTCATCCTTGGCGATGGTGTAGCTGAGTGGTTGGTCTCCCGCCCCGGTTCCAGTAGACATTCTGGCCTAGGTTAATTGGTGCTTAAGGTGGCGGAGTCAAACTGTCAGGACCCAGGCTGCAGAGCACCAATAACCATACACAGAGGCCAGAATCTATCTAATATCTTTATTGAGGAAATATATAAAGTTAATAAAAGCAAGTGTAGAAAATCGTTCAGAAGTAGACCATTCAGGAAAGGTCAAAATTAGTCCAAGAAAACAATGTCCAATATGAAATATTAAGGTCCAAAGTTGTAATCCAATAACCGAAACACTCACTTTGCCAAGCAAAGTGAGGGGAGATGACAAGGTCCTTTAGTCCATGGAGCTTAATGCAAGGCTAGGAAGCAAACTAGATTCTTGGCAAACAAGGCTTGATTCAAGGCAACAAGAAGCGAGGAGCAAGAACAGGGTCCGTGGCGAAATCCGTGGCGAGGTCCGGGGAACAAGGCAGGGCTGGAACGAGAACAATGTCCTGGAAACTGGAGTAGCGTAGTCCACACACAATCTACTCCCGAAGCTGACGAATTGACTCCGCAAGGAATCCTTTGTGGCCAAGCATCTATATAGGATCTTGTTTTCCCGCCAAAGCACACTTCCTCTGGGGAACAAGAACCGAAACCTATACTGTCCAGATGCAGGACTCCTTAAACTTTCCCAAGGGAAGCAGACTTAATCATCTAATTGTCTGGCAGCTATCCGGGCGCTTCGGCGAGTCGCCTCCCGCGCGTGTCTATCTTGATTATAATAAAGACGGCGAGAAAATGGGGGAGATTTCT